>NC_141762.1:46529914-47262414 GCF_982258835.1 Parasteatoda tepidariorum | reverse complement strand
AAATATTTAATTAAAGCGATTCTGCGATTTTACGTTAATTATTACAGTAAAAATTATGGTACATTAGTTTTTTGTTCTGTAACATGTTCCGGTAAAAATGGATTTTACGGTCAACAGTATCTGCACTCTGGGTGCCGGTACTTTTTATCATAATTTGATCGGGTATTTTTATAGTGTTCTATAATTTTGTTTTAATGTAAATTAACAAAGTTATTAAGTGTATAAAAGGCAATTATTTTTAATAATGCTATTCTAAATTATTATTAATATTGTTTGTTAATTTATGCAACAAAACAATGCGAGTTTTAAGTTTCTATATCTCGATATCAGTGTCTATATTTCAAGATAAAATTTTCTATTTTTAGATGTAAAACACGAAATAATATAATTTGATATATTGTAGTTAAAATAATAAATACAATTCAAAATCAATCAGTAAATTTTTTAAAAAAATTAATGAAATTTTGTTCCTTTTGTAAATATCTTTTTAAAGCAACTGCGAGAAAAAAATATGCTTACAAATAAATCCATATCAGTGACATTATGAAAAAATATTTTAATAAATTGGACATTGCACTTCATAATAATAATGTAATGTATAAAAACAATGAAATTTTACGCACATAAAATATTTAGTTTGCCAAAATATTGCACACATTATGAGTAAATTCATTGCGTAAAAAATCTAAAACAGTTCAGAAAATATGCAATTATGCCTTCCTACTAGTCAATTGGGAATATAACTATTTTACCTCTTTTGTGTTTGTTCTAAAACATTAAATTGTTTACTAAATAATATTTTTATTTCAAACTAACATTTTATCTTCTGCTATTTTAAAGAACTGAATGTTACTGTTTCCGCTCATTTGAATACCCAATAGAACTAAATTTTATTTGGTTTATTCTGTAGAATATATTTCCAAAACTTCCAGAGATTTTTTTAACTCCTTTCCATAGGGAGCTAAAGATTTTAAAATGTAATAAATATAAGTGAAACTTTTAAAATTGAATAGCACAAAAAGTGGAAAATCATTCTTTTCAGTCGAAAATTCAAAAATTAGTTTATATTTAATAATTTAAGAGTTTAATAAGCTATTGACTTTTTTGTTAATTTTGTGGCTATAGCGTAACTAAACTTCAATTTTTTTAAACTACAATTGTCTGTCAAATCTATGTTTAAACTGTTACTTTGCTTTGTATTTCACACAGGCACCCAGATATCTAAACGTTACTCAAAATTCGAACAGTTAATGTTATGTATATGCTTTAAAAAATGCATTTTTATCATCTCATTATAGATTTGTCGTGATATCACAAGCTATTTTTGGTTTGTGTCATGAGAAAAATTATTATTTTTAAACTGTAGTTAGTAATTAGAATAATTCAAATTCATTTCAAAATAACTTATAATAACTCATAAATAATTCCGGCTTCCAAATTTTTAATTTGTTGCATTTATTTTTGGTGAGCTGTAAAAAATTAAAGATTAAAGCGTGGTTAAAAGTTCTGGCACCCCGAGTGCGACATCCATTTAATACTTTCTACCATAAAAGTGTTCATCGTAATTTTTAGGACATTTAATTAGATTAAATCCGGAGATTTACAGCAAATATTGTTTTAAAAATTACTGCAAATCAGATTTTCTGTTCCATGAAATATGGTGAATCATATATTAATTTCCTTATCATTCGTAAAAACTTATGGATTTTACGGTAAAAAATACAGGCACTATTAGTGCCTGTGCTTTTATCGTAATTGATTTGGAATTTTTTTTCACGAGCATTTTATGCAGCTAGTTAAGAAAATCTGTGTTTGATATAATTTCCATACCAAAGAATTAAAAATCTCCTTCTTCCTGAAAGATGTCAATCTTTACGATAATTTAGTTGCCAGTTTCATAGTCATTTGCCTTTAAAATGTTTAATGTATTTAAAAGCTAAAAGAACTATGTCTGAATTTTTTTAACTGAATAATGGAAAAATATAAATCGAATTGGAACTAAATTTAGTTATTAGAAGTGTTTTAAGAGCAAGAAGTTGCAGAAAATGGAAAGTGAAAGAAAAAGGAATTTTAGTGTTCAGGATTAACAATATGACGTTACGTTGAAAAATAGTTAAAATATTAGTTTTAAATCAGTTTTCAGAAAGCAAGAGATTTCATATGGCCATATTTCGTAGTGGCCATCTTAAGTGTTTAAGGTTTCAAAATGGAGAGAAGACTTTCCAACCTTGTTCCTGCTCGCAACCTGCTAGTCCTGAAAACCTTCTTTTTTGCCTTGGCGCTTCTTTTAAGCAGCTGCTGGTTGATCGCGACTTTCTGCAGATATATGGGGAACTGACTCGACGGGACCCTCTGGACCTGGTCTAGGCTTTCCTTTTCCTGGGGGATGTGAAACAACAACAACATAGTTATAAATTTTTCTTTATGCAATATTACATCAAATTATAATTTCGTACAATCTAAATTACAGTAGTATTCCCCGTAAGATTTAATCATCGTGTAGTTATATTTTATTATTTCTTGTAATCATGATTGAATATTAGTTGTAATTATAATTATTAATTTATTATTATTTAAAATAATTATCATCAAATATAAATGCTCAGTGATATTACTTAAGTTATAACTGATAGTCATGGTTATATGTAAGCACGATTATGATTTATTACTTTTGATTAGTTACATTTTTAACAGTTGAAAAGCAAGGAAGGAAAGAAAAAAGACCAAAGTAAAAAAAAGGGCAGCTAAAATTATGAAAAAATATATATATAATTTCACAAATGTTTGAAAAATTTGAGTCAATCTGAAAAATAAATAAATGCAAAACTTATTACAGAGAAACCTAACTTAAAGAAGAATATATTTTTACAAAGATATTAATTAAAAATGCCGAAATTATGAATAAAACAATTTGTTAATTAGTCGTAAAGGAAAAAAATAGGTTAACTTTTCAAAGGAAATTTAATTTTTTATTAATTAATATTTTAAAACATTTTTTCAAATAAAATAAATTTTTAAACTATGTGTAATAAAAAATGTTTTAATTAAATGTTTTATGTCTTAACTGGTCATTTGATTTTAATAAGTAATTAACAATTTTCTTGATTACTTAAAATTTAAGTTATTTCTAGCATAACTCAAGTTATAACAAAATAAATAATGAATAAATAAAAAAAACATTTTCCCTTCAACTGCCTCCACTAAATTATATTTAAATAATTATATTAAAACTTATTGTAGATACGATTCAAACAATAAGTAACTAATTTATAAATTATTAATTTTTATGCCAATATGACAAGCTAAAAATATCTGTCAAAAAGCAGTATTTGTCTGCGGGTGACTCTGGAATTATTCAGGAGAAATTCTTTGGCGATATTGGCGATATATATTGGCAGGGCGGTAACCCCTCAGAAACGGCGTTCCCAAAATTGGGAGTTGTGATACTGAGTAGAGAATCGACAACACCCTTTTCTCAGGTCGGGAAGCCATCCGTAATTTTCACGCTTCATTTCTCCTGATTCTCTTCAAATTTTTTCGGTGCTTCATAGACAACCTAATGTGAAGATTTTGAAACGCTATCTAGGAAATGGGGGAAAACAGATGTGAAATTCCCCATGTGCCCAGTTATTGAAATATAGGTAAGGGATTTGATTTAGAAATCTTATTAAGAGTATTTCGATTGGAATTTTTAAAGAAAATGAATGTTTATCTTTCTTGTTTTTATATTGATTTTTAACAATCTCTTTTGTTTGCATTTATTTATTTTAATTTTTGTAACACTATTTTTGTTTCTATATCTGCCACTTTGAAATTTATATATATTGGTTTCCAATAACAATACCTTTTTTTTCTTTTTGAAATATACAGTTTTATTAACATGATATTTACAAATTAAACATAAATTTAAATATTATTTTTTAAAAAATGATACAGTAAAATCTCCAAAAGTTTTTAGAAAACAGGAGACAACTTTTGTGCTTGATTTTAAAAAAAATGAGATTTCTTTTATCAACTCATGGTTGATTGCAAATGTAATAAATAATGCATAATTTTGTTCCTAGACATTCTTATATGCTTATCAAAGTTAGCGCTTTGAAAGTCATTATGAATGAAATGCAATTTTCATACCAATCTGGTATTTGTTTTTCGTGAAGCGAATTTCTTACATCTAAGAATTGGATGAAAATACAATTGAAGGTTACAATTTTATCAACTAAGCATAAGTTTTGCATATTTA
Organism: Parasteatoda tepidariorum; assembly: GCF_982258835.1. Taxonomy (NCBI): domain Eukaryota; kingdom Metazoa; phylum Arthropoda; class Arachnida; order Araneae; family Theridiidae; genus Parasteatoda; species Parasteatoda tepidariorum. The sequence continues at coordinate 47,258,174 of NC_141762.1, read as the reverse complement.
TTTACGGAAATCGTGATTTTAACTTTAATTTATTATTGACATTTATTTTTGAAGAAGTAGTTCTTACAAGACTCGAATTATATAAAGAAACAAATATTCAACTGAACTAAGTGCAAAGATTTAAATTTAATCCAAGGAAAATTACATTTTCCATTAAATTGAAAGAAAAGTAAAAATTCTGAAATCAAGTGTAATATATATGTTTGCTTGACTAAATAAAACGGAAATCATCTCCACAAAAAAAAAAAAAAAAAAAAAAATAATATAGAAGGGTTAAAATGCCTTTCACGCGTTGACCAAAAACTTTTGAACGCTAGTGTATATATAAACCTAATTTAATAAGAAAAATAATAATAAAAAAGATGGAAACATGTAAAGTTTCTCATGAAGACGCATTCCTTTGCGGCAGCAAAAAAGATATTTCAAAAAATGAATAATTATTCTAAGATAAAAATCACTCTTTATAATATGTCTATGCCTCTAAAAAAATTTAAAAAAAAGTAAAATATATAACTTTAATTGAGTTTAAGATAAAAGAAAAAAATCAGAAAAAAAACTTACCGATATGAAGTAAAATAAAATTAAACATGTGTTAAAATTAAATATACCAATCTAACAGTTAACAAAAATTGTTAAGAAGAAAAAATATAATTAATATGCTTTTAGTTTTATATATATACACCGAAGAGCGATTACATTATGACCATCCTGCTAATAACATGTAGGACCACCTTAGGCCCTTAAAACTGCTAGCACCCGCCGTGGCATTGATTCCACAAGGTGCTGATAGGTAGTCTGAGGTATCTGGTACCAAACGCTCACCAACTGCTCCTGCAATTCCTTCACATTGCGAGGGGGTAGCGTTCAGGTGAATTTGGGGACCAAGACATGACTTGAAAGTCACTGGAATGTTCCTTGATGATTCGACCCTTATGACATGGTGCATTATCCTGTTGGTAAACACCATCCCGTGCAGGAAAAACTGTTGCCATGAATGGGTGAACCTGGTCTGCAACTATGTTCAAGTAGCTTACAGACGTCAGGGATTGTTCTATGAGGATTACGGGTCCTAATGTGCCCCATGAAAACATTGTTCCTGGGCGAGAAACCGTGAAAACCTGGGTGAGCCCATTGTTATAGATGGAGGGTGGTCATAATATAATAGCTCTTCGGTGTATATATAATTAGCATAATGATGGCATGATTATTAGCAAACAATTAAAAGTAGAATAGTTTAACGTTAAATTCTAACTTTAATAAATATAAAACCTTTAATAAATATAAAACCTTTAACTAATTAGTTTAATAAAATTCATAGATGGGTTTCGAAAAAATGACAGTATATCCTTTTAGTTTTGATGCATAGAAAATCAACTATTTTTCTAGAATATAAAATTGACTCTTTTTGGAAAATTAAATTTTAATAAACTAAAATCAAATGCATTTTTAAAATGCAATATATAGCAATTTAAGTTCGAATGAGAAAATTTTTTGAATACGTTGTCCAGTTAGTATCGAAAAGAATTAATGTTTCAGCAATTTCTATTAATTAATTATGGAACATTTACTATTCTTCAGGTACTAAGCGTATTTGTTTAATTATAATATCAAAATGCCCTCTTTAGTCGAGTTGGAATATTATTAAGTAAAGATTAACTACTTATTTAGTTTTTCATTCTTAACATTTTAATCCAGAATTAATAAATTAATTATTCTCCGCTGATAAATGTTAAATTAAGAAACCTTAATTAAGTTTTTCTTATTTGAAGTTTAATACCTTACTTTAAAAACTAAATAAATGATTATTAATTATTTGGTTTTAATCTCAAAAATTTAGTAAAATATTTTTTAATAAATTTAGTTTAAAAACTGTTATGCTATTTTTTATAACACACTATGGGATAAAATATTTATCATTAGATTATTTCATCTTTGTAATAAATATTGAGAAGTTAAAAAAGATAATATTAGCAATTTAAAATAGTAAAACTAGTTTTCCGGTCTTGTTATGGAACAATAATTTGAAACACAATAATTTTTACAGTAATAACCTTCGCAAAATCACTGTATCACTCTAACTAAATAAATATTACTGTAAAAAATATAGTGTAATAATTTATGTTAAAAATGGATTTTAAGATAAAATTGATTTTACGAATGATGCACCCAAAGTTCCAGTATTTTATACCGTAATTTGATCCGGAATTTTTCACAGTGTGCATTCAAATATGATACAAAGATGCATATATCTTGGAATAAATTTTAGTGTTGAATTTCATCATGAAAAAGTAAATTTATTTCTTTGATACCAAATGTTTTTCTGACACTCTGGGAATAATTTCTGTTAAAACTGTTCAATTAAAAAATTAGCTCCGAACTAAATTAAAAAATTTGCTCATTAAAGTTCTGTTCAGCTAAAAAAAAAAATTATGTATTTTCTATTTATTTAAAATTCTCTTCATACACTTATTTTCGAGATTTCTCAAAAAGGATAAAGTATCGGGTAATTAGATTATCTTTAACGGTCCTTCTTAAAGTGGGCAACTTTGATGTATGCAAAAACCGAAAATACTGAATCAATTTTAAAAATGTATTATGCTTCTTTTTTTATACACATTTTTATTCATTTTTTAGTCATCGATTTTTATTAAGACTATTTTTTGACTACTGTCGTCACTTAAAGTAATGTTTTTTTATTCAATAATATGCTATTTTTATAACTTTTATAAATTTGTAACAGTTGTTCATGACTGTTAGGGAAAATTTTGATCATTTTGTGCCAAGGACCTCAATGTTAATTAAGAAAAGAGCGTAAAACTCTCAGATTTATGATAATGATAAGCATTTGAGATCAACTTTTTATATTGGAAAGTTACTGCACTGTCTAAGCTCATAATACTTGCTAAAATTGAGAATCAATAATTAATTTTAATAATTTTGATCTAGTAAGAAACAATTAGCAAAATTTATTATCCTTAAAATAAATGTGAAAAGGTTCGGATCAAACTGCAGCAGAATGTACCGGCACTAAGGGTGCCAGTACTTTTTACCGTAGAATTCATTTTTACCGGCACGTCTTACGGAACAAAAAATCTGATTTATCGTAAAATCATAATAATTATCGTAAAATCACTGTAATTAAATATATATGACTCTAAAAGTTACGGTATACTTTACCGCTAAAATAGATTTTAAGAATGATGCACCCAAAGTGCATCATTCTTAAAATCAAGTCACCAAAGTGCCTGTACTTCATAACGTAATTTGATCCGGATATTTTTACAGGTAAGATGATTATTTACGTCGAGACTGTATTTGTAGTTTAAAATAGCTGCTTTGCCTTGAGTCGATGACGTTTAAACTGTTGTGACTATATTTCCCTTTGTGAAAGTGGTTCTAGAAATACCCTTTAAGTAAATTTATTCAGAAAATTCTGTATGTCTAAATTTTAACTTTTATTTTATAAGTTCCATTTTCCCAATTGTGAAGACCCTTTCGTTACAATATTGCAAAGAAAATATCTCTAAAAGCCAATTCAATATTTATTGAGAGAAAATTCTTTGAAATTAATCAATGAAGCATAAGCTAATAAGAAGCGTCTGACTCTCCTATGAATATTAAACATCCAATATCCCTTAAAAAACATTAATCTAGCAGTGTAACGGCACTGTAAGACAATAGTTTTGCATTTGTTAAATATTACATACCATTTTATTAAGTCACTTTCCATACTTCTAATATATATGCACCTGATTTAGAATAAAACTCAAATCAATGCAACGTTTATTGCTAAAGGGCATGAGAGCATAAGTCATATAAATAGAAACTGTTCCATTACGCCCTTTTCGTGTCTATAACCTTCTCAAAGTGAAATGGTTTTCCCAAATCTATTCCTGTTCATTTACTATCTAAAGTGCTTTTCGTCTGTTACACAAACTGAGCGACAAGCTCACGTAACAGAGATTTCAAACGGCGACGGAAATCAGTTTTAGTAAGTGTACTCCGACTCTTTTGGAGTTAGTTATTGACTGGAAAGAAAAAAAAAGGGGAAAACACAAAGTATTTCCAATCGGTCTTCCAAAGTATTCTGTGAAAATCAAATAAGTTTTCTCTCTTTGGAATCACTTTCAAAGTATTGGGGCGAAATGTTTATTTTCTCAGATAAAAGTATTCGCTAACAGTTTTTGGGAAATGATTCTAAACCTAAGGCGGATGGTATGAAGAACGACTCAAACTCACGTGTCGCTGCAAAGTGGGTCACCAAAGCTTTTAAAAAAATGCAAAATAAAATTTTATTTTATTTATTTTAAACCTAGGACGTTTATTTGTTTTAAAAATTTAGGATTTAGTTCACAAATCTTATTCTCTTTCAGAAGTCCTTTTATTTCTTAGTTTATTAGTCCGTTTATCATTTAATCCTAAAGAATAATAGTTAAACTAATGTTAGTTAGTTTCTCACTACTATTATTATTTAGTTTAGAGTTTTCTTTTATTGTTTCTTCATTTTTCATCTATTCGACACTTTTAGATAAAGACCCATATTTAAGTCACGTGTTATTACAAAGTGGGTAACCAAAGCTTTTAGAAAAATACAAAGTAAACAGTTATTTCATTTAATTTACATCTTGAATATTTTCTGCTTTAAGTACTTAGGATTTAATTTTTGAATCTTATTTTTATTTAGTTTAGAATTCTTTTTCTTTATATTTTTTAGTTTTTCAATCCTATTTTTTGTTTTGCTTATAACCTATTTTAGAATTTAATCCTAACGTATAATAGTTAATCGATTATTAATTAGTTTATCACTCTTATTACTATTCAGTTTACAGTTTTTTTTTTGTTTATTGAATTTCTATGTATTTTAGACAAAGACCTAATATTGGATCTCCTGTTGTTACAAATTATATCATTCCAAGCTTTCAAAAGAAAAAATACAAAGTAAATTATTATTATTTTTTATTTTAAACCTTGTACAGTTTTTGAATTAAAGTCTTGGTAAAAGAAATGCAAGCACATTTTCAATTCTATTATTTGTAATTTATTAATTATTTTTAATTTAGGTTATTATCAGAATTTTTCATTAGTCAGTTTCAATTTATCACTTCTTTATTATGTTATGTACCAATCTTGCTATTTAGTAGATTATCAGCTCTTTTATTGCTGAGTTTATCAATACCATTTTTTTGTAATTTACTAAACCTGTTATTATGTAATTCTTCAATCCTATGACTATTAAATTTACTAATCATCTCATCAGTTAGTTTATTGATTCTATTACTACTTAATAGATTTTCCTCCCCTTTATTATTAAGTTTACTAACCTCTCTCTTATTAAGTTAATCTGTTCTGTTGTTATTTAGATTATTATTACTATTGTTATGTAGGTTATTAAACCTTTTATTATTTCATTTAGCAATAATTTTATTTCATCTGTTAGTCGTTTTGGTAATTATTTGATTGCTTCTCTTATTATTTAGTGTATAAATTAGTTCATAAATGTTATTTATTTTAACTGTTTTTTATTATACCAATCTTTCCCTTTTTTTGTTTGTTATACCTTTTATTATTTCTAAGCTCAGCATTCCTATTATTATTTAATTTATCAATCGTTTTGTTATCTTACATATGAATCCTGTTATTATTTAGTTTACCATTTAGGTTAACAATCCGAATACTATTTAGTTACTCAATTGTTGGACTTCAAAATTATAGTTTAGTTAGTAACTTTAATTAAAAAAAATTTGTATCAAAAACATTTCAAAAAGCTCCCGAGATATTTCACCGCTGATATGCAAGAAACATTTTTAATAAAATAAAATAAAGAAATATTTATAAATTCAGCATTACTGTTATTATATAATTTATCAATCGTTTTGTTATCTTACTTATGAATCCTATTATTATTTAGTTTTCCATTTAGGTTAACAATCCGACTATTATTTAGTTACTCAATTGTTGGACTTTATAATTATAGTTTAGTTAGTAACTTTAATAAAAAAAAATTGTATCAAAAACATTTCAAAAAGCTCCCGAGATATTTCACCGCTGATATGCAAGAAATATTTTTAATAAAATAAAGTAAGGAAATATTTATAAATTCAGCATCCCTGTTATTATATAATTTATCCATCGTTTTGTTATCTTACTCATGAATCCTATTATTATTTAGTTTTCCATTTAGGTTAACAATCCGGCTACTATTTATTTAGTTACCCAATTGTTGAAGTTTAAAATTATAGTTTAGTTAGTAACTTTAATAAAAAAAATTTAGTATCAAAAACATTTCAAAAAGCTCCCGAAATATTTCACCGCTGATATGCAAGAAATGTTTTTGAAATAAATATAAATATCTGATAAATATTTCTAGGTTAACTAAAATGAAATGTTTGCACAATTGCATGTCAAATGTAATTCCAACTCAATACATGTGAAATTTTACCTCATCTTAAAACTTTATCACGATGTTTTGTGTTGCAAAAATTTTTAATATTATACTTTCAAATGTGCATTTTTGAATTTTGTAATGAAGAAATATTTTTCAGTGCAATTATGAAGTCAAATACATTAAAACTACATACTGCAAGTGAAATTTTCCAATCTAAATCAATATCGAATTCATTCTTCTCCTTTACTTTTGGAAAATATTTTTGTATGAATAATTCTCTTTTAAGGTAAAATTTTTCAAATCAATGCTTTATATATATTTAAATATTGATTTAAAGAAAAAAATAATCATTAAGAGCAATCGCCATTGCATTCAGCTCTTAAAATTTGGTTTTAGTTTTACAAAAATAAAATACGATTACAATAAATCTGTTTTATTTCATAAATAAATACTTAACGCATTATTAGAACGTTCAAACTTAAATTCACAAATAAAACTTATAGAGATATAAGTGATTAAGCTGAATATAGTAACATAGCTTAAGTAAATATGATGCAAATTATTTTATTGTGTACATAACTATGCATGATTTTAATAGTTTCAATTAGCCTTTCGGTATTAAACTTGAAATAAATTGCATGCATTTTAACTCTCAAATGTATTATTCAACTAGAAATCCAACCTAAGGGTAATTAACATAAAATGTATATTTGTTTAAATTTATCATACATAACATAGGAAACAGTTTTAAACAATTTATAGAGATGTAATGTTTTTTAAATCAAATAATATTAAATTTATAGTTAAATAATAACATAAAGTTGTATGGCTGCTTTCTGCATGAATTTATACATAAGAATCTTTTATATATTGACGTTTTTGAGAGAATTATTGAGTATATAGTTTTGAGTGAATTTATGTAAGTTACAATGCCTGCAAAAATATGATTGGATTTCCATTAATTTTAAAAATAACGTATCATTAAGAAAATGATACCGTTTTTTAATTCTTATGCAAGAAAGCTTGCTCGTGGGAAAAATTGTGTAGAAAAATCTCTGCTACCCACTATTCTTCCATTGAATTACATAGGAGAAACCGTATTTTAATTCATATGCAAGAAAGCTTGCTCCTGGGGAAAAATTGTGTAGAAAAATTTCTGCTGCCCACTATTCTTCCATTGAATAACATGGGAGATACCGTTTTTTAATTCTTATGCAAGAAAGCTTGCTCCTGGGGAAAAATTGTGTAGAAAAATCTCTGCTGCCCCCTATTCTTCCATTGAATAACATGGGAGATACTGTTTTTTAATTCTTATGCAAGAAAGCTAGCTCCTGAAAGTTTGGAAAAAGCCGGGGCTCTGGTTCATAAAACTTAATTTAATTTTCCAGGGCAAGGATAGCCTGGTTTGTAGGACTTTGGACTCGAGTTCGTGAGAGGATGAGTTCGAATCTCGCGAGCCAAAGAATCCCCGTGTATTCAATAGTTACTGGTGCACATTAAATCTGTTCCCATAACATAAATTTATCCAATTCCCCATAGCAAATCAATACGTACTGAATTGGAGATTGATCATTCTCTGGTTCAGGTCAAAATTTCGATCCGTGGATAAATAAATGGAGGATGAATGGATCATCTCTGCAAAACGGGCTATGACGAGTGTGTGACTGAAGCCGTATTCTTGGCCATTGATGGCGCCATTGATGGCGCCATTGAAAAGCGAAAAACGCACCATCTGCCTTAAAAAAATTGCTTGGATTCTTATAGCAGACTTGCATATTTACAAGTGGCATTAATAACAATAACAAATCAAAGTTTCCATATTATGTTCCTTCATCCCAATTTGTAAATGAACAGAAAACATTTCCATGAAGCAACAAAAAATAACATTTTAAACAAAATTTGCAGTTAGTTTAAGTAAATTTTATTTGCTGACACAAACTTTTAATCGCAATTTGGACAATCATGCAATGAAAAAGAATGTAGTATTTGATTAAATTTTTGCAAATGAAATAATGTGGCTTTTTAATGCTTATGAAGAAAAATAGATAGCTCTTTTAAAAAAAATTATATATATATATTTTTTTTAAATTTTGCGATTTTATATTATATTGGGAAAAACTGAATCATAATTTTAAGACTTCATGTTCGCTACTTTAAAGCTTACTTTAAGAGACTGAGATTAAATAGTAATTAGTAATAAACTAAATACTAATTAGTAATAGTCTCACTATTTAAAATTAGTATTAGATACAACTTTTGAGTAAATCCTCTCGTTAAATGTATTATAGACTAACAATTTGATTTATTACTAATAAATTAGCATGAGTGATTTTCTTATGATTTCAAAATAACATATTATCGATTCTAAATTTTACTTTTATATAAACAAAATCAATAAATAAAATTAAAAGCGAAAATATGTTTAGTATTTATTTAAAAAAGTATGAGTTGAAATTTTCAAATTTTGACTGTTATTATTTTTTTTTCTTTGTTAAAAATGATTTACTGAACCAACGGAATCGAATGTATTTTATATAAGGGAAAGTTCAGAGCTTAAAGTTTTTCTTGAAATATAATTTCCTTTTCTCCTTTTAAATAATTCTTCGGGCGAGAAATTGTAAAATACCGAAATAACAGATGTTGTTATGTTGCCAGGCAGGGAAAAATAATTTCGTACCCCCCCCCCCTTTCCACAGCAGTTTTTCGTCCAATCCTGGACGTCGTTGACTGCTGGAATTTCTTACTGCCATCAAGCTTTGATAATAGTAATAAAAATACAGAAGCCACTACCATTTTTCTTCTCCAGAAACCTCAATTTCGATGTTTACGACGAAAATGTTAGAGGGGGTAAATGACACGTAAGATGTTAAAAAAATTGTGAGAAACATTTTTTTATATATTATTTTTTTCACAAATCTGTGATAACAGAAATTACATTGGAAAAATCTTTTTTTATTGCATTTATGCAAATACTTGATTTAGCCGAATGCGGGTGTGCGGATTTTAAATCTGAAATTAGTTTTGATCCTAAAGCTACAGATTTCTCTTAAATGACATTTTTAATCTTTTTTTGTTTTTTGTAGAAATGCTCAGTTTTAAAGAACGCTTAAAATTATTGGAGGTCATGTAAATGTAGCTACAAACTTCTAGGGGACATGATCAGGATTAAAATTGCATAAGAATACATGTCCAGAAATGTCATTTTACGCGGCTAGGAGTGCTTCCTAATATTAATTGCTCAGAAGCACACGAAGAAATAGTTCATAATAGGGAAGTGCACTTAGTGGCGTATGTCAACATTAGCTAATTAACAATCCAGCAGACTTTAACGACTCGTTCGCTTTTTTGGAGATTTTTGTCTTAGTTGTAGTTGGTCGTAATTACAATGCAATCTTTTATTTCGTTTAAAATTTGTTACCTGCTGTAAAAATTAATCAAGAATCAACTTTATTTATTTAAGAAAATGCCAAACAGAAGAGTGGCCGCTAGGTTAGAAAATCGCTGCTGGGGAGCTCCTGGGTGATTTTAATCCTGATAAGCTCTTATTCTCCTAGGAGTTTGACACCATTTCGCGACCCACATTTGTGCGTTATTCATAACGTTTTTAAACTTGCACATTTCGACCAAAAAAAAAAATGTCATTAAAAATTTGTAGCTTGGAGTGAGAAACCATTAGCAGGTTTGAAATCAGTAATTTGAAAGTACAAATATTAGGCAAAAGTAACAGTTTAAAAATATCATGCAACGGAAAACAAAGTTCCCCGGTGTTATTTAAGAATGTAATCAAAGAATGTTATATCCGTCGTTGAACAACCAAGACATTTGTGGGCTTACGACTACTAATGTTCAAGTCCATAGCCTTGTAATTTTGAACCAATCCAGAAGACAAGGAAACTCCTGGATCAGTACACCCAGAGGTATTGATTTGTTAAGGGAACATGGAGGATTTTATGACTAGACAGATTTAAAGTGCAGCGGTCACCGCTTACTGCACGGGGAGTCTTCGGCGGCGGGGATCGAACCCACGAACTCTTGCACATGGACCCAGTGCTCCATTATTGTTTGACACTTCAGTGTTCGATTATTTGTTTAAATCATTTGTCGACTCATTTTCCCAAAATTCTTCTGATTTTTTTTTGCATCATATTTCTTAATGTTTCTAGCTCTTTTTCTCTTGAAATATTTTTTATTCAGTTGATATATATATATTTGTTGTATTTTATTACTTCTTAGGTCACATGATAAGTTTTTTTCATAATTTTGAGATCAATTTGACTTCACTATTAAACGTTTACCAATAGTTCGATTACTTTGCACATATATTTATATTTGTAAAATAGTTCAATTTCATTTCATTCGATGAGAATATTTTGTCAAATGAACAATTGAGAATTCATGTATTTGACACAAGTAGGCATACACCGTGTATTAACTAGACTTTTTTTCGAAAAATAACTGTTTAATAGTGATTTAACTTTATTTAATTCGTATTAAAGTGTTAACTGCTGGAAACATTTTTCCACCTAAGACTATTGCGATTATTTTTATTTTGTTAAAATCGTAAATTGTTAAATTTTTCAATTCTTTTTAATGACATTTTGTAATAATATACTAGATAGTTCATTAGAACTAATAAAGGGAAATTAAAACTTGACACGTGTTTAATAAGAGAAAAAGAAAGTCTTGACTTAAATTTCTTTATCAAAAAGAAATCGTATAATTTGTGTGCTATGTAGGCAATATATATAAAATTACAATAATTAGTTTATAGATCAATATAAGTTAATTGGAATATTTGCATATGCGTTTAAAATAAATTATTAAAACATCAATTTTAAGTCCACTCAGCTTATTCTAGTAAAACTACAACCGGTAAAAATAGAGATACGTTTCTGCGAACGAATACATTGCGTTCAACAATTGCAAATGAACATATTTTGTTAATATTTTGTCAACATATTTTCTTATTTCTGTTTTTATAGGCCTAGCAATAAGTGTTTTTAGGTTTTAATCATGTTTTTTGTAAACTTATATATTTATGTTTTTTGTTGCAACAAAATCTATAAATTAAAAACTTTATTAAGAAATTATTTGAACGGGAAAAATTTAAGCAACAAAACCCTTCTTTATTCAGCCTGCACAGTATTCTATTCCATTCTATTTTATTCTATTCTATTTTAGTCTATTCTATTTTATTCTATTCTATTTTATTCTATTCTATTTTGTTCTATTCTATTTTGTTCTATTCTATTTTGTTCTATTCTATTTTGTTCTATTCTATTTTGTTCTATTCTATTCTATTTTATTCTATTCTATTCTATTCTATTCTATTCTATTCTATTCTATTCTATTTTATTCTATTCTATTTTATTCTATTCTATTTTATTCTATTCTATTTTTTTCTATTCTATTTTAATCTATTCTATTTTATTCTATTCTATCGTAAGTTGCATTGCGTGTGATATCGTTCAAATTCCTATATTCTTTCCTGTTATTTTTTCCACTTCCACTTTCCAAAAACAAATTTTTAATGCTATCTATTTTTTAATACCTTGCAAGATAATGTTCGAATATAATTATTCTACATAAATGAAGCTGAACCAATACGATTTAATATATATCATGCTGCATGAGTTTTGAGTAAATTACAATAAACGCATGTAAGTTTTTTTTTCCGCTAACCAAACAAACTTAGATGCTTTGACTCTGCTTTCATCAATAGTAATTTCTGAAATTTCGGTATCGGTTTTATTCGTTTCTCACTTAAAGATAAATTTTTTACTCCGAAATTGTTCTATTCTTCTGACTTTATTTTTGATAAGGGTTTTAAAAACGTACGCTTAAGACAGTGATAATGAAGCAAACTACATAATAAACTAAATACACTTATCACTTTAAGTCAAATTGGCGCGTTTTAACTTTATAAACCAATCAAAAATATTTATGAACATTAATGCGCAATTAAAATAAATATTATTTACTTTTAAAAACTAAATGCTTTTATTAAATTGAAATTTCTGAAAGGTTAAATAATAAACTAATTAGAAAACAAAACATTTAAAAATACATTAATACATTTATACCATACATTTACAAACATTTTTTACGTTTAAATACAATTCATTTTTACATTTACATACAATACATTTTTTTACATTTATATACACTACATTTTAAATTATTTAAAATAGTATAAACAATATTCTAATTAAAATATATCAATCAATTATTAATTTTCATATTTAAATTCTATTCTTTATTTTCCACCTCTTCATTTTCCTTCTACACTATTTTTCGCAACTCGCAAATTTTAGTAAAGTGCAATACAGACAAGGTTTAATTTTATAAATTAAATTATCAAAAATAAATATGTATGTTACTATTCCATTTAAAGCAACAAAAAAAATTACAAACATATATATTTAAGATTTTTTTTTTTCAATTTCCCCATCTTCGCTTTTTTAATCAGATGCATAATTGACAGTTTTTAATTTTATAAATCAAATAATCAAGATTAAAAATATGCAAGTTACGATATGATTTAAAACAGAAAGTATTTAATTCTTTTCCAACCATAATACTCTTAATAAAATAAAATTGCAGAAATTGCTGAAACGGAGAGATACTTTCTTTTTAAAAAAAACTCCATCAATTATTAACTTACATATTTAAATTATGTTCTTTACTTTTCCCCTCTTCACTGTTTTTTTTTTCGAATGCATAATTGACAGTTTTTAATTTTACAAATCAAATAATCAAGCATAAAAATACATTTTAATAAGCCATATTTTAAACAGAACGCATTAAATTTTTTTAATAATTACTTTTATCAAATAAAAATTCCTTAAAATGTGCTGAATTACAGAAAACCAATCAATTGCTTACTTTTCTATTTTAACGAATAATTACAAAGTTTCATAAGCTATTTTTATTGCATGTATAGCGTAATTAATCATTGTTTTTAAAATTATATTTGACTTTCAGATCCGAATTCAAATTTAACTGCGTTTCTATGATATGCAATTCTTAAAAATAATTACCTAATTTTATATGCTGATTTAGATGCATTTGTTTAAATGCATAAGAAATGTTATACTACCAAGTTGACCTGATAATTATAATTAGATGAGAAATAAGATGCAAAACATAAAAATTCCTGTCAGTTTGCATTTAAAACAAATTGTCATGTTTATGAAATGTCTTGCGATTTCTTAATTAGATTAAGAATATGTAACGAGAAAAATATTAAATCTTAGCATTTGTGACATTTCTCTCCGTAAAAGAGTATTTAATATTCCTGTTATTCAAATACAAAATTGTTAAGAGAAAGATATATTTCAGTTTACATTTATTATTCAGAAATTTTCTTTGAATCTTGACAGAATTTTTGATTAAACAAATTGCAATTTTAAATAAATATTGTACATGTCTATGTTAAAATGCAAAGAATTTTAAAATAATTATGAAAATTGCTTGATACACAAGAGTTAATTTTCTGATTTCAACATTTCAACAATGATTTTAATCGGTGGATGTATAAAATATGTATATATATTAAAATATACCAATATGTCATTCCCTCTCTTGTCCCCACTGCTGATTTAAAAAAAGAAAAAAATTGTTTCTGAAATAAAAATTTTATTTTAACAAATTCGTGTTTTTTATTTCAGAATACTGAAATATAGAATTCAGGAAATCAATTTTAAATTTAACTTCTGATAAAAATATTAACACAGCACTATTTTAAACTTTGTCCCCAGTGTTTCGCGTCATTCCCTCACAACAATGTTCTTATCACCTGCAATCTTCTTAGAATAAAAATATTTTAATAAAAAATTCAGGAGTTAACAACTGGCATCATAGAACAAAATTGCAGTATGTTTCCATCTTCAACTTAAAGAAGCTTTGCTGTGGAATAAATTTGAATGAATCAAACCAGGTAAAATTTTTTACATTCGTCATTCCCTCATGTCATTTTTTAGAGTAAAATAAAATACAACTTCATCGAGAAAGTGGATAATTATATGTTGCTTTCTTGTATGAATATAATTGTAAGCGATTGACTTCAGAAATTAATTAGGCCTAACTGTTATTTTTAAATTTTATTGAATTCGTCATTCCCTCACTAGTGTATAAAGTGAGGGAATGATTCAAGATGAGTATATTATCAAATTTTTTTTTGTTCAATCGTGCCAGCCAATTTTATTTCCCAAACCTGTAAAAACTATTAAATATATAAGACTAAATTATAATAAATATTAGATATACTTAGTATGTTATAATTTTCAAACTTCAGGTAGATCTAACTTAGATAAAAACATGTATTAAAATAAAATATCATTCCCTCACTATTAGTGTCATTCCCTCACTTTTTAAATAGTGAAAATAATTAATTTACTTATTAATTAATTTGAAAAATAAATTGAAAAATTAATAAATTAATTTATTAAATTAATTTATTTATTTCATTAATTAATTTATTAAATTAATTAATTATTAATTATTATAAATTAATTAATTATAAATTAATTATTTAAAAAATTATTTAAAAAATTAATTAATTTAAATATTAAGTATAATTTATAGGATATATACTTTCTTTATAATGCCATTACATATTTCTATTAATATAAAAAGTTTCAGAGCTTTTTATTCACTTTACTTTTTTGGGATTTTATGAACTTAAAAATGACAGTTTTCGTGAGAATGACCCATATATATATATATATATATTTGATTCAGGTTATAAATATTTTAAGCATGTTTTCACATGTTTAAGCTAAGATAATTAAGAAAGTTCTAGAAACTCTTTATCAATTTCAGACTAGACCAGCTCCAAGTAATAAACCAATAAGTGCTTAATTTATTTAATTTTTATTAACCTTTTTGTCAACCACTAGACTTTTAATTGGAAAATACTAATAATATGACAGACCACAATATGACGAAATAGCCATTAAATGGCAGAACTTTAAGACGCATTCGAATCATTTTTATCTCCTTCAAAATACATCCCCATTACGGCCCTTCACCATTATCATCTTCTTTAGTATGTCTACTGTTTTAATATCCATTTCCTACATAGACTCTAAAAAACTCTTATATAAACTTATTAATATTCGTTTATTAATTAAAGTACCGTAAAAAATATCATGGAGTTACATCTGGTAAATACGGTCTGTGATCAAAGCTCAGGTTTGCTGTGATTCGCTTTATAATGTTAAACATATCCGATTTTTTTCTGATTTTGCTCATATGGGAAGTTTAAAGTACCAGTTTTTTTGCAAACTTCATCTTCATCATCAATGGCTTGACAGACCAGAGTGGTTCTTGGCCTTCTCAAGAAGGTTTTTCCATGCTAACCTTTTTCCTGCTAGCGTTTTTCATTTTTTAGCTTTTAAGATCAAAAGGTCTTTTTCTAGGCCATCAATCCATCTCAAACTTGGACAGCCTCTTTTTCGTGTGCCAACTGGTCTGGAATTGAAAATTCTTTTTGTGGTACGGTCTTCGTCCGTTCTGATAACGTGGCCTGCCCATTTTATTCTGTGTCTTTTAATAAAGTTAATAATATCAGGTTCATTATATGAGTGATAAAGCTCTAGATTTGATCTTCTAAGTCACACACCATTTTTTTTGAAATTCCTCCAAAAATACTTTTCAAGACCTTTCTCTCAAAGGTACCCAACCTAGCCTGGTCCAGGTTACTTATTACTTTGCAAACTTACTTCCCTTTATGTCCTTCAGGGTTTTTTTTTACCTTACGTGCGATTTACAGATTTTTATCACTTATATAAATTAGACATTTTTTGATATATATATATATATATATATATATATATATATATATATATATATATATATATATATATATATATATATATATATATATATATATATATATATATATATATATATACTTGCAATATAAAAGGGGTTTTCCAGATTTCTCTACTACCTAGATTATGATATCTAGATTTTCAGTACATAGATTGATGCACACACTCTTTCTTACTCAACTCTACATCTCTTAATAAACCAAAATCAAGATTCAACACTTTCTTTTTAGAACTCTTATTCGAGCGGACTCCAAGACATTTACTAAAGACTTCTCACAGATTAATCTTGCTTATAACATCAAAGCCCAGTAAATAACAAGTCTATCTCAAGAATATCTCGGAAATAAAATTGCCCTGTCTTCTGGAATTAATCTTGCTTCAATAACTAGCATCAACGAGGTTTCTCTTAACAAAAGGAAACCATAACTTCTTAATCACTCTCAGCAGGAAAATGAATGAGATAATGAAATCGTTTATCGGAAAATCTTTGCCCACCAAGTATTTCCCGGAGAGGCCGGATTATCACGAAAATAACCACGAAATCTTGGTAAAGGGGAAGGCAATATTTAATAGAACTACGACCTGAAACTTAATGAAACCTTGATTAACGAATTCGAGCCGCATCGTAACACATTGATTAAATTTTTCTGGCGGTCTCGGTCAAAGATTCTTCTCTTTAGAACTATCTGATGAGAACTTGATGATTTCATTTATCTTTTAGCCATCTTCCTGCCTAGAATTTTAAACCGTGATTAACATTTAAGTTCTGGTGAGTTTAAATACTCTTCTTAATTGTATTTAACTTTTCGGTTGGCTGTTGGGAATAATTTGATTTTGGCGAGAAATGTTTGATTCGTTGGGCTAGAAAATTTAAACTTATGGTTTGTAAAAATGCGTTTGTCTTAAAGAATGATCTGTGATCGTTTTAAAGTTGAAGACCAGGAAGTTAAATAGCTTTCTATTGTTTTGAAGATTGTGTTGTTCATTAAATAAAACAAGCGTGTAAATCTTATCTGACTTTAAAATAAGCGAAATAATTAAATAAATAACAGGGTTTTTTTACCGTTGTCTTAACTGTAACAACTTAACAGAAAATGCTATGAAATATTGAACATTTCCAGATGTTTAAGGAACATTCAGATCTCAAAATAATTTTGATATTGTCATTATAATTTTTTTATGAATTTTACGGCAAAGCTGACTTTTTTCTCCTGCTGCGAGATTTAGTTAGCAGGGACTACTAGCAGTAGAAATATAATCGCACTGTTGTCAAGATTTAACATGCCTAAATATGTGCTTTATTTTAGTTTTGAATTAGTTTTGGGGTAATTAAATTGCTTGTATTGACATTTTTTTCTTATATTTACACTTCTCATTACTTTGGTAAAACAATATAAATTTTGCGCATTTCTCGAGAAAAGTTAAGAAGTGTTTTGATATATTCAAAATAATTTTAACGTAATTATTTTTAAGCTAATTTATATTAAAATTGAAGGGTTTTTTTTGTAACGTAGTAACTTAGTGAAAACTATTAGCATTAAATGTGCAGCTTTTTTCAGCCACATAATCTTATACCTGAAAATAAGCGGATCGTCTAACTTTGTTTAAATTTCGACTTAGTACTGGAGTGATTAAATAGTTCTTTTGACAGTTTTAAGGATTTTTCGTTGTAAAGGATGAATTAAAGATTAAGAAAGAGACGTATTGTCAATCTAATTAATAATTATAATTGTCAGAAAGATTATTGATTTTCGTTTTATTTTATTACGTGTTTAAATAGTTACATTTTAAGATATTTAAAAGTTAGTCTTGTATATAATTAATATGTTGTGTTTTTTTAAGAACTGTAAGAGACAGTTTTTTTTCCTTGAAAATGTAGAATAAAGAGATATTTACGTTTTAAAACAAACATTTTTTGTCAAATTCTTTTTGCTAAATAGATACTTAAATTTATTTTCTTATAAAAGAAAATTTACGTTTTAGGAAGAATACTACTAAGACATTAAACTACTCAAAAGTTTATTAAACGAAACAAGTATTTGAAATGTGATTCTATAAAATTTTACAAAACAAGTAGCACTTATCTGTGGTTACTTTAAACAATTATTCAATTTTTTTGTCAAGCATCGCAGGCTAATAATGAACTAAAAATAAACGCTCCTTAGCCCTTTTCATTTATCACAGTTATTACATTTTTTAACTCAAATGAACAGAAATAAAGCTCTTCCAGAAGAAACATATCCTCTAGAAGGTCGGGAGAATTAAACTAAAAGCTGTGATATTAAAACAGTAAGCAAAAGGAATATTCTTGGCTCTTTTCTCGCTTAAAAGGCTAGACGTAAATGAAAAGAAAAGTGCAGTAATCTTACGCAGATTATTATTTTCTTAACATTGTCAATACCTTACACACGCAGGGCATTTGCTTAATGTAGTTAAAAAAATTATTTTTATAAAATCATTGGTCATATAGTTACTTATATGTGATACTCTTCATTAAATTTGATAGGAATATAAAAACAGACAAAACTAAAAATGAACTATTTTTGACTCATCGTATTTTAATTTCCTCTTCTGAATCCTTCAAAGCGAGTTTTAATAGCATGTAAAATCAGCACAAATTTTTTTTTTTAGCCTGAATAGTTTTATACCATATAATTAGAATTTTATGAGCTAAGATGCAATATCTGCGATTTGATAAAAAAAATTATGATTTCCTTTAAAAAACGTTGTTATAATTTTTGTAAAACTGCACATTTGAAGATGATTTTCTCTTAAAATTTTGTTTGTGAATTTCTAAAAAAAGGTTGCAACTCCTTATCAATGTGATTTTCTGTGGTCATGAGATAAAAAGGAAATAAGATTGAAATAAAAAAGCCTTGAAATCATTTTTCATTGATTTCTACATCATATAATGCCAACAACTCTACAGTCTTTCTGTTATTTAACATGCTTTAAAACATCTTAGGATTCAGTGGTTTAATTTAGTTATCAATTATTCAGTTATTAATTAATCCAGGAATAGAATCCTGTTACGAGCATCATATGAAACATATTATTTTGGGCAACTTTTTATCTTATACTAAATCTATATGAGCAGGGGGATTAAATGTGAAGAGGATTTCTTGATTCTCTTCACCGCTTAAAGACAAAACGGACTAATATCGATCAAAAATTTTTACACGGAAACAAATTATTACCAATACAGTACTCATTATTAACTGAATAGATTACACAGTTACCTGGATAAGAAGATATTTATCACGTTAGGCTGACCATTGATAATTATAACAGAAAGTAAGTGTTATAGTGTATAATTCTTGTTTTTGATCAAAGTTTCTGCATTGAAACGAAAAATAATATTGATAATCATGGGTTTTAATGAACAAAGCGATCAGCGAGCGAAGCATTTAAAGCTGTTTAAATAAATTTGCCTTTACAAGCTGAATGTTCTGACAGGTGATAGATTTGAGTCCTGTTGCCAGTTTTGCAAAGCTTTTAAATTATCCTATGAATCAATTTATATCATGACTTATTGGATTTAACCACAGAGAAAAAAAATAAAGCGTTTATATACTACAGCTCTAATGCTGCAGCTCGTCTCAAAAGTGACATATTTTTTTCAAAGTGCGACAAGACAACTCTCTCGATTCAACGGATTCAAACTATTATTTAGAAACTATTATTTTCTTTTATTATTTTGATTTTGATTTATGAGGTCCACAGTAATCATTTGGTTATTTAGTTTATTTTAACTGTATAATTCTATAAAGGCATACATGTTAATTCGTTAAGGATATCGATTTTTAATGAGGGAAAAAGTACATTTTATAAAGTAAATTACTATTTGTTCTAAATACAAAAATTTCGCACCAGTTTCCTTTTTTCACATTTTATACTGAATAAATTTCTTATTTATATAGATGGCATGCCTCATTAATCCTTTTAAACAAGTGAAAGAATAAATATGATAAAGCGTTTTTAATTTCGATTTTTTTTCTTTTCTTTTTATCGTAAGATTTATCGGATGACGTAATTTAAACAGGAGTAAAAAATAATTTTTACTAATAATGGAATAACACAATAAGTAATTCTATCTTTATTCCAAACGCATTTTATCTTCATTCAATAACATTTGCTGAAATGATTCAAGAAAAAAAAAGCATAATTAAAACTACTTGCATTCAAAATCACTTGTGGGGAAGTGCTATACTTCTTTCATGCTATAAATATACATTCTTTCATGCTATAAATATAATATTTCAATCATATAATCGTGCAGACATAAATAAATATTTGATATTATAAATAATAGAGTGTAAACTACTCATATCTACAGTATCTGTAGTAACTACAGTAACAATCTACAGTAACTACTCATATCTACTGTTTCCTTTTAGTACTGCAAGAGGGAGCAACGGCTATTGATTTTCGTATTACATCGGCAAATTATCACTTGTCATTTTAGCAATGCCAAGTACTATCTTAGCCCCAGGTCTTAATAGTCTTTTAACACATAAGCACTGACATTTTTGAATTTAGAGTTTTCCTATGCTTTAACATTTATTCATTTATAGCCATTGTTGAACAGCTAACCCAATTTTTGAGTTTACGACTACCAATGTTCAACTCAGTAACCTTGTAATTTTGAACCCAATCTAGAAGACAAGGGAACTCCTGGATCAAGTATTGAGAGAAATTTGCCTTCTTGAAGGGATTTTTGGTGGAACTGACCAGCATTTAGAATTACAAGAAGAGGAGAACCAGGAAAATCTCCCACTCTTAGCCTGATCGCAAGGGATTCTAACCAGTTATCCGTCTTCACTGAGGATTTTTTATATTAGCACTGTGGACGGCGCGAGCCGGGCGCGGAATTTGTAATACTGGGATTCAAACCTAAGTCTCTGAATAGGAGGCACGTGCTCCATCCTATGAGCCACCATGGTTTATAATTCAACATTGGAAAGCAAAGAAGAAGTTTCTAATGAACATTTATATACCAAACTAAATAACCTGTAAAGAATTATTTTCTGGAGTTGATGCTGTAAGTTAATTCTACTCTCTAAACATAAAACATAAGTCCCTAAGCTAAAACTATTTAAAGGATTTGAAAATTAGGCATTTAATCTTAAGACGAATATGGTTTAAGCTTTGCCTTTATTGACAAGTTTTCCTATTTCCCTGATGGAATGGGGGTAAAATTTAATAACGTCTGTACAAAGGTATTTTCATTTCTCTTGAAAAGGAATGTTCACAGAATGGAAGGATTTTGAAATCAAAAGACGCTAAATACCTACCCAATATCTCATCTATACAATACATATTAAATATCTTCCATTTCATGCTTTCATTATATTGTCGTTGGACGAGAAACTGGATAAGCAAACAGGCGGTCTCAAAGGGCGATGCAATTGTTCTAGAAAGATCTTTCATGATGTGCTTTGTGGAAGAGGAGAAAAAGGCGGAAACGTGATAAAGTATGAAACATGACTTCTAATAAGGCATGGAGAACGACTATAGTGAGCCGTTCATCATTCCTGCACAACTGCTGCCTTCTGCCAATGACAACGCTCCTTAGTTTCTTTCCGATAACGACCTGCCAGTGAGAGGTTGAAAATCAACTCTAAGCACTAATAGCAAGCCGGGCGCCGACCAATCTCGATTGAGATCATTTGTAGCACTAAGCGCTCCAGTGAAGTTTCCGTCATGTGGGGAAATGATCGATATTTTTTTTTTTTTTTTTTTTTGATGAAAATGACATGGGAGTCATTTTTGTTTTGTTTCTATTCTTTTCTTAAAGGAGGCTAATCGAAGAAAAAAGCCCTATCCTTTGAAGCATAGAGCTCTAAAATGAAATGAAAGAAAAGGAAAGTAATAGAAAAAAGCTAAATTACTTTAAGATGATGGATATTACCATACCATCAAAATAAATTTGAAATTAACATAATTATATGTTAGCAAGCATTATCAAGATTTAATCTATAAACAAATTATTCTGTGTGCGTGAGTGGTTTCGTCGTCGATTTGTCAGAAATATTTTAGGATTTTTTTATTTGAGGTATAAATCAGAACTAATTTTGTCTTTCTTATAGAAGTGTTAGTAATCAGGTAATCAAGCAATAATCGTGGTGTTAATTTTTAAGTTTATATTCACTTAATTTGAATAAAAAATGGAAAAATAATCGATCTGTGTTTTAACATCTTGCTCTCAATATAGTCTGGAATTTTGTGTTCAGCCTTTTAAGTGTCAGTAAAACAAAAACCCTTAAGTTTCCTTTCAAATTATTAAAATTTCAAAAATAATAAAATATAAGTAAAATAAGCTTGATAAAATGTCTGAACATTATTAAAGGAAAATATTTAATCCAAGGAAATCGATTTTAATATTCATTCTTGTGTAAACAGGATTTAATGTTCAGAATGATTGTTTTGTTAGAAGTTTTTATTCTTGTTGTCCTTATGGTTGTTGTTATTATAATGAATGATAACAATATATGGTTCTCTTATTATCATATCGTTATTATTATTGTAATGAATGATAATAATAACATTATTATCAATATTATTACTAATCAAATGGCATAGTAAAAAAACAGAAATCCAGTCTTTTTCTTCCAATACCTAATATTTATTTTTTTAAAGACATTTATTTAGTTCATACAATAAGTAAAGCACTGCAAATTTAGAACTTATCTACGCCTTAAGTTGAGAACTTTTAATTTAGTTATGCCATTACGTTTTTAAAACAGTGAACAAGAAGATCTACAATAGCGACAATATACTTCCCAAAACAGAAAAATAAATAATATTTTAAGGCGTTCGTATCAATTCACAAATAAGTTATGTTTTATCACGTTAATACTTGCATTATTTTTGAATAACATCCTTAAGGCAAAGAATATACATAGGAGATGAAAGTCGGCTTTGATAATCATAATATGTAAACCAATCCCCTAATGATTGGTGCGGGCCCTGCGTATAAAGGAAAAGGCAACATTTAGAGGTACAGCTTAGAAATTTTAAAAACTGGTTTTCCCCCTTCTTTCCTCCCAATTACTACTGTGGTTTGAGAGGTGATGAAAAATTTTCCATTTTTTATTTATTGTTGGTTTGTTCTGCATTTTTGTACTATTTATAAATAGTACTAACTGTTAATTAAGATATTTCTTTGAGAATACATTTATATCATTCATGTTGATTAAATCTGCTAACTTATTTTGACATAAAAAGGGAGAATAAAATATTGGTTGATTGGAGACATCGTATGTAACCAGGCATGCAGAGTTGTTCAACAACGGGTTCGCAGGTGATGCATCTCCTAATTGTCTCTTTTTTTTTATATGTACTAGCTGGATCTTAATACATATAATGCTCTACTATATCTGAGCAGGTTGATAACCCTTTAAGTTCTTTTTCTGATACAGAACACCTCACCTAGCAGTTACTTATCTTCTCCTTTCCATATTCTAAGAGCCCTCTACCCTCGCCATCTTGAATTTTAGGTTAAATTTTTAATTTGTGCTTTCTCGATTTTTTTCTTCTTTTTTTTGTGCTTGACAAACTTTTGATGATATGGGTATTATTGACCAGCACAATACCTTAAAAAATCGAAAATAAATGGGGTCACTTTATTAGATTAAAAGAAATAGCACCGGATAATTTTTGAAAATTCTATGAGTTTTTTCTCTAAATTTCAAAGCAATAAAATTATGTGAGATTTGGTAATTTAAAACAATGCTTTTCTCAGTTTTTAGATTTCTTAAAAAAATCTAATCTTATTGCATCTTAAATTGATAAAAAAAGCAATTTGAAGGAAGCTAGATATTATCCTTTAACGTTAATTTTTTTAAAATAAAGATATTTATCAAAATTCTAAAAACTAATAACTGCTTACTATTTAAATATCTTTTAAAAACTGCTGATTGTAGCACTGTATTTGTATAATTTTGGGGGAAAAGTTTAAGACAGAATCTAAAATATTGCAAGCTTTAGTTCAAATTCTAATTGTGTGACGGCCTTATATTTTACATGCTCCGAAGAATAGTTCTATATAGGGGAAACACCCATCATCAATTTATTTTCAAAATTAAATTAAAAGCATATTTAGAGTTTTTCCCTCCCGTCTCCACCCTTTCGATAATTGAGTTCGGTCTGGAGAGGAAGGGTCTCTTAAGCCCCTTTGACCAGTAAGATTCTAACTCTATGCCAAGCATAAATAAAATATAAATACATTCCTACCTGCATAAAAGAAAGGCAGTTTACAAGCATAAATTAACCATGATCACAAGTCATTATCGCCATTATTATTAGCAAGCCTATATTTTTAATCCACATTTAATTAAAAATTCTCATTTTCCAATATCATTTCATTAAAATCTGTAATAACTTATTTTAACCGAACCCACAAGTAAAAATGCTTTAATCTTCACTTCTTAACTAGAAGATTTACTATGTTTCTAACTATATTTATAATTAAAAATGAAAATGATAACTACAGAGAATAATTTTAAAAAAATTTTAAGCTAACTTTAAAAAATATGTTTAGAGATATAATTCATTTTTAGCTTACTTTAAAATGAAATGCATCCTTAAAGAACAACATAAATTTGTAGGAGAAAATAAATTTGTTTCAGATTACAGTTTCTGCTTCCAAAATTGGAAAATTTCCAAAAGTTCATAGGTAATTACAAATTTGTATTCCATGAAGGATAAAAATGATTTCTCTACGTTGATTTCAGATAAAACGCCATGAATTACCTTCTGAATATTATTCACCGGTAATATATTTCAGAAACAGTTGCTTAGTAATCTACGTGCAACTTGTTTCAGATTTAATGTATGCAGATTTGCCCAGTAAAGTGTTTTCCAATGCATGAGAATAATTTTTATTACAATTATTTTGAAACTCGCGAAATGGTTTTATTTTATATACAAGTTTTGAACAGAAGTCAGGAATGGGTTTTAAAACTAACACATCTCATTATCAACTTTATACTGAATAAATAGTTTGCTTTCAGAAATTCTCGCTTATTAACAATCCTGAAACTAATGAATTTTAAATCATAAAGCAGTACTCGTTTAATAATCCAAAAAACAATATTTTCCGTCATTATTATTTTTTAATTTTCTAAAGATGCACAGAATCAAATTTTACTTTTTATCGGAAACTGTTGAATGATTTTACATTTTTAAATTTACCACAGCCTGAGTAAGTGCAAGGTGAAATATAATACAGTGATTTTGTTAAGTGTTAAGCGTTTTGTAAAGCATTCGTTAATTCTAGAGTTATTGAGCTTTAAAAACATAAAACCAGACTTATTAATAGTGTAAAAACTAACCCCTTTTTATATTTTTAAAACCCGTAAAGATAAGCTTCCCTTTTCTTTTTTCTAAACCGAATAGACACACTGTTAAACCATTTTACCGTTAGAATTTTCTGCAACCTAAATTTATTGCAAAGTTGAAATATAATAAAACAATATAAAGATTTTATTAAGCGTGAAGAGTTTTGTTAAGCATACGTTAATTCTGGATAATTTTTTATATTTCGGAAGCTAAAATGCCGAGTCAAAGGAGATTTATGACTTTTTCAATTACACTAAAACTTAGTTGTTCAGGTAGTTAATCTTCTACTCTTTATAAAGCCTAATAATTCCAGATTTTTCTTTAAAAAATATATAAACTGAAGTGCTCACTTTTAATCAATGAAACTGAAAATTTATGATACTAACCTCATTTATTTTTATTTTTTTGCATTTTTTATAACAATCAGTAATACACTGCCCTTTTTTTAAAAAAATATATTTGTCCCAATACGGGTTTGTGTACAAAGTAGTTTTATTTCCCACTACCTTTCATTTAAATCTCTCTTTTACGGTGCTGCCAGGCATATTTAATCATTGTTCTATTGCTTTCACGTTAAGTTTAAATGTAAGAAAAGATGTTTTTGCAAACCTTGCAGTTCTCTCTAACCCTATTTCAACTTCACCGTGTAACCGCTAAAATTTCCCTAGAGACCGTAATTTCACTTCAGAATGGAAAATAAAATTATCGTTATGGTTGATATAAGGTATGTATTTTACTTACATCATACTGGAGCAGCACAATAGGCTATTGGAGACGGTCTGGGAAACATCCCTGAGGATGATCCGAAGACATGCCATCGCAATTTTGATCCTCTGCAGGAAGGATGGCTCCCCTGCTTAGGTAGCCCGATGACCTACTCTCGAAGTCGAAACGATAGAATAATTTAACGAGGATCAATACAGCTAGCTGACCCTCGATTCCTACACTGGCTGATCAAACTGATCACCCACCCGCTTACTGATCTCAACTGGGAACCACGTCTTTACGATTAGTTTACTGTGGGACTGCTTAACATAAATTAAATGCGATGCAAAAGCTTTTTAACGCACATGATTTCACGATTTTTTTGTTCAGTGCAAGAGGAAAAGATTGTCCGCTTTAACACCATATAAAGGTTGTGATAAACTTGCACCACATTATAGTTTTATGCATCAGTTTTATTGTTCAGCCATCTACCGTCTTTTTTTAAAGTGTACTTTAAATAATATTTTATTTTGACATAATACTAAATTTCTATTTTGCTTTCTCAAGTTCAAAATCTTTCTGAAAAAATTCAACTAAAAATTCACATAAAAACCTTTTAAAGATTGTGTTTTTAAGTGTGGCTCATTTTCTTTTCTCATTGAGAAAAAAGGAATGGTCGAAACTACCAGAATATGATAACATTTACCGTGTTTCTGGCTCTATGGGAACACCATAAAGCTTGATAATTTTTATCAAAACGCTTTGATAATGATTTTTTGTAAACTTCTCCTTAAAATATGGTTTTATAATATGTGATAAAATGTGATAAATTTGGTAAAATTTGTCGAATTTATTGTGATACCTTAGAGCATGGAATGAATATCATTTATTCCTAAAAATTTAATTTTCTGCATTGTATTGTTTGTTAACCACTGCAGTTTTGAAGGCAATAAAAACTACAATTTTGAAAACCAAATTTTCCCGAAATAGCTATCATATGAACGAAAAAATTACCAAATGAATGGTTTAAAGAACGTATATTTTGGTTTTATTATCAGAATATTTGTGTTTTTCTATTTACCGGAAATGTCATTAGCTTACGGTATGCAATAACTTCATTAACTCAATTTCAAACATTTTTATTCCTCAATTTATTCATACCATATTTTGTTTTGCATTGTTCAAAACCTCTTAGTGTAGCTAAAATTTATAATATCGTTCCCAACTTTCTAAAATAAAACAGTGACTTGACAAAAGATAAAAAAATAGTAATAATAACTGAAAAATCATTAAAGCTCGGAAGAAAAAGAAAACTCTAAGGATAATTTATAATTTTCTCCATTCTAAAGTTCCAGATTCTTTTTATTTTAACCAGAATATAAATATATTTAACAACCTAAATAAAGCTTCAGATGTCCAGTTTCCTTTCTTAGAGTACTAAAACTTTCTTATTTAAATGTAAAAGTACTTTGAATGAATTAATGTTAGGTTTCAGGTTTTATTGCGTGACTTAGAAGAGAATTTATTCATTAACTGAAGGCGCTTTGAAATAAGTTTCTTCCAACTTTCGAAATTTTTAATATTTTATTTTCAAAGCTATTTTTTGATTTTTATTTCAACCCAGAACTCTGTAATAATGACTGGTGACTAGTTTCTTAAACATTTATTCCTAAAGTCCATACGACATTTAAAGTGGAAGCGACTTACTGTTTAAAATTGTTTTATTTTGTCTTATTTATGAAAATATTTCCAGATCCTTTAAAGATTTTGATTAATATTTTAATTTCCATCCAAACTTCTTGCTGGTTAAGTGATTTTTAAACTATTATATCAAATTTCGAAAGATAAACAAAATCCATTGTTACCATTTACTTTTATTATTATTATTTTTTGAAAATAATTACATTTTTTAAATCTTAAATTAAGAGTTTTTAAAATTAGTTTCGGTTATGAGATTTTCTTCAGACAGAATTGATTATGGAATCGATAATGATATGTTGATTGTTTTAATTTATTACTGAAAATAATTTAAGAACCTTCGAATTTTTTAATTAATATTTTATATACTTGCTAGGTAAATAGTTGACTAAATTATTAGGCAAAATTTGAAAGAAAAAGAAAATTCTTGGTTCCAATTGTGTTTGTTTATTTTGTGCATAATTAAATCCTTTGATAGTGTAACTCTTTAACCTAGCGAGTGGTGAAGTATAGCCATTTCTGGCTCTTATGCCAATTAACTGTTAACCTACCAATCAAAAAAAAAAAATTTATCTAAAACTTTCTATTTTTTTTTCTGATATGTATAATGCTTTTATTGAGAATCTGAAGCTTCTAATAAAAATACGAAAAATTCTTTCAGAAATAATCAATATTATATTTAGTCAAATGCGATATGATAATTTTCGATAGCTTTTAACATTGTCGATTCATGTAAACGCTTTTAAAATCTATAAAAATAAATGCACAGAAAGCTAACCAAAAAGCAAAACTTAGTGAAAGTAGCAATTTTTTCATACAAATTTGTTCTTTATACATCACTTACAAAAAAGGTTATTAAATGATATGCCAATACATTTTTATTGATTTTTTCAGAAACAAATGTCCGACAAAAGTTTTGTTCTGAAACTTAAATAAAATTTTTTAAAAAAACATTCGTGTAACTTCTTTGAAAGTTTTTTTTTACCGATCGTTGACAACAACCATGATTACATCAGCAAAATTTGTATCAGATCTAGAGCAAATAAGCGTTTGAAGCGTTGATTTTATTGTTGAACCAATCGATGTCTTTATCGGACTTTTGTAGCAGCAAGTGGATATTAGTTATTGGAATCAAATAATATTCCTTTTGCGAACAAAGAATTCCAATAAAGGGTGTGGTTTAGGATAATATTACGATGGTGTTTAGATATAATGGCTTTTAATCATAGTTTTTGTTCCCTTTCAGTAAACTTACTTTATAACATCAGAAGTTTTATTACATGATTAGTTAACTACCAGCTTCTACGCAGCTTGAATATAATTTAATGTCAGTTGTACTTTTTTCAGGAGATAATTTGGTGTTTTATGAGCACTCCTGTTAATAATCTGTCTCACAGACGGCGCTCTGTGCAGTAATGTAAAAGTTAATAAGTATTCAGATTCCATAGAAACACTGTAACGTTGACATCATTCTTCGTTATTGTTATAAAATTTATTTTTCTTTCTTGAAGCGTTTTGTTATAATTTATGCAACTCACTCATCTTACATGGGTTAACAAAATGCGGATTTACGAATGAATAATCATTGATTCCGAGATTGGCGCATTTCACATTGGTATCCAACGTGGGGCTCAAACCTGTGACCCGAGACTCAAATATGAAATACGATAATCTCAGAGGCAATAGTTATTCATTCTTTCAATCTTGAATCCACATTTAGTTTATTCATATAACACGAGTCAGTTGAAAAAGTTATAACAAAACACTTTATATTACAGTGAATTTTTTTATTACAATGACGAACCGTTACAGTATCCTATGGAATCTGAATATTAATTAGCTCTTACATCACTGCGCAGAACACCATCTGTGAGACATATATTTAACAGCTCCGGTGGCGTAGGCCTAGCTCACAGCACTTGGGGGAATTAGGATCGTGCGTTTGATCCTAGCAGCTGCCTGAACAGCCAGCTTGCATATGCACCACGGTTTGCGTTAAATCTGCCGCAGCTGAAAGTACTGTCGTTAGTGTGGATTTTGGGAAAGAGGGATAGCCTCGAGTTCTGCCCAGGTCTGCTGACCGGGGTCAAAATTATGTGCCGTTCTATCCATGGCTGTTGGAAAAACACCCTAAAAACAGGCCTAAGTGTTTAGGCATGCTTGAGTCGCTCTGTATTTAATGATACTAAACTTTTCAGTACAAACTACCACTCATCGGATTTTTTTTTTCTTCAAATTTACGAAAAACGCTTGATTTTTTTTTATTTCTGAAAATTAATATATGTTCTACCCGAAATTTACAAATGCAAATTTCTTTGTCAGCAAGCAGTTTTTTGCTTGACGTATTGGTAGGGAAATATTTGTTGTCCGGTTCACTGATCTTCAGTTTTCTCTGCAATGCAGCCAAGCTTTATCTTTAAAAAAATACACTGTGTTAATATATTTATTAACTCTATTGCTTTAAGTTATTTAAGATGAAAATTTCCACAAAATAATTATTAAAATTAGATAAAATATATTTTGGAAAATAATTTTCGAACCTTACAGTTAAAACAGCTTTACAGTCAGTCTTTGGCATCAGAGCATGAAAATCACATTTATCACTAACACTAATGCAGTGATACAACACTAATGAAAGCGAAATTACAGACAGTACAAACTGATTTTGATTTCAATTCAAGGCGAGAAATCTCACTGTGAAAATTGTGGGACTAGTTGCTCTCTACGTCTTAGCAATACAATACAAAAATAATCGCGGGATTTAAAGAGACTTACAGGAGGAATTCAGTAGCGAGGAATTCAATTTCAATGATGCAACTTTCCTCTTCGTCGTATAACATGCGACGCCAGTAAAAAAGGAGTTAAATACATCATTTATTCTTTTTTTTCCCTTAGAAATAAACAAATTTGCAAACTCTTGCATGAACATAATCTTTCATTCAAGAAAGGAGGTATAATTCTTAACATAATTTCGCATACATTGCAGAATTTAGTTTTTATTTCCTCATAATCAAAGTAACCTCATTTAGAAACGATCACTCCCTTCCACATCCAGGAAACTTATTTCTCTAGATTGTGCGAATATTGACATTAAACTTACTCCTGTATGTAATTTCGGCTTCTAATATTTATTTTTTAAGGATTTATGCCAATGATTCACCTAACACCGAGTGAAAAGTAAAAAAATAAAGTAAAGCATTTCCACTACAGCCTATTGTAGGCCAAGGGGTCATATAGATTCTGACAAAACTACATTACTTATAATTTTGCTGTTTTTCTATATGTGTTTTACTACTTTAAATAAGTTATTTTGCTACTTTATATAAATATTTATTGTCAACTTTTTACTATGAGTTTGGTACATAGTTTTAACCTGCACTTGGATCTTCAAACTGCACATTCAATCCAATCAACAAAAATTAAATTAAAAACTTAAAGTTTTTATCATAAATATTTTTTATGGATCTATAACTAAATAAAGGAATAGAAATTCTGATGTCAAAATTTTAAGAATTTTTGTTTTTTATCTTTATATTTACAAAAAAAATTGAAAGTTACTGGCATTTATAATATATATATTTAAAAATCCTTTTATATTTTTAATGAATTTAACTTTTGAAATAAGTTTTTAAATAAATTTTAAATAAAAATTTTTTTTAAATAATCTACAAAATTTTTTATCTTTGTTTTTCAGGTTAAATGCAAGAAAAGCATCATAAAAGCATTTAAGTAATATTCAGAATTTTAAAAAGTCCACTGTAAAGGAAAATATCTTCTTTAAAGAAAGCCAGAAATCAAGTGTCATATGCAGCTGAAAATGTTGACATTTGTAGATGGAGCACAAACAATGCTGATGAAAACACCACAGCTCAAACGTAGATTGAATAGTTAATATATTCTTGTGACTTATTCAGAAACTATATCTCAGACCACTCTTTCAAGCTTTTCAACATGTCATCAACTCATTCCAGTGCCAAATCTCACGAAAATCTATTAAGCCCCAGGCCTAAATGCCGCACAGAAAACATCCCTGTTGAAATAGGATACCACTTTAACAGAGCAACAGCTCAAACTCGAATTAAACCTCTGGGGCAAAATCGCATTCACACCTATGGTACAGACAATGCATTCACGACATCAGAATCAATATCATCTGTGCAGACAGAAAGACAGTTGCTGAAAAACATGATAGTGCTAGGACTAGGGTTTGTTTTTACATTCAGCGCACTATCCGCTCTGCAGAGTCTGCAGAGTTCTCTATTTCTCGAGACCATAATCGGATTACATTCTTTAAGTGTTTTATACGGTTTGGCAGCATTCTCGTCTTTATACGGTCCAATATTTGTTCAAAAAATGACGCCAAACTGGACTGTCGTTCTCGCATTCGTTCTCATCGCCCTTTATATTTCTACATTTTTCTACCCAAGAGCATACACTTTGTTGCCAAGTGCCGTCCTGCTTGGTCTCTCTTTTGGTCCTTTGTTCTGCGCTCAGACCACATTTCTGATGCAATTGGTATCCAGAATGGCTTATTTAACGGATGGCATACGCGACAAAGTTCAGCAGCGGTATCTTCGGCTTTTCTACTTCTTTTACAACTCTAGTCGAATATGGGGACATCTAGTCACTGCCCTCTTATTGCGATATGGTGGCGATGTATATGTCTTCTCAACTCTCCCTCAATATCCCAAATTCCATGCGAGTGGACCACATTTCCCAATGATGGACATGCATATGTCGCCATCCTTATATGCCACTGTTGCCAGACCAAGTCTTTGCACTCTGGATCATATCACTGAGGACGGTATCTTTCGAAGCCCCGCTTCTTACGTGTTTTATGTACCCTCTAATCTTTATCTGATGATAATATCAGTTTTCCTTGGCTTGGCATTTCTTGGTTTGGCTACTGTGACTACCCTGCTAGACAAGTTTGACTTGTACGTGTCTCAAGATCCACTGGAGCGACCACCTATTCTTCTTAGTTTCCGGAAGGTTATTCTGTCTCTGATAGATCCCCAGCTACGGCTTATGCTTCCCATGATAATTTTTATTGGTTACGAGCAAGGATTCATGATTGCTGATTTTACGAGGGTAAGATATATTTTGCATGCAGTTTATATGAAATTATCCTTAAATTTGGAAATAGGAAAATTTGTCACCTATTTATAAAAAATTAAACAACTGAACACTTGAAAACAGAAACATAATCAAAAAATTTTATTTTATAAGCATGATAAAAGAATTAGGCATGCTTACTTGCATTTTTCTGACAATAAGAAAATTTTAAACTTTACGCAATAACACTTCTATTAAATATATACCTATTTTTCCAGTTTTAATGATGTCTTTATCTCTCCAAAAAATATTTAAAAATTTTAAAATTAATATTGAATGTTATGGACGAGTTTGGCCTACCGTCAGACAGTGATACAAAGAAAAATAAATATAATATTGGTTTATTTTTCAATTTATAAAACCAAGTGTCTTTATTTCTAACTTAAATCACATAACTTAAGTGTATTTTTTATTACTTCATATTTATTAAGTTTTAATAAGCTGATGGATGATATTTAGTTTTTAAAAATAAATCTGAGAAACAGGCATAAGAGTTTATGATTCCAAATAAGTAAAAATTAAAAATTCAGTCTTAGAATTAGTATAATTTATCTTTAGAGTTTTTGCAAAAACACACTCATCACAAAAAAATATACCAGAATAAATGTAACATTGTTTTTAAAGAAGTGTTTACTGAATACATTTAAATTTTTTTTTTAAAAAAAGGCTTTTAAACCAAAGAACTAAAATATATATCTTTTATAATCAATTTAATTATGGTTTAGGAAAGTAAAATGATTGATTTATATAATATTTAATCACGCAATATTTAGTTTTAACAATCGGAAAATGTATAGTTCTACCTCTATAAAAGGCAAGAGGGAATACTGCAATTATAGTTTTGTTAATGTGTTCTAAAATTCATTATTTTTGTGAATTAGATAATAATAATTTATATATTGTTACAAAAAATATTAATTTAATAATTTAAACCATTTTTAAAGCATTGTATTTTATACAAAACACTTAATATATCATAGATATCTTTTTACGTTTTAGCTTTTAACTATCTTAAATTAAATTTCTTAACTATCTTAAATTAAATTTCTAAGCCACATAACACCTGCATTCTGGATTTTTTAGCTTGCTGCAGCAAAAATAATTAAACTCGTCTACAAACGAGGTGATTCAGTACAGAAGTTAAAATTTGGAGAGAGGGTACGGCATATATCATAAGCATTCAGAATTACCTTGCAAGCCATATCCGAAAATGTGATAGTGCACCACTAGGGGCGCCTTTTTTTATGACCTATGAAATAATAGCATTTGAAACGGTACTTTTATTATCTATATTATCATAATTTTATATTGATTTTACGTTTTCTACTAATGATTTTCAAAAATTACATTCACACAAGTCCAGAAATAGCCATTTTACATAAGTTAATATTTTTGCGACAAACGTCTCAAACTCACCAAGTTAGTGCCAAAATGATATTATTGCAATAAAAAGACAATTCTTGGACCGATTTGAATGCAATTTTCGTCTATAATTACTAGAAAGCGTAAATTTAACTGAAAATTAAGATAATTTAAATAAATAAAAGTGTTTTAAATGCTCATGAACAGCTTGTCCTTAAAAGAAAGCCGTCCCTAGCAGCATATTTTGACATATCTTTACGTGAGTTTCTATGTAATTCTCAATCCTTATGATATGCTTATATGCCGAGCTTATAGCTAGCTGCTGTACTAAAAGTTACCCTGTATTTGATTCATTTCATAACCGTTCAATATTTTCATGACACTGTAATGGTCAAAAAAATTCATACTCTAAATTTTTTATTCATATGCTAACCAATTAACCCCACTCCTTAGGTTTATTTTCCAAATATATATGCTGTGTATAAAGTTTTGAATATACGTCAAAAGAAATGAAAAATAAAATTTTTAAGTATATTTTAATTACAATCGTTGTTTTCTCTAGTCATAAAAAATGAATGACATCTTTTCAAATTCAGCGTTCAAAACATTCGAATAAATTGCTTCCCTATTTAATATTCTTCAGATAGATGTAAACTTTTCTCAAAAATTTTTTTTTAATAAATCAGTTTCTTTATTTCTTCTTCATTTATCACCGAAGCGATAAAATTCTAGGAATGAAACTTTTATGAATGCAGAAAAGGATGTTTCAGTAAGTGTCCGTCTTTTACATTCCCGACACTTTAGAAAATGAAACTAATCTTTTCAAAACTAAAATAAAAAATAAAAACACAATTTCAGAGCTTAAAAGAGAATGAAATTAATTATTGTATGGGTTCTAATGCCATTTGCAAAGAGTCGTATTCAATTTTAAGGGTTGTTAACGAACTTTTTTTTCATTTGCGATGCCTTTAAATTGAATCACATTTTGTGACACCATGCTTACTGTTAATGATGTTAATTAACGCGGAGAGTCGAATTTTCTACGCTGATTTGCTGCCCTCGTTAAGAAGCTTATTGTTCTGACTTTTCAATTATTTGCAACGAATCGTTAAATTTAACACCAATTGTATTCGGAAGAATTTCTCGAAAGAGTCGTCTCCTGTAAAGAGTGGAATTTAATTTTTAAGAAATGTGAAATATCTTTTTCTCCTGTATATGACTATTTAAATTTAAAGAAACTTATTTCATTTGTATTATTGTTTGCTATTCAACGGTAAATAAACATGAAATACTTAATAATAATTATATAATTAGAATTTGCCATCTTAGATAACCTTATTATTATTTATAGCTTTTCATAGATTAATATCATTCGTGTATCGATTCTAATGTCATCTGCAAAGAGATGTAATCAACTTGAACACTATAAAAAAAGGTTTCTAAAAATTGAACAAAAATGTGACAAAGTAGCTTTGAAACAAATATTCAAATTTTAAAACCCCATCTATTCAAAATTCAAACAGCATGTACATTCTTGAAAAAAAATGCATAATCTCAAAAGTGTTGTGGAGAAAGAAATGTATGAGGGATATGTTTCATTGGCTGCCGGCAGGATTCGAAATCTGGATCTTCGAAATCGCAGTAGGATGCTCGATCCAGCATAATTGTACAATGCACAAAAAAAAATCGAACCCTGAGTAACTTTTTACTTAATGATCTGATCTTATCTTTACGTTCTAGGACTCATTCGTAAAGGCTCGGGGAGGTGATCTCAAATATGCTAAATAATTAGTGCAGACTATATTTTCAGTTACGAAATCAGACACAAATACTTACTTTCCTAAACAAACGCACTATTTTTTAACGGAATCTAATTTCTGACCCTAAAAATACATTCTGCTGCAAACTGGGAAATATAGTCCCAATAGTTTGGTCGGGAGAGAGATTCAAAATTTGAACCCCGTAATGTTAATTTTACTTTTTGCGTATTTCACTATATCTCAGAACTTTTTAAGCGAAATGAAGCTTTTTTTGCGCACAATTATAAAATTCTTTTATTCAAAAATAACTCGGTCCGAAAAAAATATTTTTTTTGTAAATATTTATTACTTTTTA
The DNA here is from genome assembly GCF_982258835.1 of Parasteatoda tepidariorum. Lineage (NCBI taxonomy): Eukaryota > Metazoa > Arthropoda > Arachnida > Araneae > Theridiidae > Parasteatoda > Parasteatoda tepidariorum. The sequence goes on along the minus strand of NC_141762.1, from coordinate 47,221,616 downwards.
TTATTTTATTTTATAATAGTCGAAAAATTTTGAATAGTAAGGTATACACTTTTTTACGTAAATTTAAAGAGTGCAATTTTACATGGGGAAATACAAAATTTGTGCGAAATTGGCCAAATAGCTCCTAAGAAACCAAGTCTTAAATATACGACCTCCTTAAAACTGTGGCATTTCCGTGCCAATAAATTGACTCTGAGTAAAATTTAGATTGCTTGAAAATAATAGTGTAGCTAAGTTAACACTTTGAAGTTAATGGAAGTAACCAATAAGAACGATCAACTTCCATTAACGACCATTTTACTGTGGAACAGAGAGTGGTCGCTACTGAGAGGTTACACCGTAATATCTGGATTATAATTTCTTGTTGCATTATCCTTTGGTTCGTAGTGAATAATATTTTAATTTAAGAGAAGAAATGCTAAATCAATTATTACTTTCGTGCATTGTAAATCCGTTGCAACGGACAATATTTCTACCTTTCTTTTGTATATAAAAAGCAAATTTTAATACACTTATTAATATTATTACTGCACCGTTAATGCTACCACTATCCTCACGTTCTTTTAAGCTTGAAATATCACTGTTAGTGACTTCCTCATTATATTCCCATTGGTGACTTACGGAACTCATTAGAACAGCACATGCGTCACAAACATCATATAATTGGCGAATTTTGAAAATTCTGGGGTACTAAGATATCCTTTATTGCTGAGCAAATATCTGTAATGCGTACCTTTGTATTCCAACAGAAATGTTTTTTCAATTGCTGAGCAAATATCTGTAATGTGTACTTTTGTATTCCAACAAAAATGTTTTTTTCTATAGCAGATCAATCTGTAATGTGCACCTTTACATTTTAGCAGAAATGTTTTTCTTTCTATTACAGAGCAAATATCTGTAACGTGTACCTTTGCATTCCAATGGAAATGTTTCAAGATTAACTACGAAAAGGACTTCGTAGTTAATCTTGAAATCGTAGTTAGAAATCGTAGTTAATCATTATGATTAACTTTTCAGTTCCTTATCTTTTATTAAATGCGTGATAATAAGAAAGCTAATTTTCAAAACGTGACTTTACGGTAAACCGTAATGTGCAAAAAAATTACCACATGAACGGTTTAGATACTTTATATTTTGGTTCTATTATCCATAATTATGTTTTTTTACTACCATTACCATGCAGTATGGTAATTTTACCAGAATTGTTTTCTCCGATTGGATAAGCTGTCAGTCAAGCCCCACACATCAGTTTTAGGAAGGTTTTTAATTTTTTTTCCAATTTCTTGCTAACTCTTAAATACTTCTCTGTTCTACATAATTTAATATTATGGCAAGGAACTATAACTTTGTCAATAAAAATATTTTTTCACATTTTCACGAATCCTTTTTCTTGTTACAAAGTATATTCGATGATAATATTTCTAAACCTCTTTTTATCTAAGATGGCAACTAAGAAAAAAGTTGTATTTTCTGTCGCCGAAAAACCTTATCCAATTATGGAACGAAAAAAAATCTGATTTTTTTTTCTTTGGCTAACTGGGAATTAATGATTTAAGAATAAGTTTCCCAGAATTATCTTGACATTTGGTTGCCAACACCAACGTTGAAGTCAAGGAGATTAAGTCGTAAATTAAAAATCAATATTCTTTTTATAGAGGCACACTTTTTCGTAAGTTAGTAAAATATTTTTCAATTAAACCTGTTAATCATTTTTAAGTTAACTTAATTACTTTTTTGAAAATTATCATGAAGCATATTTAAATATGCATTTTATTCTCATAAAAATATTTTAAATGTATGACTAAGTTTAAAATTATCAAGTATTTTATACAATCAAATATGTACAATAGCTGAAAAATGACACCTTAATAACTTTTGGTCTTATGACACAGATGCCAACTTGCTCTGGACAGCAAATATATATTTCAGAGTGGTAGTTTATTAATTGTGATTCTTGGTTTTATAAATTTAATTTAGTAGATTTTTATCCACCACTATTTCAAAATAATTCGTAGGCTTATATAATTCAACACTTTATAGAACTAAGCTCGTGCCATATCTTTTGAAAAGCAAGCAAAAATACTCAAATATTTGCAAAATTTACTTAGTAGTTATTTACCGTTTTTTTTTAAAATTATTTTGGCATGTCCGGAGCAGTTGGCATCTCTGTTATGATCAGATTTTCAAGCACTTCAAATCAGTTCGAATAATCCAATTTAAAATTTTCTAATTGATAAGAGAAACCGGTATTTTAAGTTACGAAATAAGACACAAATATGGTCTTAATAAAACTGTTGATGACTTCGGCTTGACTTTGGTTTGATGACTTTGGTTTAACTTTATCTTAGTTTTTCTTTCTACGGAAGTCGTATTCTTAAATTTTCATTTCTCAAAAACTATTCAATTAAAGCCCTTTTATTTAAAACACTGTTTCTCTGAAAATTAAGTCTATTAAACTGATATAAAAATTCTATACTTAATAATTAAAATTCTCTTCAATTATTCATGAATTAAATAATAAAAAATAATAAATAATTATAAAAATAATTTTCTATGTAGAATTATCTTAAGATAAACAAGTTTTTTGATTGATTGCAAAAACGTTTTTACTCACCTCATTAGTTCCGAATATATGACAAAGTGCCCTAAAGGTGAACTCAACATTAAGGATCTCAAAATTTCGTCCACTCTGTCACCTACCTAAACCTTTGGAGCCATATTATTTACTAGATTGCGGGACTCCTCCATTTCGAGGGTTGAGAAATCAAATCTGTTGGGGAAAAGTAAATTTAGTCAAAGAAAGTACATTTTTATGTCTGATTTTGTGACTTGTAATACCGTTAGAGCTAATGAATGGACATAAGTTTTGGAGCTTGAATCATTAAGAATGAATTTTTATATCCACAAACAAATTCGATTATTAGAACACAATAGTTATTAAGGAAAACCTTTTTTTGCCTCATGCAAAATAATACTTATTATTTAGATTGAAATATCTTAAAAAACATTGCATTTGCATTCGTGTTTTGCATTGCACAAAAAAAAACTATTTTTATAATTTATCAAAAAGTGGCAACATTGGACAATTAATGCATTATCAACACATCGAAACTTATATTTGCATTTGGTTCGATGTTGATTATGCTGTTGTTAATTTGTTAGTTGAATTGTAATGGGCAAAAACGTTGAAAATCTACTATTGAGTGAATATATTGAATTATTAAAACTCAAATTCGATCTTATTCCTGATTGGCTATTTAGAATAGAAGTAGTTATAAGTTGTGTGGATATGAAATATTTTTGAAAATGCTAAAGTTCTTACAGGAAGTCATTATTAGAAGGTCCCGCAGTGGACTGATCGTTAAGACACGGTTCCCAGCAGATTACCGAAGTCAAGCATCATTTGAATTCTATGATGAAGTATTTGACAGAGGTAGGGGGAATCTCTAAAAATAGATTTTATTCTGCACTTAAATAAAGGTTGTGGTATAAAAGGATTACCGATTATACACTCTTTGTGTTTTTTTTTAACTGCACACTTTTTATGATAGTGAGAAAAAGTTGAACCGTTTGACTACTATTTAGATTCTCAAGCAAGATATTGCTTGCTGACACACTTTGCGTGATTTAAAAAAGTCGGACTTTAATGGAGCATAAAATTAAGCATCAAATTTAGTACCATTCATAACATTATAATCCACATTTTATAAATAAACTTAAATGGAATATGAATAAAACAATATTATAATTTATGTGTTTAAATAATTGCTATTAATTCTTGCTACATAGTTGAGTACTACAGTTGTTGTGATATTTATTTATTTCTTAAAAATAATTTCCTAAAATTGGAACCTTTTAGAATCTTCGTATATAGTCGCCTTTTTCAAACAAAAAAAACTAATGGGTTTTAGAAAACATAATAAATGCAACTGACTCATTTTTCAAAATACTCCATTTTGCCAACTATTTTCGATAAAATTCAATTTTATGATGAATAAATAATATCATCTCAGACTTTTAATCAAATCTTAAATGCTATTTTTCATAGTTTCAAGTATTTTTCAATTTTTCTTCCGAATCTTCAATAGTTGTCAAACTGATTATTCTTGGGCCGTAACGTGGCAGAAAATAAAATTTATTTACGATTTTGACTTTTCCAAATAATACTTGATAGATATGAAAGCTTTTAAAAATCCTACTAAATCTCGGCTTCTTTGCCATGAAAAATGAAAAAAATAAATCGCCAAGGATTGTTTTTCTACAAGTTTAGCTATTTCTTATATTTTGTTTCCAATTTATTTCTGATTTAGGAATATTGATTAATTATATGTGGTCATATATTATATTCATAAGTTTACAGGTATAAAGAAATAGCAAATGCATGGAAATAAATTATAGAATGGAAAAATTTAGGATTTTTGATATCCCTAAATTAACTAAGTTTTCTATAATTTTAAATTTTAAACAAGAGATTTTTATTTTAAAGAAAATTGAATTTTGAAAAATATACTGAATATTTTGAAAATATATTAAAGAGTTGAACTTTTAATTTAAAAAAAACAAAATCTTTCTTAATATGGCTATCATGTGCAAAAATTTAAAAGTTAGAAAAAAAATTTAACATTATTAAATTGAAAACACAAAAATTGAATTATTAGACATATATTTGAAACGATTATAGACTTCCGTGAATGAAAATTGTTATCCGTTCCCTAATGATGGAGCAAAAAAGTACACTATAAAAAATTCTGGATCAAATGACGGCATAAAGTACCGGTACTTAGAGTGCATCATCCGTAAAATCCATTGTTACCGTAAAATACTATACCGTAATGTTTATAGTAATATTTATTTAATTAGAATTCAGTGATTTTCTGGTAATTATTACTGTAAAAATTAAGGTATATCGCATTTTCGTTTCGCAACATGTTCCAGAAACAGTAATTACTATAAAAAAATTAGTAATTACTATAAGAAGTACCATCGCACTGATTGCCGGTACTTTTAACCGTAATTTGAACTGGATTTTTTTTTCAGTGTAGGCATAGCATACAAGCCAGCAACTTGTCAAGGAAATAAAATAAACTTTTTAAATTGCGAACTGTTTGAATAGAAAAACTATTAAAATTGAATTACAGTAAAATAACTAGTAGCAGTTTGCCTATCTAATTAACCGTAAAGCTTACAGTAAAAAAAACTTTTTAACTTTATGGTTTTTTACAAACAGATTTGTTTCAAAACCGTAAGAATTCAGCTCTCTCTTGTAAAGCAGATTTAAGGTGCTGCCATCTATGCGTGAGGGAGAGTATCTTATTCCAATAGTCCAGAGTCACAAATTATGGAGTGCAGCACTGGGTTGAAGGTGGACGAATTATTGCAGTGTCAAAGCTGGAACTCAAACTTCCATTCTGTTGCTAAGATTGACTGATTAGCTGCTCTCTCGGCTTTAGCATGCTCCTAGCTGCAGGGAACTAAATAATTTCATTAGGTGAACCTAGTTTGTGTGATAAAATTCCGGTTATTTAGCCGCATTATGTGCAAACAGTTAGTAAACGGCTTTCACACAGTTTACAGTTTGAATACCATCTCATGTATGGTTATTTGACTATTTTGTTTGATTATGGTGAAATAGCAATTAAATAAATTGTTTACTTTAAAAAAAATTCCGACAAATTTCAATCACTGTAGCAAAAAGACAAAAATTTAAAAGAAAACCTAATCAAAATTACTTATTCTCAAATTTATGCATACATAAAAAAAACTATTTTAATAAACAGGAAAGAAAATGTTATATTTAAAAGCGCTGTGAAAATGAAGATATAAGTAGTTGATAAAAAATTTCTTTTCTAAATCTTCTTCGTTCGAAACTTTTAAATTACGCCTCCAGAAATTAGAGCAAACAAAAATAGTTTTTTTAAATTAACTTTGACATATTTTTTCATTAGTTCAGACGCATTTATAAATCCAAATTATCTCCTTTGATAACGCGATTTTCTCTTTTATTTATAGTTCGACATTCTTTATTGTAATTTATTTGAAAGATAAAAAGTTCATTTTTCTTCGTTGCTTTTATGCGGTGTTTTAATTCTTACTGTACGAAACTTTTCAATACTATTTGTGATTATACCCTTAAGGTAAAATTCACATTTCATTAATTATAAAAGTCTTTTACTATAAAATTTTTCAAGAATAATTATGAATTTTTAGGGAAATAAATGTAAACAGTACTTCTATTAAGTACTTAAAAAGCTCTCTATATTAAATAAAGTATGTTTGAAAGAAAACAAATAAGGAACTAATCTCTTCTGTAATATAAGAATTTTCGTCTTTGTTACTGCGTCTAAATAATAAAAAGATTTGCGAGTTTTAGTTTAAAAAATTCAACTGAAAATTAATTTTGAAAAACTACTGATATGGTAATAAGTTCTTTACTTTATCATAATTATTTTGGTTTTGAAGTTTCCTGAATTCCTCTGGCAATATTGTTCATTAACTTAGTAACAAAATACTTTTGACATACTTTTAACATAATACTTTTCACAAAAAAATATAAGAGCAATTTTAACAAAACACGATTACTAAATAAAAGTAAAATTAATAAGATGCTTTTTCGTTACATTCTATTGTTAAAAAGAACTAAATAATTACTTAGCTATTCTAGAATATAAATTAAAAAATATTTTATTTACTTTTAAAATAGTTATTCCAAATTGTTTTTTTTTTTAAAATGACTAGGACAAGTTAGTTATTTTAAACCTAAACATTCCAAACAAATTGTGAGTTACTGTCTAAAAAGTTTTTTGTTTTTTCTCAGCAAATGTCACTAATAGCTTATTGTTGTTGTGGGGCACGGAGGATTCAACAAATTGTAAAAGACAATATTACAACATAAGATTATTTTATCATCCAAACTGTCAATGGTGGTATTTCAGCATGATTTAGCTCTTTGTCATAATTAAAACTAAATCAAGATATTTACATTGGAAAATCAAAATAATGCTTTGGATATGCAAGAAAATTCATCAGGCTGAAATCAACAAAAATATTACAGTTTAGAATTATTTTCTGCTTGCAGATGTTTGAGGGCTTTTTTAAAAAGAAAACTATAGTTTTTTTTTTCTTTCTACAATTCAAACAAGATCACTGGAAAATCAAAATAATGTTATTTGATTTGCAAAGATTTTCACCAGATTTAAATCCATAAATATATTATAGTTTAGAATTATTTTATGTGTGCAGACTTTTGACGGGCTGTTTCAACTTTAATTCTTTGTCATAACTCAAGCAAGATCCAAAGATTTACACTGAGAAATCAAAATAATGTTGTTTGATTTGTAAGGATACTCACACGACTTAAATCCATTAAATTATTACAGTTTAGAATTATTTCATGCTTGCAGACGTTTGAAGGGATATTTTAAAAGACAATGGTTTTTTGTTACAATTCAAACAAGATTAAAGGATTTACACTGGAAAATCAAAATAATGTTGTTTGATTAGCAAAGATGTTCACCAAACTTAAATCCATAAAAATATTACAGTTTAGAATTATTTAATACTTGCAGACTTTTGACCGGGTATTTCAAACGACTATAATAGTTCTTTCTTACAACCTAAGCAAGATCAAGTGATATACACTGGAAAATCAAAATAATGTTTTTTTGATTAGCAAGGAAGTTCACTGCATGTAAATCTATAAAAATATTACAGTTTAGAATTATTTCATGAATGCAGACGTTTTACGGGATATTTCAACATGGCATGGCATTCCGCCATGCTTTAAACTATAGTTCTTTGTTACAATTCAAACAAGATCAGGAGATACACACTGGAAATTAAAATAATATTGTTTAATTTGAAAGAGGATTAACCATACTTAAATCCATAAAAATATTACAGTTTAAAATTATTTCATGCTTGCAGATGTTTGACGGGGTATTCCAAACGACTGTAATAGTTTTTTGTTACATTTGAAGCAAAATCAAGAGATTTACACTGGAAAATCAAAATAATGTTTTTTGATTTGCAAGGAATTTCACCACATTTAAATCCATAAAAATATTATAGTTTAGAATTATTTTAGGGATTCAGGCGTTTTACGTGTGTTTGTTAACATGACAAGGTACTTCGTCATAACTCAACGAAAACAAAGTCTAGAGATTCACTCTAGGAAATCAAAATATTGTTGTTTGCGTTGCAAGGAAGTTCACCAGACTTTAATTAATAATCATAAAGAGATAAATCTGATTTATAATATGACACTCCGTTGGAAAATTTGGAGCATTACTATAGTAATGTTCAAATTTTTCGTAACAACAATATATGGCTAAGTTTAACTACACTAATGAATTTCTTGAATCTTATTGCCCAATAACAACTTATACAGAAACAACTTTTACAAAGTGGTAGCAAACTTGTACCACGTAAGGACTAAAGATTAAATAATAAAATAATTAAAATAGTATTACAGCAGATTACGATTTTTTCGGGTGTGTCAACTTGGTGCTCAATGAAAGCAAAAAGAGTAGAATTCTAATCAAAACACGTATCTTTTATTTAATATAGGAATTATTAGTTTAATTAATAGATTAAAACAGTTGACACTTTGTATGAAACAATGCATTAATTAAATGATCTTTCGACTTTAATGGTATATTTGCATCCTTGCATGAAACTTTCAAACATGGTTTGGCATAAATACAGTCTTATTTCAATGACTATGTTCAATATCCTATTTCAAGGGTTGTTTGTTTGTGAGTTTTTCCGCGTAACGGCAATAAATCTTACGGTTTCAGAGGTCGAATTAAAATAATACAATAATAAAAAAACATCATTATTAAACTATGCTCTAATCACTAAACTTACACCAGAAAGTCATATCTACCACATATTTCATGTCATATGTAAAAGAAATCGTATAGATCTTGTTTTATAAAAAGAATATAGAATTAAATATGGAAAAAAAAAATTTAGTTTTAAGTTTTCCATTTTTTTTGGAACTATAAATTATAAGTTGTAAATTAGTTTTTTTTCTTGTGGTGAAATTTCAGTTTTGTTTGGACTTAAAATGACTGAGCCTTCACTGATCAACGTCAAATGCATTGTTTTATTGTTAAAAAGCTATTTTGTTCATCTAAAATATTATTTTATTATTTATAAATTATCAATATTATAGACAAATAATTTGAAACATCCATGGTTGAATTCTTAAAGTATAATCAGAAATTTTCAGGATTTTTGTTTTTTGAACTTTGCAATAAAAACTAAATAAGAGAAATTTAATAAATAAAAACACTGTGCTCTATTTTTGTATGTATTCACAATAATACAAGCATGTGGAATATATCCACAGCTTTAGTTTAGAACTCAGAATATTTTAGAGAAAAAACTTTCCGTTCATTTTTTTGAAACAAAAGCAAAGGACATAAATATTGATTTACGTTTCTGGTCATAAAGCTTTTCTATAATGACACTGAATTTTTTTTATTGTTCTAAAAGTCAATTCTTTTCACGGAGAAAATGTTTTTCAGATATTTTGAACCAAATTCAAAAGGTAATTTATCATTCCTGCGGATTCATGAATCGTAATAATACAATTCGTTTTTAGTATTTCATTTGCAATCTTTTGTAATTTATTCTATGAATAAAAAACTAAATGTACAGGTGAGAAATAAATGATTAATTTTTAGTTTAATCTGTTTTATATAATGAGTTTCAGTATAAAGTATAGCTATTTGAATATTATTTATTTATCTATCTTCGTTAGTTATATGTTGAACAACAGATAAAAATTATGTAATATATCAATGAAATGTTAAACTATATCATAAATTGCATTATTAAACAAGGATAAGAAAAATTCTGGTTAAATTTCCGTACTTTATGGTCATGACATTTCTAGTAAAAGAAAATCATAGTTTTGGTTAATAAAATCAAAATATGCAGTATTTTAACTATTCATTTGGTATGGGTTCCAATTGTATAGTAACGGTTACAGGGAAATTCTCGTTTTTAAAATAATAGTCTTTATTACCACATACTTAGTAAAGTTTCCAAAACTGAAAAGTAAATTTAACCGAATAAAGTGCTTTTATGCCATGTGCTAAGATATCAAGATAAAATCACCAAATTTTACCTCATTTTCCGAATTTTGATACATATTATAAAACCAGATTTTATTGTTAACTAGTCGCCTAAGGCGGCCAGCTGTCCGCCACGCTAAAGGTTTTCACAAATAAAGTTTTTTAAAACATAGCAGGAAATCTGAAGATTAGTGGACAATTAAAGTGTTCCTGTCCTGCAATTTTGTCTTCATATCCAGTTCTGCTGCAGATGTGTTATAGCTCTTGAGGATGTTTGAAGATGTAACTTTGCTATGGTAACCTAACCTATAATATAACTATCCGGTGGAGACTTGTTTTTTTTTAAAAAAAAAGGCCTCAGAAAGTGTATTGGCACACACAAGTTGCTTTCGAAATCATCATTGGTCAATAGCTGAAAACCTCTTCTAATCTTCTTTGACGTTTCTCTGATACTTCTTGGGCTCTAGAATTGCTTGTCGAAATTCGATCATGTTCCATCCTTCTTTGACGTTCCACAGATGTTTCTTGGGCCCTTCTTTTTCTTTAAGAATCTCTTAATATCTTTTTCTCTGACAAAATACAAAGTTTTTTGGAAGGCGGTTCTGCCATGTCAGTAATCGGGTTTTTACGAAGTCAACGAATACTTTAGAACAACAATTACTATTAAAGCAAATCATGAAACTTCAATATTAAAATCTAAGTGCTTACCTGCAAACTGAAACTTTCTGAAAATAACTAATTGCATTCAATAAAGACTGTTGAAATAAAAAATAGAAAAACCAGAGAGATCCAATGTAAGTGTGATCGTTCCTTCAAAAACAATTAAATTCCTATTTTATATATTATATAGCTACAACGCTTAAGAAGAAAAAAAACTAAAATGCTAAATACGTGAAAAGAACGCGAAAACGAATTAATTTTTTATGGTATCAATTTCTATTTCTATATAATTTTTCATGGTATCAATTTCTATTTCTATATCGCTACAAAAATTATAGCCTTCGCTTAAGAATAAAAAATAGAGCGAGGAAAGAAGAATAAAAACTTATTATAACAATTATGAACAGCGACAAATATATCAAAGTGAAGCGTTCTATTTACGTATCGAATATGTTGCCACATTTTTAATACAAAAGTTAAACTTTTCTCCACTTTGATAAATGTAAACTAATGCGAAACTTGCAATTAAATTATTAATTCCTTCGTATATCATTGGTTTAAGTTGTCGAAAATTAATATTTCAATTGTAAGGTTCGCATCAGCATACATTTATAAGAGTGGAGAAAAGTATATGCATTTTTTAATAGTTTTTTGAATATGGCTCTTTGAAGACGAAAAAGCATAGATTTTCTTACAAAATGTCTGATAACTAAAAAACTAATCCAAATTTTTGAAAAAGAAAAAAAATACTTCTTCATTATGTCAAAACACAATTATGTGCCGAGTTTCGTACCTGGGCTAGGCTTCTGGGGCGATATATTGGGATTACAGACAGACACACAGCCGCGTTTATTATTATGTATATAGATTTTACCAGAATCATAAACAAAGTGCTTCGGAAAAAAGTTCCCGCAGAGCAAGAAAAAAGGTAAATTATACCATATTCTGACAGTTTCGACCATAATTTTCTTTCATGAAGTATTATATCTTTTTTTTAGAGTAAATACATATGTTATTAGTTTCTTAAATAATTTTAAACCAAAAAGTATGACTTGCGTTAAAATTTTAAAGTACAGAAGCTGTTTTAAACCAAATTGTTAAAACAATGCATTTTAAAAACAAAAGCACAATAAAAATCAGAATAAAAAAGTAATTTTAATATATGTAATTCCATGTAGAGTGCAATGATACAAAAAGATAATATTTAATTATCTTTACTTTTTTCATTCAACGAAAACATATGAAAATAAGAAAAAATATTTCGAAAGAAAATTACTTTCGGCGTTAATTTTATGTGCAATTCCATTGAATTAGTTTACCTAAAAGCAATAATTTACGGAAACTATTATTTAAAATAAATACTGTATGAATATATTTATTTCCTGTGTCAACATAAATGTGTTTAAAAAATGTCAAATCTGAATAAAAATTGTAAAGGTGAGGAAAATGAGATAAATTTTTGAATGATGTGTTTTGTTTTACTTTATTTAAATAATTTAAAACCTAATAAAAATATAACTTTTCGAATAGTATTTATGAATCCATCTTCATTATATAGAGGTTGAAAAAAGATTTTAAGAAATAGTGTTATGAATGAATGAAATGTTAAACTAGAATAAATTATTTTATTCAAAATATTAATTTTTAAACGTAAATATAAGGTAATTTACTTTTAAATAATTTTAAATTTAAAAATATAACTTGTTTTAAAAAGGAAGGAAAAAAATAGTAATGTAAATTTAAACCTAATTAAACTAAAATTTATTTCGTGTTAATATCAAAGCATTATAAAATCTAACACACAATAAGAAATGAGAATAAAACAATAATCTTAATATATGTAATGCCATGTAGAGTACAGGGATACAAATAGATAAGATTTTAATTATCTTTACTTACTTTGTTCATCGAAGGCATGTGGTATGAGAAAAAAATTGTTTTAATTATTTTTAGCATTTTTTTTTATTCCACTGAATCAGCCTACCTCAAAGCAATAATTTACAGAAATTATTATTTAGAATAAATATTTCATGAAGATATTCACTTCGTGTGTTAATATAAATATGTTAATATGTTAAAATGTAAGGTAATGTAATTAATATTAATTAAAACAGTAACAACAGTGAAATAGTAAATAATAATAATATTAAAATCCAAAATTAGTGCATATAATTAGATTTAACGTTACATACAATAAAATTCTTATATTTTTCTATTACATGTTTATTTTTATTTCTTTACATGAAATAGGTTTGTTATAAATATTTTTAAAATGTATTAAAAGATTAAAGCAAAATTAAAATTCTCTAAGTATTCTAGTTATTTAAATAAATAGAAAATTATTAGTTTTTAATCTTAACCTTTCAAAAGTTTCTGGTTATTACATAACGCAGTTAGTAAAATGCAAGGTTAAAATGTCATTATTTAAGACAGTTTAAAATTAGAATTTTAGTCTGATTCTTAACATGTGCTTAAAATTATTTACCATTTATAGATTTTTCTACTTTACTTTTTGTTTTGTTTAACGTAACTTACTATGTTTCATTGTCTTTTCTATGAATGGTAAATGTAAATTAAACTATAATAACTAAAAAAAAAAGAAAGCAAAAAAGTAACTGTGTTATACTTTTAAAAAAATTATTTTTTTATTTTCGAAATCTTGAATGAAATTTAAGTCTTTTCTTAATAATTATTATTTGGATTTAATTAAAGCAGAGTTAATTTGTTCATAAATATCAACTTAAATATTTCTGTAGTTTTCAACTTAAGTTTATTTAGCAAATAAAAAATCTCTTCTAATGCTTTATTTTACCATTGACTAATATATATTTTCCATTTTCTTAAAAGTAGTTATAACTATCAAATGTTAATAATTCAATAAAAATTCTCTTAATATAAACTAATATTTGTTCAAAAAAATTTTTTCAATTACACAAAAATTTTAATGATCATTTTAATCCATCTATAAATTTAAATTAATTATTTTTATTTCTGAAGAGTGACTATAATTAGAAAAATAACAATTATTAGTGAGCAAGAATTATGAAATCCTACCATTTTGCTTAAATACAGCTTTAAAACAGTTATTTTTAGAAACAAAAAGTGAAGAACTTAATATTTTATTACACTGTAGTGTGTTTAACAAAATATTTTTAAGAAACTGGGTTTTATTTTTAATGGAACAATCGTATTTTGATACCCGTTATTCATATATGAGCACTATAATATTATTACTTTTCTGATACATTTTTTAAATGATGCATTATTAAGTTAAAATTGAGAAATAATTCAATATTAGATATATATGTACTATTATATTTTGTTATACTATTATATTTTACTATATTTTTGCATTTCATTATACTATTATACTTTATTATATTATTATATTTATTATACTTTTATATTATAAGATATTTTAATACTAGTGTGCTTAACAAAATAGTTCTAAAAACTTGAATTTTATTTTTAACAGATCAAATGATACTGATACTCGTTCATTTTTCAAATTCATTTTTCTAAATGATTTGCTATTGAGCAATTCATTATTAGATATATCTTCTACTAGTGAATTTTTAAACTGTATTTCACAGTGATCTCACTTTTTAATGCTGCTATTTTTTAATTCTCACAAATCATTTTTAAAAAGAAGAATTTTTACTTTAATGAAAAACTAATTATTTTACTAATAATTTTCAAGAAAACTTATTTGCATTATTCATATATTTAATTATTTACATTTACTATTTCAGTCATATGTTAGCTGTGCTATGGGATTAGAAGCTGTTGGATACACTATGCTGTGCATGGGAGCAATGACTACTCTGGGGTCTGTGGCTGCTCATCAATTTTTCAAGCACATTAAAAGGTTGACAATAATGTTTGCGGCGGTCGTTTGTCATGCTGGACTTTTGATGGTCTTATGGTTATGGACTCCAGTTAGAGATGACGTGGCAGTTTTTTATGTCATTGCAGCTGGATGGGGCCTTTGTAATGCTGTATGGGAAACTTTAACGACCAGTAAGTTAACATCAGTTCTTTTTATTTAAGGATCTAAAAATTAAAATTTATAGAAAAATACATCTGCCTTTTCCGTATTGATTTGTTACATTTTTTAATTAAATGTCGAATTAATAAAAGATAAGCAAAATAACTTGAAATTTGATAAATTCGCTAGTAAAGAGTATCTAATTTATAGAATAAATTATATATACATATTATAAAATTATATATTATAAAACTTAAAAAAATGGTGACAAATTTCTAAGTGTGTTTTTAACGATGTTCCATTTTTAGAACATAGACGTTTTAAAGGGGATTTTTTTACTGATAAAGGTCATGATAGCTTAAATATGTTCCTTAATATATATGTATGTATGTATGTATGTAAATATATTAAATAATTCCAGTACATCTTTTGTTGGAACAAAATACCATCCACTTAGAAGAAATTGCGAAATATAATTTTGGAAATATATTAATAGTTTAAGCTTCTTATAGCATAAAATGATTATACATTGACGTGATATTCTACATATTTTCCAAGAATAGTTTAGGAAAAATGCCAAGAACATAATTCACGCATTCAAGACAATTTTAAAAAACTGTTTTTGTCTTTTTCAGTTCTATTGGCTCATCAAATATCCCTTTTGTATTCGACTTTCTAATTGAGCGTTCACTTTTTTGTTTTCTATTTTCACTTCACTTTTTATTTCATCTGCTTCAATATTACTTATAAAAATTATATTCTAGAATGGAGTAACAGTCTCAGAAAATGTTTCCAACTAGGCCATTGTTTGCTGTATCGTTATGCATCTCTTCGACACATGAGAAAATCAAGAGAAATATGTTGATATTGTTGTTTCTAATACCACTTGCCTGCCAGCAGGTCTGCTTAGTGAATGGAGCAAATTTAAGGCAGAGAGTGTGTTTTCTGTTTTTAAGTGGCGTCATCTATATCCAAGCATACGACTTCCCAGCCCGTTTATAGGACGGACCTACTCATACATTCATTTATTCATACATCCATTTATTCATCCACAGAACATAATTTAGACCTGTATCAGAGAATGATCAATCTTAAATTTAGTACCCCCCCCCCCCCGAAGTATTGATTTGCTGTAGAAACATGGAGGTCTTTGTGACCCCACAGATTTATCCTGCAATAATATCCATTTATGCACGGGGAGTCTTAGGCCGGCGAGGATCGAACTCACGACCACTTGAACACGGGCCCGACGCCCTACCAACCAGGCTATCCTGGCCTAAGAGTAATGAGACAAATAATAAAAGGGCACACACTTAATGTTTAAAAAGAGCAGTGAAAAGATAGCTTCTAAAGTAAGTGGGTGGAATAGAAGTCATCAAAATGAAAGTCAGAGAAGCGTTTTACATGCAACTTAGTTAATAAATATACCCACTTTACCTACTTATACCCTTATTACTTATACCCACTTAACGAAATTAGTTAATTAAAAATTCACCGAACACAACTTTTTTGTATCAAATGTAAATTATTCAATGATGTAAGTAAAAGAAGAAGCAATAAAATGAATTGTCATCTAAATTTAATGTTTACAACACATTGGAACAAAATAACGAATTAAAAGTACAATGATTGGGATTTCGCTTTGATCTGTTAATTACTGTAGATAGCCATATTGAAGCTCTTTTGAAGCATCTTTTAATGTCTGGGCCAGAAAGTGTCACTTAGTTTTATTTCTTATCTCAGAGAGTTGACATGCAATTGAAACAGTGGAGAATTTAATTAATGAATACTTTTATTTCCAAACTTTTACGTTTATTTTTTACACAAATATCGAAATATGAGAACATCATTTAATAGAGATTCTGGATCGAAGGTACCGAGATAACTTCAAAGTCACATGAAATGTTTTTAATAAAACATGAAACTCGTTTGACATAATATGCAGGACATTTGGAATAATATACATTCAGTATGTAATTATAATACAATACCTATATAATTGCAAAGGAAAAAAAGTGTATTTTTTCTCATTGCATTAGCTTCATCAGTTTAATATCAAGTAAAGAAACAAAACAAACAATTTTTAGTACAGCGAATATAATAACATAATGAAAGATTCATATACATGACATTTTTTACTCGTTTCATAATTATTTTACTTTTAGTATAATAAAAACATACAATGCTTGATTCGGAGAAAAGCACTCCAAATTAATAACTTCAGAAAGTTTTTCACTCATAGCAATAATAATTTAATGCATTTTTATTTCATGAAAAATGCATACAAAGAGATTTCTATTTGCTTATGAACCTCTGATATATTTCATATACTTTTTCCCCTTTAGATCGATTTTTCTCTGTAAGACACATGCAGCAGGACAATATTTCAACTGGAATTACTTTACGTTACTATGTTTTATGAATGATTATGCGCCACTACTTACACCGTACGACACTGGCTTTCAGAATAAATGATGCTGCATGATTTATGATGCTCCGTTGAGTCTTTTTATTTCAAAGTATTTTGAAGAAAAACTTTGTACTATTAGAAAATTATTTTTAGAAATATCAAAAGCTGTATTTGCTAAAAGGACTATAATGATATTTCGTCTTTTTCTGACTTATGCTCTTTAAAAATCACAAATATATAAATAAATAACACTAGCTTTATATAAATATAGCTATGTCGCAGGAGTTTTAATGACAGCATATATTGAAATGTCGGTATAATTTTATATCTCTGCACACATTTAAATTTTCAATAATTGCTACTTCGGTCATTTCAGTAATTTCGATAAGATGATCTGAAATCTCAAGATATATATATATATATATATATATATATATATATATATATATATATATATATATATATATATATATATATATATATATATATATATATATATATATATATATATATATTCCATCTTTTGAAAATAATATATTATAAAGATTAACAGAATAATGTAAAGACGAGAAGAGAAAATTATTAAAATAAAATTTTTTTAAAAATATTTTTAAAAAAAACATTTTATTTAAAGAAAAGAATATTAAAAAGCCAGAAAACAAAATAATGAATAGCTTTAATCTCGTCATCAGCTGACACGATTATATCAGCCAAAAGGAGTGCTTTCTATTATTGTATTAATATAGCTAAAGCAAAATACAGCAATGTTTTTTTCTTATAATATTTTCCATGTTTTCTCTACAATTTTAACTTATTTTATGAGTTCTATATAGTTGCAACTTATGGGCAGTATTGTACGATTATGCAATACTGCTCATTGTTATTTATGTATGCACGGTTATGTCCATCTATTATGATCGTTGAATGTTTATTTTGTTTGTTATAAGTACTACAATAATTTATATTTGCACCAAGTTTTATAAAAAAATGTTTATTAACCTTCTGCATACGACTGATACAACATGTAAACCGCATGTGATGGTACAACACGGAACACTGTAAGCAAAGGTTTAATGGAGATAATTGACCAGTTTTGAAAATTCTCCTAATTTCATAAGCCAATGTATGTCACATTCTGACATAAGAAACCGAACAGAACTCAAATGAGAATCTCATTTAGTTTTTAAAAAAATGTTATTACACCCAACATGACTAAGGGTTAAAAAATCATTCAGTTTTAGACAGTTCAGGTAGGTATAATGGTAGGTAAAATAAAATACCTTTAAATTTCAATATTAATTACTAGTTTTTTTTCTGTTGCTTGACAGTAAAACAATTTTAAAAATGGTTGCTAATCAGGAAATTTAGTTTCACATTTCCTAAGTTTAAATTTTTTGCCATGTATTGCTTTTTATTAACTTAATAAATTTTATATTTCAGCATATTTGGCTCAAACATTTACGTACGATTGGCAAGCACCCTTTGCTGTTTACTTCATGGCACAATGTATCGGTCTGTCTACAGCTTTTACTTGCAGTCCAATATTTGTGAATGATATCAAGATCTATGTAATGGCTGGACTGATGATCTTTGGATTATTGCCATATTCTGTGTTGGAATTAAGACTACACCGCCAACAAAAAATTCAGGATCGAACAGCTGAACTATAAGGATAACCAGCGAGAAATGCTGCGTTCCTGACACAAACACTTGAATTGAAACTTTTTGCTTAATTTAATGCTTTTTTGTGATCTGAGTCATTAAAAAATCTAATCCTCATATTAAATATGTGTAAATTTATTGTATATAACTGATATTTTATCCATCCAATTCATGTGATGTTTCAATTTTTAACTATGTTATTTTTTGTTTATTTTTATTAAGGTTCTGTTCCTGTTAACCCTTTGGCGTCATTTCTATATATTTCTTTTTGACGCTCTAATTGCAAGAAAAAATAGATATTTTAATATTTTTTAATTATAAAAAAGCAGTCTTATAGCTTAATGATCTTTCTATCGGAATTATATTTGTACTAAAATATAAAATCAAAAAAAGTAGTTTGAATTTTTTTTTCCATTCATATTCGATAATTTGCCAATAATTGTCTTTTTAAATTAAAGAAATTTCACTAATGAATAACTATTTATCTTAGATCTAAACAACTGCAAATAAATGCAAATTTTAAAAAAAATATTGTTTGGAAGTGTGCTGTATATGGAATATTTTACCTTTATCGCAGAAAAAGACACCGCTTGTTTCATGCGGTATTTCAGAACCATAAAATATTAAAAATTCTAAAAGTAATATTTTTCACTCATTTTGACCTAAATTCAGCATAAAAGGTATGAAAAATATGCTTAATAATAATTCTGTGTCAAAGGGTTAAAAATTTGAAACTCGTTTAATAGTGTTTATAATTTTTATTTATAATTTTAATTATAATTTTTATTTATCCTTCTTACGCATCACTTTTTGTATGTATTTTGGATAGATTTTATTTCATGTTTTGTCGTACTTTGGGTATTATTTTTATTTATTCTTTTTCTGTATCATTTTTCGCTAAAGTTTAATGTTTCATGGTTTAAAAAATTATTTATTTGTTATTGTAAACTTTTACTGTTATATGAACATTTACTGAACTATTACTTAATGCTATGTAAAAAATCAGCTGCGAATATTTTAAAATATAAGTGTTGTGTACTTTTCAATTCATCTTCATACTTTGCATTGCGACATGGTTTTAATGCTTGTCTGCTTATAAAAGGAATTCTAAAACTAATAAAAAGTGATATATATTATTTTAAAAATTATCATTAAACCGTTTTTAAAATTTCGCCTTTACACTTTTTTCAGCTTAAAAATATTTACTCTGTTTTTAAGTTTTAATTTTAATCTTTCTCTAAACATTAATGAACTATTAAAATAAAAGCTATTGATCAAAATAAAAAAATTATAAAATTATGGATTGAGTCTTTCATTTTTAAAAAATCTCAATTTATGGAACTATATTAGTAGTGCTGAAAAAGCAAGTATATTATTAATTAAATAAAGAAAATACTTTCGCAGTTATTTTCTATCTTGAAATCACTCTTCTAAAAAAACATTGTTTTATTAAATTATTATTTTAAGAAAAAAACATCGGTTATATTCGTAAAATACGATTGGAAATGGATATAAAGGGTTAATAAATTTCTTCCTTTAAAACAAAATATTAAAAAAAAACGAGTTTATTACGTTAAAAAAAATTTAAAATTTCATTTTCTAATTATGAAGTATTTTGTGTTGCTAGACCAATTTAAACCAAATGTACTTAAAATGCATTACAGTTTCTAGTCATTTTTCTAAAGTGAGTACAAAAGTGTATGCATAACATTTTCTTATTTATATGTGCCATATAAAAGTCAATAATTCTAATAAGTATTTAATATTGATGCAATAGCTAAAAATATATTCAATACACATATAAATCGATGCACATCAGCATTAAGAAAAAATTAAATGTCAAAAAACATTTCCAATTTTTCGCTATTTACCACTTCAAAAAACTGATTTGGTGATTTAATAACAAATTTTATAACTGTTAAACTGCATTAATTTTGTTATGCATTAATTAAATATTACTTAAAAATTACAAATTAGTTAATGCAATTCGCACAAGTCGAAGAAAAATAACAAACCCAGAATTTTGAATAATGATATATGTCTGCAAATCATATGTGCTTCTGTGAAATTAATGACATTAAAATTGATTCCTTTGGTATTTGATTCATTATTTCATAAAGTATCAGGTATTTAGAATAGTTTCACATAGTATAATTGTTATATCATAAGAATTAATTACACAATAATTCCATAGAGCACTTTGCTATAGAGCTGAATGAAATACTACAATTATGCAGCATTGTATTTACTATAATGTAGCAGTTTTTGTATAACATTGAATATATTGGGTCTTGCTATATTTATATCATTTTGAAAGAATATAGGCATTCTTAGTTATTAGTACGGAAAAAAATATGGATTGCCTTAATAACTTTTAATCCAATGTTCGGATTTATATGTTCGCAGATGCAGTCGTAATAATTCAAAGGCTAAGCTGAAATGTTCGAATTAAGTCATGCAGATAATACTTTAAGATACAAAATCAGGCACAAAAATTTACTTTCGCTGAATAAGCATGTCATTTTTACTGATTTTTTGAACCACAAAATAAAGGAGGAATAGCCACAATCTGAAAGATATAATGTTACTTGAAAGCGCAGTTGCTTAATGCAAATATTTTACAACGGTTAAAATACTCTTGATTTGGTGAACAAATTTTAACACTATTTTAAACTATATAATTTCAAAATTTAAACGAAATCAGTTAACTTTTGAGAAAAGAAAATTTAAAAATATAAATTTTTTAAAACATTTTATTACGCATAGACTAATCGGCGGATTTTTTTTGTTCAAAATTTGTGTGCTGTCTCTTAAAATTGCATAATTTAAAATGAGTTAAATATTTGCAAACTTACAATTCGATATTACTTTAAATTAAACTGGCATTAAGTGGTCCAAATTTTGATCTCTCCTTTGAATAAAATATTGGTATCATATTTTCCAGACTTCTACTACCCTCCATATTTTGATAAATAAAAATCGAAATTATTCATCAAAAGAATGATGCATTCAGTCAGAGAAAGGCCGGTTTTGTATCTGATTTAGGAAATATCGTATGCACAAAGCAATTAGAATATTTAAGAGTGAACCCTAGAACAATTAAGGTTACATTTTAGCACTACGAAATTCAAACGCAAGATTAAAAAAATTTAGGTATTTAGTTTTTTTTTTAATCTTGCGCACTATATATATAAAGCACAATTATGATTGTATCTTAGTGCATTAAAATTCGAACACAAGATCAAAAATTGTTTAAGAATACAGTGTTTAATCTTGCACACTGTGCATATAAAGCATAATTAAAATTGCATCTTAGTGCGGGAAAATTCGAACACGAGATCAAAAAGTATTTAATTGTTCAATATTTTAGTTTGCGCACTGTATATGTAAGTGATTAAAACACGGTGATTCCTGATTAATTAAATATTGAATGTCCTGACTGAAATTAAATATTGAATGTCAACAAAAATAATGTAAGACATTTTATGGGAAAGTATATATTTAAGGAGACCGATTTTAACTAGAGTAGCTGAAGAAAATAACTTATTTTTAACTTTGAAAACATTTGATGTTTTCTTTTGAACGGGAATTCGAACAAAATATATAATGCTTTTAAAACTATCATATTCATCATTCTTGACTTTTTTCTTTTGATTTTTTTCTTGATTTATCTTATTTATATCTTGGATTCATTTACTATATCAAACAAGGTCTTATGTAATTCACATGATAAATTACTTTTATGCGTTCTATATAAAATATAATGTATTAACTAAATATAACTAGTTAAGATATACATTAGCACCGCCTTTGATGAAAAAGTAGTGGCCTTGAGTACGACCTTACAGCAGCTACTAGCCCTCCAACACAAATTTGAAAATACATTCCTGCTCTTCACGGACTCACAAGCAGCCATACAATCAATGAACAACATACATACAATGAATACATACAATGAATCAATGAATACATACAATGAACGTCCCTTGACACCTGAGATTTCCCTATGTCAAGACCTCTTGAGATCTTTATTTTTGAGAGGAAAATGAATAGTCCTCCAGTGGGTGCCAGTCCATTGTGGTGTTTGGGGCAATGAGCAGGCAGATTTACTTGCCAAGAAAGGTGCCAATTTGCTACAACAACCAAATACGGCAACTTCCTTTTGGAAAATCAAACTGTTCCTTAAAAATTTATGTAAAACCAACTCAGTGCGAGACCTTCAGACTCGCACAGCTGTGAAAAGTTGGAGAAATGTAAGCTCTTCTTTAATTCCCGACAAGCTAAGGCGTGATTCAGTTGCGGCCTTCCGCTTACATACAGGCCACGATTGTCTTTCTGCTCACTTATACCATATAGGTCTTTCCACCACGCCTTTTTTTCCACTTTGTAAATCTGGAGAGAAATTGGGCAGGGACCACCTGCTTCTATGTGGGACCCTTCATGGACATACTGAGTCCTCAAGATATTGGGAAGCAAGAGAACTTTTAAGGCAATGACTTCGGTCTTCTTTCTTTGTTATCTTACGTAAATTTGTATTTGTTATTCATTCCATCTTTCTATTTGTACCTTTTTGCCTTGCCATTGGAAATAAATATAAAAATAAAAAAAAAGTTAAGACTCCACGTAGTTAAAGATACTTAATTAAATTCATCTCCGTTGCTAAACAAAGATTAGTTAGATTCTTGTCGAAAAAGACATTTCTCTTAACACCGTTAAATATTTCTTGAAGAGGGTGATATCTTGATGTAACATTAAGAAAACTAGTAAACAACAGCTAAAAGTTACAAAATATTTACATTTTTAAGAAATAATTTATGTTATTTGTTTTTACAAGGATTTGTCAAATAAGTTACTAATTAATAAAACTCAATAAAAAAAGGATATAATAAATTAAATATCTATTTTTGATAAAATTAGATATATTTATTTTAATAATATGAATTTTATCGGAAATACTTTCACTCTGATCTTTGACAGTTTAATATAAGTTATTGGTTTAAACATTCCTTTTTTAATTCATTAAAATTACACTGAAAAAAAATTGCATTATGAAAAAAACATAATATTTTTTATTCCAGTTGCTTCTCCTTCCTGTTGTTTTCAGAACAATAAATTTTTTTTCTGCCAATTTTTACCACACGGAAAATAAATAGCACCAAGCAGTCATAGTAAAAAAAGTCATTAATTTAAAATTGGCGACAGAAATATATTTTTATTTCCTCAAATAAAATACATAGATATTAATAAGCGCAATATAAATAATCTTCACAATCTACACTTTAAAGAAGGGGGAATTTAGCACAAAAATTAATTCATACAAAAATGCACGTAGAAAAACGCTGGAATTAATTAGATTTTTTATGCAAAATCTAATATCTCACCTTAGAAACGTTATAAAAATTAAATCTATCGTCAATTGTGAACTAAAATTGCCATTCGCTTCCGAGCCATAATAAAGAAGAAGGCTAAAATACAAGACCTTGGATAACATAAGGTAGCAAATTAGCATAAATTTAATAAAACTATTACCATTTGAAAAATTTTGCACTTGATAAAAGAAATACACATTTAAAAAACTACACACTTAGAAATGAACACTTAGAAAAAAATATGGTTTAAAATTCACCAGAATATGGTAACATTTAAAGTATTTCTGGTTCTATGGAAGCACCAAAGAGCTCGGTAATTTTTACCGAAGATCTTCCGCAATGAATTTAGTAAAAATTAACATTAATATATGAATTTATAAAATTTGAGGAATGTGCAAAATTTGGTAATTTTATCATAATACCATAGAGTATGAAAACTTAAAGTCAAATAGAATATATCCCAGTAAATTGAAATAATATTCCAATAAAAAACATTTATTGCTAAATTAAATTTTTAGTTTTTAATTATTTACTAAATGCGTGGTAATAAAAGAACTGTAATTTTGAAAATCAGAATTACCAATGAACCGTTACCATATGAACGGGAAATTACCAAATAAATGGTTTAAATACCATTTATTTAACCAGAATTACAGTATTTTTTACCAGAAACGTCATTACCGAACAGAACAGTAATTTTATCAAAAAAATTTTCTCCGTGTGCTTTAATCGAATGAGATATGTTGTTAACGCAAAAAAAGGAAACGAAGAAAAGAAAAAAGACTTAAAAGGGAAGATATCATTATTGCACGAAATCACAGTCAACTTATTTTGTATACATAATACTTTCTGCTGAAAAGCACACAATGCTCTGTTGAATGAAATGTTCTCTTCCAGTATCTATTCTACAGAAAAGTGGATTTGTGATAGTATAGAAAAATTTCTAATAAATTAAATTTCCCAAAAGCTAAATTTTTCCTCCACATCTATTGTTATGGAAGAAGGTCTTTGGCTACCAGTGCATTTTTATTTCAATATACAAGATTATTAAGTCCTTGTGGAATCACTAAAAATCTATT
Source organism: Parasteatoda tepidariorum (assembly GCF_982258835.1). NCBI lineage: Eukaryota > Metazoa > Arthropoda > Arachnida > Araneae > Theridiidae > Parasteatoda > Parasteatoda tepidariorum. Next base: position 47,196,366 of record NC_141762.1, on the reverse strand, counting down.
TTTCCACTATAAATTTCTTACTTTCTATATAAACTAAAAAAATTTAACCTGAATATTGAATAAAGGAAAATATTTTTTGGTTAAGGATTTATAGAAACCTTGAATTTCATTTCAGAATAATATATGGTTACTTTTAAACTTTGTAATATTCAATTCTTTAAAAATAAATAAGTAAAAACACTATATTTTAGCCGTTTAAATTTAGGTTTTCATAATTTGCGTCAACAAATAAATTGAAAAAAATTACAGCGTTATCTACTCCAAGATAATACAAAAATATGTATTCCTTTGAAGGTGGATTGAAAATTTTTTTGTTTGTTCTACTTCAGATAATTTTACTTTTCTCAAGAAGGGATAAATCAAGTAGCGTATGATTTTAAATAAGAAACATTCCAAGGATTTAAAAATATAAAAGCAACTCTATACGTGTATTTTGCAAAACAAAATTATGAATCCTGTCCGAGATTTGACTTTTAATATGATTCACAGTTTTGAAATAGTGTTGATTCAATAACATTGAAAAACCTTTTCAGAAGCTTTTTAACATTATCATGATAAAATTGTAAAGAAAAATGAATTATTTGAAAGTAGTATACTTAAATTTTAGGTATCATCTAAACTGTTTCCATTAAGTCTTATAATTTTCTATCTAGTAATAATAATGTAACAAAGGTAGAAGCTTCTGACAACACTAACTTTAAAATTCTGATACAAGCTGAAATATTAGTTTTATCAAAAAATTTTATTCTTATTTTTAAAAAAAAAGTATTAAAGGGGAAAGTAATGATATTCGTGAGCCGAGAGTATTGAAATTAAGTATGAATATTTATAATTAAAATATAACATAATGTTCATTGTAAAAATAGGGTATTTTGTTTAAATATAATTAGAATTAGGCAAGATTTTTCTTTAATTTGGACTTGACACTGCAGTGTAATGGGTGATTATTAATTTGAATATTTTTAGTAAGAGATTTTCATGTATCTCGTGTTACATGATTTCAGAATAGTTTATAGAAGACACATAAGACATTGACTTAAAAACACAAAGTCATGCTAGTTTCGATAATTTACCCACGATTTTAATGACTTTTAATTTGCATGATAATAAAGTCAACACTTTTGTTTCACAATTATAAGTTATTGGCAGAGTTTATAATAGAATAAAATGTAAATTAATTGCTCTTGGTTATGCAAAGTCCTGTTTGATTTAATAATTAAATTAACATTTCAAATGCGGTTGTGATATATTGCAATAAAATTTACCAATTTGATTTAAAACTATAAGTTATACGCATAATTGATCTACATGAAATGTTAATCGATTGCATTTGGTTCACAGAAAGTTGTCTTAACTCCTATGCTTAACTCAAGATTTCGAATAATTTTTATATGTAATAATAAAGTCTATACATTAGATTCAAAGTTATAGATTATCGATGTAGTTATGCCAATATGAAATGCTAATTTACAGCACTTGATTACATAAAGTCATAGTTGTTCCGATAAATAACTCAAGATTTCAAATATCTTGTAATAAATAATATTATTTAAAATCTACTAGCTTGATTCAAAACTATAAGTCATTTGGATAGTTATTCCTGTATGAAATGTTAATAAATTGCACATTTAGATAAAATAAAGTGCTTAAGAGGGCAAAACACCTATTTTGATAGTTCATGAAGTAATAAAGCAAATTTGTCCTGAAAAGGATAGTTATTGAGCAATATTTTTTTTTATGTTTAAAAATTTAGTTATTTTGTATTTATAGAATATTACTTCACTTTATTCATATAATTATTAAATGCAAAGTTAGTTTACAATGCTAGTAATACGTAAAGGGAAACGTTATTTCTAACTTTCCATATCAGTATTTATTATTATTATTATTATTATTTTTTTTTGGAAAAAGTCTCCTTAAGTTTTAAATCACTACATTAAATACGAAATTTATTAGAAAATTCATAAAAAATATGATTAAAATTTTATTTAAAAATCATTAAAAGACAATTTTTTTCTTAATATTTTAAATATTAATATAATACTATAAAAGCACTTGACACAGATTTATTTATTTTTACTTAACACAATTTGCAATTAATTTTGTTTTAAAAATATTTTCAGTTTATATTTCTAGACAAGCGACACTACATCCCAAGTTTAAAATAAATTAAAAGATCTTATAATAAGAAGTACGAATGTCATCTTTAAAAATATTTCAATTAATTACAAATTCAGTTTATACAAATAAATATTTCTTCACTTCCCAAAATTCAATGCTCAAAATTTTACATAAAGATTTATGCATGTTAAAACAATTCTTAAAATATAAATAGTTTTACGTAGAATTTGATTTTTTGTATTCATTTTTTTCATTTGTATAATTTAAATAAATAAAATATCAGTTTTTTATTCAAAAGTACTAAAAAATTCATTTGTAAAACAATTTTAATTAGCCGAAAAATATTATATTTCCTTGAAAATATTGAAATTTAAATTTAAATGGATAAAAAATTTCACAAAACACTTCCTGAACAACTTTTTATTCCTTAAATGTACATGCTGCCATCTAACGCAGGTAAAGAAAAACGAAAATCCTCAAGAAAAATTAAATATCTGAGAATTGAAATTTTATTCATAACTTACAGGACAGAAACTTGTATTCTTTTAGTGATCAATTAAGACGCAATTAACGATTCATTAATCATAATAATCCATCCCAATCGTATTAATCTCATTAATCCATCAAAATCAGATTCTTCTTAAAATTTTAAAAATACAAATTTGTCTTTTTAATGCAACATACTCATTTCAATACGGCGAGATAGCAGAATATTAATTTCTATTCTCTTGCATCTTAACAGGAGTGAAGTGACTTCCTTTTATTTAGTCCAATTTATGTATCCTATACTTTGGCAATGCCAGATAAAGACATTATTCCATTCTAGGCGATGCTTTCGTGAGGTAATATTTTAATTAAAAAAAAGTAATTATTACATTATGCACCAAACGACTTCCATCAGGTTTTCTTCATAGATAACCTTAATAATTTTTTTTTCCGATTAAGGAATAGGAATGCATTTCATGTGCTCTGTATTCACCACCCAAAAATATATTTTACGAATCACTTTCACAACTAAAATCATTAATTTACCCATATTGAAAAGGGAGCCAATTAATATTAAAATGAAGGAAACACAGAAAAGTTTTTTTTTAATATAACGAATTACTATTAAGGATGACATGGTTAAAAACATTAAAATTAGTTTGAATACCTGGCATAACACGAAGGAGGAGAACTCGCTATCCACCTTCTCTCAATTACACACGGAAATTAAATCATACTTTATCATGTTTTGATATTTTAAATTTCGTTATACAACTTAATGATTCATTAGGATTTTTTTATTGATTTAATTTTATAATTTATGATCCCTAATAGAGTACAAGAATTTCAAAAATTCATATTGAAAGCGATGATTTTGAGACAACCTGAATAATCTAATTTGATTTTTTCTCCGGAAACATTTTATTGTAGCATTCCATTTGTGCAAAAAATTATATTTTGGATAATAACAACATTATTTGCAATTATAATATAACGTAAATAGAAGTAAAGAAATTACATGCCTCAGAAAAATTTGTGGCAAGAACCCCTCAATATTTTTCTTCTTCTAATATATTCTAATATATTTTCTTCCTCAATATTTTTCTTCTTCTAATATATAATTCTTCTAATAATAATAATAATATAATAATAATAATAATAATAATATAATAATATAATAATAATAATAATAATAATATAATATAATAATAATAATATAATAATAATAATATAATAATAATAATATAATAATAATAATATAATAATAATAATATAATAATAATAATATAATAATAATGATATAATAATAATAATATAATAATAATAATATAATAATAATAATATAATAATAATAATATAATAATAATGATATAATATAATAATATTATAATGAAAATCTAATATGATGAAGTTTTAAAACAATTTGCTCATGAGCAAACAAGCAAGATAATGCAGAATTTAACTTTACTATATTTTGTTAATTCACCAACGACTTTGTGCTTTAAGCATAAACTGTTAATTGTGAAAAACTTCTTTAAGAAACTATTTTCTTAAAAGGTCTTAGATTACTTTGGCTTAATCAGTTTCTTTGGGAAGAATAAAAGATAAAAGCTCTTTCACTTTAACTAAGAAATAATATCAAGCGTAGATTTTCCCTTTGCCTATACCAATCTCGACGCACAATTATGACAGTGATTTGCCAAAGTGCACTAATAATTCCATTAGTGATTATGTTGCTAATTAGTTTATATCTTAAAGGTACTATTTCTTTGCTCAAAAATCAGTTGAATAAATCAATTTCTTTGAAAAAAAATTAGCTTTGACTAAGTGATAATATCGAGCATAATTCGTCCACGTGTCCAAACTAATCCGAAAACATATTTGCCTCTATGTCTATAATCTACCAAGTTTCATTAATAATTCGGAACACGACTATATAACTAATTAGCTTGTATTTTTGAGGCGTGTTTTGGCTCAAAATTCATTTGAGTTAGTCAGTTTCTTTAAAAAGAAACTTAACTTTGTCTAAGAATAATCTCAAACAAAATTGTTTAACGCGTCCAAACCAATCCTAACAGTGAGCTCACAATTGTTAATAGGTTAGCATTCTACAAAAGTTCATAATTAAGTCTGATCCTTAAGACTTTTCTTTTTCAAACTCATTTTTAGAGCACAATTTTTTGTCTCAAAAATCAATTCAGAAAAATCTGTTTTTTTCTTTTTAATGAAAAAGAAGAAAACATAAAACTGTTTATAATTTGATTAAGAAATAATATTTTAATAATTCATGTGTCTATACCAATCCCAAAACACATTCACCAAATAAGTTCAGAATCTATCCATCCAAGTCCATTAATATATTTGATCTTGACTACATTACTAATTTACTTGTATCTCTGAGGTATTATCTATTGCCTGAAAATCTAAGAAACGAGAGCCAAGAGTTTTTATTGTAAAACATAAGCAGAAAATTATAATTTAGATTGTATTTTTTATCTTTATGTATGTCAATTTCAAAAAATTTTAAAGGAAATGATTTTATTTATTGAACGAAAAAATTTTACCTCTGAAGTTATTTGAACATATTGTAACTATTCTAAAATTATTCCATTTATGCTCACTAATAAACGTCTTAAGGATATATGAAATAAGATGTTCACTAACACATATAAAGATTTTGTGAGAAACTTTATTGGTTAAAATGACGCTCCTTACTATAAAAATATTATTTGCTTTAAAACTAATGTCAAGTTTGTACGAGAAATCTTTGGTAACTAATTTAGTTACCTTTCAAAATTGCTTTGTACGACATGTAAACTGTAGCATGGTAACCAAACCAAACGCCGATTATATTTAAAATTTTTGAAAACCATTTTAAAAACGATTAAAAATAGATCTAAAGAATTACCTCGCAACTGCGTTTCTATTTTAATAAAAATATAAAATTATTCTAAATAAATACTTAACATATGACTAAGTATTCATTGTCATTTAAATTATTCTACTAGTCATTTTAATGGCGAATTAAGAAATTAAGACAACCCTAACTAAATGAATTTAAATAAATATTTAACGTGTAACTAATTTTTAACACTACTTAAATTGTTAATAAAAACAACGTAACAAAATGAATAATAACCATAGTGTTATCAATATATAGAGAAATACCCGAGTTATGGTTCACCATAAGATGCATGTATATATGTATAAAAATATATGTATGAAAATATATGTATAGATTTTCATTCAAATTTCAATAAGTAATAATAGTTATTTTATTTTATTTAATATGTACTACTGCTATCGAAATCAATAAAATGTTTCAGTTATTTTCAACTTAAAATTGCTTTGGAAGTTTATCAATGTTTGTTATTAGAGTAAAAATTGCTTTTTTCATATAATGCTAGTTTTTTGTGAGTTACAGACAAAGTTTAAAGCAAATTTTACGATTCATATTTTCATCTTTTGTAGAATGCCTCCATGACATGTTATTATAGTACCGTCTTGTCAGAATGGTAAAGATATGCTTTTTTTTGTTTGTTTACTAACGAAATTGATTTTTTATGCAATTCTTTTCTGAACAAAGTCATTCATCAAAACCTTTTTCTCAATAAATATATTAGAGTAAAAATCTTTAATTTTGAATATAGACTGTCTTTCTTTAACTGCTATTATATTTTCATAAGTATTTTGAAACGCTGAAATCCAAGGATAGGAAGCTTAATGTAAGGCCTTGGCTTAAATAAACATCAGTTACTAATTCCCCACCACTATCTCATTTTAAATTTTTAGTTCGTTTTAAATGAGAATTAGAATCTTGGTAATACTTAATAGCTATCTAGACCATTGTTGGCGAAATATTTTACAGCTTACAATTGCCAATATTCACTTTAATTTCTTAATCTGTGAGCTGTCGGAGCTTTGTCACTTTCCATCTCACTCTTTTGTTTAAATTTATATTTTGATAAGAATTATTTCCCCGATTTTCAGAAAATAATGAAAATAATTACCTTTTATTCATGAATTTCCTACAAACTTTATTTTATCAAGAATGAAATTAATTTTTGATAATATCTGTCTCAAATATAATATAAATTAATACTTTAACTCATTTCCTCTATAGTATCAACTACAGAAACCTCATGACACAATCCGTGTTTACATAACGAGTTTCCTAAAAATAATTGTTATTCAAATGCAGGTTATAATAGTAATAAATATTTATTTGGTACCACTCAAAATATATATTTTCATTTTCAGAAATAAAACTCTTACTTATGACGATTCAACAATCCTTGAACTATATTTCGTTACTATTGAGAATCATTACGTTACTAAATCACGTGATTTGTCACGAAACGCAAACTTTCAAATATATGACCAAAATGTTTCCTCAACTCGAAACTTCATCGTAATGCATTGTGGAAGATTGTTAACTAGAATGACAAAACTAGAACGAAGACTAGACGATCGAAAATAAAGTAACGAACTGTATGGTGGTCAAGGAGCTTCACGTCATACTGGGAGGACTCCGGGTTCGAATACCGCTTCGGACATGAGAGTAATTTATCTATTTGTTCTATTGTGCATTCTTCAGCAGTTGGGTAGAAATTAATTCACCTGACCTGTATTGTGCATAAAAAATGTTCAATATATCAGGCACACTGCCAATATTTTTTTTCTATTTAGAAACACATAGAATAACGAAATATTTCCTTACTCTTGACGAAATTCACTTTCTCGAGGAATTTATTTAGTCACTTATATGGAGTTTTTGCTCGTAGCATATAACCAAACACGTCAAAAGAAAAGAAAAATACTTGACATTTAAGTATCCATTTTTTACAGTGTCTGTATAAGCAATTAATATAGTACTAATTTGTTATATTTTATATACTTTTACGGAGTATTTTAATACTAAGAACAAAACTGCCTTCGATAAAAAAAAATATTTTAGTTATGTTTTTAATATTTTAAGTAAAATAGTTCTCTGGTTGTCCTTTACATCTCTCTAGTTTCTAATAAGGTGATATATATCATGGTGAAGACATCATAAATGGATTTGATTCTAAATTGATGCTTTGGATAAATGCGATATCTCCACTGCTTTGCAATTAGCGTGATCCGGGGACATTAGATAGCCATTAAATGTCCTCCAATGGGAGAGGGTAATAAGACAGGGCCATTAGTTTTAATTTTAATCAATGGGACATGTGATACTAAGATCAAAACATAGCTTGCTGTTCTATTTCACAGCAATTGATTACTTATTTGAAATAACTTATTTTTAATGATATTATAAGTGCGAGGTAGTTCATCGTTTGAGTTAGAGTGTCAGAAAATCATTTGTTATAGCAGATTACTCACAATATTTTAAAACTATTCGCTTTTAACTGGAATTTAAGAGGGTTTTTTTTATTTTATCTTATTTCCTAATCGGTGATGAACAGGCAAACCTATTCTAAGTTTAGAACTATCAATTTTCAACTCCCTAGCCTTGTAGTTTTGAGCTGACCCCAGAAGACAAGGAAACTCCTGGATTAAGCATTGGACAAACGTAGAGGATATTTTGATGCAATTAACACCTGTTTGCGTTACATGCAGAAGAAAACCACGAATGCCAATCACGGCTAGCCTGATCGCTTGGGGAATTTAACCCATGATTTGTCTATCACTGCGGACATGTTACGTCAGCATTGTAGTCGGTGCGAGCCGGTAGCAGAATTCATACATGGATCACCTCAATGGGAGGAGAAACCTTCATCCTCCGAGACACAACAACCCTAATTAAATGCGTTACATGGTGTCTCCTTCTAACTATCACATCAGAAGAACGTTCTATTTGAATCAAACAAACAGGGTGCTCGCCTCCCCATGAGGTGAGCCAAGTTCGAATCCCAGTGATGGCTAGTTGAGACGAATTCCGTAACCGGCTAGCACCGACAACAGTGTCAATGTAGAATATCCTCAGTGGTAGACAGATTATGGGTTAAAGTCTCCTTGTCATCAGGCAAACCGTGAAAGGTTTTTGTGGTTTCCCTCTACATGTGGAGCAAATGTGCACCAGTTACATCAAAAAGTACTGCATGAAAGCAAACTTTTCCCAATAATTGATTCAGGAATTCCCTTGTCTTCCGGATTCAAAATTACAAGGCTACGGAGTTCAACAATTTTAGTCTTAAACTCTGCCGTAAACTTTTAAACGCCGACTATATAATAAAATTATTTTATATCAGTTTGATTGCAAAATCATGACCGGCTAAATTGCATAAAAAAGTGTTCTTACTAGTATATGTTGAGAATCCATTGGCATATTATAAACAAATAATTGTGGATAAGAACTGCAAGAATGGTTAAAAATATATTTTTAAAATGTTTGATGAAAAACAATGTATTTTATAAATAATGAGGCAAGTAAGAATCGTTTAAGAAGTGCTATTTTACGGTTTTCTGAGAAAAAAATTTAATTTTTTAGTCTGTTTCATTAATTGCAAAAGAAATATTAATAAATAATTACTTACTGTCCACGCGCTTAATTTCTCTTAAATTGCTCATAATATACTTCAAAATTATTACTCATTATTAAAAAATAATTTTAATAAAGGCATAAATATGACATTAATAATTTAAATGCAGATATTATGTTTATTTAATATTTTGTTTATGTAAGTAACAGTCAGGAACATAAAAGAAAATATTTCGTATGATGTGCATTGAAAGCGTAATTAAAATATTTGGTGATTTTTTTCTTAAACGTTTTAATACATTTTTAAAAATTAATACGTCGAGTCGCGATGGCACAGTAATTAGACAAAATAGCTGTCATTGTGTAGAACTGGTATTCTGTCAGCGCTGGTAATAGTACCAGCTTGCTAGAATAGAAAAGGTTTGGTTAACAATGCTAACCATATTGCTACAATCTTGTTGGCTTTAATCTCTATGAACAATTAAGTCAAACGCTGGCTGCTGTGGAACTATTTTACTTAGTGCGATAGAAACTAATAAACAGAATTTCTAACAAGTTACATGGCGAAAATGATTCAGGGAAAATTACCGTAATGTATGAAATAATCATTTCAGATAATAATAATAATAATAATTCTGATTAATTAAGCCAAAACATACGGTATTTAAAGCATTGATTTGGTAATTTTCCGTTCAAATGATAGCGGTTCTTTGGAAATTTTGGTTTCCAAAATTATATTCCTCATTACTGCACATTTGGTGAATGATACAAAATGGAAAAATAAATTTAAACGAATAAATGGAACGAACAAATTTTATGTCATGCTATAAAGTATCACTGAAAAATTACCAAATTTACCTCTTTTACTATATTTTATCACATATTTCATAAATCATATTTTATAAAACTATATTTTATAGTTAATTTCACCGAAATCATTACAAAGCTCTTCGGTAAAAATTACCAAGCTTTTTTGGCATTCCCATAGATTCAGAAACACTGCAAAATTTGCCATATTCTGGTAGTTTTAACCATAATTTTTTTTCTCGGTGTACAACAGCTAAAACAAATTTGACATTTAAGTTATAAATTCATTGTGATAATCAATATTGCTATCAGACAAGACTACAATAAATGTCCATTTCAATGTTAACGCTCATCCAGAATGAATTTCTTTTTTTAAATTATTTTCATATTAAATTTACTATTACTAATAAATATGAAGGGGTAAAAGATTATTTAGAGTGTTTAGAGAAAATTTAGAGTGTTTATCCTTGCTTGTGGGAAATATTCAGCCAAAGGAATATCAATATGATCTTTATTTGCCATCTTTTTATTTTTCATTTAAATGTTTTTATTTTTTAGCTCATCACGAAACTTAGGAAAATGAAACTGTAACATTTAGTAACCAATTTGGTAAGTTTAGAAAATGACTATGAAAAATTTAGCACTCAGCATTCACCTCAAAAACTGATTTACAAAATAGTTAAACTTACAGGTTACGAATACATATTTTTATTTTTTATCATTGAGCGCCTAACTAAAAATCGATGCTTAATAAACGTAAAGTAGTAATTTTATGATGAACACTTTATGAAGCTACTTAGCTCCTTGCAACTGGATGCATGCTATTGCCAAGAGGTTAGCCTGTCAATCTTATAACCGGCTGTTTGGAGGTTAGAATCCCTGCGTTGATACTACAATATTTCCTCCATTCCTTCAACACATGAGGAGTTACGGAACTCTTATTCACGCATAGAAGGCAGAAACATTGGGATGGTCAAGACAAAATTTTATTTTCAATCACATATGATAGATGGCACCACTAGATAAACTTATTAAACCACATTCCACGATTCACTTGACAAAATCTAAGTGAACCATAACGTAATTCCAATGTATCTTACCTAGCAAAAAGTCTAACATGACCTAACTTCATTGTTCAGTTAAATTTCATTTTGACGATTTTGAAACCATACTTATTGTAGATGGTTAAATAACGGTATGTATTCATGGTTGTTTAACCACACCAGTTGTATGTGGTTTCAAACTCGTAAAGGTAAAGAATTATTCCTAAACCGTAAGCTTTAGGTTTAATTGAATAGACAAACTACTGTCGGTATTTTACCGTAATTTTAGAATGAAAATTCTAACAGTAGATAACAGTTGTTGTAAATTTTTATGAAAATAAATTTTTATTTTGACACAAACTAGATTCCAAAGATTTATTTGCTTAAAAAATTATCTTCGTATTATTATTTCATGAATACTAAATATCTTTAATCATTCTGAACTCCTTGTATTGAATAAAAAGCTATTTCTACATTCCCGAATACATTATTTTTCACTTTTCTTTTGTTAAATGAGAAAAATCATTTGTAACCCGAAGCGTTTATTCTTTCTTCTGGCTGATATCCAGCCTAAGGAATATAAATGATTTTTTTGACCGTCATTTCAACTTCATTTTTTTATTTTTTTATATATTTTTTGAAGATATCATGTTTCCTAATATCACTTCTTTAGTTTCAGTTTCTTCAATAAATCAAAGTTGCTTAAAATGATACAAAAATGGATTTTAGAATGACTTAATTATTTATATTTTCTAAAAATATTTTTCATTTATGATAATTGGCTTTTGGGGAGTTCGTCTTTTAAAAAAAATTATAAATTTTTTGCTATATCTTCTGATTAGTTTTTAATACAATATTTTATTTCTTTAAGGATTGCGTTTAATATTTAGCAATTTTTCATTCTAAGCTTTGTTTTTTATGTTATCCATATGATTTATCTTATGAATTAAGTGACAAAAAAATAAATAATTTAATCCAAAACTTCTGTGCTACTTTTAGCTCTAAAATATTGAAGTTTAATTGAAAGTTTGTATTTACGAAGTTTGTCTTTGAAATATTAATTTTTTTCTTACTTTTTTTAAAATTTTGTTTAGAATAACTTATTTACAAAGTAAATCAAAATACTTTCTCAGATAAATTTTGTACAAAATGTTTCCTTAAACTCTCTTAAATTATCATGAAATTTAGAATAAATTAATATTCAAATTTTTTATGAATTGCGATTACATTTTTAATAAATTTAGTTTAATTTCGTTTAGTTAAGATCAAACTGTTTTTGAATTAGGATTTCATAGAGGGAATGATAAACATTTTTGGCTCAAGAGCTTTTAATTGGCATTACTGCACCTGAAACTAAACTTTCGTTAAATTAAGATTTTCATTTAATTAAAATCCCTACGTCTTTGAAATAAAATTAAGATTTAATTAAATTAAGATAAAGATACAATTTTACTGTATAAAAACTAGAAAAAAAGTTTTTGAAAAAAAGTTAAAATTAAGTACAGAATAAAAAGTAAAAACCACAATTAACCCACGATTAATAAAATGGTTTAAACGAGAAAAAAAAACCATTGTTGAAAATTAAAAAACGTTTTTTGAAAATGAAAAGTTTTTTTCCTGCTCATTATTTTAATCACTATGTGTAATTTAAAAACTAAGTTTAAGTTAGTTCTAAAAAGGAATCTGATTTAAAATTTCAGAAAGTCTGAAATTAGAGAATCAAAATTAGAAAATGATATTTAGTGATTGTGCTTGAATTTAAAAATTCAACATAATTGGCTTTTCTCTTTAATGATATAAGTTTGCTAAGAGTAGGACTAAGTTAAATATTTTAACCATGTAAAATTTTCCACAAAACAGCAAAATTTGAGAATATTTTTTTACTGTGGCAACCTTGCCCTATTCTAAATTTAATTTATTTAGAAAACAATCCAAAACAAAAGAAGTTATACACCGAAGAGCCATTACATTGTGACCATCCTGCTAATAACATGTAGGACCACCTTTAGCCCTCAAAACTGCTAGCACCCGCCGTGGCATTGATTCCACCAGGTGCTGATAGGTAGTCTGAGGTATCTGGTACCAAGCGATCACCAACTGGTCCTGCAATTCCCTCACATTGCGAGGGGGTAGCGTGGCAGCATGAATTTGGCTTTCTAAGTAGGAGCACAAATGCTCTATTGAATTAAGATCAGCTGAATTTGGGGGCCAAGACATTACTTGAAAGTCACTGGAATGTTCCTCGAACCAATACATGACGATTCGATCCTTATGACATGGTGCATTATCCAGTTGGTAAACACCATCCCCCGCATGAAAAACTGTTGTCATAAATGGGTGAACCTGATCTGCAACTATGTTCAAGTAGCTTACAGACGTCAGGGATTGTTCTATGAGGATTATGGGTTCTAATGAGCCCCATGAAAACATTGTTCCTGGGCGAGAAACCATGAAAATCTGGGCGAGCCCATTGTTGTAGATGGAGGGTGGTCATAATGTAATGGCTCTTCGGTGTATAGACTAATACTTAAAGATAGTCCTTAATTAGTATTTTTAGAATCCTTATCAAGAATGAAAACAAAGCAGTATACTAATTGGGAGTCTCAAATAATTACTTGAAAAGGCGAAATGCAAAAATACTATAAGACTATAAAAACTACAGTGGAGGGATTGTGAATAATGAACATCAAAGCAGGTTTATGTGCAAGTTGAACATGAAGATATTTCTAACAATCGTTATTCCCCCATCTCTTTGTTTATTCCCGCAATCAAACCTGTCTTGTTACATATGCGCTTCTGTACTGTGGTTTCTCAGATTTTAAAGTTCTTTTTTCCTAGACTTAATATTCTTTTCGACACCCAATGAGCATACGTTCTTGGATTCCTATCAATTTGATGATGCAATATCACAGCGAAAATGCTTATTGTTTCAACAATTTCCAACATTTACTGACTGTAAAAATCAAGTAAGTCAAGCAAGAAATTTTGTCGACTGTTATAGGGTCAGTTAGAAAAATTGACACCATAATATAAAAATTGAAACTGACCCTATAATACTTAACAAAGAGTAAATTTAAAAAAATATTAGAAAACGTATATTGTCGGAAATAATTTGAACGTTTGAATATAGATTTATAAAACAGAATATTTACATGTATGCATGAGTGTATGTATATACTTTATACAAACCAGCAATTTTGACCTATCTACACTACATTTTGTTTAAATACGAAGACACGGCGGATCTAATTGGCTACTTTAAAACTCTTTAAAACCACCGGTTTTTGACTTACCAAGGAAGGAGTTTTCAATAGAAATTTATAAATATTTAATGACACAGGGTCCATGTCCAAGAGTTCGTGGGTTCGATCCTCGCCGACCGAAGACTCCCCATGCAGTAAATGGTGACTGATGCACGTTTAATCTGTCAAGTCTAAAAGTTCTCCATGTTCCCATAACAAATCATACCTCTGAGGCTACTGATCCAGGAGTTTTCTTGTCTTTTGAATTGGTTCAAAATTACAAGGCTACGGAGTTGAACATTAGTAGTCGTAAACCCAAAAATTGCGCCAGCTGTTCAATGACGGTTATAAAATAAAATAAAATATTTTATGAGGAGCTGTGGTGGCTCAGAGGACAGAACATTCGCCTTTCAATGAGGTGAGCCGGGATCGAATCCCAGCGTTGGCTGGTCGATGCGAATTCCGAACCCAGCTCGCACCTACCACAGTGCTTACGTAAAATATCCTCAGTGGCAGATGGATCATGGATTAGAGTCTCTTTTCCATCAGTGTAACCGTGAGAGATTCTCGTGGTTTTCCATCAAACGATAATATGGTTAAGTTAACCATGCTTCTGGCTCCATGAGAACACCGAAAAGCTTGATAATTTTTAGCGAAGCACTTTAGTAATGATTTTGGTAAAATTAACAATAAAATAAGGTTTTATAATCTGCGATAAATTTTGGTAAAATTTGATAATTTTATCATGATACCTTAGAGCAAGGCAGAAAACTATTTATTCGGCTAAATTTACTTTTCAGTTTTGGATATTTTACTATACGTGTGGTAATAAGAACCCTAGTTTTGAAAAACAGAATTTCTGGTAAACCCTTATCATGTGAACAGAAAAATTATAATGGTTTAAATGCTGTATATTTTAGGTTTATTAGTCAGAATTATATATTTTTTTATCTGAAATGTCATTACCACATTGTATTGTAATTTCAGTAGAATTTTTTCTCCGTGTACAAGAAAAGGCAACCAACAGCCAAAGAAAAAAAAATTTTTAGCCCTATTATGCCGGCATATGTCTTGCAGTTTTGTGCATCATTTCCTTTTATTGATTATTTACTATTTATATCTCGTAATATAAGCTGGTATTCATGGAGTTTCATGACAAAATTTATGTGATTGTGAGAAAAATTTAAAGTTTAAACTCACGCGTTTAGCATGTAATTACCAATAGAAAACATTGATTAATATGAGTATAAATTCAAGGCGAAAATTCATTTTTTCAGTATCCGTTTCTGGAAATTCATAATTTTTATGATTTAGCAGCAGGATTGTAATCAAATATGAAAAATATAAATTAAAATATTCCGCCAATCCGTCTTAAATAAAGACTATGTATAAATAGGATTTCCATACTTAAATTCAAACATTTGAATAATCCTCTTATGCCTTTCCTTGTTTTTTTAAGTGGGTGTGAAAAATATATATATGTTTTGTGATATTTTAGGTATGATTTTCTTTCCAAGAATTAAAGAGTTTTTTTTAATGCTATTTATTAATTAAATTTTGTCGTTACATTTAAGCATTATTATTAAATATCTGTAAATCAGAACAAATGCACTAAATTAATATTTTTTCTGTTAGATGATTATACCAGT
Source organism: Parasteatoda tepidariorum (assembly GCF_982258835.1). Taxonomy (NCBI): domain Eukaryota; kingdom Metazoa; phylum Arthropoda; class Arachnida; order Araneae; family Theridiidae; genus Parasteatoda; species Parasteatoda tepidariorum. The sequence continues at coordinate 47,180,552 of NC_141762.1, read as the reverse complement.
AATTTTTGGTTGAATGCTTAGTTGTTGACAAGATGCCGTATTCGTTAACAAACATATCGTATTTATTAAAAATAACTTAAGTTGTGTTAGTTTGATATTCAGTTAACGAAGAATCTGAAAGGCGTTTTAAAAATAACTGGTTTAGAGTTCAACGTATGTTATGATAAACATGAATACACCAAATAAAGCCACTCAGCTTCATATTAAAGGGTACTAGCATGTCTGGTAAATAAAGATACACTGAGAAAAAAGGTGCAGTCAAAATTATCAGAATATGGTAAAATTTACTGCGTTTCTGTATCTATGGGAACATCAAAAAGCTCAGAAAATTTTACTGAAGAAATTTGGTTATGATTTTGGTAAAATTAAAATTAAAATGCCTTTACAGTGGGAGATAAGATTTGGTAAATGGCATATAATTTTACACAACTAGTTTTGCATAATTTGGCATAAAATTTGGCAAATTTTATCTTGATACTTTCGATCGTAGAATAAAAACCATTTAATCGTCAAACTTGCGTTTAAGTCCTGTATTTTTAACAAAATGTTTTGTGATAAATACTATAATTTCAAAATCCTAAATTTCTGGTAAACTGTTACCACATGAATGGCAAAATCACCGAATAAATGAAGTACCGTATATGTTGATTTTATTAACCAGAATTACGATTTCATTACCAGAAATGTCATTACTATATAGTATGGTAATTTCACCGTAATTGTTTTCTTTGTGCAGCATTACGCATAATGCTGATCACATAATTATAAATATGACATTTGCAATTTCCGTAGAAACATAGCACCCATGACTCCCTGGCACACACAGGGCTACAGCGTAAAGGCTTCACTTTTCTGCATGAAGGCAATTTCAAAATTATTTATGTTTCTTGATTGGCCTATTTTAGGCAAAATTGTGGAATGTTTAGGTTTGTTTCTTATAATTTGTTTGTTTTTATAAAAGGTTAGAGAGGCAATTTGAAAGAGAACATTTTTATAAAATAAAAATTATATTCCTATAATTTTTAATTAATTAAGTAAAATAATATGTTTCCTTTCGAAAGCTGGATCCTTTCTAAATAAAACATTATTTCATTTTATGTAATAAAAAATTGTTATGAGGTTTGGTTTTTCGCCCTCATTTAACCTCAAGTAATGATGAAATTACAAAAAAAAATTTCTTTGCGCTTCCTACATTCATGATTATTTTAGCTTTAAATCTATGTAACTCAATTCTTAAATGCAAGCGCTTGAAATTTCAGATGCCTATCAATGCAGAACCACGAGTTTTAACTAATGATAAAGTAAAAAGCGTCCTCAAAGCAACGAGTTTTTTTATTTATTTATTTATAAATTTGCTTGCGCTTTGCAATAACCATACCATTTATATATATATATATATATATATATATATATATATATATATATATATATATATATATATATATATATATATATATATATATATATATATATATATATATATATATATATATATATATATATATATATATATATATATATATATATATATATATATATATATATATATAAACGCCAACGTAAAATAATTAAAAAACATTATCAACAATCATGTCCTTCATTCCTAATAAATATTTAAACTTCTGGGAATTTTTTTTTGCTCCCATTCATAAATGTATGGAAAAACATTCATCGTGTAAAGTTGCTGTTCACTTTTCTTTAAGTAGCCTAGGTAAATAGAAAAGAACAAAAATGCTAAAAAAAAACTAAACAAAAAACTCCAGTGATATTTAAGATAGTATTATTTGATTTATTCGCTTCAAAAACAAACATAAAAGTTGGTAATAACAGTCGACATGTTTGAAGCTCTCAAAAACAGGCCCTCATTTTCAAAACTTGCAGGCGTGAATGAGATGAAACAAAAGTGATGCGTAAAAATGGGTATCTATTTTGGAGAGCTTGAAACAAGACGACTGTTATTACCAACTTATATATTTCTGAAGCGAATGAAGTTTTTCAGTAAGTAATATCTTATCACTTCAGCTTCTTGGGATTACTTATTTAGTACTTGGAAGAATATTTTAGCACAGAAAAGTTTTTCAATTTTTCATGTTTTTTTTCTAATTTTCTTTTTTAGAGTGGAATTAAATTGAGTCTAAGTAAAGCTATTTTGGATTTGGTCCTTCTTCATCAAAACTAAAAAATGTTTTTTTAATCCTTATTTAAAAAGAAATTTTGAAAAACTAAAAAAAAGTTTTTTAGCAAAATATATTTTTAAGCAATTTTAAGCAACTTAATTTTTTTAAGTGTTATAAACCCTGGCATTAAAGAAAATATAAATATATTCCATAAAATTTTAATATTAAATTCTAAAAGCATTCTTTAAATTGAAACTATTTCCCTTTTTTTCAAGAAGAGCTGTTATCATAAAAAATGGTAATTTAGCTCTTTAAGTTGTCTGGCAGGGAAAATATAAAAATAATGCGATTTTTTAAGAGGCTTTTAGGAAAAATTGAAGCCATTTGGATTATATATTCTTTTAGCACTATAAGACACTTAACTAAATTATCTTTCATTGAGTTCATGAAAAAAGTGAATTTCAATAAAACTTTACTGCCCGAAACAGCAAATTGATTTAAAGCTAAATTCAGTTTTCTTTTTACCTGTATTAAAAGTGAGTTAAAAATATTATAAGCTTCTTTCGGGATTAGTTTCGAGAGTAATTTTGAAGTAAGAGAAAATGAATTCCTTAAAACAGTAGGAAATAAGGCGTAGTTTTAAAATTTTCAAAGCGTTAGCTAATGTGAAATATCATAAAATATCTGTAAAGTATAAACTATTTTATAAAATGAATAAAAAAATATATTAGGAAATTCAAAAGAGATAAATAAAAGGATAATAAAATAAATGATGATAAAATAAATTATTCAAACAAGTGTTTAGTTATTGTTGTATTTTTTATATGCGAATAAATAGTTCATTCTTCATTTATTTATTTTGAAATGGATATAGATTTTAAACAAAAATAATATAAATTTTAAACATTAATATTCCTTTCAAGTCTTGTCCATTTTTTTCCAATGCCCACCAGGGAAATGTTCTTTCATCTACACAGGCATCTGAAGGATAGATTTGTTCTTTCAGGAACACCATATTAGGCCATCGTTGCTCCCACAGTAAAGACAAATAGTACAGAGAATGAAAGAACATCCATGCCTTGTCCGGGATTCGAACCCACACCCTTTTCAACGCTAGGCCAGTACCCTGACCCCTACACAGTCCGGTCGGCAGTTTTGAACCTTGAATTATGAGATTTTAAGTCAGATAAGCCTTTGTATTAGCTTTGAGTGCTAGTTTGTACTTGAATTGTAAACCAAATGTTATTATTTTTGTACAAGAATGTACGAGATGTATTTAAATACCATAGTATCCAAATGCTTGTACTTCTAAAAATTTTGGATCAAATTACGATATAAAGTACCAACACTAAAGTTGCATCATTCGAGAAATCCGCTTATACCAAAAAATATTATACCGTTATTTCAACTGCAATATTTATGTTGTTAGAGGGGGTCAGTGATTTCACGGCAACTATTACTGTAAGGAATTACAATATATCAAATAATTTGTTTCGTAGCATGTTCCGGTAAAAATACATTTTTCCATAATTTGATCTGGAATACTTTACTGAGTAGTTTTAATCAGGGAGAAAGGAACATAGTTAATAAATTTCTTAAAATATAACAATAATAAAAATTACGGTATCTGAGTTCATTTCTAATGATAATTGAAGAAATTAATCTTACCAAACAAACAATAACATAAGGGTATTTCTGACAGTGTTTAATGTGTCCAAACATTATCTAGGGGAGATGGGCGCGCATAAATTTTAACGTAAATCATGTCTGAAATACTTGTGACCTTGTCTTAAGCACACAACTCATAGAACTAATACGTATTTCATACATGACATTAAATTAATTTCTTCTGTACTCCGTTGAAAATTAAGAAAAGGTCATTACGGAATAAAATTTAAATGATCTTCCGCGACTCCATATAGTTCTTTTTAATTTCGTTATCAAATTATAAAAATATGCTTTCAAAAGTTAAGCACATCAGGAAGAAATTTATTTCCCAATATATTTTACAGTATGTATCATTGAATCATAGAATTATTGCATTGGATTTTATTGAACCACTAAAAATGGCGGGTCTTTTGCTGATATGCTCTTAACAAATAAAATACAAGATAAAGAATTTTTACTTTTGTTTTGCTGTAGGAAACAATCGTCTTCAAAAAATAATATTCATTATTCTTTCATAAGTTTCTCGGAATGTGAATAGAAAGATGCATTTTTGTTACGATTTTTAGATATCATTTTTCTTAATTTTATTACTTGTTAATTGATTCTTGTTGTAAATATCTGTTGTTATTTTTATTAAGGACGAAAGCAAAAAGACGACTGGGCAACATGGTTTCAAGAAGATATTGATATGCGTTCTCGGAGGGGGAGGGAGCTAGGTATCCACTTGCCTTATCAAACAGAATATTAAATGAAACATTATTTTCATCCATATTGTAATAATGAAAAGCTTCGTTAACAAAACTATCACTTGTCAAGATCTTTTCCTGGTGATCAAGTTATACTTATCCTAGTTGCCTATCCATGCCAAAAGCTCGAGTTCTATCTATTCCTTCTGTTTTTTTACAACAGATTGAAAATGTTGTCAAAGAAAACAGTTAACGCAGACAGTAAAACGCGTCTTCATTTGTTGAACCTGTGGATAATATTATGGATTTCCTCAAAATGCAAACATATTAACTTTGAATGGACGAATTTCTTATAATCAAATCTAATGATTTTCCTTTTTATTAAAAAAGATACTTCTAAATATTCCATTGTTATATTCTGATGTACATATCTTTTCTTTATAGACCACTATATTGCCACCTAATATGCATAAGGGAAATTGCGAGTGTAAGCTAGAATTCCCCGTAAGTCTACCTTATACTTAAATTTTTTACTTATCCAATTATCAAATATTTTTAATTCATGTTTAATTTTGGTTCATAAACAGATATCGATAAATATGGCTTTTTTATCTCGATAAATTCCAATTTTGTAGTTGCATTTCTATGGTCTGGAGATAGGCCCATATGATATTTTTTTAAGAAATTTAACATTTAATAATTCTTGATCTAGTTGTCAAATATTTTTTTTCTTCATAGTAATACCTGTGCATTTTTCTATGCAACTTCGTTATGCAAAGTTTCTAGGTACAATAGTTTTTGCTCTGAAAAAAAATGCAACCTAAAGTAGAACATCAAATAACAGAGGTGGCGCGGGTGCTTTCAATTTTTCAATGTAGAGAATTGAAAATCTTTTTAAGGTTTCTCTATTTAATTATATACTAAATTACTCGTATTATATTAACTTTATTCCACAAACCTATAAATATTTAATATTTGTTTTTTTTCTTGATAATATTTGTTGAAAATTAATTTCTTTTTTTTCCAATTTTGAAGAGAGAAAAAAAGCAAAATGAATCTGAAATCAATAAAACTCAGATTATTCTAAATGAAAATTCAAGTAATCAAAAACAAATTCAGAAAAAACAGACAGTATTTTAGTAATTGACTAAACTATAGAAATAAAAGTAATATATTGTAATACTCCTTATAACAATAAACATATTATCACCAGTATGGAACTCATTTCACTTATATGCTTAGAGTCAGTACCTGAAACTTTTCAGATAAGCAAAATGATAGTTTTCCGAAGTTTCACGCTTAAAAGTTCAAACTTTTCATGTTCTTGTCAAAAACATGCTTGAATTTGATAAATAAGTATCATTTATGGCGGTAAAACTAAGAGGTTGATGCGATGCTGTTATTTAAAAAACACATTTTGGGGAGAAAATATTATTCTATGGCTTTAAAAAAGTATTCCTATAGTCTATGTGCACACTGCTATTCTTAAATTCTATTATTTATTTAAAAAATATATCATGCATGTCCTGCCATGATGCATTTAGTTGTGTTTCTAATTAAGCATGCTTCCATTCCCTTAGGATTTAAACTTTATCATAACACTATCTGAAAGAAGCTGATTGTAAATCACATTTGTATTTTTTTCACCTTATTTAAGGAAATTAAAAAAAATCCTAATCACTTACTGGTTTCCATACTAATTTTTCATATTAATTTGACTTAATTATTGTTGAAGTTTAGAAAACGAAGCAACAAATTAGAATCCACAGTTGTATTGTAACCTTTTGGAAATAGTATGGTTTGTAAATCTGATAATCGAACACTACTTTTATTACAAAATATATTAATTTTCCATTTTTATTTTGATTACTCACACGTGATTCCGCACATAATATTTCTGGTTTTATGCTTATTTTATAAATAAACAATGAAATGTTAAAAATTATAGCCATTTATTATTCATTTGAAAATCATTACATTTCCGCTGAATTAAAGCACCCAAGGAGAAATATATGTTACACTTACAAAATTTTATTTTAAAAAACTCATAACCAAGTCTGAGTATCGAAGTTTTTTCATCTCAACTAAGGTAATGTTAGTTAAAAAAACATAATAAATTTTATTTTGGTTAAAACTACCAAAATAATTTGATTTAATACAATGTTCTCCCAAAAAGTCATAATATTAACAGCGTGAATCATTTTTTTAACAGAGCATAAAATTTCGCAAAAAGCAAAATTAGTGTCATTTTTTCTACATTCAGCAATAATTTAAAATTAAATCGGGCCTACCTCTTCATGAAAAACAAATACTTTCTAATAAAGGATTATATCAGCTTTGCTATTACAATCGTTGCTTTTTCTGACCCATAAGGAACTAATTAATGAATAAAAAAGTTGCAATATTACATCCATGTCCATATGAGATAATAAAGAATAAAGACGAGAATTTATTTGCTCGGAATGAAGTGTATTACATACAGCATCGCTCAAATAAGCCTTTTTTGCATTGAATATCTAAAATAAACTTTAAATGAATTTTTATTTTATTTTATTTATTTATTTATTTTTTCAAAATTGTCATACAAATCTAAAAAAATATCATAGCTGATTTTTACAATGATAACTACACCGTTAGAAATTCCGAGGAAAAAATGGTTAAATAAAAATTTATTTAATTGTTATTTTACCATATTCAAACAAAACAGCCAAATAACCGTAAATAAAATGGTATTCAAACTGTGAATTGGGAGAAAAAACCAGTTATTTACTACTTTCACCTAATACGGTTAAACAATCAGAATTTTATCACACCAACTAGTCCCCACCTAATGAAGTCACTTAGTTATTTGTAGCTGGATACACATTGTAGCTGAGAGGACTATTTGTCAATCTCATGTCTGACAGAACCAGGGTTCGAGTCCCAGCGTTGACACCACAAAATTTCCTCCAATCCCTTAAACACATGAAGAGTTATCAGTATCCTGCACTCCCTAATTTGTGACCTTGCGATATTAAAATAGGATACTCTCATTCACGCACACCATAAAGCTGCTAAACTCTCTGCCACGTCCAGTCTTTTTAACAATTTTGAAACCATACTGGCTGTAAATGGTTAAATACCATACAATTTTGTAATAATGATTTTTTAACCATGCAAGTTTTTTAACCACGCAGTTTTGAGAACGTAAAGGTAAAAAATGTTCTTTACCGTAAACTTCATGGTTAATTGGATGGACAGACTGCTGCCGGTTATTTTACCATAATTTTAGAGACAAAATTCCAACAGTGTGTAAAAGATCTATTTAAAGTTCCAGGATTTACTGCTTAGAGATTTATAAATGCAATATTTTAAAGGAAAAATACGCGGCTTTGTGTCTGATTCAGAGGCGTAAGTAAAAGCAGATAACAGTTTGTATTTTTCAAATTATTTTCAAAAATAAATAGAAGCTATGTCTAAAGCTATAGTATTGAATATACTCTAAAAAAACACGCATTCCTAGATGACTTTATCACAAAATACCATTAAATTATAATCATTATATGAAATATGAATAGTTTTCTTAAAAGAGATATTAAACTATATTAAAATAGTTTCTGATCCCTTCAAAATTGCATTTATTTTTAATGAATTATGTTTCGTATGTAAGTAAGTTTGAAATTTTATCTAAAAATAATATAAATACGTTTATAATACTAGATTAAAATAAATTTGTGTAACAAATTTCAGCATCACCTTTGCCCTCGTCTCGAATCTCATTAATTAGAGTTTTTGTTTATAAGTGAGTGAGTTTCGTTACAACGAGTGTTTAAATCCCATTCCAAATTCCATCAACTTTTAAAAAGTTAACAACCGTTTGACATCTGACCTTTTGAGAGATCTAGTTAATATTTTTACCGTGACATCATTATCTTTTTCTAATAATAATTCCTTCAATAATCACTATTTTATCAATATTTTAAATATATTCTATGAGAAAAAAATTACAACAAAAGAGTTAAAATCTTAAAGAATGTTAAAATACAATTCATGATTTTTTTGAAACTTACGGAACATTCCTATTGAAATCTAGTTCGTTAGTTCTGCTTAAAATGCGCCAATCAGATTATTAAATTCTAAATGTATATTTCAAATGAATTTTTATTTTTATTTAAAAATCATAGTAAAAAGTACAATTTGTACAACATATGTAAATATTTTGTATTACAAACGAAGTATGTCATCAGAACACTTTAATTCCTCCCAAAATTGTTTATAGCAAAAAGAGATGGAGGAAATTATTCCACTCTTCTGTTAAGATGAAAACTGATTAAGCGGTTTTGGTTATTGTTGTTTTGGAACATATCAGAACATCATGAATCGAACTCTAACAACTCCAATTCAGGAAACTAACTCATTATTTAAAACGGTATTTTTATAACATAAAGACAAAAAACAGCTAGTTATTCGTTAATCAAAACTGAATTATGTACATCGTTACTGTGTATTTATAACCTCCTCTTTGAACAGTGTGGAAAATGTTTAGTAAAATATTAAATACCTAAAAATTTATGATGGTTATCATATTTCTAAGCTGTAAAAAATTCCGAATCAAAATACGGTGAAAAGTGCAGGCATTTAGGGTGACGATACTTTTTTTCAGGAATGTTTTATGAAATAAAAAAAAATCAAATCTGATATACCGTAATTTTCGCAGTAATAAGTACCGTAAAATCACTCAATCACTCTAATTAAATAAATATTACTGCAAAAATAAAATACGGTACTTTTAACCGTTATTTGATCAGGAATTCTTATAGTGTTAAAACAAATTTTTTTATAAGCAATTATTCACCCAGTAACAACAGCTATTTTATGCCTTAGAATTCTCCTTAAATTTTGACCATTACAAATTCATTATTTAATGATGTTTGATTTTTAGAATTATTTTAAAATTACGTTATATGTTTGGAAAATTGTGCCATTCAGTTCTTTTTATAAATAAATCTAATGGAAGAGGAAAATATTAAAATTTTATACTTCGCGACAACTTAATTTAGTAGTGACATTAAAACTAGAGAGTATATAATGTTGCTCCAAAGAATTATTAATTCCTTAATTGTAAGCAATTGGGTACTTACACTTCAAGAAGAAGAAAAGGACCTCCAATTCCCACCCATGTGCCCTATGACGTCAGCGTCAGCTAATCTTTATCAGCAAAATGGCGTATTAAAGTTAAGCTAAGTTCCTCTGCATAAGTTAGAATGCTAATTAACGGTAAGTTAATTAAATACGAAGCCGCATCGCGCATCGAATTAGTTGAAGTATAATTCCTTCTCGTCTACTTAACTTAGATTCATTATTTGTTTATGTATTTTATTGTAATCATGATATATTTTTATTTTGCGTACCTTGTCAACTTTGATGCATAATTAGTTTGTTTATATTCCTCACGGCTTTGTGCCTGTTTTTGTGTTAGGTCTCAGTGTAAATATATAGTGAAAGAATTAAAATATTGGAGACAGAATCTTGTGAAAGAATTTAAAATGTGTCACTTAAGAGAATTAATACTTGGGGGGCATGGCTTTCTCGAAATAGAATGGATAGAACAGTTACTAACGTAAATAAAAGCCATGTTTCAACCACTAATCAGGAGTGAGACGCCCACACTCTGTCACTTGTAGGTATCCCATTCTGGTTGAAAGCATTTCTTACTAAGGGAAATTATTCGTAATTGTCTGTTTAATAATCAACGAATTTTAATAATTTATCGAGATATAAAATTAATTATCGAACTTAACCACTTACTCCCCAATAAAAAATTACAAATGTTGTTGAATTTTCATGGAAAAAAAAGTAACAGTTAAGATAAAATCTAAAAGAAACTAAATAATTGAATTCAAATTTGGAAATAAAATTTTCTTAAGGTGAAAACGATAATAAGCCTTTTAATTTTCATTTTTAACAAGAAGCAAACGATTTAGAAATTATCTAATATTATAAGAAAAATTTGCTTAATCAAATAAAATAGAAATCTATATTTATTTCATTTGCGGATAATTAATGGGGTTAAATTCCTTATTTTAGTTTAAATATTAAAAAATATCCTAAATAAAATGAATATTAAATTGAAAAGGACTTGAAATATTTTTCAGTTCTAATTATCCATTGAGATCTAATTATTCACCATTAAATTGAATGGTAATATAATTTATGATAGTTTTCGCTCTTCACTTTTATTGTTAAGACAAATTTTACTCTCTCGTTATCAAATCTTCCGTTTTTTTAAATTTATGAATTTTATAAATACTATTATTTAATTCTCAGAATAGAGTGGTGTTAAATTCTTTCAAAGGTTATGAATTTCAAATCCACTCAAGAGGAATCCATTCAAGGTATTCATCATCCAAGTACTTTATTCCATCATTTTATTAAATCCATTCATTTTTGCTTAATCGAAAACATAATTTCAATTACGAAATTAATCGCATAAATTGAATTCAAAGTTAATAATTCACTGCTAATAGAGATATTAATTAGTTGGAAAGTAAACTTGCTATTTTTATCGTAACATATTTTTATAATCTGGTTCAACACATAAAAATTATCATCTTATTCCGTTCAAGCTGTACCAAGTTTTAGAGTTAATACTAGACTAAAAATCGTTCTTTTTCTTTTTTTAAACACTAAACGATTTCGAAAGTATAAAATGATATATTACAGAGGTGGGTGTTCAATACGTTAGTTTTATCAAAATGTAGTTGAAATTTTCGCTTGTTGTTTTTATTTTTAGAGAAATTTTAAAATTGTTTTTTCAAATCATTAGTCTATTTTTTTTAAGTTAATAATTTTAGAAATACTGTCATTTATTCTAAAAAATACAATGGTATTAAGTTCATTTAAAAGTTCTGAATACAGATTCCACTCAAGTTTCATTCATTCAATGTATTCATCATCCACTTTATGTCAATTTCAAACTAATTAAACTATTTACTATTAATCCGAATATTATTTTGACTGTAATATATAATTTCTATTTTTAACGCTACGTAGTGTTTAGAATCTGTAATTACATTGGAAAGTTATATTATATTTTTATTTCTCTAATGCTAAATCAAACAATGACTAGTGTCATTCAACACTAAAACGCCAATTATGGTAGGTATGCGCGCTCAATACATGATGTTGAAAGGTTTTTAATTATAGTAATTAAAAACAACGTGTGTTAGTACAGAAGTCTACACGAAGAAGAAGATTCTGGCAAAACCACCAAACTTGTATGGTAAAGAAATTTTTAATGAAAGAAACCACAATTCTTAGAATTAAACCAGAATGTACGTTATTTAAACCATCCATATGGTAATTTTACAGTTCAATGTTGTTATGGTTAACCGAAAATTCTGCTTTTCAAAATTATAGTTCTTATTACAAAACATTTGGTAACGAACACAAATCTCAAAATTAAATGTAACCAAATAATTGATTATTGTGGAATTCTCTAAAGTATCATGCTGAAAATTAACAAAATGAATTTCAGAATTGTCTCTCATAATAACATTTATTTGGTAATTTGAACCTTTTGAAGTCTATGCTTTTTCCAAATAGAAAGGTAATAATCTGTTTACACGTCTACTGTTTATTTAAAATGGTAGTTTATTTAAATGTTTGATAGAAGTTAGATGATTGTTAATTATTTCTTATTTTTATTTAATTTCTCAATTGTAACAAGGGTTAAAGGGACAAGAATCATGGCTTCAAATGCTTAATTAAAGTGTTTTAAAGATGCTAAACTCAGATCTACACATTTTGGTGACTGTTTTATTCATCTTTTATGAAGTAGTAGGATTCATTTATTTGAGTACATTGTTGGGTTTCTTTCTAAATGCAAGGATCAGCTTCAAAACTCTTTTCTGTTTTAAAAACAGACTGCACGAAGACAGCAGGAATAGGCATTGAGTGTTGTAGCAGGATTAAAACTCACTACATATACGCTTTACAGTGGTTAGTGGAATAACAATGCAACAATGTGAAGTTCAAGTAAAACAACCATATAATATTGGTGTTTCCGTTGCCGTGGGTGTTGTCCTTCTGTCAAACTTTCAAAGCGTAAAGGTAGTTGGTTCAATATCTTCGTGCTCTTTTCTGTTTTTATGCTATCTGTTCTGCAGTTTGACATGGGACAAACATATATTAGCAAGTTTATTTTTTAGTAGTGTTATAGTTTAAGATTAAATTTGGAGATTGAAACTAAATTAAACGCGTAGAAAATTTTTCATGTAACTATTATTGTAATTCCCTTTTGCGTTTCAACTATATTTAAATATTTTTCAAATTTTTTTAAATGTTTAAAGAATTTTCGTCAAGTAGAATATGAAATTATCAAATGTTATTCAATCAATGCAGAATAGGATAAATATGAATAATCAGATGGTTTTACATAGTCCTCGGTGAATATCAGGAGTTTAGTAGGTTGGATAAATTATTGAGTGTTTATCAAACTCATTGGTTAATTTACCAAATGATAAAATCAAGTTTATCGGTTAATTAAATAAAAGGACAGTATAGAAAATACCGGACAATGACCCTTATCCATAAAAAATATCAGTGAGGATATAAAGAGCAAGTATATACCGGGCATTCAGATTAATATACATTTATGTAACAGGGCCCAAAAGACGTGGTTATGATTAAAATTAACTTGATTAAACAGGATAATAATGTAGAAGAAGTATGATAATTATTTTTCACTCATTTTTACCCGGTATTCCGTACACCCTTGTGTTTTAATGTAAAGACCCATTGCCCGGTATACTCTCGCTCTGTATTCCCTACACTACACTGGACAGTGAGCCAGAAGACTATAATCTTTGGCCAAAAGTCAAAAATTATATTTCAACTAAAATATGTTTTGGCAGCTTTAATATCACCCAAATTAAGTATTCATAATAATTCCAAACATTATAATTTACTTTTTGAACCGACAAGAGTACAATGTAGTGAAAAATATGTTAAGAAATTTTTTTTAAGTTTAACTTTTAAATTTATATTTCAGAAATATATGTAGGAATTTCACCTTTCTGTTACAATTTTATCAGAGTAATTAGTCTGAAATTATAGTACAATTTTTCAATTTGTTGGATTAGTTAATACTCTTGACAAACTTCTAGTTCATATCTTATCATTTGACATTTTACAATGTTTGAATCACTTTCGAGACTTATCTCCAAAAAGTTCCACGGGGTAATTAGCTAAACTTTTTTCTGTTCTGTTGTCTTATGTATTCTTCTGTTGTCTTATGGTGTATGTTTCTTCTTTCGAAAAAACCTGACCCACTTTGCCCATGTTGCAAAGGTGGACTAAATATACCGAAGAACAAAAATTATGTTTTTTTTTTCATGTTTTCGCGTTATTTTGTAATATTACTTCGGAAATAATATTACTTTTGTAATATTACTTTTCATTTTTAATATAAAATTACAAAAATTATCATATTTTCAATGCTATATTTAATTATTTAAACGTACTATATATATATTTTTTTTTTGCTCGCCATATTTCAGCCTCCATCTTGTTTTTTTTTTTGTTGGTATTTTTAGTGTATTTCAAAATTTCAACTATGAATTTAATTTACCTGCACATGAAAACCCTAAATGAAAAAAAACCAAATTTTGAAACAAATTTTAGCGAAATACTAATTTTGGCCACGAAACTTTGGATGCTGGCCCACTGTGCACTGATGATTTTTAAGATTTATTTTATTTCATTTTTATTCATTTTTTCGAATTCAGTCCTCGTTTCACATAAAGGAATCTGAATTTATAACATTACCCATTAAGAATCAAAGACTATAAATAGACCGATAATTTCGATGAATATTTAATAACTTATCTTATTTATTAAATTTAGAGGGGATTCCAAGTTACTACTGATAATTGTGAGCACAATTTTATTACATTATCCATAGTAAATATTAGCTTCCTCCTTATGCTTTCGGAATTCAATCAGTAACTTTTTTTGCACGCAGTGTAACCTTGGATCTATAATAGTAATAAATTCACTTTAGTACCAGTAGAAATTTTTTTCTCATTATATTATTTCAAGCTTAGAAATTTGGTCACTTTTAATTCTCATATAGATGTATTTTCTTTAAGAACACAAATGGATTAAAAAATCTCTGATTTATACATTTCTGTTTCCACTTTTTAGAATTTGTGGGAAACATATAATAACATTTTTTTTAATATATTTTAAATCTAAAACATTTTGCACTCTCATTCAGTTATTTTTGAAAGGTCTTGAAAACCTCTTTAATCTTTAAGATACTAACAGCATGCAATTCCTTAAGATTGTTGAAACAGTTTTTCCTCTTTCAAAAATAAAAGTTTTCTCTTCTTATATTTATACCCACATAAACAACTTATGCTTCATTAACTGCCATCGTAAATCTAAATCTATTGCCAGTTGGATGCGTTTCATGTTACATTTAATAATTCTTTTTTCTTTCACCTATGGAATTTTTTTTTAAAAAATGAAACTATTTTTTATCTTTATTAAATATACTCTCTTCAAAAACTAAAATGTAACCAAACTTAACGTTTTGTTTCAACTACCTGTTTTCATCATTAACTTTAAAAATCAAAGTATTTTTAAAAATATTATTATGTAAGAAAGATGTGAACAATTGTTACCTGCGTATAGCTCTAACAAAAATAATGCTTACAAAAAAATTTTATTTGGAATAAAATAGTTAATTAGATATGATTGATATTACTAGGTGGAGATTAATACCTTCATGGCTAGTAAAAGTATTGAGAACACAAGATTTCTCGAAGAACAGAAAAAGAATAAAAATCATTTTTTCTGGTACGTTGTTCAAATTAATTTATTATGAATCATTAAGTAATAAATTTAATTTTGTCATTCTTAGTCAACACTGATTAGGGTATTTCACTGATTTCACATCGATTCATTTATTTAAGCATTCAAATAAACTTGGTGCGAAATTTTAAAAATGGCGATCGTCAGCAGCTTGAAAAAGTAGGAAAACGTGATGCAGGCATGAGGAAGTTTTGTAACTACAGCAAAAGATAAGTGTTTCCGAAAATAGAAAATGATTCTTGCACCTCGGATCAGAACGAGTGTATTTGTATCATGTACTCTGACAGCTATAAGTGTAACAAACCCGATAAATAGTGGTTGCAATGCCAGGATTGGCAACGACATTTAATGACCTTAACTAAAAAAGTGAATTCACTTGTGAGATTAAATTTAAACAGTCATGCGCATTTAGTAACATTTATTTTATTTTTCAACTTTCACTTTATTTTTTAGCTTTCACTTCATCCTTCAACTTTCACTTTATATAAAAATGTTTTAAATCCATCCTTAAATTCTCATTTTTAATTAATTTGTCTTACATTTTATCCCACATTAAGCAACAACCATACATACCAGTAATATAGAAAATCGAATTGCTGCTTTGTGCTATTGTTATTATTTTCCAATGTATTATTAGAATATATTAATACTTGGTATTAATACTTTGTATTATTCATCATAAGGGATAGACACCTAAAAGATTACACCGTTAAAATTTTTCATTTCATCTATGAGAGTCATTTCATCTTAATTACAGCAAAATATCATAACAGCCCACATAATTTTTTCTTATAATAATAATAATATTTTTAATAAATACTAAGAACATATATCTAATCTAAGTTGTGATAAAATCTATAGCTACATTCCCTGAAGAAAATGAAGAGAAATGAAGGAAAGTAGAATATTTTTCTTCTTCGAGAAAAGCTTTAGGAATATCAAAATATAGGAAAATAGGTTCCTCTTTCATTGTGTCTAATACATCTCAATTTAACGAAAAGGAAACCCAGACATCAGACATAACATTTGCATCAGAGATAATTTCGGGAGTTGCAAACGTCTTTCTAACATAAGGCTTCGTTGAATAAATATTTACAACATTTCGAATTTATTTATTGTCATTCAAACTATGCTATATGATACAAAGAGTTTTAAAAAGTTTTGATTCTAAGTTTTGTATTTGATCTTAGATTACTTTCTTGGAATTGTTTCAGTTGAGTTTCTTTTTTTAATCTTAGCTGTCTAGATTTTTAATATATATATATGTTACCGTTAAAGTATGAAATCCGTTATTTTATAGAATACCTAGTTATTCCATGAAATAACTGATCGTGTCCGTTAAAGTGTAAAACTCTCTTGTATTTCAAGGTTTAACTAGTTATTTCATAGAATAACGATCTGCAGCCCGTTAAAGTGTAAAATAGTGGTTTTTGTGGGGTTTATCATCCGTATCCCAGTGCCTGAAGTTGAAAGAGGAAAAGGTGATGCCAAATCTATTTTAGCTATCATCATAAAAATAACCGAAGAAGGATTTTCCAATTGGGCACAAGAAACGGCAGCATAAAACAATTTTATTCCCGATCCCAGTTCAGTGTCTGCGAAAAAAAATGAATTAAAATCGAAGAAGTACCGCTACAGCTCAAAGTGTTATTTAACAAATGTTCGTGTAAAACCCAGTGTGTCAACAAAAAATGTTTTTATTTTAGAAATAATGTTCTTTGTAATTCCAAGTGTCATTTTAGATAAATTGCTTATTTCACACTTTAACGGTAATATATATATATATATATATATATGTATATATATATATATATATATATATATATATATATATATATATATATATATATATATATATATATATATATATATATGTATTTATATATATATATATATATATATATATATGTATATATATATATATATATATATATATATATATATATATATATATATATATATATATATATATATATATATATATATATATATATATATATATATATATATATATATATATATATATATATATATATATATATATATATATATATATATATATATATATATATATATATATATATATATATATATATATATATATATATATATATATATATATATATATATATATATATAAAGAGAGAGAGGAGTAGGATGATGAAAGGTAGCTAATTATATCTCAACAAAGTATGAAAACAATTAGTGTAATAACATATAAAAGATGTATTTTTCCTTCCCAATTAATAACGATAAAAATACAGCATAGTAGGAATTAATTTTTCTGTAAAAAATTGAAAGATTTTTACGGACTATGATGTTAAATGTCTCCTTTTCTTTTCTATTTAATGCATATTGTTCCGAGCATAGGGTTCCTTCAGGTAGAAGACGAATAAGCTTCTAAATTTTTCTTTAAGGTTTCTTAAATTCTAATTATTCAGTTAATGGTCTTCCTTGTATGCAATTGTTTTTTAATCTGTGGAAAACTTCTTTATTTTAATTTATTGATCTTGCTTAATAGGAGTTTTAAATCTAACCCCCACCTATTTCTTATTTCTCCTCTTTTGTTCGATTATCTTGATCAAGATTGATCCCCATTGGTTTTCCGCACTCACTCAATTTTTCCTTTGTTTCTCTAAACACATTTCTTCTGAACCTTCCTGTTAAATTTTTGCCCTTCTGTGTATCAAGAATGAAAACTATTCTTGATTATAGAATCGAATCTGTAGTATATCTGTTTCTGTGGCTTCAAAAACTTCAAAAATGACTTTGAAATCCTCAGAAAAGTATGTCTTAAGTAACGATCGAAGGTTATAAGGTTGAAATTTGCTAGTTAAGTAAAAATCCGATAATTTGACGAAAACTTATTCAGGATGGTACTCTGTTTATTGTTTATACCAAAAAGAAGTTCTTAGTGTAAATTTTTGAACTTAAGCTCTCTTTTTTTAATAAAATATATTCTAACATAGATTTGTAGTAAGATTTTCGACATGTTTCATAAACTTTTTCCATGAGTCCAGCTGTTATTTAAAACAACATACAAAATTTTAAACATGAGGATATAAAAAAGAATATTTTATGCAGACTGTTTCTTTTTATTCATTAAAAGAAATTTAAACAGAAGAAAAACAGTAAATATGACTTTCTTAAAAAAATTTGGATTTCCCAATGCTCTGTCTTTCAGATGGATTTATTTTGAAGAAAACGAAAAATATATCATTCAATACAAATATAAGAAAGGTTTACGTTAATACATATTTTAAATCAAAGCTTCAAGATTTTCTTGTCATCTAACTCAAATTCCATTTACACAAAGATATCAAATAATCTTAATCTTTTTTTTTATGTTTTGATCTTCAAAGGAAAAATAAATCTTCAAAACTGAACTTTCAGTATGGAAAAACAGAACTATAATTCAAAATTCCAAAATTTTATGGGGATTCTAAATAAGTTTACATTTCTACTAAGTCTATAATCTTTTTTCTTTTGAAAAAAATTGTGAAAAGTTATAATGCATCATCAAAATGTAAAATTAAAAAAAACGTAGTTCCTTTAACTAATGCAGAAATAATAGGATTTTTTGTAAAAAAAAAATTAAAAAAATTGCGACGAGATTACTTACAAAAATAAAAGTTATAAGATGAGGTGTCATTTGTAGAAAAAATGTGTTGCATAAAAAAGTCTTATTATCATTTTTAAGAAACTTAATTTAACACTCTAACAGGAAGTATGAAGAAACATATTTAAATGAATATGTTAAGCAATTTCATGAAAAAGAATTACTTGTTTTTTAAATAAATAAAAAAATGATGAAATCAATTTATGCGATAAAGAAAAATTTGATTTTTTCTTTACGAATCAAAATAAAATTTAGCACTTTCAATAACATGAAAAAAAAATCATAAGAAATAGCTATTTTTCATATGCATATTTTTTTATTCATTTTAAAGAATTCACCTCATTAGATACGTGATAGCTTTTACAAAGAGTAATTTTAAAGAAAAAGAAGTTGATGCCTGATAAAATTAATTTAATATACTTGACAATGGAATGCTGCTGACACTGACTACAAAAAAAAAGAAGAAGAAAAAACTCTATTTTTAAGAAAAACATATTGTTATATGTGTTTACTTTAAAATTAAAAGATTACGTAATACTTAATAAATAAATAAGTTGAGCAATTATTCTTTTAATTCAAAAAAGTGAGGAAAGTTATCAAAAATGCTTAAACTGTTTGTGGTTTTATTTGTATACATCATAATTTTGTTAGAGAATAAGTATTAATTAATATTAGTTCCTTTTTTAATGCTAAAGCTATACTATTCTTATTGCATAACACCTTATTTGCAAGACTGCCCAGGGTAGGCCAAGGCCTTTTGCTAAATATTTTGACCTGATTCTGATATTTAAACTATCGTTATTTTGGACTTCCTCTTACTATGCTCGTTATCACAAAATGCGATTTTGATCAATGTAAAATTAACGATTTAAGAATTTTCTTCTGAATATATGAAATAATTTTCCTAAAATATTATATTTTACAAATATCTCAGTATCTTTACTAATATTCCGAAATTTCTCATATATATATATATATATATATATATATATATATATATATATATATATATATATATATATATATATATATATATATATATATATATATATATATATATATATATATATATATATATATATATATATATATATATATATATATATATATATATATATATATATATATATATATATATATATATATATATATATATATATATATCTTGAGATTTCAGATCATATCATCTTATCGAAATTACTGAAATGACCGAAGTAGCAATTATTGAGAATTCAAATATGTGCAGAGATAAAAAATTACACCGACATTTTAATATATGCTGTCATTAAAACGCTTGCGACATAGCTATATTTATATAAAGCTCTATTCATTTAAACCTTTCCCAGTTTTTAAATTTCAGAGTATATTACATTTCACTATTGAAAATCCATTATATTTTTTTAAAAACAAGTTAAAATTTTCAATTACAAAATATTAAATGAAATGGTAAAAGTCTCCTTTTTGTTTGATTAAAATGTTCTTATATTTTTGTTGATAGTTTTAATCTAGGACAAAATGTAATTAAATCTGATATTTGAAGTTTTACATCACTGTTTGCCTTAATTTTGTTTTAGTTTTGTTTTTATTTCGTAGTTTATTGAACTTAATGAACACTTTGGCTGCTGAGAATAACTTTTTAAAAATGAAATTGAAAGTTACATTAAAACCCTTTTAGTTAATTAACTCTAAAATTGTTATCGTTATAACAAGGAGCCATTGTAATATAAAAGAAACTTGAATCTTCTCCTTTGTCATTTATCTTCAAAATTACAGTATTTTCCTTTCAGCTTTTTACATTTGTTTCCTATTAAGAGATGAATAATTATCTTTGGATAAATCACATATTTAATTGAAGTCACATTAAAAAAATTAGAATGAAAAATCAATCTAATGATTTGACTTTTATGACAAGAGTATTGGAATATGTTGGCGATAAAATGGAAAATTTTATCAGTTCAAGCATTAAAACATTCACTTCCTTTGTATAATTGTTCAATTTATTCCATTAATAGAATTGAATAATTGAATAAATTTTTCCACCTAAAGATGAACGTCTGGCATCTTTAGGAGGATTAAGAAATTTCTCAAATAAAAATTGATATCAGCAGACTAAAAATGTCAGAGATTTCTAATCTAATAGAGAAAAAAAAGGATATTTCATCTATAGGCGATTTATATATATATATATATATATATATATATATATATATATATAATAAATAAATAAATACAAGAAAACACTAAGAAAGTTAAGAAAAACAATAAGTAACATTTATTGCGCTTAAGCTGCAAGTAAACAGCACTCATTAGATAAGTTTAAAATGAAGAATAAAACAAAGAAAAATTATAGACATATGAAAAAAAGGGGGTGGGAAATAATAAGTAAAAAAAATAACAAGCAATATTTTATTTAAAAAAAAAAAAAAAAAAAAAGTGAAATGTTAATTAAAAAACCGGAAAAAAAAAGATATAATCTTTTCTTCAGCCCACACGATTATATCCGCAAAACAGAGTGCTTTCTGATATTGTATCAATAAAGCCAAAGCAAAATATATTAATACAATAGTGTGAGGAGCACTCAAAAAAATTTTTTTATAAAATAACTACATAAAAATAGATCATAAAAAGTAAATATAACATGTAAAAACAGATAATAAAATAAAATAAAAAGAAATAATAAAATAAAAATAAAAAACATTAAAAAGGGGGGACTATAAAGCGAGTAGCAAAATCATAACAACTTACATGGACAGTTATTTTTCAAGAATGATTTAGAAATGTTTTCGCAGAAAGATTGCCAGATTACAAAATATGAAAACAAAAGATGAAAACAAAAGCGCAAATTGAGTGTAACAAAAGGGTTCTAAAGTGTCGTTCTTACTGCACTGCTGAAGTGATTTGTTATTCTGAGTTTTGATTTGTTAGTTACCAAGGATGGGCCCGAAATGGATGTGCACAAGGTAATATTATACTGGATAATTTTAAAAATTGATCATAAATAGTTTTAGAAGATAGATGTTTATTTAAGAAAAAATATAAAATAGAAAAGAGAAACATAAATTGCCTGCTTTGCAAATAGTTTTTAGCCGCGGACTTGCACGATATGGATTAGTACATAGAAAAATTATTTAAACTATCAAAGAAAAAATTTTAATAGATAATTTTCAACACGGATTTGCCCGAAATGGATTTGCACATGGAAAAATTAACAAAGAAAAAATTTTAGCAGATAATTTTAACCACGGATTTGCCCGAAATGGATTTGTACATGGAATTGTATAAATTAATAAAGAAATTTTTAGCAAACAATTTATCCACGGATTTGCCCGAAATGGATTTGCACATGGAAAAACTGTATAGATTAACAAGGGAAATTATTTAGCAAAGGAATTTTTAGTAAATAATTATAACCACGGATTTGCCCGAAATGGATTTGCACATGGAAAGATTAACAAAGAAAAAAATTTAGTACATAATTATAGCCACGGATTTGCCCGAAATTTGCACATGGAAAAATTACATAAATTAACAAAGAAATTATTTAGTAAATAATTTTGGCATTGAATTTTGGCCTAAAATGGATTTGCACATGGGAAAATCATAAAAATTAACAAAAAAAAATGTTTAGAAAATATATCCACCAAAATATACGATTAATTCAATGATTTTATATAAAATTTTATTACATTAGTTGGGTATCCATTGTTTTTTATCAGATTTTGAAAGAGTTTATCGATTTGTATTTTGGATAAATAAATATTACTACATATTCTTTTAATTCTGTTCATTTCATTAAAAGTGGTATTTAAATAGATGCTCCTAGAAACATTAGAATTCCAAGTAACTAGTTTATTAATATTAAAATTAAAATCATTTCTTTTATCGTATAAATCAACAAAGCAGATATTTTCAACTTTCATAATACCCAAATCCAAAAAATTGAAATTAATATTATCATCATGATTACGAAGTAAGATTAATTCCTCAGGGTATATATCACTCAATAAAACAGTAAAATCTTGGAAATTAAAGATAATTAAGTCATCAATATATCTAAAAACAAATTTAATACTCAGAGTAAAATTTTTTTCATAATAATGCAAAAATAAGTTAGCTAAGAGAGATGAATAATTAGATCCCTGTGGTATTCCATTAATTTGAAGAAAGATATCCCTTCCATTGTAAAGATAATTACTAAAAAGACAAAAATTAATCAGAATTTCCCAATAATCAAAATCGCAACAAAGGATATTTTTAAAATCATGGTAATAATTCAAAAGGACATCTTTTAGTTTAGAAAGGGGAATGCTATTGAAAAGATCCTGGAAATCAAAAGTCGCAATAGAATTAATTTTATTATGTTTAATGAAATCTAAAATCGGTTGATTATTAGTGATTATCCAAGAGAAACCTTCTTTAGTAATATAGTTAATAATCTTATTTAAGTAGTTAGAGAAAATGGTGCCAGGTTTAGTTAAATAAGTATTCGACCCACATGTGATAGTTCTAAATTTTACTGGAATTTTATGAAATTTAGGACTGATAATTAAGTAAGGAAATTGTATATTGCTAATTTTAATTTTTAATCTCTTGTAAAAAGCTAAAATTTTTTTAATGGCAATATTATTATTGAAATTACTAAGTTCAAAATTTTTACTATTTTTTAATTCCGTATTTAAAAGTTCAGCATAGAATTTTTTACAGAATATAGCATAATTATTGTTAGCTTTGTCTATGGGAGTAATTACAAAATTTTTTTTACAAAATTTTTTTTTTACAAAAATTTTTTTTTAATAAAAGGCACAAAATTTAGACCCATTTACCATATATCAATCAATAAGATTCTAAAATACTTTCTTAATGATCTCAATAGTTTTTGTTTAAAGATATCAAATAGATTCTCTTTACCTTTAGGTATGCTAACAGAATGGAAATGGGAAGTTTATTATTACTTTAAAAACTTTATTTTCAATAATAAGGATAATTTAAATAAGAATAACAATTCAACAAATTTTTCTAATATTGTTCAATCAATTAAGCAACTTCAAAAAAATTTTGTAATTACTCCCATAGACAAAACTAACAATAATTATGCTATATTCTGTAAAAAATTCTATGCTGAACTTTTAAATACGGAATTAAAAAATAGTAAAAATTTTGAACTTAGTAATTTCAATAATAATATTGTCATTAAAAAAATTTTAGCTTTTTATAAGTGATTAAAAATTAAAATTAGCAATATACAATTTCCTTACTTAATTATCAGTCCTAAATTTCTTAAAATTCCAGTAAAATTTAGAACTATCACATGTGGGTCTAATACTTATTTAACTAAACCTGGCACCTATTTCTCTAACTACTTAAATAAGATTATTAACTATATTACTAAAGAAGGTTTCTCTTGGATAATCACTAATAATCAACCGATTTTAGATTTCATTAAACATAATAAAATTAATTCTATTGCGACTTTTGATTTCCAGGATCTTTTCAATAGCATTCCCCTTTCTAAACTAAAAGATGTCCTTTTGAATTATTACCATGATTTTAAAAATATCCTTTGTTGCGATTTTGATTATTGGGAAATTCTGATTAATTTTTGTCTTTTTAGTAATTATCTTTACAATGGAAGGGATATCTTTCTTCAAATTAATGGAATACCACAGGGATCTAATTATTCATCTCTCTTAGCTAACTTATTTTTGCATTATTATGAAAAAAATTTTACTCTGAGTATTAAATTTGTTTTTAGATATATTGATGACTTAATTATCTTTAATTTCCAAGATTTTACTGTTTTATTGAGTGATATATACCCTGAGGAATTAATCTTACTTCGTAATCATGATGATAATATTAATTTCAATTTTTTGGATTTGGGTATTATGAAAGTTGAAAATATCTGCTTTGTTGATTTATACGATAAAAGAAATGATTTTAATTTTAATATTAATAAACTAGTTACTTGGAATTCTAATGTTTCTAGGAGCATCTATTTAAATACCACTTTTAATGAAATGAACAGAATTAAAAGAATATGTAGTAATATTTATTTATCCAAAATACAAATCGATAAACTCTTTCAAAATCTGATAAAAAACAATGGATACCCAACTAATGTAATAAAATTTTATATAAAATCATTGAATTAATCGTATATTTTGGTGGATATATTTTCTAAACATTTTTTTTTGTTAATTTTTATGATTTTCCCATGTGCAAATCCATTTCAGGCCAAAATTCATTGCCAAAATTATTTACTAAATAATTTCTTTGTTAATTTATGTAATTTTTCCATGTGCAAATTTCGGGCAAATCCGTGGCTATAATTATGTACTAAATTTTTTTCTTTGTTAATCTTTCCATGTGCAAATCCATTTCGGGCAAATCCGTGGTTATAATTATTTACTAAAAATTCCTTTGCTAAATAATTTCCCTTGTTAATCTATACAGTTTTTCCATGTGCAAATCCATTTCGGGCAAATCCGTGGATAAATTGTTTGCTAAAAATTTCTTTATTAATTTATACAATTCCATGTGCAAATCCATTTCGGGCAAATCCGTGGTTAAAATTATCTGCTAAAATTTTTTCTTTGTTAATTTTTCCATGTGCAAATCCATTTCGGGCAAATCCGTGTTGAAAATTATCTATTAAAATTTTTTCTTTGATAGTTTAAATAATTTTTCTATGTACTAATCCATATCGTGCAAATCCGCGGCTAAAAATTATTTGCAAAGCAGGCAATTTATGTTTCTCTTTTCTATTTTATATTTTTTCTTAAATAAACATCTATCTTCTAAAACTATTTATGATCAATTTTTAAAATTATCCAGTATAATATTACCTTGTGCACATCCATTTCGGGCCCATCCTTGGTAACTAACAAATCAAAACTCAGAATAACAAATCACTTCAGCAGTGCAGTAAGAACGACACTTTAGAACCCTTTTGTTACACTCAATTTGCGCTTTTGTTTTCATCTTTTGTTTTCATATTTTGTAATCTGGCAATCTTTCTGCGAAAACATTTCTAAATCATTCTTGAAAAATAACTGTCCATGTAAGTTGTTATGATTTTGCTACTCGCTTTATAGTCCCCCCTTTTTAATGTTTTTTATTTTTATTTTATTATTTCTTTTTATTTTATTTTATTATCTGTTTTTACATGTTATATTTACTTTTTATGATCTATTTTTATGTAGTTATTTTATAAAAAAAATTTTTTGAGTGCTCCTCACACTATTGTATTAATATATTTTGCTTTGGCTTTATTGATACAATATCAGAAAGCACTCTGTTTTGCGGATATAATCGTGTGGGCTGAAGAAAAGATTATATCTTTTTTTTTCCGGTTTTTTAATTAACATTTCACTTTTTTTTTTCTTTTTTTTTTTTAAATAAAATATTGCTTGTTGTTTTTTTTACTTATTATTTCCCACCCCCTTTTTTTCATATGTCTATAATTTTTCTTTGTTTTATTCTTCATTTTGAACTTATATATATATATATATATATATATATATATATATATATATATATATATATATATATATATGTGTGTAATTTTTCCGTATATTTAATTCCTGAGTGCCCTTTCTCATGAGCTGTTCTTATAATTTCGATTTGCATATTTTCTGGCACGACCACCAATTCTTTGCCATCAACAAATCTATACAAAATTCCATTTCTATTGCAATAATCTTCATAATTCGAAATTTTAAGTAGTTCTTTTATAGTCTTAATTTCAGTATTTTTATCTTGGGCTGACCTGAGTCTTGGTAAAATATTATAGACGGTAACACAAAATACATTAATTGGAGATCGGCTAAGGGCGTCTAAGTGAGCCATCTTATTTCCAGAACGATGCTCAATTATGTAGTTGAATTCTTGCAGCAAAAGTGCACAACGAGCTACACGAGTCGACAAATCAAATCTCGTTTTGACATAGTCTTTTCAAAAGCAGCACAGTCAGTAATTATTTTGAATGGAATACCTAATAGATAGATGCGAAATTTCTTAAGGGCTTCTACGATAGCAAGAGCTTCAAGTTCGTAGCTGGAATACTTTTTTTCAGCATCAGTCGTTTTCCTACTCATATAGTAAATGGGGTGAAGATGTTTTTCATCAGGGGGTTTTTGCATTAAAATGGCAGCATATCCTTCTAAGCTGGCGTCTGTGTGTAATTCGGTTTCGTATTTAGGGTTATATATTGAAAGAACAGGATTTTGGGCTAACAAAGATTTTAATTGATGAAACGCTTTCTTTTCTTCAATGCTAAACTTAAACTTATGATCTTTCTTTAGCAGGTCACTCAGAGGTCCAGCTATTCTAGAATAGTTCGGAATAAATTTTCTGAAGTATCCGGTTAATCCCAAAGAACAATGAATTTTTTTCAAATTTGTTGGCTCCGGAAAGTTAAGAACTGCTTTGGTTTTCAAGGTAGATGGGAATATTTTTCCATCCTCTATCACATGACCTAAAAATTCAATGCGCTTCTTTAAGAAATGGGACTTTGCGAAATTAATATCAAGTCCATATTCACTAGCAATATTCAAAACCTGATTAAGTCGTTCAATACCTTCTTCGAGGGAGTAAGACAAAATAATTATGTCATCAAAATATGGTAAAACTATACCCTCATTAATTAAAGTTCGGAAAATGTTTATGTATCTTTGAAATACGGCGGGAGAATTGCAAAGTCCAAAAGGAACTTTAAGAAATTGATATTGTCCTTCATCTGTCACAAATGAAGTGTATTTTCTACTATCTTTATTTACATCGACATGTAGGAATCCGTTCCTAAGATCAATTGTACTGAAAACTTTCGAGTCTTGTAGTCTATCTAAAATGTCTTCAATTAATGGGAGGGGAAATCTATCTTTGACAATTATCTTATTTAATTTTCTATAATCTATGCATATACGAGGAGATCCGTCTTTTTTCTTAACTATTACAACGGGACTACAATATTCGGAAGATCTAGGCTCTACTATTCCTTGTTTTAACCATTCAACGACTTGAGCTTCAACAGTCTTCTTTTCAGAAAACGGCAATCTACGTGGCTGATGAAATATCGGTTCCTGATTTTTAACCAAAATGATCATTTCCACATTAGTTGTCCTAAGTTTATCTGGCGCATAATCTAAAACTAATCGTTGTATCCTATTTTTTGAAACCTTAGGAACACAAGGATCTATGTTAATTTCAACCTCATCAGATATAGTAAGATCGATTGGTAAAATAGACAAATAGTTTACTTCATCAAAACACAGAATTTTATTTTTAATTATGACACCCTTTTCATTGATAATTGTTTCACCCTGCATTAAAACATTAAGGCCTATAATAACGTCATAAGGCATCATATCATTTTCTACAACACATATTTCAGCCAAACATTTGAAATCGTCAATTTTAATATTTTCTTTAAAATAACCTAACGGAGTCACTTTTGAATTACCAAATCCATTTAGAGTTGAATTAAATGGAAATAGTTCTTTGGAGTTTAAATTATTAAAAATTGATCTTTTGATTAAAGTGGCTTGACTTCCTGTATCAATCAAAGACTTCACAGTTAAGTTATCAACCGTTACCATTTTAAACAACTTTGGCTCTACACTAACATTTAAAGTAGCAACTTCCGTTTTTGCATTTGATTTTGGACATTGCGAAGCTTTGTGTCCAAACGCTTCACATTTAAAACACTTTAAACCCTTATCTTTATGTATGCAATATTTTGAAATATGATTTCTTGAACCACAATTGTAACACAATTTATTAATAAAGGTTTCAACATGAGTATTATACCTTATCTTTCCATTATTATTTTCATATTTATTTTTATTTCTATTTGAAACATCTTTTCTTACATTATACCTATCATCATATTTTGCTTTTGTTCTATCATAAGAATTATATTTACTATCAAAGTCATGTTTTGTTTTGATTTTATCGAAAGCACTTTTACTCTTTGCGGAATCACTTTTTATTATTTCATAAACTTTAAGTTTCTCTTTAAATTCGGACAAATTTTTGCAGCCGTACAAAACAATTTCGTTTTTATGCTTATCGTTAATCCCCTTAATTACATAATGCATAAAAGCAGCAGCATCTATTTTTCCGAAATTACAGATCTCTTTCATCTTTAAATAATATTCTTGAGCCGATTCACAATCTTTCATTCTACGTCTACTCAAAATATCATGCAAATTAGCAGAACTAATTTCAAAAGAAAATTCATTAATTAAAGCTTCTTTTAATTTTCGCCATGAATTTTTTTCCGATACAGTTCTGACAAATAAAGAAGCGTTACCACCAAGAGATCTTTTGGCAAAAAATAAATTCTTGTAAATCAGACAAATTAAACAATTTTGAAATATTTTTGAAATGTTCGATCCAATGAACAATATTTTCATGCGATCCTGCATTATACTTAGAAATAGTACTTTCGATATCAGAATAATTAATAGCAACATTTTGAAATTCAAAATTTCTACAGGAATTATTTTTTTTATTTTCAACAAGAATTACTGTTTTTGTTTTCTTCATTGCACAGCACTGGAATATTGTGTTCCTTCTCTTTATTCAAAGGTTCAGTTTCACTTTGAGGATTGTTTATGTCTTCGTCTGACTCAGAACTAGACGCGTTGGCGTTGTTGGCCAGCTCTGCCAGTTTATTCAAATCCATTTATAAGGTCAACATGTTTTTTGCAATTTCGGTTTCATTGCCTTCGTATGAAATGTTTAGAATATTGGAAAGAGTTATTAGTTGGTTAAGAGTGATTTCTTTTTCAATATTTTTTAATTTATTTTGAAATTCTTCGCCGTCTAAAGTAAAATTGAAACCAGTGAAATTTCTTAATCGTTTTCTGTTTGAACGATCGCCTTCTACATCGAAAATAAATTTATGTAGAAGTCTTATTTTGTCATTCTTAAAATTCTTCAATGCTTTGCTTACTTGCTTAATATCGTTAAGAATCATTTTTGATTAATGAATAAAAGTCTACGTACCCCAATTGTAGCTGTAGAGATGAGATTAAAAAAAGAAACGAAAGTTTAATTACAACGCCATTCCGTTACTTACTTTCACAAGAATGAAACCATTCAGTATCCAATTTTTCACCAATAATTTTTTTACTAGCCGTCAATTTAATTTCTTCACCATCAATTTGTTCTCGATCCCAATTCTGATTTTGTGGGGACGGCATGACTGGTAGTCTTTCAGAATAAGAGACACTGTACTTTAACAAAACATATACTAAACGCTAAATTTACATAAAGATGTACGATAAACAAACACATAAATAACACAAAATAAATGAGTTCGTCTTCGCGAAGTTAAAAGAAAACTATTATTGCTACTCCTCTCTGGAATCCATAAGCGTGTTCTTTTTGGTTAGTTCCAAAACGCGCTCCCGTGTCTCTCGTGTCTTAGGGAAATTCGCACGGGGTCTAACTTGCAGCTTACAGCACAGGAACTGGCACCACAGATATATATATATATATATATATATATATATATATATATATATATATATATATATATATATATATATATATATATATATATATATATATATATATATATATATATATATATATATATATATATTATGATCACCCTGCTAATAACATATAGGACTACCTTCAGCCCTTAAAACTGCTAGCACCCGCCGTGGCATTTATTCCACAAGGTGCTGATAAGTAGTCTGAGGTATCTGTTACCAAGCGCTCACCAACTGGTCCTGCAATTTCCTCACATTGCGAGAGGGTAGCGTGGCAGCACGAATTTGGCTTTCCAAGTAGGACCACAAATGCTCTATTGGATTAAGGTCAGGTGAATTTGGGGGCCTAGACATGACTTCAAAGTCACTGGAATGTTCCTCGAACCAATCCATGACGATTCGACCCTTATGACATGGTGTATTATCCTGTTGGTAAACACCATCCCCCGCAGGAAAAACTGTTTCCATGAATGGATGAACTTGGCCTGCAACTATCTTCAAGTAGCTTACAGACGTCAGGGTTTGTGGGTCCTAATGTGCCCCATGAAAACATTGTTCCTGGGCGAGCAACCATGAAAACCTGGGGGAGTCCATTGTTATAGATGGAGGGTGGTCATAATGTAATGGCTCTTCGGTGTATATATATATATATATATATATATATATATATATATATATGTATTCAGTAAAAATTATCAGCTTTGTTTTCGATGTGTTTGTGTTCCCATAGAGCAAGAAACAATTACGATTTTCCGCATTCCGGTAGTTTTGACCATACAATATTTTATTTTTCAGTGTAATCAAGAATGTAATTGAAACGTAAAATATATTATTGTTCAAAATACTTATATCTGAAAAATTCTTGATGGATCTAATTTGCTAAAAAATATCATTTAAAAATCAAGGCATGTTTCATTTCTAGAACTAAAAAAAATGATCTTACGAATTAATGTGTTTATAAGTTAGTTTATAAGCATTAAGAACTAAGTTTTGATCTGGAACATATATTCTTTTTTAAAAGTTTAAAAATAAATCGCTTTCGGTTTTAACTTTTTGTTTTTAGAAACTTCTGAAAATATAAGATACAGATGTATATGTTTGCATAGAGTTCTTAAAAAATTCAGGAAATATTTCTTTTTCCTAAAATATATGCTTCAGAAACTATGACTACCCTCTGGAGACGAAAAGCGTCGAGAATTATTTGCTCCTCTTTTAACCCTCGAGGAATGATGTTCCTAGTTAAGGAATACTCATTAAAATTTCTGCTTCATCTCCCACTCTTCTTGTAAGTTTCTAAGATCTTCTTTTACTTTAATTCTCTTACAAACATTGTATTTTTGTTCTGATATGCAATCAACATATATTTTGGTTCTAAAAATAAAATTTCAACGACATTTGAATAAATTTTCTGAAATGTGTTTTAAAAATAAGAACTTATTTAAAGCTAATTTGTCTTTTTTTATATTTATATTTTTTGTTTAAAGCAAAACATAAACGGAAATAGTTTTGTTTTTAGTGGGAAAACTAAGAATGATTAGCAATTCAGAGCAGCAAACAAAGCAATTCAGTTTTAGATCATTATTCATAAGACTACAATTGTTGTTGTTCTTCTAGAACATATTACATAATATCAGCGTATAATTGGGAACTAAAGAAGCTTCAATATTATTAATACAAATTTTCTGAAGAAATATTTGTTTCGAAAAAATATTCAAATAATGTATTTCTAATTATTTTCTCTTTTTTTAATGCTTTATTGCTTTTATCACAAAAAAATAAATATATATTCAGTTTTTGTGTTAAAATTAAGCTAGATTACGCTAGTAGCAATTTATTTTTTATTATTGTCATTCAAAAACTTACATTCATTGGTTGCATATTTTAGTTTTATTGCATATTTAGTTATACTAAATACTAAACAATTATTTTAATTAAGATACCAAAAACTCCTCTCAATAATTTAAAAATGTTAGAACTTGAGAAGAAAGAAGTTTGAGAATTTAAAGTTAATTTTTCTAATTTGATCTTATATTTTACGTAGCAAATAATAGACATAAATTATATTATTTAAAGTAAAAACTTCACACAGCTATACTCGTAGCAATTTAGTTTGATACATTATCATACACAAGCCTGCTTTGTTTCTATGTTTCAATTTTTAAAAATTGACACCTTTGCAGTTTGAATCTGAAAATAGTTTTTATATTATTATCACTGAACAGTCACTGTAAAAATTCTTTTGTCAATTGAACACGCAGATACCTTCAATGTCATTTAAAATGGCAAAAAATAATCTTAAAGATTCTTTTTTGTTTCAGCTTGAACTTATGTTGAAAAAATAAAGCTATTCTTTGAAGTTCTTCAGTGATATAAAATTATAATTCTCAGTGAGAAGTAATCTCTTTTTATAACAGTTGCAAATTCTTAATGGTAATTTTGAAACTAATCCAAAAGACTAGGAAATTCCTGGATCAAGCATTGCGACAAACTAGCCTTCTGGGATGACTTTTTGGTGGAACTTAATTATCGTTTCAGGTAGTGGAAAACCACGAACACCTCCCACGATTAGCCTGTCGGCGAGGACATTTTATATTTGTTTTAAGTTCTTAACTGCTATTCATAATTAAACTGGTGCAAATTGTCAATATGAAGAAAAGCTGAAGTTTTTAGAATATAAAAAACATTGTGATCAATTTTTTAAATGTTTAAGAAAATACTCAAATACTGCATTGTTGAGGTTAAAAAAACAGTAGATAGATAGATAAATAGATAGATA
Organism: Parasteatoda tepidariorum; assembly: GCF_982258835.1. NCBI lineage: Eukaryota > Metazoa > Arthropoda > Arachnida > Araneae > Theridiidae > Parasteatoda > Parasteatoda tepidariorum. Next base: position 47,147,325 of record NC_141762.1, on the reverse strand, counting down.
TTCTTTCTGTATAAGGGTGATATCATTCAAATTTTTTGCATTTATTATGAAAAATTGAAAAATGAGTATAGAAATTGAACTACTATTTACAATATGTACATCTTCATTTTCAAAAGACAAGTGTGCACTTAGTACAAACACAGCATATAGCTATTATTTCATGTCATGTGATTTATAATATTTATACTCCTTTGTTAGACTTGACACCACAAGAAGTAATCATAAGACCGGATGACGATGTATTAAAATCTCAAAATATTTATTAAATTGAATGGGCTTCATAAAGGCATTTTACTGCGCAGTATGAACTAAATTTATAAATAAAGATTACATTTCTAACTAATTAAAGATAATATATACGCAAAGTGCTTCCTTTATTATGTGAAAGATATGAAAAGAGATTGTGAACAGTTCTCATCTGTTAGAAAGGCTAGTCTGCAATTAAGATATAATTTTTTTAGGTTTAGTTTTAAGATCCCTTTAGATTTACTTAGTTATTATTTTAGATGTTACATTCATATTAAAATTAAAGCTTTATTTTGAAGTTATGACCCTCAGTGTGTGACTTCATTACCAAAGAGCATCAAAAAACGTACTTACAGTCATACATACGTCTACTCTTCTTCATTAACTTAGCCCACTACAGCGTAAAGCTGTAACTCATTTATGACAGACTGCAGCTTATTTATGACAGATTAACGACAACTTCCATATCATTTTTCCTACATAATAAACTTCCATGGCAAATCTTAACAAAACATCTTCTTACCACATGTGTCACTAGCACCACCTTCACTGAGAAAAAAAGTATGGTCAAAATTACCAGAATATGAAACTTACCATGTTTCTAGCTCTATAGGAACGCTAAAAAGCTAATTAATTTTCACCGAAGAGCTTCGGCAATTATTATGGTAAATATAACAATAAAATATGGTTTCTTAAATGTGATACAGTTTGGTAAATGTGTTAATTTCATCGAGATATATAAATATTAAACATTTATCTCCCTAAACCTTGTATTGCTTGTATCAATATTTTTTGTTTCATAAAAAATTTTAATAATTTTTAAATGGCACATTTTAATTTTTGAGTCATAAGTAATATTTCTCGAATTATTTTTTTTCTCGCCTTTTTTATTTCACCTCAATAGATATATTATTATAAAGTTTACCCTTGTTTTATATTAACGGTGTAGACAACTGGTCTAACTAGTAGTTCCTCCAGCTGTTTACAACTAACAAACATAAATCACTATTTTTTTATGAGAAAAAGCTTTCCACTACAATAAACCTTCAAAAGGACGAAATGGCGCAACATAATGTTTGAATGAACTTTTCCACAAAAGTAAACTCTTTTTGGAAAGTTAATAGGTCACTTATTGAGGTTAAAGTAATTGATGTGGAAGATTTCTCCCTCATTACCTCCAGAAATGGTGCAGGTGATATTAGACAGAATTTCTTCTAGCTTTCATTTATAGTTTTAATTTATATTTGTACTAAATATCTGAATTATACACAGAGAGTTAATTATTTTTTATTACTACTGAAGCATTAAATTATTGTGTTGCTTGTTTTTGAAATTTTCAGATTTTTAGAGCAATTTATTATTCTACATACCTCTCAATAAAACAACCGAAATTGTAATAATTAACTAATACAATTAGGCACTTATATAGGTATAGCACATAATAAGATCAAGATATAGCATTTAAAATAGGTATCGCAGTATACCGTAAAAAGTTCCATATCAATTTAAAAAAAGTACTGTCACTCAGAGTGTCGGTACTTTTTACCGTAAAATCCATTTTCATCGGAACATGTCATGGAATAAAAATCTAATGTATCGTAATTTTTACAGTAATAATTATCGTAAAATAACTGAATCCCCTCTAATAAAAGAAATATTATTGCAAAAATCACTGTATAATATTTTACGGTAAAAATAGATTCAAAGGTAAAATTGATTTTACGGTAAAATTGACTTCATGGTAGAATGGATTTTACAGATGATGCACTCAAAGTGTCTGAAGTTTTTACCATAGTTTGAACCTGAGTTTTTTACAGTGTAGGTGGCAAATAAAAAAAACAAGTTTTCTTTTTGTTGTTCAGAGCCATATATTTTTGCATTTTAATTCCAAAATAGGGTAATTAATAGTGATTTTAAAAGACTAAATCGTAGCATTGCCACACGAGGTGCAGAGGTTGGGGAAAAAATTGATAATAATTATACGGAATAAATTTTACGTACTAAAATAAATTTTACGTACTAAATGTAAGAATTAGTCTAAATGATTTGAAATCCATTGCTTAATTCTGCTAGTTAATCTGGAGAAAAGATAATTTAAGTCACGAATTCAGGCACAAATGCCCACTTTCTATATAATACTTTTTAAGAATGCACTTTCCGTTAATAAACATAATTTGGTCTAAACTTCTAACAATAGAAAAAGTGTACATTTAGAAATGTGGTCCTCGCTGTCTAATCAGTAGAACTGTAAAACCAATAATCATTTTTTCATTTTACGTTTTTTTTTACTGTATTCCTTGATTCTTATTTCAAAATTCTATTGCTTGATCCTTATTGCAATTTTAATCATTTAATTAAACTGACTTTCCTAAAAATTGTTTCATGATAAAATAATTTTTAATAATTATATATATATATTTTAAAATATTAAGGAATAAATAATTGCAAGCAGTAAAGATTTTAAAAAAGTTTACATTGTTGAAAAATATAATTTTGAAAGTTGAATCCCAAAAGGTTAACGAAATCAGTTATATATTTGTAAAGAAATTAAAATTAAAAGCATGAAAAGAGTTAAAACTAAACAAAAAACATATAACTAAACAGAAAATATTTATTTCTTGCATTATGCGTATTTTAAAAACAACTCGTTTGGTTTCATAACAAGCTCAATTGATTTTTCTTTGTAACAAATTTACTTTTTTCGCTACTCATTATTCTTTTAATTTACTTATTATTTATATTTTTTAACAGCAGGCAAAGAACTTAACGAGACAAAACTTATGCCAGAGTTGTTGCTCATTTTGCATTTCCTGGTGAGCAACTTGCGACCAAAGTCGTGTAATCAGAAGCGAGCACTGCCACAAATACCAGTTGATAGTGTGTGCCACATTCACATATCATTCGCAACAGAGGACAACACATAGAGAAAAACATGCATTCCCTGAGCGGGAAGCGAACCCGCAGCCATTGGGCTTACTAAACGCACTTGCAGATGTAGATTTTTCTACAATCATTAATTCATTGGAAATGCTTTACCATTTATAAAATAAAGCAAGCTCAATCTGACTGAAAACAGTTTTTTTTTCTTTATTCTAAGTTCTGTGGGTTTTACATTTTTACTTTTAGTAAACCTCAATTTCAAATGCATTTTTGTCTACAATCACTAATACGTTAGAAATATTTTACCTTATTTAAAATAAAATAGATTTTGATAAATTACCAACTTCCTGTAAAATTTAAAAATTAAAAAAATAAGCACCGAATCCGATAAAACTATCATTTTATTTAAACATTGCATTGATGAAGTTAAGAATTAAAATTGAAAAGAATTACTGATTAAAAAAGAAAAAAGTGAAATGAAATGAATGAAAAGTGAAAAGTGAATGTTCATAATATTAACTTCAAAGTAAAAACACGCAGTTTAACCGTAAAATTCATTTTTATCGAGATATGTTACGGAACAAAAGAAAATCCGATATACCGTAATTTTCACAGTAATAATTACCATGAAATCCCTGAATCACTCTAATTAAAAAAATATTACTGTTATAATTACAAAATAATATTTACGGTAAAAATGGATTTTACGGATGATACACCCAAGTCCCGGTGCGCTATACTGCAATTTGATCCACACTTTTTTTAGAGTGTACTATTATTATTTAAATTTTTCACTTTCGCATCTCTTACCTTACAGCCACAAATAAGCATAAATAGATTTTTATTGAATTTCTTTCAACAATTTTTATTGACAAAATTAAGTAATAAAGAAATCTATTAAAAGAAAACATATATTAGAAAAAAAAACTGGGAATCACTGTCACAACCAGCAGCTCTGAAGCAATAAACCATTACTCGAAAAGCCATTTTAATCTCTTTAATCGTGTCCTAACGTATTCTTAGCTATCGTGGCAGCGAGTAAACAAAATAACGGAGCTTTTCAACCTTAATGTAATCTGACTGAAGCATGCATTTCTCACTTATTAAACCAGCGAAAGGGGATGATTGGACTAGAGCTTACTTCTGCGCATGCGGGGATTTTCTGTTAATGCCCAAGAGCTGTCTTTAAAGGCACTGTTCACCTGTCAAATGCAGTTTCGTCATCTATAGTTGGTTTAGCTTTCTGTCTTTTATAAAGATCTTTCTTGGAAGCAGGTAAGACTGCTTTTGTTATGTTTAAAAAATACACAAAATGGTTGAAAAACAACATGAAAATTGAATATCAGATTTATAAATTTAATATCCACAATTCAAGTATTTTAAGCATGTCACCTTTAAAAATATTAAGTGCATACCTTGTTTAAAAGGAGAAAATGATAAGATCCAATTATATTTTGCACTTATTTTTCAAGAAAAGGTTATTATTAAGAAAAGATTATTTTAAAATAAAATTTCGTGATCTGTAACTCATAATAATAAAAACTTAATTTATCATGCCACTTCGAATAAAAACCATTCTAAATATTACTTTATGAAAATACTGATTTTAAAATGCTAGCTAAATTCAATCCTAGATCTAAATAAGGTAAATTTTGAAAAATTGATGTATATTGAACCATACATGCAGCATTTTAGATATAACCGAGCATTTAGAAAAAATCATAAATTACTGTAGTTGTAAATCCTAGTATATATCATAAAATGAAACAATTAATGACTTTGTCACTGAGAACTATTCAAAGAGTTTCCACTCTAATGTTAGATCATGTTCAAAAGCAACTTTCTTCATAATTTCGTAAAATGGAAACGATTTCCGACTAAACGTATGTAGCGCTGCGCGTTGGCAATAACTCAAACTACTTGTTATCGATTTATTTATTTCGTAAAAGAAGAGGTATTAAAGTAATTTTATTTAACTAAAGTATTTATTTTACAAAAAAAAAACGCTAGAATTAAATTTTACAAGGGTGAAATTATATTTTCAAAAAACTGATAAAAATAAAATTTATTTTTGAAGAAAAAATTGCAGTCGGAAGATTATGAGACAAAACTGCTTGATATATAAAAATCTTTATTATGAATTTTTAGACGCATTGCTTCTTTTTATTTTATTTTTTCTGCATGACAGAATTCAAGTAATACTATCTTCATTTAATAATTTTTATTTAAATGAAGCAAGAATCTCTTACCTTTAGAACCCTAATTATAATCATTGATAGAATATATACAGAAATAAACAAAAATATAACAGTCTCTGACAGTATAGCGACACAAACAATAAACTGTAGAGTGCCAACTCATCTTATACCCAGCACAAACTAACCTTCTTATTTTAGCGTTAATAGAGGGCTCCTCTGCTGTGATTAGGACAAAAAGAATTTTTCAAAAAAGAGCTGCTGTGACGTTGACCTCCTAGTGGAATGTATTTAAGTGCTCTTCGTTTATGGACAGTAACGTTAGAAACAAGAATCTTAAGACATTTTTTCAATCCAAAAAATTATGACGTTTTCGAAACAATTTCTACGCAAATGAAGAAAAAAATAAATTTTTTTTTACTTTTTCTGCTCTGATAAGTTATCTGAATATTGTATCATTCAGTTATAAAAATTGGAATAATTAATTGTGAACATGTGAAACAATTAATTAAAGTTTTACTTGCTAGAAGAAAAGGTACAAATAATTCGGTAAACTGCCAGTGCTACTGTAAATTAATCTATTTAAATATCGCATAACATCCTAAAAAAACTTACTGCTTAAAATTAAAAAGCACAGTATTTTCAAATTTTTCTTTGAAAAAAATGCATTTATTTATTTATTTATGTTTTTGAGGAATATGAAAGATAATTAACATATTTCATTTAAAAATTTTGAACTGTAAACTATTGTTATACTCAAAATAGGATATTCATCCCCATATCTAAAACATTGTCTGTGATCACATGCAGAAATGGTTATTGTGAAGGAATCAAGACATAACTGATGGTTATTGAAAATTATATTTTTAATTCTATTTTATAATTTTTATTTGAAGAAATACATATATATATATATATATATATATATATATATATATATATATATATATATATATATATATATATATATATATATATATATATATATATATATCTTTTTTTTCTTTAAATGGATATTGTTTAAGGTTTATAAAGGACATAAGAGTCGCTGACGCTGTTTTGGATCTTCAACTTAACGTTACATTTTGCTTTGCTGTGCAAAAACTTTAAGATTTAGAAACTACAATAGTGCGTAAAAAGTCAATGGTGAGTAGAATTATTAACAGTTAATTCAAGAAATATTAACATTAATTCAAGAATTACTAACTGTTAATTCTTACTTAAAAAATACCATGTGGACAGCTATACAGGATCCAGGAATTCAGCTACATTCTGTATGGTGGAAGATCCACATTTGCTCATGAACTTAATACTGAGTTTTTTTCAAAACTTCAATTTTTTCGAAAGTTATTGTAATATTAATTACTTTTTTCACAGATTTTTCTCTAATTTTTTTTGTTTAATTTTATTTATCTATTTATTATTCGTTTATTCATTTTTATTTATTTTTATTTATTTATTTTTATTTATTTATTTTTATTTATTTATTTTTATTTATTTATTTTTATTTATTTATTTTTATTTATTTATTTTTATTTATTTATTTATTTTTATTTATTTATTTATTTATTTTTATTTATTTATTTATTTATTTATTTATTTATTTATTTATTCTTATTTATTTATTTATTCTTATTTATTTATTTATTTTTATTTATTTATATATTTTTATTTATTCATTTATTTATTTGCGTTATGCTACATTTTGCTTTACTGTACAAAATTCTTAGACTTAGGAACTAAATATTGCGAAGGTGGATAAAGAAATTATTCAAGGAGTTTGATGGAATATGTGACTTTAGATTCGATTATTGTTTCGAGAATTATCAAGTGTTAAACTTTCTGTAAAAAATACCATGTTTGGTTGATCTGTAAGCCACTGAAATGGAATTACGGAGTTAAAATTTGATGTGATGAAAAAGTAATTTTCATTTACGAATATAATGCGATTTTTCACTTTTTTTCCCATTAAATATTGATTATTTACCTATTGGGGTAGAAAATTTTTATCTTTTTCTCGAGATTTTCATGTTATAAACTAACACTTGACCTGTTGTCAAAAGTAACGAAAAAAAATTAAATGCAAAAGAAATAAAAACCATTTCCAATTTCAAACTGTTATATGGTATAAGTTATATATTGTGGTTACGTTATATCTTGTTAATAAGTAAAATTACCTCGTATTATGTCACACATTTTGTATTCCTAAGCTTATATATTATTTTTTAAGATCTGATTATTTTTAAGGAAAACAGTTAATTGGTTATTTCATCACGATTAAAATATGAGCGAAATTATAATAATTATACATTTTATGAACAACAAAAATAAATTTTTTAAATATCGAATTTTAAGAGAAAAAAAGTGAATGAGGAGAAACCACGGATGTCTGAGAGCAGGGGGCGAATCATCGTAGTTTTTCAAAACCTTTTATGCCCAAGACTATCATTATGCTCAAAATTGGCGCTTTATCACTTTTAAAACATTTTTCGAATCCACATGCAGAAATTGTAACTTAATTTATCATATAAGTTTCAAGTAATGTGAATTTGTATAAGACTTAATTTTCTACATGATATGGTAGGAAGAAAATGAAACAAAAATTAACTACTAATTTTTCTATGAATTTGATATATTGTAATCTAATATTCTCACTATATTTCGTTAAACAAAAACTGGATAAAATTACTTCTTGAAATTTTCCAAAAGCAAAAATAAATGTTACTGTTTTTCATTACTTAAAATTGTTTGTAAGCATGAAATGTATAAAAAGCATGAAACTTTAATGTTGAAATAAACCAAAGTAGAAGCATATTGAATAAAATATTTTTCGAACCAATTTTAAGATCAACTTGAAAAAAAAATATTTCTCTTTAAATCGTGACATGAAAGTAAATATTTCTAAAAGAAAGTATTGAAATTTCCTTTTTACTTTTAAACTAAGAGCAAGTTTGCTTCGCAATGGTTTCATCTTAGAATTTACATTCAATACATGTTTGAAACATTTCAATATCTCTCTCCATAGAATAAAAATTTCCATAGGTCACATTTTTACGAAACAGAAATATAATCAATTTATTATTTATAATATTTTATAAATTTTTTTACTTTTCTCAGTGCTATGAACGAAAATATTTCGATAAGAAAACGCCACGAGAGTATGTTTTCTATTACTTAAACGTTATTAGAGAAACTAAAAACATATAATGAGATCCAATATGTCTGCTATAGAAATATATGTTCAAAACAAATTACATATCCATAAAATTTACCTACAACTTAAACATCGAATTTATCAAAAAAGACGATATCAAAAGAAAATTACCACTATGAAAAAACAATTAACAAAGAGGTCGAAAAATTCTCTTTTGTAGCGCATGCTTTATCAATTATTTTTCTAGGTCTGCCAAAGTGTAAACAAGGTTTACAAAATGTATATAATTTTTACAATTTAGTTAAGTCAATATTTTGCTATTTAGACATTAATATATATTATATATAATGTAAATGCAATTAATTATAAGCGTATGTTATGTATAATACATTAGTAGCACAGCATTGGTTCTTTGTCAATATTAAAGTATAAAAATGGAAAAAAGGAAAAGTATGGTAAAAACTACCGGAATATGGTAACATTTACAGGGCTTCTTGCCTCTATGGGAAAACAAAAAGCTCGATAATTTCTATCAAAGCACTAGGATAATGATTTGGTGGAACGTACAAAAAATATGTTATTATAACATGTCACAAAGCTTAGTAAATGTGCTAAAATTTGGTAATTTCATCATTTCACCTTAGCAGACCATAAAACCCATTTATTTGACTAAATTTACATTTCAGTTTAGTATTTTTCGCAAAATGTATGGTAATAAGAAACTGGTAATATGGTCATAATAAGTATGGTAATTTGAAAACCAAAATTTCCGATAAATAGTTACCATATGAAAGGGAATCTTGCCGAATGAATTGTTAAATACGTTATACTTCGGTTTTAATTAAACAGAATTATGTTGTTTTTTGTACCTCAATTTTAAAATTTTATAACTTAAAATAATTATTAAAAAATTCTCAAAATTTAATGCATTGTGTAAAACTCTACGATTCATTCGGCTTATTAGCAAATAAAGTTATTCTGAATTTATTTACGCTATTTAAAACTTTTACACTCAAGCTGAACACTTCAAAGAAAAATTTTTCATACGTGATATGACCACCTTCATCTAAAACATTTATTTAAATTTGTTCTTGATTTATAATATTCATTATGAACGCTACATGTGTGGTGATATCAATTCTTTCTTTGCTGACTGTCGCTAAATAGTTTATATTGTGGTTTGATTTTAGCGATTACAACTGAAAAATTACCAACTTATGCAATATTTTAAATATGAATTCAAACATAAAATGCAATTACGCAATTCAAACTATTAAATATAATTAAAATAATAACCATGAATAAACTTATATCCAAATTAGTATTTTTACGGAGTTTTTGTATTTTTCGGATAAATTACATTTTTCATAGTTCATCTAAAAAAAGCTTTATAATTAGTATTGGCTAGTAACTTGACTACAAACTAGACTTAAAAACTTTATTCTTCTAAAACAACATGCCTGTTTTAATGGTTTGAAATTATAAGTCTCAAAAACATGCCGAGTATCTAACAGAATTGAAAATTAGTTTTGCTATACATACTTCGGAAGTTTTCAGTTTATGAAAAAAAATTTAATGAACTTATAAGGCCGTAAGATTTCTTATTAATAAGAACTTCATTTTTCTTTATACGGAAGTCACTATTTCTGCTAGAAAATATAGTTAGCATAATGTAATATGAAACAATTTCATTTCTTTTCTGACGGAAAATATTTTTTCTGCCTATTGTGTATTTCCTTAGAAATATTTATTAATTCTTACTAAATAAAAAATTTTCATAACATTTTTTAAATATATCAGGGCAAAAGATTAAAAGCCTAATAATAATGATCTTATAAATAATGATTTTATAAAAAATGCTCTAAGTATATATTTTTTTTAAACTCTGATTCGAATAGATTCGTAATGAATGTTAATAATGTGATATATCTTGCACAAAATAAATGTTCTTTCAAAAAACCTATTTCGACTGAAAGATTTTATAGATTTTTTTTCTCAAAATCACCCCTATACATTTCAGCAACCTTATCTTCAATCGACCCTACTTTTTTAATATTGATAAATTTCAATTGATTACAAAATGTTATTTATAATTAAAAATAAACCTTTGTATTTATTCTATTTTTATAAAATTGCTATTGTTTTCCAATATCTTTTCATCATCAGTAACTGTATCAATTATGACCTGGAGTACGAGATAGAAGTCGATATAATTATTTTTTCGAGCAACACTAATGTGATTTTAACGGAATTAAATAATAATGCAAGGATATTAAATTAACAAAATCAAGCTTTCTTTTTCAGCCCTTTCAGTTCAATGAAAAATTTTAGCGAGACATAATTAAATTTATTTGCCACCAAATTAAATTTATTTCCGATATGCGACAACTAAACTGTTATATAATTAAATTGTAAACTTAAGATAAAATTAATTTTTCGCTCCTAAAAACTTTACAAAGAAGAAGAATTTATTAATTCTTAGATTGGATAAAAAGCTTTTTTCTCGATTAAAGTTATTTATTTCAAAAATAACAGAAATAAACTAAAACATGCAAATTATATTAAATTAAAAATACAGCTTTAACTTCAAATGCAACATCACTATGTTTAATCTGATTTAAGTGATCGAATCAAAATACTGTGTTTACTGAAGAGCTAATGCATAAATACTTACTGAACTAGATATTGATAAACTAAAATTTTTAAATGTAAATTAAGTGTTTTAAAAGGGATAACGAAAAAAAAAATTTAAAAAGTTATTATTAATATTTTTGTAATTGACAAAATACATATCTGAGCATATTTATCCAAAGATATTAATTAAAATTAAAATAAATCAAGAGACAAACACTTTCTGAAAAATTGGATCCACTTAGGACTCCATAATAACGATTCCTTTGAATTAAAATAGGATGAAAATTTTCTACAACCTTAGTAAGGAGGTGAATTCAGATTTCCAACCAATCTGAACTGTAAAAAAATATTCATAATGATATTTTCAAAACACAGTCCTTTTTTTGCTCAAGTGCTTGATAATTCATTGCATTTTTATTCAATTTACTTCAATGTTAAACATCACTTTTACTATGTTTAGCTTTTTACTGCACCCTTAACTTTTGATTTAGGGAATGCTTAAATATTAAACCCTAACTTTCGTAGCATTTTTTCCAAAACTTCTAAAATATATTATACCAAAATATTATTTAGAATTTAAACTACAGAAATTATATTAAGACTGTTAAGTTTTTTTAGTAAAATGGAGAGATGTTGTTGAGGATAAAGAGTCTAGACTTTTTAAAGTTTTCCAATAAAAGCTTACACAATTGATCATAAACAAGTTTGATTTAACATAATTTATTTTATCAACTATTTTAATTCAAAAAGGTATAAAATAATGTAAAAAATAAATAAGTAAATGTGTGTTTTTATTAACATGCAATCCACAGATTCGCTAATCAAATCTTTCTGTTTTGAGGAAGTAACGGTGATTTTTGAAAAAAAATGATAAAAATTTACATTATAGACCAATAAGGGATAGTGGCTCATTTGTGACACATAGTAGAATTTTGGTATTCTAAACCAGTAACTCCATTTTTCACACCTTTTCTCTTGGGGATCGTCAGTAAGAAGTTAACCCACCAAGGTCTATTAAGGAATTCTAAATAAACAATGAGTTTTCTCACAAATCTGATACAATTGGTCTTTGTAACCATTATTAAAACTTTGCAAAAACGTTTCAGAGACGTTACTTTGCTATGACACTCACTATGTTCTGTACTATTATGCAGTACAGATGTTTACAAACGAAGAGGCTAGTCAGAGCACATCATAAAGTTTGAAAACTGCTCAGCAACACACGCTCAGAAATATCGTCGTTTGTCCCTAGGTACTTATTATTATGAACTGGATATTCATGAACACTTATAACTATGCTTTTTTTTATCTGAATTACCTTTATTTTATATTGTTTTAACATTCTCTAGAAATTATTGCCAAAATTTGCATTCAAACAGGTCCAGAAATATCTGCTTCACACAATTAAATGATTTGGTGATTAACTTACCAAGCTCACTAAATCATTAAACTGTGATAAAACAGCTATTTATTGTCCTATTTAGTTGCAATTTTTGACAGTAATTACAATTTTAATTAGCATCAAATTAGGATAATTTGTATAAATAAAAGTACCCCTTCAAAATCACGCGAACAGCTAGCTCATAACGAAGAGTCGTTTCAAAAGGCATACGATGACATTTCCACCGAAGAGTTGCTATACGATTCTAAAACATCATACTGTGCTCTACCTGCAATCCAAGTTAGTATTAAGTAACTAAATAGTAACTAATATAGATAATAATAAACAATATTAATTTAAATATTATTTTTACAAATATATTTATATTATATATTTTACAAACTTATTTTAAAACTATATTTTCAGTAAAATTAATTATTTTATAAATAAATTACATATTCATAAATATCCATTCTGTTATCGCCATCTGAATTGCTTGTTTAGTATGATGTTATTGTATAACTTTTCAGACATTGTAATTATCTTTTCCAACTTGAAAGCCATTACCCTTGCGAAGATAATGTTTCCTCATCAACTCGTCAAAATCGATATAATGAGGAAATGTAACAAGTTATTACGAAGTATTTGAAAGAAGGGTGTTGATTAAAGAGTTCCCGACAAGAAGCATAATTTTTTGGAGAATATTTATTCATAAATAGGGTGAGAAGTAAAATTGTTATAGTATGAATGACTTAGTTTCTGAAAATATACTAAAAATGAAATTATTATTTTTTAAAGGAATTGTAGGAAATACAGGAAAAAATATTTTAGCGATTTGTATTTTGCAAAAGAACTATTTCCAATTGCTTCCACTGCGCTTGCTCTCATTAAATCTCGTAAACATAATTGTTTTTCAGTCTATGAGTTTCAAAAAATATACATAATAAAGTTTTGTAGCTAAAGGGTTAGATATTCTTTGCTTACAATATATGATACCACGTTCAAACCTTGAAACCCGTAAATTTATTTCCTAGTTTTAAAGTTTTTCTCAACTATTTTTTAAAACTAAGGTAAATATTATAGCTTATATGGATTTTTTTTTTTAATTTTTATAATAATTTTAGCATAAAGCTGCACTTTAAAAATGCATGCAATAGTCTATCCTCGCCTATTAAACTGTCTGATATTTTTAATGTAAAATCAATGCTTTTTTTTTCAATTTTTGTTTAAACCAATTTAATAATTTAACTTCTCTGCTGAAAGAACTACAAACTTCGGACAGAAAAATGGGGAAAAATTCAAATTGTAAATTTAAGAAATGATTTTGAAAGATGAAAGGGAGATTACATGAAAATCAACGCATATAATATGTAGAGCAGATTTAAAGAATAATTATTTTAACTGTACTAGTTGTTTTTATACACTATAAGCAATTTGAGTAAACTTTAACACTAAAAATGAGGGCAATTATTTTACACGAAAGTGGTGTCGAGTTCGAAATTTAATCCTGGCGAAGGGAAACATCAAGAAAGTTTTTTTACACTACTTGGAGTAAAGTAGATGACACCATTTTTGGCATTCAGTAACAGAAATATGTACAATTACAGTAAGATACAATAAACATGAAAGAAATTTAAATTATTTTTACAATACAATATAAAGTGAGAATTGGATCATTAATTTGGGGTGCATATATTTAGTAGTTCTTGAAATAAAATTAGTTTGTAAATGAAGCAATCAATCATAAGCGTAATATTGACACGATATTAGAGCAAATTTGAACTTGTCTTAACAGAACCGAAGCAGATAGAAATATAATTATAAATACATCATAAAATCATTTGATACAATTTAAAGAGACTTAAAAACTAAAATATAAATATTCTCACTGCGCAAAAAAAAAACATACATAGATATTTCAACTGCATTGAAAGCATTAACTAACTCTCGCCAACTTGTATTCAACAGTAAACAATCTGCAAACAGTATGTATACGCAGGGCTAAAGAGAAGAGACAAGGGCTAGTTCACTCCGCTCTCAGAGCTGAAGCTCGATTTTCCTCCTCATGACGTCACTGTGTACACAGATCTCGGAGGTCGCAAGCAAAGATATGATAACTTCGCATCATTCTCTCTGTACAAATAAGTTAGACATTTTCTGGTTATTAGCCTTCAAACTTTACACAATTAACACAATATTTTTGTCATAAACATAGTTCAAAAAAATTTTCCTGGCCGTAACATTTAAATAAATACCATTTTAAACTTATAAAAATATTTTACTAGTTGTAGTAAATGAAGCTATAAATACTTTATTTTAACATTTTCAGTTTTAACTTTTACTGTTACAAAGAAGTAAAGCATATATCAAAACTTTTTTAGCTACATATTGTTCGAAAACAATAATTTGTAAAGTTTTGTTAAATTTAGAATCCTGATTTTAAAATAAGCTGTTAATGGTAATTTGTTTATACTTAATCATTAGGAAACTACAACCTTAAACGTTAATTACTGAAATAAAATAATAAATTTATTTTCATAATAGTATTGGAAATTTTACAATTGCTTATAGATGTTTATATTTTAGAGAATATAATTTTTAAAAAACCATAAATATGTAGAATAACTACATTCGAAACTTATTTATCTGTTATGAAATGAGAAGAAATTTAACTATTAATACTTTTACTTTTCATTTAAGTTTTACTTTTCTTTGACTTTATCCATTTTTTAATTTTTTCGCCTGCCTTTCTTTTTGAAGTAACGGGTCGGTTTCTGTTTACATGGCGAATTCTTATAAAAGTTCTTAGACGACAAAATAAGCGTATTGCTGCTTTATTTACTGTAGGATATCGTTCCTCTAATTCATTTATAAGTTCTTTAATGATTGATTTTCTGTAAAATGTCCCATGCACACTTTGAAAAATGTTCTCAAATTCCTGACACACTTCCATCCATTCTGCTGATGGAACAAATAATCCTCCCTTAGATAACAGATTTATCCATTCCGTGTTGCTCCCCTGTTGTTGGATGTACTGAGAAGATGGCTTTCCTAATTTTGAATCAATATTTTTAAGGCGAAATGCTATGTATCCGGCAATATAATTTAGACCTTCTTTTTCTTGTGAACTAATCATTTTGTTTCCCAAATTAAGTTCAACATCCCAAGACATAGGAATGGAAGTTAAGTCATGCATTAAATCTTCAATGTTGTCTAAAATATCATTATTTTCGGAAATTATATTTTTGATGTGTCTTTTTCAAACGCTTTTTCGAATAATTCCGCAGTTAAATAGCAACTTATTTCCAAATTTTTTATTTCTGTGCACACCTTTGACGAAAGATTAGGTAGTTTATTGGCAATTAATAGGTGTTTAAATCTTTTAATTACTTCAGTAGGGCTTGGATGGTCATTAAACCTGCCAAGACCTCTAATTTGGCTAAATAAACTCTCTAGAGCATCTTGAGTCAATCTGGTTGTTAAAATGTATCTTGCTCCGAAGGATTTTAAATCTTCTAATAATGAAAATAATGAAGATATAGAAATAATAATTGCTTTTTGAAATGGAAGTAGACATTTTTTACCCCGCACTCTCATTTTGCTTATAACTTCTCGGACTTCATTTAGAACAAGTGATTGAGATTGAAAATAATTTAAATTTCCGAAAGCAGCTTTCATACTTTTTGCTGGAGGGGGTTCTAAGCTCTTGCTGTTCATCACATCAAAAAAAATCATCGATTAATTTAAAAAAATCGTGTGCCTTTTTGTTTCCTGTAAACTTTAATATTCCCTTTGCTGTAGTGGCAGAGAATAACACCTTTGCTGGTGTAACTTTTTGTCTATCATTACCTTTGACTAATAGATATGACTCTTTTAGTTTGTGGCACAATTTTATTTCTCCGGTATCTTTTCTCAATACTTCTTCAACAATTCCTGAGTTGATAAAAGTTCCATCATCTAAAATTAATCCAGAGTCCAAAAAATGATTCCGCAGTAACTTTACGTAATGAGGCATATCAGCAAAAACAAAAATTTTTGACGATGGTCGGATAGGATTCAAAAAATAAAATGATTCAATTGTTATTTGGAGATTCTTCCAGAGTGTCCCACATCCTCCTAAATCTGAAACAATTGCTTTTACATCGATTTCAATTATTTCCAAGCTTTCTATGACTTTGAAAAGTAAGACTTTATTCATTGTAACATCGAAATCGTAAAAAATTGGTTGTTTCCATTTTGAAAATAGTCCTCTAATCAAAACCAATTGAACTTTTTTGAAAGGACCTAGGATTTGATCAAGTCCAGCATCATAGCAAATATCTGAGGAGACATGCATTTCATCAAAACTAAGGACACATATTTTTTTTAATCCACATGCATTTTCTGCACAATTTTTAATCAAATTTAAAACATCTTTCTGTAAGCCTGGAGCACAAGATAATTTTGCGCACCATCGCTTTAACGTACTAGCACTTGGTAGAGGTAAACCAATTTTAAATTTCCAAAAATCATATGCTTTTGAAGAAAGAGAACGTATAATAATACATCGGGAAATGTCCTTAGTTGTCCATTTAACATTTGAAGTACCCTTCATTAAACATTATATTTGACCTCTTGTAAATACTTTTTTTACACTGTTTTCTAAATTATGCATTTTCTTTAAAGCTTGTTCCAATTTCAACAATTCCCTTCTTTGCTCATAATTTTTTTTCAGAATTTTTTTTCTAGATGCGTTCCACCGTTTCATACGCTGAACTGTTATTTTTTTAAACTTCATTTCTTCATTATTTTTATTTTTCAAATCCTTTTCTAAGGTTTCAATTCTCTCTTTCAGTACTTTAACTTCTGTTTCTAATTTAAAGCATTTATCACAATTTGTTGTGCTTAAAAAATGTTCATTCCTTGTATTTAAATTGCTTTTCTTTGGGCTTAGAGTTTTTAATCTGTCCAATGCACGAACCAACACTTTGCGTTTATCCAATCTTTCTTGCCGAGAAGAAATTATTGGTAAAGAAGAAAATGGCAAATTTACTCTTGTTATTGCAGAAGATTTTAAAATCATTCTAATCGGCAATCCAAGCAAACGATTTCTCATATCATCTTCATAATCTTCTTTCAAGAAATGCTTACTGCATATTCGTGCATGTTTTATATTAACTGGGTCATTTCGTTTGCAACGTTGAAGCCATTCTTTACATAGTTGTACATTTACTTTAGGGAAAGCATGGAAAATTATATTTTTTCCTTTTGCATTTCTATCAGAGTTTTTGCAAGTTGCAATCGCACAAACTGGCATTTCGTCAATAATTTTAAATTCTTATAATTCACTTTAAAAGACTGAGGAAAATCATTAAAAAAGCAACGAAAGTCTTGCAATATATCTCAAAAAGGAATACTCCAATTTTAGTTGAGAGTTAGTTAGACCGAACTCTCCGTTCTTGAAGTAAAAGTTCAAGCTTTGCGCCAAAGTGACGTCACAGGGGAAAATCGGAGGTTTGGCGCGGCAAGAGCTTCTTCAAAGGAATGAACCAGCCCTTGTCTTTTCTTTAGCCCTGATGTATACGTACCAACGTTGGTATTTTCGGGTGAGAAAGTCTCTGACATATAGTACGAAACCTTATTATTAGTGGTAGTTTCTACGATACTTTTTTTCAGAGTACTTTTACGTTTGCCCCATATTTATCAAAATATTTTCGTAAACAGTTCATACACTTGGTTGAGTATAAATCCCGTATTCAGATATATTATAGCGTTTGTAATATTATCGTGCTTATTAACCTCTTTGTTCTTTAAAAAAATGTCGTAAAAGTGGTGTTTCAGCATTAGGGTTTGTTTAACAGAAACGACTGTTCATATTTCTGTTAACAATAGTACATTAATAAAATGCATATATTTATATTTGGTGATGACGTACGATATCCTCCATGTGCACTACACAGTCGTTTCTTTTAATGTATTTGTAGACCACAGAAGGAAATATATTACATAAAGTTAAATGAATTTATATTTCTAATGACAAAATATGCAATACCACTTTTTTCATTTCTGTGTTTTTTATATATATCGTCACTTTTAATATCTGGTCATTTATGGGAAAAACTTGATTATACGATACCATGATTCCACTTTCACGAAAACATGTCTAAATTCAGTATCTTATTAAGGTTGCAACGACTTTGATCCGTAGGTACCACTATGAATGATTAAATTTTTAGCTATTTAAAAAAATCAAAATCAATTCATAATTTAGTTATCAGAAATAAGCTCGTACGAATCTGTGGCGTTCACATACTTGCTTGAATAAATTATAAAGAATACTTACTTTTTTTTTAAAAAGATTTTCAAATAAAAAATGGTGTAACATTAAGAAGTTTCACTTGGCTCTTCTTTTTCCATCAGTTTTTATTTGAAGTTACTCAATCGTTATTTTGGAATTCAAATTTGATAAATAAACAGAACTCAGCCCAAAAGTCCACTTTTGTGAGGAAAGAGTTGCACAGCTACTGACTCTACCCTTATCTAATTTATCGAAATTCGATTTCGATGTGTACTATAATCTCAACATTTTGAAGAGAATTTTCTACTCGCAAACTGTTTTTCTTTAACTGATCATTCTCGACAAAACACTATCTCTTTTTCTTTAAACTTGTCTGGATTTTCTTCTTTTAATGAAATTGATATTTACTTCATAAAATTTTAAGCCTTTTGAATAACTTAATTGAAAACTAGCATTTTGAGCTGAATATTTCTTCATGAAATTGAAGGAATTTTGAACGTATGCATCAGACTTTTAGTTGTTTTATTTTAATTAGAACCTTATAGTTTTCGTTTTATTTTTAGTTATTTCTGCTGGAAAATTCGATTAAGCTATCGTCGAAGAATGTTTGAAAACAAGCTGGTTTTGGGTTCATATATTCATATTTTCTACAAACATTTAACTTCTACACCTTTACAATTTAAAAATGATTACTGTAGAGTGATCTCTTATTTTTCTTGTTTCTGGCACCCTTTAAAGTTCAAAAATTCCAATTTAATAGTTAGATGATGATTTTAAAAATCTATCACTTATCATAAGAATTTTTTAAAAAAAACAGTTTTTCCTTCCTGTAAATTATCACTTTTGCATGAAATAATTCACTTAAAAAACTTAAAAACAAAAAAACTTAACCAAAAAAATAAAATAGCTTACAAAGCTCCATCTTAACTTTCTTTTATAATGTTCTTTTTTGGAAAATTTCTGTACAGTTTTTTTTATGCATTGTAACTTAACAAAGTTCACATTTAATGTAACACCATCTTTTTTTCTTTCTTTTTTTGTTTTTTTTTTGTAAATTCATCACCTAAGTAAACAAATATGACCTTTTAAATTCAATTAACATAATAACTTTCCTAATATGCTTCATTTGATTTAAAATCAATAAATTTTTATTAAAAATTAACTAATCAATAATTTTTAAATAAAAATTAATTAATCAATAAAGAAATTTATTTAAAATATATAACTTTTTATTTAAAATAAAAAAATTAAAATAAAAAGTAAAACATTTATTTATATCATCTGTTTGCCTTTTAGCATCAAATAGGCACTCTATTTAAACTTCATATACAAATACAAGTATATTTATATAACTAAACTGAGAACCTGAGCGAACATTATGACTCGCGGGGGTCATGGAAGTACCCAGAATTAAGTTCATTAATACGCTGCTAAAAATGTTATAATATTAATTGGAAATCTAATCCTTTGACTTTGAATATTTATTGTTTACTATTTGAAGTTTTTTGCCATTTATTTTGCGATAAAATTTATAAGACATGATAATATTTACTTCTCTAATAATTACAATATAAATTATGTTTGATATTATTGTTTTAATGCAGACATGAATGTAGATAGTAATATTTATTTATATTTCGTTTTCCTGGAGACAATAGTTAAATACCAAAGTTATATATTCCTTGGGAAAAAACTGGCCACAAATAGTTAATTTTAATAGTTCTCGATTTATGGAGGAAAATTTCTCTTTGAGAAAGCTTTTAATTTCTATTTTGATGATTCAGAGCAAAAATTGCTTAATATTTGAAATTGCAGTTCCTAATTCAAGCGCGAATTAACAGCACGTTTGTTGTCGTTGGTCACTAATAAGTGGCATGGCAAGGTCTTTGATTTTCATACAAAGTTAAATAACGTCGTCAGTTTTTATACATGCTTCATTTTTATTAGATAGCAAAGCAGTTTTTATACTTATTGGGTCATAACTTTCTTGAACAATTAGAAATCAATTTAATTGGGAACGAAAAATAATGTATTTAACTCGTCAGCAACGAGAATTAAAATTATTTGTAGAACAAACTGATGGACGCTCGGGGTCTTTCTATGACCCTTGTAACTGGTAAAACATTTATTGGGAGAAAAGAGCAAGAAAATTCATTATAATGATTCACAAAAGGAAGATATGGATGGAAAACTCAGGTACCTAATAAAAAATGGGATGAACTGATGTCTAGTTAACCCCTTCCTTCTCGCTCCCGTGAAAATGACGAGGTGAGTTTTCGCCCACTATTTCTCGCTCCCGTGATATTGACGGGCTGGAGTGCTCAGTAGTAACACTCACATAAGAATAAAACTAATTCATTTCTTTCGCCCGGAAAACATTTTATTTCTCATTTTACACACCTAATGGCAGTAACAGGATATTTTTAAGGTAATTTTAGATAGTTAGTTTATTTTAAACTAGTTGCAGCACTAATCAAATACGTAATACAAACATAAAAGCCAAGAAAAATAGGCACTTTTATGACCGTTTTCTTGAAAATTAACCGATTGTTAAAGGGTTAAGGAATCAACTATAGAATGCAGCAGACAAACAAACTTATAGAATGCTTTGCTATAGAATATGAACAAACTTATAGACGCTTATAGATTGGATCAAACTTATAGATTGGGTCATAAAATGACCACTACTATATTAATGTAATCAATTATGTTTGATATATTATAGTAGAGATATATTATGGTAGAGATATATTATGGTAGAGAGAACTATCTTGTTTCTTCAAATTAACTACCAACTACTTAATTGACTTATTTAAATTAACTACTTAATTATATAAATATACTCATGATGAAATACTTGATCTACGAATTTTTTTTTTCCTTGAAAACATAAACAGTCTTTTAAAAGCTTTTGAAAGAGCTCTAGACGTAAGTTAACTTTCTGAGATGAGTAGTTTCTCATAAATTTAAGTCAATTTTGGCAGAACATTATCTAAATATATGCTAAGTGAAGTTTTTTAATGTGAATTCAGCTTTAAGATATGGTATGGTTTATTATAGTCGATTTCAAATTTCGATAAGATCTCGGAAAAATATTTGAAAAACTTAATAAATCTTTTTGCAATCTTTCTCATGTCACGAAACTAAAATGCAAATCATTTTTCTCCGTTCAATTCGTCGTAAAATCGCAACTGTGATGATAATGGAACAACTGTCAACTTCAAAATCACATGATATAAATTCCAGAAAGATATCTCGCTGAACAGAAAGGCGGAAGTACTTGATTATTCGTATTTTGAATAAAGTTGTTATTGATGTTTTCACTTCGAAAACATGCATTTCGATATTGATTCTTCTGAGAAAATGAAAACTTTTTTGTTGTTGCAGCTCATCTCAAAGATTTACATTTTGAATTCAAACTACATGAGATAAATTATCGTTAAATGTTTTATCAAAAGAACTTTCTGCTTCCGTCGTTCTTTGTTCAGTTTTTGAACTGTTTGTTACTTCTAAAGTTAGATTAAAGGAAAACTGGACCATTTTACGTGGAGAATATATTTGAAAACTAGTTTCAAATTTAATTTTGCACAGCGTAGTGCTTATTCAGAGTTTTAATACTGATTGGAATTTGGGAGCACGTTGAGCCATAATATGGTTCAAAATTGTTGCAACCTTAATTTAACGCTATTTTGGACCATATTTTTGTTTTGTTTTTTAATTTTATTATACGGTAGAATGGTTTAACTTGTAAGAAAACATGGATAACCTCAACAGATTATTAAAGTTTTTGAAAATTTTTGCTATATTATGGTTTAAATTACAAATATTATGGATTTACATTTTACTGAGTTTTGATACAATAATTTTTAATTTTAGAGTAAATGTTTAAGGAGAAAAATCCATCGGAGAAAAAAATTTTGTTAACTTACCGTTCTGTGTGGTAACTACATTTCTAGTAATAAAACCAAACTTTAAACCATTCATTTAGTAATTTTTCCGTTTCTGTCGTAAAGGTTTACCGGAAATTCAGGTTTTCAAAATTATAGTTCTTATTTACTTATATTTAGTAAAAAAATACAAGACTGAAATGTTGTAGCGTATAACTACCACTACAAATATTAAATACCAAATCATTAGTATATTAGACATGTTAACTTATTCCATCTTGAGGTACCTTTTGATAGATGAAGGTTGACATAGTCTGAGATTAAATCCCCACAATGGTGACCCGGACGTGATAAGAATTTGCTAATATTGATGGATGATCCACATTAAACAGTTGATTTGCTTAAAAATATACTGCTCAAGAAAAAATCCGGTGAAGTAAATAAAGTCTCCAGGTTAATAAACAATATTGAAGAAAAAAAAATGACCGTAATGCTGTTAACAAAAATAAGAAAAAATAATGAGCAAAAGCTAAATGAAGAAAAAATATAATGAGCGAAAATGATATACATTTATAATCAGCATGAATCAACTAGCGGTAATCGTTCATCGAATTCTATCACAGATAAAATTCTGGAAGAGGAGTAATGTGGCGTATAACTACCACTACAAATATTAAATACCAAATCACTAGTATATAAGTCATGATAACTCTATTCTATCGTGAGGTACCCTTTGAGAGATGAAGGTTGACAGAGTCGATAATAATTTAATCCTTTCAAAGTAAACTTAACCGAATAAATGGTTTTTGGGCCATCCTCTAATTTATGATGATAGAATTACCAAATTTTTTCACATATTATAAAACCATATTTAATTGTTAAATTTACCAATATCATTACCATAGCACTTGGGTAAGAATTAAAATTACCGAGCATTTACTGCTTATAGTGCCACAAACTCTGTAAATTTTACCATGCCTGATAATTTTGACCATACTTTTTATCTCATTTTGTAAATGCTGACTTAACATTGTTACCGTTTTTGTTTTCGCGACTTAAAATGTTAGAGCAGACAGAATGAGCAAAATGATATCTTCTCCTGTTCTCTGGCTCCCACAGGCTATTACAGACCTGAGTATGTTTCCTTGTTAAGGCCAGTTTATTCTCACCTCAACTAACGAAGATAAAGGAGATGCAGGAAAAAAAATACTGAAATGGAAGAAACCGAAATATCTATGTCTATGAAAAAGAATTCCTCTCAGTCTGGAGGAGTGCAATGAGGAAAAGTATGAAACAAACGATATAAAACATAAATTTTACTCTTCAATTCATGCAAAATTGAATTAAGCAATTACTAATTATGCTTATTCAAGCAATGTCTTTCCTAATAATTTTTCTCATAATTTAGTATATTTATTAATTTCTTTCTGGCCTGCCTTTCTTTCTTAAGGAGAGTCGGTATATCAATAATGCTAAAACTGACCTTCTTCGATGTTCCTTCTCTCAGCATCGAAGATATTGCTTTAGATTTCTTTCACAGAGTATTTACAAATACATGTTTATACTGTGATAATTGTAAATACATATCTTTAGCAGAATGTTTTTTTAATTTAAAAATTACGAACTGAGATCATCATTTCATCATTTTTGAGCAATCATAGCTGAAATGATCTCTTTCATAGCTAAAAAGTATTCTTGTTAGTACTAAAACATTATCACAGCA
The DNA here is from genome assembly GCF_982258835.1 of Parasteatoda tepidariorum. NCBI lineage: Eukaryota > Metazoa > Arthropoda > Arachnida > Araneae > Theridiidae > Parasteatoda > Parasteatoda tepidariorum. The sequence continues at coordinate 47,122,948 of NC_141762.1, read as the reverse complement.
TACAACTGATATAATCTCAAATGTTTCCTAAATATTTCAAAACGATATCATAAGTAGTTTCTTAGAAAAGGTACATAAAAATGGTCAAATTTAACATTACTGATATATGCTCTACCAATTCCTTTAAAAATAATCTTTTACAAACTTTTGTTAAGAATATATCTAGTTTAAAGAATCAAATTTGGCACAGAAGTATGCATATTTTACGCTGATGCAAAAACATTTAAGTTATAGTGTGAAAAGTTAGGTTATACTCAAATAGCAATAATAAATACTACATGGAGAAAATACTTCTGGTAAAATTACCCTATTTTAGGGTTATGACATGTCTGATTAATCAAAACATAATTCTGGTTAAAGAAACCTAAATAGAGACTATTTAAATCATTCATTTTCAATTTATACAAGAAAGAATGATAAGCAAAAAAGAATGATAGCATTAAAGGATAGTTTAGCATTAAATGCATGGAAAACTATAAATGCAATCAAAACAATCGTAAATGCAATGGAAGTAACTACTTTATTTCAGTTAATACTATTTTCTATACATGTTGTAAACTTTTCAATAAATCGGGAAAATAATCGGTAGACTCATACCTACAAGTATGCTGTAGAACACATACTTTCATCAAAATACAACTGTCTGAGGTCTTACTCAAAAAACAATTCCTTAAAACAATTCTTACAGCTACTGTGACTGAAAATGTACTTAATAAATGTAATTGAAAATTTTAAAATTCAGTTTGTTATTTGTTTCAAAAAAAACTTATTATCACATTATGCGTAGGTAATTACAATTAATTAGTTTCTATAAGCAACTAAATATTGCTCATTCATTTATACATTTTTCATTTTTAATTTAATGTAAATTCCAAGCAAGCTTTCTGATAAACTCACATAAAAGAACAAAGAATCAAGAAAATATAAAAATGTTTCTTTCATTTTTTTATTAAAATTTATCCTTCATGCGTTTCAGTAATGCCTTACGACAGAAATAGCTTAAAACATCTTCATATTGCCTTTCTCAGTTGCTATGTGTTTCAACAAGTCACTAAATCAAATTATTTGAACAATCTAAGGAATTTTTAGTTTGCATTTTTTAGTAGTTTTGACATTTTAGCAAGATTCGAGAAATAGGATTCGATAAAATATTAGTATGATGCCTTTTTATGTATTTCGTGTTGCTACTTTAAAAATATTGCAAAAAATTTCTTTCTGACACTTTTATGTTAAGCTCTGCAATTTTTACTTTCGAATTTTAAAAAAAGAAAAAAAAACATTGCAACTGTTTCTTTCAATCTTTTGTATTTTTTTAGATATAAGGAGCGCGCAAAAACTTTTATCATAGATCCAAGTAAAATGTTAAGAGAAGCCATTTTTTTAATAATACTCAAGTCGTTCTAGTTCATTCTTGTTCACCTCTTCTCCTAAGCTTGTATTTCTTCCCGTCTTTTTTTTCAGTTAATATATTTTTCAGTTTTTTTTTTTAAATCAATTTCTTTTTAATTCGTTCTTTCAAATTCCTTTATTTCCACTTTTTAATTTAGTTTCTCTCCGTTCCAGTTTTTACTTAGATTTCCTTTAACCAATAATTTCTTCACTTACAAACATTGCATTGGAAAAGCAAAGATTGCTTAGTTACTTTTTTAAATATGAGTCAGAATATCTAGTGCTAATCGAAAACTAACTAACATTAGCTAATTACCTTTGACTTTGTTTAATAAGAAGTATTTTTTGTGAAAAGAGGATAGTTAGGGTAATTAAACAGTAATTATCGCAAAATGCATTTTTTCTGATTGTACGAGAAGAATTCATATGCTTCATAAAAAACTTCATGGTTTTCTGAAAGAACTAACCTAGCTGGAATATTCCACGCGCAATTTTTTTCAACTAAAAAAATAGAAAATTTTACATATTTCAATGATGTACTTACTTTTGAAATTAATTTCTTTGCACTCAGAAAATCATAAATGCAAATTTTTATAATTGAAAAACGACAAATTTTTATAATTGAAAAATTGCAAAACTTTTAATTTTCTAAAATGTATAATAAAGCTGTGTTTGCTTTTAATATTAAGCATTGAAATTTTTTGAGCGACAGTTAGTTCATGTTTGGTTTTTTCGTCTTTCTAGTTAGAAGATTAGCATATTTAAAATACACTTTTTATTTTAATTTCATGTTATATCTTGATAAAATATTTTTTGTTGTAAACTAAAAGGTAACTAAAGTTGCCTTTTTTTGCATTAGGGAGCTTTAAATTTAAATAATATCTTTGCATGCAAACTTATATGTTTATTATCTATCAGATTTTACAGGCATGGAAATGTAATATCTTTTGAAATTTTACAAACATTATTTTAATATTGTATTTAATATTGTACAGTTTTATTTAATTTAAATTTTTCAACCATATTATTTTTTAACCATAACGTAAATTATTTCTTCCAGCTAATTTAGAAAAATGTTTCAGCCACTATTATTGATCAAGAAATTGTAATAGCAGTAAGAACTACACTTGTTATTTAGGGCTTACTATTTGTTCCATGTTTAACCCTATATATCTGATCATTTATACACGAAATGCATCGTACGCCACAATTAATATGAAACCTTACACGGAGAAAATTTCTGATAAAATTACCGGTTAAAAAAAATTCTGCGAAATAAAATCTATCTTTATGGTATTTGATTAATTAGGTAATTTTTTCGTTTATATGGTAACGGTCTACCTGTAATTCTAGTTCTCAAAATTATAGTTCTCATTACCTCACATTTAATAAAAAATACAATATTAAAAAATAAATTTTACCAAATAAATAGTTTTTGTGCCATGCTCTAAGGTATCATGATAAAACTACCAAAAGTTATCATATTTATCAAATTTTATTACGTATTATAAAACCATATCTTATAATTAATTTTACCAAAATCATTTAAAACACTTTTAAATAATTGGTAAAATTTAATAATTGGTAATTATTAAGAATCTTAGTGTGCCCATAGAACCAGAAATGCGGTAAATGCACCATATTTTGGTTGTTTGGGCCATACTGTTTCCTCACAGTAAAATCAATGTTTTGCCAATCATTGTGTCAAAAAACAATCCCAGTAGGTTTTATAAATAATGTTTAAGAGAGGAAAAAAGAGAAAAAAAACTTTGACAAAATCTGACAAATAATTACTGAAGAAATCAAAATTTTAAATATTTAAACTTGTTTCATTAATTGCTGGAAGGTAAGAAGTTGAAGATGAAAGTCAACTATTAGAAAAAATTTTAGGTTTCGAAAAACAATCAAACTGATTTTGATACTCTTATTCCCATTTTCCTTTATGGTGTTTCATCCGGCTTTATTTTTCTCCACTTAAATATTAATTTGAATTCCTTACTTAATTTTAAAATTAGTATTCGAAAAAAATTGCATTAATGGTAATAATTATTGAATAATTTGCATTGTAGCAATAAATGCCCCTATAAGACGATTCAAAACAAAGCTTTTATGTATGATATTTATGAAAACTACGTGTCTTGGAGTCTAAGTTTACCATGTGATAGCAACTAAATCAAACAGTGAAGGGAAAATAATGTTGAAAGAACAGTGAAGAGACTTAGAATACATCCGATACCAATACCATGGTATTGGGATCTGAGTATACCATGTGACAGCAACTAAATCAGACAAAAAAAGGAAAATAACGTTAAAAGAACAATGAAAAGACTTAGAATACATCCGATACCAATATCCAATACCATGGAATTGGGATCGGAGTATACCATGTGACAGCAACTAAATCAAACAGTGAAGGGAAAATAACGTTGAAAGAACAGTGAAAAGACTCAGAATACATTCGTATGAAAAAGGTCAATCATTTTTTCATGCATATCGATTAGAAGCGCAAAACACATTTAAGTTCGAAAATAATGCAAAAAGGTTGAAAACAGGAATACATCTTTTTTGGAAAAGGAACACTCTTATAGAGGGATGATTTTCGGAATTACATTCGCATTTTATATGTGGTAAGTGGTAGCGCTTTGCGCTCCCGTGGTACATATCCAATGTTCCATCATCGGAATGGGCAAGCCTTTAATCCCTTCAGTGGGTCGATAAAATGAGTATAAAGCATGTTTGGGGACCAAAAACTGGACCCAACTGGAGCATCTAGGATTTCAAGGTCAGGAAAACTGGAATAGTCACAGTAGTTCTTGACTCTCCGTGTGCTGTTAAGGCACTGAGTTTAGTTTAGCTTTTAACTACTGTTAATAAGAGGTAATACGACGTGTTTATTTCAAGAAAACGACCTATCAAACCTATAAGAGTAAAACTATGTTTAAAAAAATAAAAAACCAAATCGAAAAAACTACTTACTATTGTTACGCTAAAAAGAGGGAATCTGCCATAACACTCCATCCTGCAATTTATAACCAGCATAATTAAGCATATATATTTATAAGCATATATTTATAAGCATAATTTTATAAGTTTAATCGTATTTTTATTTCTCTTAAGAATAATTAAATTGCATTAAATTTTATATTAAGTAGACGTTACACGAGTAAAAAGTTAAACTTCATTATTTATCAAACCTTGAGCTAAGTGCCAAATATATTTCACATGAGTTTTAAAACATCTTTATAGCAGTAATTTACTCAAATTTGGAAGCTTCGTACGGTTTTCATCAAATCTTACTATGCTAGCCAAAATACGATAATACCTCAATTTTTTGGGCCAGAATAGCCTGGTTAGAGGGCGTTATTCCCAAGACCAAGAGATCGTTAGTTCGATCCCCACCGGCCGAATACTGACAGTGTAGTAAATGGTGACTGATGCAGGTTAAATCCATAGGGTCACTAAGTCCTACAAGTTCCCATAACAAATAGATACCTCTAGGTGTACTGAATCGTAGAGTGATCATTCTCTGATTGATCTCCAATTCAGTATTCCTAGATTGATCGATCTTGCATTGATCGTTGGCCATATGTGGCGCCTCTAAAAAGCAAGAAGTGCATTCACTGAACTAAATTCACTTGCTTTCACCAAGCAGGCCTTCTGATTAATTGGCATTTGAAACAACAACAACCACTTTATTTTCTTCTTGTACTTTGCAATGGCATTTGCTAGGAAATAATACTTTAAAAAGTCTTTTTTTTAAAAAATGACTCATTTATATGTTTTGAGAATAGAATTAGCTTTATAACAAACCCAGTGTTGGTGCCAAAATATATTAAAATTAAGATTTAACAAGGTAAGATTTGAACAAAATTTCTGTTTGAGTCAATAATTTACTTCATAAAGTATGCTCAGCATATTTCTGCTCGTGGAAGTATGATTAACAGTAAATAATAATAATAAAGAAATTTCTATTGCACTTATTTTGTGCATAAATATGACATAAGCACTGCTTAAATTAAAATATTTTGAAAAAATGCTGTGTAAAATCAAAGACACAATCCAAACAACTGTTCGTGCAAGCTCTTAGGGGTTTCATAAAATACTAAAACTATCTAATAACAAACACGTTAACAAATTATTTGCAAAGTAATTATATCATAATTTTAAATTATTATTAAATATTAAGTCATTACTGTTAAGTTCTCGTGGGGGAAAAACTAATTTTTGCTGTTTATATGTCTGTTGCTATCATTTTTGCATTGTGGTTATTAGTCTTTATTAAATACTAAATTTTGTTGTTTAATAATACGAACCACACATAACAATTTTTAAATTCTTCTTATTCGGAAAAAAATTTATTGCCCATAGCAAACAACTACAAATGTTTACTGCTATTTCCTATTATCTTTTATTTATGTTTTTGTTCTTTAATGTGCAAAATCTATCCGTGTTGTTTGATAGATGTCGGATTTCAGATCGTAGTAAAAATGATACATTGCTGTGTTAGAAATCTAGAGTATAATTTTTTTTTCTTTTTAAAGCTGCTTTGAGACGAAAATGTCTTCATGTATATGTATTTCCTTAACTATATCTTTTATCTCCGTTATATTTTCTTCCATTCCCAATGGATTCCAGTTTTCGTAAATAATCAGTGACTTTTATATTTTTACTTTGATTACTTACTCTAAAACAGTGATGTTTTTTATACAGTAAAACCCAGCAAATCTGAACCTTGTTAAAATACAATTTAGGATCATTTTAATCAATTTTGCTTCTCAAAAGTAATGGGTGAATAAAATCTTCGAAAAAATTTATAAAATAACTCAAAAAAGAAAACAACCAGTCGATGATTAAAACAATAGGAAAGCAAAATATGGTTTTTAAGTAAAGTAAGAGACAAGATTATTCTACGTTAAAATAGGTTAGCATAATAATCTCGATTACTAGAGTTCTTCAAGTGTTTGATTCAAATATCATATTAAATGATGGAAAATAATACAGATATATCGTGTTCTGAGATAAAAAGTATGATCAGAACTACAGAAATATCATAAATTATAAGAAAAGTGATGTTTTATTACCATACTATTTAATAGAAAATTAGTAATATATTAATATACTCAAAGGTAGTTTTACCGGACGTGTCGGTAATTTCACCAGTTTCAATTCAATAACTATAATAGAAATAATGGGCATTGAAACAATCCATTTGGCATAGTTGAAAATAAAAGAACAATGTTCCGTTTTGTAGCAATCATTATTTAACATTTGTAATAATGAAAGAATTTTAAAAATGTATGAATATTTCATGCTGTGAGAATTTTAAACGAAATAAAATCCTTGAAACCAAATAATATTACTAGACCTAAATTCAATTCCCAAGAACTTCTACTTCTTACTTAACCATTTTCTGATAATTTGTCCGAAATTCATAAGTAAAAACCATCAGAAAATTGTATTCCAGTAAGTCGAATGGTGATCAGCAAAGTTGTGGTGCTGTCATCTATAACTTTAGACTCAAATCTCGTACATTGTATTCTATTATATTAGGCATGTGACATGGTCGTTACTTTTGGCGACAGGAGTTTGATATTTTGGTAGCAATTTTCTATGTAATGGTCGCCTACTAGCGACTGGTGACCGATAATCTAGAATTTTAAATCTAATAATAAACTTAGTTATTTTGTTGGAAGGTATATTTCAGCGCAATTATTGCACAATTGAAACTCAAATGATTGCTAGGCGATCTTCTTATCTTTTATGGATTTAATATATACTAGTATACCTTTCAACCAAAAACCTATTAATCAGTTATTGACTTTAACTGTGCCTGAAAGCCATAAGCCACAAATTAATTAAAATGCACAAAGCATTTGCTCACTTTTCACGTGTTTTGTTTTGGGAATAATGGGGTTTTTACTCGTTGTTTGTTGCTTCATTCTTGTTTATAATGATTATTAAAAAAAAGAAGATTGCTCTAATTGTTGAGAAATTTTTAATAAGTGATTTTTTGCCTTCATAAACATAGTTATGCCCTTCTTTGCTAACTTTGTAAAAGAAGCTTATAATTGCAACACATGCAGATTTTGAGATTATTTCGATATGTATCAAACACTTTATTTGAATTATTAGTCGTAAAAAAACTAAATTTTAGTTTGTTTTAAAATACGTTTTCTCGTTTCCAAAACTGACATTTTTCTTTTTAAACTTCATAAATTCTAAAATACATTTTAATTCTTTTAACAAAACGTTAGTCTGGATATAAGACCATGTTTCAGTATACTAACAAAGAATTTAATCTAAATGGGGTTTTTATTTTAGCTATAAAATAGGGACATTTTCTCTTAAAGAATATATTTGATTTGTTTATGCTATCTGAAATATAATGACCTTATATATCATGTGAACAAAAGCTGAAAAGCATTTTAACGTTCTCAGATTCAAATGGATTAGCTGCAATAACGTTCTTATTCTAAGCATATATTTTAAGCGTGTCTTAATTTGAATAATACATTTATGTTACTCTAAGGAATTGAATTCTTTTATAAGTGAAATTACTCACTCTACAAAGCTGTTTTGATATATTACTTTATGTTATAATGTTTTTTCTAATAATAACTCTAACAATAGTGAGATTGCTTCTAACATTTGTGATATATTTTATATTAAAACGCAATTTTGTGACATTTTTAAACATGTCTACTTAATGGCTTATATAAGCCTTTTTCAAACAGCCTTTTGAGGAAACTTTTTTTATTCTATTAATCTGAAATAATAAGTTTTAATTTTATGCAATTATTTGTATTAAAATAAACATTAACTAATCAGTTTTCCTTTGAGAAACAAGCTCAAATTCGTTCTTGCTATTGATAACAATTCCTTTTACGCCTCTTGAAGTTTTTTGACAGTTTTCACAAAAGCTTTGTTCTAATTAATATAAAAAATTCGGAAAAAAACATGTACTTATTACAATAAAATTGTTTTACTTTTGAATTATTTTTGCTCAATTGAAGAAACGCAAATACTCTGAAAGATTTTTAAAAAATCACACGCTTCTATAATCATCTTTCAATATCTTTCTTCTTACTTTATATGTGAAAAAAAAGCAAATAATACTCATTTATAATTTTTCTTCTACACAGTTTCATCGTAAATAAAAGCAAATATCTTTTTTCTGAAACCAGCAAATTAAGCACATTTATCAAAATAAACATTCTACAAGAAAAACTTATTGCATTGAATTATATTTGTTTTGGCCTAAAAAAATTAAAATAATTAATAGAAGTAAAATAATGATTTTATAAAGAAAAAAAAATCTGAGATATTTATTTTTATTTCGAATTTGATTTTTTCGAGGTTAAAAATAAAATTGTTTCCTTTCTGAAACTAATTTCAATTTAAAAAATTTAATTAATAGCTTTTTTTTTTATAAAAAAAACAACTTTTTTTATGTTTTGACACTAGTAAATTCATTTCCTAATATTTTCGAAATTATAAGCCTTGCCAATTTTTAGAGTATGTTGGATAAAAATATCAAAATTACTTCTTAAACTTTAGGGATATATATATATATTGATAGATATTTTAATATATATATATATATATATATATATATATATATATATATATATATATATATATATATATATATATATATATATATATATATATATATATATATATATATATATATATATATATATATATATATATATATATATATATATATATATATATATATATATATATATATATATATATATATATTTACACATTTTTATTTTTATTTAATTTAATACAAATTCCAATATTTCAAAAAGATTCCATTTATTTCAAAAGAAAATATCTTCAAAACCTTTTTTTCCTCAAAATATTCCGTCTGAAAGAAGGAAAAATTAACAAAATTGAGGCTGTCATTTTAGCTTGCCATGAAAAGTGAAGGTACTTCAAGAAATGTATAGGGGTGACAAAACCTCATACATAAATGCATTTTCTCACTATTAAAATACAAACATCACTCTAGGGCCTTATACAAATTTAATGATGCCAAGAGCCGTAGAGGATAGGGAAAATGAAAGGAGAATGATGGATCGATGCAAAGCTTTATGAAAGATCACAGTTTCATAACCGCATAAAGGCGGTTGCACTAGAAATCTTGGAGAAAAATTCTTTGGTTTGATATGTACGTTGCTTTTAAAACTGGCTTATTTTAGGCCCCTCAGCATGCCCAATATGATATATTCAATAGCCTCTTATAACGACTTCTCTTATGTAAAATGCCTTACTGAATTCTAAACGACTCTCAATTTTTCCCAAATTATCATTTTTTGACAATGCTGCATTGTTTTTCCCTATCTGATAGCTTTATGCTATGAGTTTGATTTGGAGAGGCAGATTATTTTGAACTTGTGAAAGTTTGAGGAACGTTTTAGGAAATTTTCTCCCTAAATCGTGAAAAAAAAAACATTATAAATTATACTCCCCCTATTATTTTATAATACTTATTTTCTACATATTCTAGACACCCTATAATAAAGAAAATATTAAATAGCAATTTTAACTAAGCAAGTAAGGGGGAGAGGTTAGGAAGCCCTCGTACAGTAAATTGTCCGAACTTTCTTGCTAGGGCATTGAAACTCCATTGAAACTTAATCATTATTTTTTTTTTGATTAACTAGAGAGATGAAAAATTCTTAGACGTCAACAGTTTTGGCAAGGAGAGAGGTTTCAAAAGTGATTTGCCCCTTTAAATTGCAAAATAATAATAATGAATAAAATAAAAAGGTTGCTTTACTTTGTTTCTTGCAATTTTTAATTTATATTCTACATATTCCAACTTCTAGCTTTTCATTTCCGTCTCCCCAAATACTCAGTAATAATCAAAATATTTAACAACAATTTTTGCTGAAATTAACCGATGCAGAGAAGCCAGGTAGCGTTTGTGCAGTGAATCATCTACTTTAAGCTAAATTTGTGGCTAGATATTTCTATTAATAAGGATCTTTATGGGAAAAAAGGGGAGGGAGCCTGCTTGCTTAGGTAGGAAAAAATTAGTATAGTTGAAGGAAAAAATACTATTAAAAACTACCAATTTTGATAACGTTTTCTAAAAAAAATTAGCGGATTGAATCCCTCTAAATCACCCTACTTGCTCCAAATGTTAATGCATTGGAGTCTTCACACTTTTCTATATCCTTTGCAAAACTTCGAGGGTCGAAAAAAAATTTGTTTCGTTGGTGATGTCGCAAAGATCTCGCAAGAAAGTTTGCAAAATTCATTGCACGAGCTCTTTCTAGCCTCTTCCTCTCATTGTTTTTCAAAATTGAGGCTCAGTATCTGTGTAGTTAAGAAGTGCTTGAGGAGCATAAAAATAGGCTAAAATTTGGAAAAGTCGAAAATGAACATTTGGCAATGAAACAAGAATAAGATCATCCTTAGTGTTGCTTTTTACAACTTGTGAGGACGAATTCCCCCAAAATTTACATCCTGGTTACAACTGTTAATGTCTTAGCGCTTTTACCCTCTCTAACTCATCAAATAAATTCAAACAATAAAATTATCCGTTTATTATCCTTTCCTCGAATCACATTCATTGTCATAAAATAATTGAAAAGTGGAAAACATGCACAATCAGATGAATACATTAATGTAAAGGCATCATTATAAGTTCCTATTTATTGGAACAAAGTTAATTTTTTGTATAATGTATAATTGTTTATTGGAACAATGTATAGTGAACACTCTAGAATAATGAGGGCATGATTAATAATTTATATCTATAAGATAAATGCATGAATTTTACCTTTCCATGAACAATCTAATATAATAAAATACGCCAAGAACTATTTTATTTAAGGCGATATTATAATAAACTTATTTTCCTCAAAATAACTGATGGTTTTACCATTCACAGAGTACTTTAATGCAACGAAAATCAACATTAATAATCTTATAATCACCTGAAAGTTTAATAATTTTACCATTCAATATATCAAAAGGCACCACTAACAATTTATAAGCATAATATATTCCTTTTTACTATCTTAGAAACTTACATATTTTAGATACGCTAGTCATGTTTATTCGCAATGTCGTATGATATAGATGAATTCTTTCAGTGCATCTTTGCACGTCGATAAAGGAAATGGGACTATTTCCCTTTTCCAGAACACCTGATGAAATTTTGGGATAAAGGGAAACATCTTTCGCAATGGTCAATAAATCTCGATTTAATGGAGGAGGAAATCAGGATGTTTTCTCCCCAATGCAGCCAAATAGGCTTAGTTTGTTCTGGGAACGCAGATGTCGTTCTCACAATAGGCTCTGTTGTGTAAATATTTTTGAAATTTCCAATCTGAACATTTAAGAAGAAAGCAGGGATAGTGACAGTAAATATTTTGAAAGAACGTTTTATGCAAAAAAATCCTTGGAAAAGTTAACACTTTTATTAGTTTTTCTTAAAATATTAAATCAACATATATTTTCTACCTGGAGTAGATAATTTTTTGTTGCCTTCTAGGCAATTTTTTAATAATATAATTTCTTGCATTTCTTTTTGTCTAGTCTGTTTTGTAATATTCAATAATTATTTCATCTGCAAGGACAAGTAAATTACAACTTGTTTTTACTGATTTGGCATCAAGAAAATATGTAGGGGAAACTTAACGGTCAATCTTTGAAATAATTGTTTTTTAAATTATGCAATGTGTAATATAATATTTAAACATTACAAAAATAATAATCAAAAATATAAGTCACGTGCTTGAAATGTGCTCACTGTTATTATGAAATAATAGTGAGCACATTTCAAGCACTCAAAAACAGGTACCCATTTTCAAGACTTGTGAGTGTCAAGTGTGAATGTGAAAAATAAAGGTGATTTGAAAGATAAAACGAAAAGTTGAAAACGAAAAATGCAAAAATATAGATATTAAACAAAACTAGAAAAACCAAAGTGACCAAGAAAGGCAAATCTGGGTAAAATGCATTCCTACGTGCTATGTGGGGGTGGTGAGAAACTGTCGTCGTTAACAAAGGAAACGAAATTCATATAAATAAAACAAGATTCGAGGTCATCAAGATGAGCTGATGCGATTAATAGTATAGCCCATCTTAATGCTCTGGAATTTCTTTCATCCATATGAATGCCCGATTCCCTTGTTAACGACATTAGCTTCTCACCATCTCTCCATACAGCATGGAAACTCATTTTACCCTGATTTGCCAATCTCGGCCACTGTGGTTTTTCTAGTTTTGTTTTCCACCTTTATTTTTTCATTTTTCCATGGCAACTTTTCGTTTTATATTTCAAATCACTTCTGTTTCTTCTCATTCACATCTGGCAATTCTGGAAAATTTCTGTTTTTAATCACTTGAAGCAGGTCAACCGTTAATTCATATTTATATAATGTATCAAAGTGATTGCAATCAGGTGACGATAATTAATCAGGTAATGATAAATCATGTTTAATACTTTAAAGCAAATATCTAATTTCCTAAATTGCATTTGTCCAAATCGAAGCAGAAGCATTGAGTAAGCACAGCAGACAGCTTTAACTATTGTTTGACATAGAGGGCATTTTCTGTCCAACCAGAAGCAACATTTCTTACAGGACAGTCCATTCGAGTTTAGCTAAACAGTCGGATATGTAACAATTAAGTTACTTGTCCAAAACAAGTGTTTTCAGGTACCTTTAGTAATACTATTTTGGTGACAAATTGCTCACTTACCATCCATGTTAATACTTGAGATTATCAAGCACAAAGAATGAATATAGCTATTTTTTAAAGAATGCTTATTTAATTCTTTTTTTATGAGGTAGCAAACATCACTAGTATGGCAATATCTATAAAAAATATCAATAAAAAACAGAATCGGCTAAAGTTTAATTTATAAGAATGCCTAATGTTAAACGAAGATTAAAAAATAATTTTTCAATGGCTTCTTCTGAATGAATTAATTAAAAAATTTTACGAATTTTAGAATTGGGGACTAAAGTTGCCTCTTGCATCCGCTATTCGAATTTCAAAGAACCTGTCAAAAACGGTTCAGAAGTTATAGGATGGATTCGCGCACATTCTATTTATTATTACAGATTGCAATAACTTTGAAAATAATGTCCATTGATTACCGTAATTTTTACAGAAATAATAACCACAATAGTACTGAATTAGTGTAAATAAATAACTATTATTTTACAAATTACGGTATAATATTTTATTGTAAAAATAGATTTTCTGGTAATTAAATCACTCTAATGAAATAGATATTACTGTAAAAATTACTGTATAATATTTTTCCGTAAAAATATATTTTACGGTAAAATGGATTTTGCATATCATGCACCCTAAGTGCCGGTACTTTATACAACAATTTTATCCGGAATTTTTCAGTGTGTGTAATAAAATAAGTGTCTTAATAAATCATGAACGATAGACTAAAGACAAAGTAAAAGCTTTTGATAATTGCGAAATTCTTAATAAATTCAACTTACAATTCTTTTTAAACTAGCCGATATATATATATAAAAAATGTTCCTTTTAATTTAACATCTATATTAATTTAAATTTTTTTAATTTTTTAATATTATTTCAATTTTTAAAGTTATTTATTTTCAAGCACTGAAAATAGTTTCAAAAAATTGTGATGACTTTCATTGACTCGAATCGAAAGAGTAATTACTAAACATCTAAATTTGCTGTATTTTTATTCCGACACGCAACAGTTTTATGAGGAAAAAAACGCAACAAATCCCTTAAAAAGAGAAGGAGTCATAATTAAGGAGTCATAAAAAGAGTGGGAATCACATTAAACAAGAAAATGATGAAGAAATCAATATAACGATTTTGCCTTTATGCCATCTGGCAGCAATGAATTTTGATGAAACTTGGCAATAAAAAGTAAAATATAACAGCCATGGCGCCAAATAATCTGCCCCTATTACAGTTTTCTCTCATTATGATAAACAATGCTAATGAAATAGGGATTCAGTTCCTAAGGTCTTCTATGATATACGTGGCATGCTAATATAAATTGAGTAAATCGTTGGCACACCTATTTATGTTTTTAAAAAAATTATGACTTATGTAAAATTAATCTTGTTTTCTAAAGATTTCTTTTATTTGATGTTATGGTATACGAAAGCTTCTCATTTGCATTTTCAGTAGTAGGGCATCTTCCAAATTTCACAGAGCTTATAAGATAAGAGAGTGCAGCAATGTCTTTCCCGAAAACGTGTCGTGGCGTGATTTATTAAAAACTTTTAGTGTATTAATAATCAGTCAAATTTCAGTAATATTTTGTCTCGTAACAATTGTGTTAAAAAAGTACTGCCACTTTTTTAAGAAAAATAATTTAATTAAAATTTGCTAAATTTAAAGCACAAAATGTAAATACATTTGTTGAAAAATTTGTACAGTTTTAAAGGCAAAAATTAAAAATTTCTTAAAATTGTAAATATAATTGTAACACAGAGAAAACAATTCTGGTAAAATTACATTTATATGTGGTAAGGACATTTCTGGTAAAAGTAAAAATCATAATTCTGGATAATAGAACCAAGTTCTAGTTAATAGCATTTAAGCTATTCATTTCATAATTTTTCAGTTCATATGAAAATGGTTTACCAAAAATTTTCATATGAAAATTTTCATTTTTTATGCCATGCTTTAAGATATCACGAAAAAATTAACAAATTTTTACCACACTCTCCAAATTTTATCACATATTATAAAATCATATTTTATTGATAATTATACCAAAACTATTACCAAAGCGTTTCAGAAAAAATTACCGATCTTTTCTGGTTCTTTCAGAAGATCCAGAAACACGGTACATTTTACCATAACCTTGTAATTTTGCTCACGATTTTTTTCTCAGTGTAAAAATATTGCTACAGTTGTATTAACTAAAGCGTTTGTTGATGCAAATAATATAATTTCTAAGATATTAAGCAAACTAACAAGTCTTTTCTCGACTCCATCGAGAAACTTACTTTCTAGTCAAATATTAAAATAAAAAGAGCTGCATTATCAATCGTTAGGTAGTGATTTTACAACTATTGTATTGAGTAAAGAAAAATTTATTTCATTTAATTCAAACCAAACTTATCAGTTTCATTCCTATTTTAAAAGAATAAATTTAAAAAACATTTTTAACGGTTATTTTCCTTAAAATTGCATAACTAACCATACTTTCACTTGATTTATAAGAAATACGAACATTTACCATTCCACTTTTACTAAAAAGATATTAAAGAAATTTACGTATAATTTAAATTATGCGACATTTTGCTAGCTATTTCACTCAAAAAATTTATATTTTATTACCCAATATCGTTAATGGATTTTTTATTCTTTCATTAGATACAGATAATTTGTTTACTTCAACTTATTTAAACTATTTTTTTGTTTTTATAATACTTAACAAAATTATAAAATAGATAATATTAAAAATTCCAAAAAATACCTAATTTTTTTATGCTTTGAAATATGCTTTAGTGGGTTAAGACACATTAATAATACTTTTATAAGAATGTTAGAACATACATTTAAACGTTTCGTAAAATATTTTAGAGAAATAATCCTACTTTAAGTAGTTTAAAATGATTGTATCTCTTCAATTTGATGGTGTACAGGCAGCAAGATATTTTACAATAAGGTTTTGCTCGTGTGTAAGTTACAGAAATGTAAAAGTATTACTTATATTGTTCTTAAATGCTTATTAAGAATAGTAAAATATTTTTTAACTATTGTACCATTGTAGCGCTTTGACACTGATTAAGAATAGTATTTTACAACAATAGCACGATTGCAGTTTCAAATAATTTACAACGATAGTACGATTGTAGTTCCTTAATACTCGTTGAAAAATTGTAAAGTACTTTTCAACAATTGTACAATTGTAGTTCTTTAACACTCGTTAGAAATAGTAAAGTATTTTACAACAGTACGATTGTAGTTTCAAGTACAACAGTATGATAGTAGTTCCTTGACACTTGTTAAAAATAGTAAAGAATTTTACATCAATAGCATGATTGTAGTTCATTAACACTTGTTAAAAATAGTAATGTATTTTATAACAAATGTAGTTCCATAACACTAGCTGAGATTAGTAAAGTATTTTTTTGGAGTTTCAAGACTATTTTAAACAATAAAGTATAAACAGTAAAATATTTTACATCAACACTTTACTCATTAAACTCATTAAATAATGATAAAATACTTATATTCCTATTTAAGAAAGACATGCACGAAAAGTTTTCACTACAAATAAACTTTGAGTTAGTTCCTGAATTAATTTGTAAGTTTTTAAAAAAATCTTACACGAAACATACAAAATTTAAACGAAACTAAATATGAAGCAAAATTGAAAAGATCTAGATTTTAACATATCTTTAATAAAAAAAAGAAGAAAATATCAAGTTATCTTTTGTTTTTAGACAGAACTCTTGATACTTCTCCCACTCTAAATAATACCAAAAATACCCTACTATTCCTCAAGGAGCTCCAGTTGTTCCTTCAAATCTCCGGGGAATGAAAAAGAAAAATTAAGCAAATCTCAGCGGATTTTATCGCCAGAGAGAATTTGCTTACTCAAGCACGTTCTTTTATTCCTTCATTGGAATAAAAAGAATATCTTCGGTTAAGCTCTTAAAATCTGTTTTAAATGTTTTTACGGATTTATAGTCGACATTAGCAATTCCCTTAGCAATTAAGTAGCTGCCTCAGAAGTTTAATTCTGCTCGACTTTAGTAAGGTTGAATTTGTTTTAGTTACATTTTCTTCGCATATTTCTTAAAAAGATACATTTTTTTTAAAAAATAAAATCTTTTAAAAATCTAATTTTTGATTTGCAAGAAATATTTATGAAATGTTTTCTTAATAAATTATTCAAGTGACCTCAGTATCTCATACTGAGCAAAATAAACAAACAAAAATCATCAATCTTTTTTTTTTCCAATGGCAGGCACTGAATTTGAATCTTTGCCTATACTATGCCAGAATTGTTGCTCATTTCGCGTTACCCAGTGGGCACCTGTGAACCAAAGTCACGGAGGCGAGCAACATTGCCCACGCCACACTGCCACAAACCCGTTTATAGGGTGGGCCACATTCACACATCATACACACACACAACAGAGGACAGCACAAAGAGAGAGAGAAACATCCATGCCCAGAGCGGGATTCGAACCCGCAGCCTATGGCTTCGCAGTCAGGCACGCTAACCGCTCGGCCACCTGGCCGGAAAAATCATCAATCTTATTTTAATAAATTGGTTTAATTAAAAAACAATTTTTTAATTAAATATAATATTTTTTCGTTATACATGGTTAAAAGACAGTTGAGAAGTTACCTTTGATGCCTTCTCCTTAAACAGGAACAGTGACATAACTCGATAACTTGTTTGTTAGATAATTTAAAAAAGGTCTAGATATCCATAGATCTGATCAGCATTAAATTGAAAAACGTTTTAACGGTATTTAAATACATATTATTTATTTGTCCTTTTTGATGATATTTACCAGCAATATATACATGGAAATAACATTTGTGGCAAAATTACCGTACTGTATGACAAATAAATTTCAGGCGAAAAAAAGGAATTCTGATTAATGAAACAAAAATACACAGCATTAAAATTAATTTGGTAATTTTTCCGTTCATATGATAACGTTTTACCAGAAGCTCTAGTTTTCAAAATTACAGTTCTTATTACTATACATTTAGTAAAAAATATAGAACTGAGAAGTAATTTAACCGAAAAAATGCTTTTATACTATGTTCTGAGGTATCATGATAAAATTACCAAACCTCACATAAGTTACCAAATTTCACCACTTATTACAAAACAATATTTTATTATTAATTTTATTGAAATCATTACCAAAGCACTTCGTTAAATGTTACCAACATTTTTGGTTTTTGGTGTTAGCATAGAGCTCTAGAAATAAGTTATGTTTACTTTTTAATGGACTTATTTACAAATATTTTAAATATTGTTAAGTGTTAAAAAAATTAAATATATATATTGAAAACTATCATCGAAAATTCTAAAGTAATATTGCAAGTAACAGTTCAAACTTTTTCTAAATAATCTCTTAAACGAAAACGTAATTAATAAACTTTAATCAAAAAAAAAATGACAACATAAAACAGAAATTTGTGGGTGAAGACCCATTGAAAACCAGGCAAAAGTATTAAGTTGAAATTTAATCACAATATAATCGAAAATAAACCTTTGTTAACTTAGTAAACGAAAAATGGGGATCTTTTAACTAATTAATTTCTAATTTTTATGCAACATTATGCTTATCAACAAGAAATAATTTAATTGTTGAGAAATCGTGGAATTAGTATGTGTAAGGTGACCTTTTGGTGGGGGTGGGAACACCTGTTCATTTATATAAAAATAAACTATTTCAAAAATACCATTTTCTCATCTCTTCATGTGTTTCCTAGCTTCTGTAGCTCCTTTTCCAATTTCTACTTTAAATTATTCCCAATAACTGCTACAAAATTATGAACGGATTCATTTTGAACCAATATTTCAATACTAAAATATTCATAGATAAGGATCATGGAATATTTCAAATTAAATTTAACTATCATTGGTGTTAATTTAAATATCTAAACACATATAAACTTGGTACATACAAAGTATATTTTAATATTTCATCTTTAGATTTATATTTCACATACTAATAATAAATGTTTTATTACATAAAAAGAATTTGTGCTTAGAAATTTGACAAACGGGGCAAATTTTTAACGGTATTATTCGTTCCCTTCCTCCCAATAGCATTAGTCATCCAGGAACATTAACGAAGTCAATGCCATCTATGGCCTAAATTTATAAATTATTCAAGATTTAATTCTGATTTGTAGTCACTAGAAATTAGGTTATAAGCTGCTTCACATATATTTTCAAATAGCTGTTTATGCGAATAAAGAGACCGGCCAATTTGAGAGGATGCGAAAAGTTTGTGCGAAATACTATAAATTCCTAATAAAATGTAACGTATAAGAAAGAGTTTGATCATGAAAAAAGGGAGTTTTTATCTATTTTAAGCTTAACCTAATTCCGTATCTTTGCAATGAATTATCAAAAAGTCAGAATAAAATATTACTGTTTGAAGTTATCTCTATTGAAAGTATCTCTAATTAAGTTTCCATTTTTTTTTTAAAAATTGGAAATACTTCATTTAAGAATATCCCTTTAATCTTATGTATGAGTTAAGTATTTAACTCTCATCATAATTCTGAAAGGTCATGACTTTTGATGTCTTTTGAGAAATATCTTAATAAGAAATAATGTGTTTTTAAATACTCCGAATGAAATCTCTTACTGAAAGGTAAGTTTTAATAATTATAAGTTATGTGTTAGCAGTTACGTTACTTAGATTCTAAGCAATATATTATTTGAAAACATTCAGAAAACACTGTGAGGTATTAGATAGTCATGCCGGGGAAAAAAGTATGGTAACAATTATCAGAATATGGTAAAATTTATCATGTTTCTGGCTCTATATGAACACCAAAAAGCTAGATAGTTTTTATGGAATTGCTTTGGAAATGCTTCAGAAAATTCAACAACAGAATATGGTTTCCTAATATGTGATAACATTTTATAGATATGGTAGAATTTGGTAATTTTGTCATGATACCTTAAGGCATGTCATTTATTCAATCCATGCATGGCAAATCAATTTATTCAGTTACATTTACTTTTCAGTTTTGCATTTTTTGCTAAATGTGTGGTGATAAGAACTGTAATTTTGAAAACCAGAATTCACAGCAAACCGAATGGCTTAAGAGCCTAAGTTTTTGGGTATCATTTACCAGAATTATGGTATTTTTACCAGAAATGTCTTAACCATATGGTACGGTAATTTGACCAAAATTTTTTTCTTCATGCAAAATGCTGTGATGGTGGTTTGGAAACCGCCAAAATTTGTGCGGATATTTTTTCCCCATTTTACGCTTTCAAATAAACCGGTTAAACGTTTGAAACATAATATGGTGTACAATGAGGCGGTTTTAATTAGACATTAAATTCAACCATGGTTCCATTCAATTACATGTATAATATCTTATGATCAAGTTTAAGAATTACAATAAGATGGTTCAACTTAGCTCCACATTAAGATTTATTAATTAACTCGGATTTTCGATAGCTGAAAAGGAAAATCATGAAAACCTCCCGCGTTAGCCTGACAGCACGGGGATTCTAACTTATTATCCGTCTAACACTAAGGATATTTTACGTCAGCACTGTGCTCGATCCACAATAATATTAGAGCAAATTTGAACCAAATAATGGTTCAAATGCTCCAATAGATTTTCTTACCCTGTTTAGAGTCAGTGCCATTTTTAAGCTCTTTTAATAGTACTTTTACTCTTTTTTTTCATTTAAAACTACGTATTCTCATAAGATATTGGAGACAAGGGACACATGTAAGCATTATTTTACCTATTTTATCTGTCAAAATATTTGTTTAACGTTGAACCATATAGTCAGTATTTTGAACCATAATATGAACTATTTCAGTATTTTGCAAATTTTTGCTGCCTCAAATAAACGTGAACGTTTATCCATATTTTTATTTGAGTTGATTCTGTGAAATAATCAAGTTTAGTCTGTTCTTCATGGTCCCTGAATGTTGGGCACTGTTACAAAGTTTATCTGAAAAATAGCACTGTTTGTTATGGGATCCCTGGGTATTGTGGAATCCATGGCAATGGGATTGCCGATTTACTGACCAAAAAGATGCCTCACTCTACAAACATCTACTTCCTGTGTATCTTTTAGAACAATAAATTGATTAATAAGAAATACCAAGTCTAAAGAATTCGAAACGAATCTCGATGTTAGGGCAATTTAAAAGTCTTAAAAAGACAAATTATCTGTATTATCTATAATACACATTATCTATAATACACACACTACGTTTAATCTCGCCACTGGCCATGTCTTTCGGAACACTTGCACCATTTTCGCATAATTTCAAGTTTATCTGCAGTTTCTGTTAACTGGGACGGGTCATGTATGGTGGCCGTCTCATCATTTGCTGTACTTTAACTAAACGTTCTCTTGTGAACTGCTACTGGGCTCTTTTGGTTTTATACACTGCCGCTACAGCTGTTTCTCTTGCTCTCTATGTTCTTTTTCTCTATACATTTGGTCCCTATATGGTTTATTGTAGTTGTTGCTGTGGTTGTAATTTAATAGTTATTAAATTAAAAAAATCCAATATTATAATTCAACTAAGCAGTGTATTAAGGATGCACCTAAAATTGAATTATAATATTCTTCAACACACTCCAAAGTTTCTAAAAGTGTAAAGAACATTGACAGCAAAATCTCAAGCTTAAACTTTCAATACATTGAGACAATTCATTTTTTAGTCATGCTAGTGGGTCTGCGGTCTTGTGAACTGCCCTGTAAAAACGCATTTCAAATGTGATCCCCTTAACTAATTTTAAAACTTAAAAGAACTATTTTAAAAAATTTAATGTTTTTTTATTCAATAAAATTTTGTTATCTTTTAAAATTATTTTATAAAAGTAAAAATCGATTTAAAAAAAAACAAAATTGATAGTTTTTGAACAAAATTGCTCCAAAAATTAGCACATGTTCTTATGAAACTTTAAACAATAAGTTTAAAAACATTATTTATTTAGTATTGCTACTCTATTTTAATACATTAAACAATTATTTATGCAGTTACATGAATAAATTTATAAATTTTTCTAAAAATAAAAATCTGTGTATTTTCAAAGCATTATAAGTATATTTTAAATATAAACTAAGTCTTGATTAAATTTGCTAACAATTTTATTGCATTATTTATAATCCAAAAGAAACTTATTGTGAAAAAGTTTTGACGGTTCATACTTAATCACTTTTTAATTTAATTTCTAAGTAATTAATATTTAATTTACCAAACTCTTCAAAAATAAGAAATAAAAATTTCCACACAACTTTTTAGCGAAACAAACTTTGACATCGAGTTTTTTTTAAATTGCAATCAATAATGTCATTACATCAGAAGTCAATGAAGTTTTATGTTTTTCATTGGGAAATGAAGCTGGGTACCATCTGTTCGTAATTGATCGATTAATATTGTTTTTAATTGAGAGAACTTTCTACGTGAAAGGACGCCTAATGGCATAGGCTTTACGAACTCAAATTTAAAAAAAATACTGCGTTATGTTGTCTTTGTAGGGTTAATTGCTCTCAATTGATGACATGATTTAGAGTAGCAAAACTGATGCGAATAGCTTTATCCGACTCATTTGTTTTAGAAATATTTTAAATGCAGAGTTAATAAAGTGAAAGTGTTTAAAAAGGCCATTACCTCGATTACCTTTTGTTAATTTTCTATAGTTTTGAAATATTGAAATTTTTTTTCAGTTTAGATGAATAAAATTAAATGGGGTTAATTGCATGTGTATATTCAAGATAAGAATTTTAAAAAATTCTGCTTTTGAGATGAAAGTTTTGAGTGATTAAAGTAGTTATTAAAAATTATTACTAATTTTTAAATAGGAAGGGAAATAAATACTTTAACAAAACTTATTACACCGCAAAAATTCCTGGATCAAATAACGGTATAAGATCCCAGCACTTTAGGTACATCACCCAAAATATATATTACCATAACCTTAACAGTAATATTTCTTCAATCTTAGTGATTCTGATGTACTGTAAAAATTACGGTATATCAGATTTTTTGTTTCGTAACATGTTCCGGTGGAAATGGATGTTACAGTAAAAATGTACTGGCACCCTGAGTGCCGGTACTTTTTACCGTAATTTTATTCGGAATTTTTTACAACTTAGACTTACAATTTTTCCGATGTCAATAGTTATTTGCAATATTTTGTCAGTATATTTTGTCCTATTTGAAGCATTTAGTTATACAATTCTTTTAGAAAATTTCAAAAACTTGAATTGTGTTTGCAATAAAAGACTTTCTTTTTGAACGTTATATCACAGCTGCTTTTTTTTTTAAAAAAATTACATATAATTGACTTTGAATAGCCGACCCAATTCTTAGTTCATGGCTATCAATGTTCAGCTACGTAGTCTTGTAATTTTGAATCCACCCAGATGACAAGGAAAAACCTCGAAGAGGCATTGCAACTAACTAGCTTTCTTGGATGACTTTTTGATGGAACTGACTCACATTTGCGTTACATGTATAGGAAAACCACGAAAACCTCTCATGATTAGCATGATGGTAAGGGATTTCATACGATCCTTGTATTTATTGCGAGCCGAGAGCAGAATCCGTAACAACCAGCCACCACTGGGATTCAAACCGAGTCACTTCATTGGGAGACAAACGCTCTACACCTTGAACCATTGCAGCTCTATAGCAACTGCTTGTCATCATAACGTTAAACGTCATAAATCATGGTTCATTTTACTTTGTATTGTTCCATTAAATCCAAAGCGCCAATGTAGCCTATTTAGGAAGAAAAGGTCACTCTTTAGAAATTTATTAGCTATTGACTTTAATTGCATAGCTTTTATGAGCATATTCCAAATATTTCGATTCTTTTGTCTCCCTCCTGAGTACTCCTTAGAAATGCGCGCAAAATTTCAATTTTAAACCTGATGAGTGGGATATCAATAGCATGAGAAGTAAGAGTAAGTAACTTATCTGAAGTTTTAAAAAAAAATTCATATCATTACTTAATAAAATGTTTTTTTTTTGTTGCGTACGCATCAGCTATTTTTATTTTTTTTTAATTATTATTTTGTAGAATTTAATTGCGATATAAATATTAAAATGTTAATGACGAAACTTACTGTGGCGGATTAAATACCGGGTCATTCTACTAGGTCACAACAGAATGTCTGATGTGGCGGGCTGTATTTTAAAAAAGCTATAAAGAGTTTGACCAGTTGAGAGAATAAAGAAAAGTATAGTTCCTTTTTCTTCTATCCAAAGCGAATTGTATTATAACTGGAGTCGTGGTGGCTCAGGGAATAAAAAGTTGGCTTCACAATCAGGTAGATCTGGTTCGAATCCCAGCTGTGACTGGTTGATACGAATTCTACCCCCGCCTCACACCGGGATGAAGTAAAATATCCTCAATGGGTGACTCAAAGGAGTGGTACGGGTTCAAATCCCAGCGATGGCTGCTCAATACGAATTTAACGACCGGCTTGAACCAACCACAGTGCTGACACAAAATATTCTCAGTGGTGGGTGGAACAAGGATTAGAGTCCCCGGGCTAACAGGGAAGCTTTCGTGAATTTTCTCTTCATGCAACGGAAAATTTCCTTAAAAATTTCTCCACGAAGGCCAGTTTGTTTTAAGTCAGTATATTTGTCAGGAAATCCCTTGTCTTCTTGGTTTGGGTTCCAAACTACAAAGTTACAAAATTACAAAGCTGAGTTAACTCATAACTGGTCAACTGCTCAAAATTGGCCGATAATGAAATAAAATAAATTACAACTAGTTAAAATCGGTTTACACCTGCATTTTTTATCTGTATGAAACTTAAAAATCATAATTTACTGGAAGTTAATTAAATTATTGGCATGTAGATTTATCTCATAACCAGCATTTTATTTTATTTTATTTTATTTTGTAACCAATACTAGAAAGCCGACTGAATTCTTTTACGACTATCAATTATCATCTCCATAGCCTAGCAATTTGGAACCCAACCCAGACAACAAGGGAATCCCTGAATAAAGCATTAAGACAAACTAACCTTCGTGGAATACGTTTTGGTGGAACTAACCTGCATTTGCGTTACATGGAGAAGAAAACTGCAAAAACCTCCCACGGTTAGCCCGATGGCAAAGTAATTGTAACCCGCTATCGGTATATCACTGATGATTGTTTACGTCAGCCAGGAGCGGAATTCGTATCAACCAGTAACCGCTGGGAATCGAACCTGGGTCACCTCAGCAGGAGGCAAACGCTTTATCCCCTGAGCCACCGTAAATGTGACTGGCTTATTCTCGCAATACATATTTTAATTGAAAGTCTCTGTTTGTTTCATTGAAAACAATAGGTTCGTCATTTTTTAATATTATATACACTACCGATCATTAATTTCAATCAAATCAATATTTTTAATTTCTATACACCCATACAATTTCAATACACCCATTCAATACATTTTTTCTTTCTTTTCTTACATTTTTTCAACGAAATTCGTCTTAACCACCTTTACTACGCGCACCCTTACCACGTACTCTTACATAGATACATTTTCTTCATTAAATCATCTTTTGTTACGTGATTAAAGAAAGACTTAAATCGCCTCTTTATCTCTAGAAGCGATCGCCATCCCACACAACTTTTAAGTTATTTCAAAAATTTTAATCCAATCTTCTTCCAATCACATTGATCCCCTCTCACCAAATACTTCGGCTATTATAATATATAAATCTCTGGCACTCTTGCCCAAACATCATGTGTATTTTGCATAATATAAAACAGTAATCAAAATATTTATCTAAGATTTTTGTTTTGGGGAAACGTAATAAAATGCAAAACATTTTTCAATCAATTTTTCACAGAGAAATAAATTAATTCATGCTCAACAATATTTTATGTGCTTTTAATTTTGCAATCCTGTTACACTTGAGTAATGGTGTATAATTGTGACAAGTAATTTTCATATATTTTTAGAAAAAAATTAAAGCTTGTAAGATTTTGTATTGTCGTTTTTTTACCTTGTGTTTATTTATTTTGATAAAGGCTTAAGTATGAAATAAAACTGCCGCTACAATCTTTAATTTATAGTCTGTACACAACTGCAATTCGGTGTACTTTATACTTACTTTTGTCACGATATGTAAAAAAAACAATCAGCTGTCCCCTCATTTAAACAGTACATATAATTTTTGGCAGAATTGTGCCACATCAAAAAAAAAGATCAATTCCCAATTTTTATTTTACATGCATTTCAATTGCATTTTCTTATTTCTCTTCCCATTTGAATATTTCATCATTATTTTTCAAATATGTGCATTTTAATCAGGAAATTCCTCTTTCTGTAATAAATAAAAAAAACTAAGGTCTTCTTTATATCTTGTGCTTCTTATTTCCATTTCAATTGTGAATAAATTCTCTAAACTATGATTTCTTGAATTAACAGGATTAAGTTAACAAATACGCTGAAATACCATAAAAACCCATGATACATAATTCTATTAAACAAAGTTAATTGAAAACTTTAATTCAAAGAAACATTAAGAAGTATTATTTAAATAACAATTTAATTTCTGCGTTTACTTTTAATCTTCATAGAACATATGAAACTAACTTTTTAGAAGCTACGTTTATTTTTTGTTTGCTGTCAATGTTTTTATTAAAATTATTTCATTATGTCTTTAGTCAGGAAATTACGCGCAATTTATAAATTAAACAATAACTTGAAGAACGAAAATAATAAATGTTCATTAATATAATATTTGAAGTGTAGAGAAATTTATAATGATATAATTTTTTTCTTTACCTTTCTTTAATTAGAAAATTGTGCTTCATTTAGAAACAAGTTTCATATTTTTTCACTCAAACAAATTTTCAATTTTAATTTGACCATTCAAATTTAAGAAAAAACTTTTAACAATCATCATTGCCTTATAAGAAATAAAACTCCTTAGTTATTAATAATTTTTATGTAGCTATTTAACCATGCTAATTAAAAAAATATAATATTTTAAAAAAAGCACGCTACTTGAAAAAGCGCAATATTTCAAGAAAGCATGGCGGATATTCCTCTAATTGTGAGCAAGAATTCTGCTTTGAAAACTAACTAAAACGTTCATTTGAATTAATTTCTTACTGTCTTATTGCATATTTTAGTCAGCAATTTATTATTATAATCATTTTAATAATTATGAGCTATTATAATTTCATATTAGTTTTTTTTATGAGTTCTGAACTAATTTACAACTTAAAAGGTAACTATTATTATTTTGAAAACATTGTTAATTATTATTAATTATTATTTTGAAAATATTTAGTATTTTTTATTAAAGTTTAAACGTTAGTTTTCATCTTGTATGATGCTTAAGCTAATTTTGAAGTAAACTTACTTTACTAATCTTTTCTCAAAAAATAGCTGTTTTTTGTCACACTAGCCTCAGTCTGGCAAGTGATTAAAAAGGTAAAACCACTATGTAACTTTTTCAAGTCTAAAAACACTGTACTGAGTGAATGTCAAGTGAAATTTTAACCAAGTATAATTTAATATCAAGTGTAATTGTAAGATTTTTAATGGAAAAGTTTTACATATACATAAATACATACACTGTTTAGTACATAATAGTACATACATATGTTTAGTACATACATAATAGTACATACATTTAGTACATACATAAATACATACACTGTTTACACTGTTTAGTTCACACATAAAAGTTTTACATACACTGAGGAAAAAAGTATAGTCAAAGCTACCAGAATATGAACACCAAAAGACTCAGTAATTTTTACCGTAGCACTTTGGTAATACCTTTGATAAAATTAACAATAAAAAACTTAAAAAAGTAAAACGTAACTCAAAAAGAATTTCCTGTTAGCATTAATGTGAATTGACAGTCACTATTGAATTTTATCGAAATTCACGAAACCATCGTGTCCATAATAGTTATGTATTCATTTCTACGTATTCATTTGTTCTTTTAAGTTCATTTTCTGTTCCAAAGTGACTATTAAAATCGGAAAACTGGTAAAAAAAAAAGTACGGTTAGAACTACAAAATGTGGTAAAATTTAACGTGCTTAAGACTCTACGGATACACCAAAAAGCATGGTACTTTTTGGTAATGATTTGGATAAAATTAATAATAAAATAGGATTTATTATTATTTCGGCAAATATGGTAAAATTTGGTAATTTTAGCACTATACATTAATGCATGGCATAAAACCAATGGCATTTCTCCGATTAATTTACTTTTAAGTTTCGATTTTTTTTGCTAAAGATAGTATAAGAATTATAATTTTGAAATCCAGAATTTCCGGTAAACTATTACCATTTGAAATGGAAAATTATCAAATGAAATGTTTAAATACCGTATGTATCAACTTTAATATTCAGAATTATGGTTTCTTTTTACCAGAAATGTCATTACTAAACAGCATGGTAATTTTGTTATATTTTTTGCTCCTAGTTATAAGCCTATTCACTCATAAAATAATATCTCCTTTTGTTACAAACAATTAATAAAAAGTGGACTATATTTTGTGAGTGATAAATTACAAAAAAATTCCGTTTGTCTACATTATCTCTCTAGTCCCTACTCACACACACACACACACACATATATATATATATATATATATATATATATATATATATATATATATATATATATATATATATATATATATATGGGTCATTCTCACAAAAACAGTCATTTTCATGTCCCCAGTATATTTTATGTTTGTTTTACAACTTACGAAAAAAATTTTTTCAGGGAAAGTGTCCTTCAGAATGCAAGCTAACAAAAGAATAAAAATAAAATTATCAATTTTTATTTTTTATTAATTTTAGGTAATAAAAATATACCAAAATGTCATTCCCTCACTTGTCCCACTGCTGATTTAAAAAAAGAAAAAAATTGTTTCTGATATAAAAATTTTTTTTTACAAATTTGTGTTTTTTATTTGAGAATATTGAAATATAGAATTCAGAAAATAAATTTTAAATTTAATTTCTGATAAAAATATTAACACAGCACTATTTTAAACTTTGTCCCCAGTGTTTCGCGTCATTCCCTCACAACAATGTTCTTATCACCTGCAATCATCTTAGAATAAAAATATTTTAATAAAAACTTCAGAAGTTAACAACTGGCATCATAGAACAAAATTGCAGTATGTTTCCATCTTCAACTTAAAGAAGCTTTGCTGTGGAATAAATTTGAATGAATCAAACCAGGTAAAATTTTTTACATTTGTCATTCCCTCATGTCGTTTTTTAGAGTAAAATAAAATACAATTTCATCGAGAAAGTGGATAATTATATGTTGCTTTCTTGTATGAATATAATTGTATGTGATTGACTTCAGAAATTAATAAAGCCTAACTGTTATTTTTAAATTTTATTGAATTCGTCATTCCCTCACTAGTGTATAAAGTGAGGGAATGATACAAGATGAGTATATTATTAAATTTTTTTTTGTTCAATCGTGCCAGCCAATTTTATTTCCCAAACCTGTAAAAACTATTAAATATATAAGACTAAATTATAATAAATATTAGATATACTTAGTATGTTATAATTTTCAAACTTTAGGTAGATGTAACTTAGATAAAAACATGTATTAAAATAAAATATCATTCCCTCACTATTAGTGTCAGTCCCTCACTTTTTAAATAGTGAAAATAATTAATTTACTTGTTAATTAATTTGAAAAATAAATTAATAAATTGATTTATTAAACTAATTAATTTATTTATTAAATTAATTAATTAATTAGTAATTATTATAAATTAATAATTATAAATTAATTATTTAAAAAATTAATTAATTTTAATATTAAGTATAATTTATAGGATATATACTTTCTTTATAATGCCATTACATATTTCTATTAATATAGAAAGTTTCAGAGCTTTTTATTCACTTTACTTTTTTGGGATTTTATGAACTGAAAAATGACAGTTTTCGTGAGAATGACCCATATATATATATATATATATATATATATATATATATATATATATATATATATATATATATATATATATAATGGAGATAGTATATGTATACAATTAATATAGCAAAAATACAATAAATTTGTTCAATTCATGAAGAGAAAAGGATTTTATGGAAGAGAATTAAAAAAATAATTTACAGTAAACATTTCTAATAAATTATTTCCTTTCCTTGAATCATTTTCTAATTTATTGATTTTTCTTCTTAGAAATAACTCTTGTTTATGTCCTGCTCCCTCACAGCTATTGGTAAACAAAAATACTAAGCTTTTCTAGTTACACGTAATCCAGCTAAAGCATGCCTTTCTCACTTATTAAGGTAAGGGAAATTGGGGGATGATAGGGTAAAGATCATCACAGCGCATGCGTAAAATCCTGAGTAATGCCAGAAAGCTGTCTTTAAAGGCACTGTTCATTCGCAAAGCGCAGTTTTTATGGACTGTAGCAATTTTCAATTTCTGTAAGTTTTGAAGACTTTCCACCTGCGAAATTCTGATCTATTCATGTAAGTTAAATTCGTTGATTTTTTTTTATTGTTGATCTAAATATGAAAAAGTAATTGTTGTCATTATTTGACTACGAAGCATATAAAAAATTTATTGCGAAATATCTTACGTGAAATCAATTATTTATTGGTGCGTGTCATCTCTTTTTAAAACTAAAAGTTTCATCAATGTTTTTATAAGTACGTTAGACTGTTTAATATATTTGAATTTGTGATTTATTTACCATTTTAAGCTATTTAAAATTTTGGAACTTTTCTACTATACATAAAGTTTTACATACACGTTCTTTAAAATATTTTATTGCAATTCTTTTATTTTATCAGAAATTTGTTCCTTATATTTTTATAAACAATTTTTCCGTTCTTATTTTCTGTAAAATATAATTGTTTTGCTGTTTATTCTGTAAAATTTAATATCTCTATGAAACAAAACGAATATAATAGTCCTAAAACTATTTCTCATTGTTGCTGGGGCATTTTAATTGCACACAAAAATTATATGCTGAAATCTTCAGTTAACAGAAAAGATCTGGAAATATGAGGTTGACATAAAATTATTATGATATTTTCCTGTGAAATATGCATTTATCTCTTATTTAACTGTTCTATTTTCTGGTATGTTTTGAATGCAGAAATATTTAATATCCATTTCTTCAAGTAATCTTTAACTATTTTACTTATAATAGTATTAATATTAAACTTATTATTTAATTTCATCTATTTTTTTAAAAAGATTCAAAGATAAAAAGATCAAAGATAAAAAGTAATATTCAAAATTATAGACTTGAAATAAAAATTTCCCAGTTGACATTTAGAGTTGTCATTTGAGTTTCTATTTTATTTTTAAATGGTAAATAAGTAATATTTAGTTTTTAAAAGTTGTATTTATTTTTTTAATGAATTTATTTACTGTTAACGCACCAATTAAAACAATGAATACAAAACAACTATTTAAAATTACTAAGCACCTGAAGAAAAAAAAATCAGGTAAATTTATCGTACTTCGATAGAATTTCTGGTAATGATATTTGATATATGATATTTCTGGTAAAAATAAACTGTATGATATTTCTAGTAAAAATAATCATAATCATAAGAAAAGCAAATTATACAGTTCTTATTCTTTTTTTTTTTTTTTCGTTCACATTATAGCCATAATATCAGAACTTCTGGTTTTAAAAATTATGGTTCTTATTGCTACACATTTATGAAAAATACAAAACTGAATGGTAAATTTAACCATATAAATGGTTTTTATGCCATACTTTAAGGTATAATAAGAAATTACCAAATTTATACCGCATTTAAAGAATTTTATCACGTATTATAAAACCCTATTTTATAGTTAATTTTGCCGAAATCTTTACTAAAGCGCTTCGTTGAAAATTATCGAGTTTTTTTGGTGATTTATAGATTCAGAACCAAGGTAAATTTAACCGTATTCCGGTAGTTTTGATTATACTTTTTCTCTGAGATTAATCTCTTAAAATATTAAATTATTTTTAACTGCAATCAAAAATACAGAATATAAAAGAAATAATGAAACTGGATTGAAGGGGAAAATGCAATAATGACCAAGCAAAATCATTCGATTTACTTGGACCAAACAATATTGAGACCAAACCTGTCTTAATAAAATATAACATTTTAGAATCTTTAAATTGAATATTTTATCATTTTGATTTTCAAATTTGTTTATCGTAAATAAATAAAAATAATTTTGAATAATAAGGCAATTCATGTGGGTTAGCGTGTGGCTGGGAGTATGCTGTAAAACCTACTAATTAAATAAAAATTAAATATGTAAGTGTGTTCCTTATTCTTAACTGAAACTTTTATCGATATGTAAGTAAATCAACAATGAATTTCAAAGAACATGTAAAAATTTGCATTTATGCTTTACTTAAAATTACTCAGAAACTATTTAAAATAGTTATATTTTTCTTTCCTCAGAAACTATACATTACAAATGATTTATTTTCGAAATAATTTTAATATTCTTAGTTACTAAAAATATAACGATACTAATTTAAAACGACACATGTGTCTCATTAGAAGTAATTAAATATAAACGTGTTCTATAACGTGTAAATACATTTAAAAATGAACTTCTCTTTATATACTTATTTTATTATACATAATTACTCATATATAAAATATATATTAAGAAAAAGTTAAAAAACGGTCTCAATTAGAAATGGAACCAGCGAATATACAAAGCGAACACCTTACACCTTTAATCATGCACCCACATACGTTTCCTTTTTTTAATATAATATTAAACGGACTAAGTTTAGGATAGTTTCAATAAATATTTAGCAATTAACTAAGTTTCAATAGGAATTTTACAGATACGTTCTATTCATTGCAAATTCAATGTTAGAAATAATATTATTGCCATAAAAATAACTTCTCCATTAAAAAACATTTTAGCCATATGCCTTCATTAACGCTGATAGACTTTGAGACAGGAAAATCATAAGTGATTCAATTTTGTCTGTTTTGATGCAGTTATTTAAAACAACAATAATGCCACTTGTTCATACTTCAGGTAAAAAAGAAAAACATTGACTATAAAATCGTGCCAAATTCGAGAACAATTTTTCATAAAATTAGTATCGGAAAAATCACAAAATTTTGCGCAATTACAATTTCATTTATAAATTAATTTTTTGAGCGAAAAATATTTTTAACATTTTTTTAAACAGCAAAAAAATCTGGTATTAAATTTTTTTTAAAAAATGGAATTTCATAGCAATTTTTTAGCACATGAATTGCGTTTTCAATCAGTTTCAACATTTCTATTTCAACAAAAATAGTTTTGAAAATAATGCTTCTAATATTTCATTTATTACAAATAGTATACAGTATACCCATAGTATTAAACAATATATCTTCAGTTAATATTGGTTTCATTTTACATTAGAACGTTTATA
This sequence comes from Parasteatoda tepidariorum, assembly GCF_982258835.1. Taxonomy (NCBI): domain Eukaryota; kingdom Metazoa; phylum Arthropoda; class Arachnida; order Araneae; family Theridiidae; genus Parasteatoda; species Parasteatoda tepidariorum. The sequence goes on along the minus strand of NC_141762.1, from coordinate 47,089,413 downwards.
TGTCTAGAACCTGTAAGATTAATGTGCTTTAATTTTGTTAAAAGCAACAAAAGCAACTTTATTGATAGTCGTGCTGCTAAATATTTTACAAAATCAAATAAATTTTAAAGAAATTACTAAGTGTTTTACATAGAAAATTTTCATATTGTCGACTCGTTAACTATTTTAAACATACTTGAAGCGAGAAAAAGTAAACTCTGTGTAAAACACATAGTTTATTTTGCGCGGTGGAAAGCATTCTGATTAAATTACAGTACTGTATGGTAAAGACTAGTAAGCAGCACGTCAGTCTTACTTAAAAAAACTAATTTTCATTAATGAAACCAAACTATATGATATTTAAACCATTAATTTTGTAGTTTTTCCAGTCTTATAATTAGGGCTTACCAGAAATTCTGGTTTTCAAAATTATAGATCTTATTGCCCCACAATTAGTAAAAAGTAAAGAACTGAAAAGTGAATTTAACCTATGAATACATAATTTTCAAGCAATGCTCTAGGGCAGGGGTGGCGAACCTTTATACACCATCGTGCCATTTTTTTCTAAAAAATTGTTTAATGAGGTCATAGACGTGCCGTCAAATAATTTTGACTTCGTGATTATTGGGAATATAATAATACTTAACACTATCAACTCAAAACTCTTTATTTGCATTGAAAAAAAATACATTTTGACATGTCTTAAAACAACTTAAAGTAACATCAGTGTGACTTCTGTTGTTGCAGATTCGATGACAAATAACTTATATTAGGTTGTAAGATGTTAGTTTAAGCAGGACTGTTAATTTTTTTTTGCTAGTTGTTTATTGTTAGCTTGTTTTTTATGGTTATTGATTGTCTTTTTAGTATTAATTGTTAATTTTTTATTAATAATTGTTTATTATTTTGCTTGTTTTTGTGAATTTTAATTAAATTGTTACATATGCATCATAGTGTAATAACATTTGTGTAATAGCAATTCATTGTGTAATAACAAATGTGATCGGTGGCGTGACCGAAATATTGTGTCTCGTGCCATATATGGCACGCGCGCCATTGGTTCGCCATCCCTGCACTAGGGTATCATAGTAAAATTACTAAATGTTACCACATTTATCAAATTTTATCTCATATTATAAAAACCTATCTTCCCTTTTATTTTTACCGAAATACATACTAAATCATTTCCTTAAAATTTACGGAGCTTTTTTGTGTTTCCATACAGTCAGAAACACGCTAAGTTTTACCACATTCTAGTAATTTAGACCAGACTCTTTTATTAGCATGGAAAGTAATTTAAAACATTTACGTAACATTTTTTTTTCAAATTAGCATATCACATTTAACATTTTTTAAAACAACCAGAGATTTAATAGTTTTAACAAATGTAAACTTAATTATTTGAAAGGTAGACAAAATCGATTTTGTCTTTCCTTCAAATATGCAAATTATTATATTTATTCCCTACGTGCCAAATTATAAATAGATTTCCATGAACAGTACGTAATAAATCATTTGTTATTTATCATTTCAATTAACAGCACATAATGAAAGTAAGTCTAGAACTGGTTAAACATCAACTTCAAATAAACCGCGCCGCTGCAACAGAATAATTTTATCATCACTGAAGGAAAATGGTAAATAAGTAGTTCATAGGCTCCTTGGGAAATCTTCAAAATGCTTGCGTTCTACAAACTTAGATCAGTAACGGATCAATTCATCATTCATTTTCTTTTCCAATGACTAAGCTCTCATAAATGATTAATAGGTTCATAGAAATTGCATTAGCGATATAATTAAGGCAATAAAAAATAAAATATTCGCTTCGTATACTTACGTATTGAAACCAAAACTAAAATATACAGGATTTTAAGTCATAATAAAAAAATACGAGTAGAGAAATAATCAATACTTGCTTATTCTTTTGATGTAAGCGTATGAAATTAACTGAATCCTGAATATAGTATGAATCCTGATATCGATCGAGAATTTCCTGACATTGAATATTTTATAATTTTCTGTTCTGTTTTTCAACTCATTTTATCAAATGAAGTTGCTTAAGAATTTTTTCTTCATCATAAGTCATGGTTAGGTATATTGTTTTTGCATTTACTGACTTCATAACGTGATATCATGATATTAATAATTTAAGCAACGCTGACTTTAGACTTTCAAAGATATGTATTTTTACTTCTAGAAAAGTTCCACAATAAAAAAATGAATAAATAAATAAAGTAAAAAAAAAAAATATATATATATATATATATATATATATATATATATATATATATATATATATATATATATATATATATATATATATATATATATATATATATACATGTCGGAAATTACAGAACAATGAAAAAAGGGGGAAAAAAGAAAAGTAATAATAAAAATAACAAATAACCGGGAAAAAAATTTCCGAAAAAAAGGACAAAGAATTTTTTAAAAAATTCGGAAAATAAATGATATGATCTTTTCCTCAGCTCACACGATTATATCCGATTATATTATATCTTTTATTTTCTGGATTTTTTTTAAAAATTTTGTTCTTTTTTCCGGAATTTTTTTCCGGTTTTTTTTTATTTTTATTTTTATTATTATTTTTCTTTTTTTCCCCTTTTTTCATTGTTCTGTAATTTTTCCCTTGCTTTCTCTACATTTTGAACTTATTTCATGAGTTCCATTTATTTGCAGCTTATGCAATAAATAAACTAATTTTCTTGGATAGATATTTCAAAACTTTCGAAAGATATCTTTTTTGGATGCAAAAGAGTTTTAAACTAAATTGAAAACAATATAACCACGATTCATTATAAAGATATTGTGTACCGACTTTCTCACATTAAGTGAGTCATTAAAATTTCTTAAAAAAAGAGAGAAAATGGATGGAAAATGTACTTGAATAAGTATATAGCAATCCATTTTAATAGTAAAGGGATTTATGGAATAAAAAATTGGATAAAAGTCTTTGCTCCAACTAATTGGGTGAATTCCAGTATTCACTAAGTAATATTTTTTACTTTTATCCTTCTCTTCTCTACGTTTGATCTTTCTTTTACTTTAGAAATCGCATTTGTCATCCGCTGAAAATATAAAATCTTTTAGGTTAACTTACTTTTATAACTTAGTCAGAAAGTCATCTTAAATTTTTTTATCTGGTGGTCTGTTGTTAAAAGTGCTTCTACTAGAGAGAAAAAGTCTTTTTTCAAATCCTCTGTATTAAGTTATAACTTCAGTTCACTAAATTCAGGATATTTATTCTATTTAAGATTCAAAATCATTTCGTTTTAGTTTACAGATTCGAAGAAGAATATCAATTCATTTTTTTATAAAAAAAATTAAACAATTGTTGTCAAAAAAAATTTAAATAATAAAAGAGTTCAAAATGGTAAAACTGGTGTGACTGATTGCTTGTTAGATTTTAGTAAGCTTTTTAAAAGTCAAATACAAGCTTTTCTAGACATTTTCTTATTAAAATATACCTCGTGTCGCTTATAAGGGTTATCAAAACTTTATTCAAAAACATTATATGAATATCTGTATGTCAAGTGAAAATTAAACTTATCATCCAAATTGCTTAGCAGTACTTTATTGACGATAATATGTATTTTCTTTCCTATATTTTGTTCTCCTATATTTTCTTTCCTATATTTTGTTCATTTATATCTGCCTTTATTATGTTTATTTTTATGCAAATGACTTCTATTTAAGTAAGCTATGGTTTTATTAACAGAAACTTTAAACAAAATGTTAAAACTTGCATACAACTCTACACCGTTTATCATTCGGCCCTGTAAAAGATCGAGGGAAAAAATTAACTCTTAATTACCAAGTTTTTTTCAAGGTTATAATATAACCTAACATAGCATCTATTTTAGGCTAAGTGTTTAATATAAATAGTTACAGTTCTCATTTTAAACATAATAACTTATGTAAATATTATATCATTAAAGACAACAGTAACGGAAAAGTATTTTTCGACGTTCGTGTAAATTAATTTAAATACTTCTTAATGTGTAATATAATTTACTAATAATACACTAACAAGAACTACCAATTTTAACTTAGCAGTTAAATATAAAAACAAATATAATTGAATCAATACACTATCTATTTATATTTCTTTTTGCTTCAGTTCAGATTTAAGACGTAATTTGTTCCCCTTAGATTGCTTCAAGTTTCTAGTTAATTCAGTTTACACTTCTGTGAACATTGTTAGCAAGATTTCTATGATTCACCCGACTAAAAGAAATCTGTTCAATAACTTTAGAAATTTCAGTTTCGTTTCTTATTTGCTTTAAAATGGGAGTATATAATAAACAAATTTATCTTCTTGACTTTTACAGAGTTCTTTTCTAGCATGATATTCTTTGAGCACTATCTTTACAAAATTTTTCTACCCTAAACTAAAACAAATTAATGACAATTTATGTAATGCTGATAGAAAATTTATACTGAGAGAAAAAATGGTCAATACGTCCAGAATGTGATAAAATTCAAAGTGAATTCTGAATTTATAGGAGTATCAAAAATCTCCTTAACTTTTACGACACGCTTTAGTAATGATTTTTGTAAAATTAACGATAAAATATGGTTTTATAATATGGAAATAAAAAATGCCGAATGTGTGGGGAAATTTGGTAATTTTATCTTGATACCTTAGAGCATAGCATAAAAAACATTTACTCGGTTGAAATTACTTTTGGTTTTGCATGTTTGCATGCAACTATAAAACCTATAATTTTGAATAACAAAATTTCTGGATAAACTCTACTATATGAACTAAAAAATTATCAAATGAATAGTTTAAATACCATATATTTTTGTTTTATTATCTGAAATTACATTTTTTACCAGAAAGGTCAGTACCATACGATACAGTAATTTTAACAGATTTTTTTCTCCGTGTATGTACTACAAAGTAGGATATTAGAATTTCGGCGTAATAAAGACAATATATGTATTCCTCTACTTTAATTGTTTCAAAAAATGTGTCAGTTAATCTAAGCGCTCTTTGATTTCATTCCACATTAATTGATTTATATTAAATGATCTAAGTTTATTTGATTTTAATCTCATTTTTCCAGTCAGTTAATCTAAGTGCTCTTCGATTTCATTCCACATTAATTGATTTATATTAAATAATCTAAGTTTATTTGATTTTAATCTCATTTTTCTCGTTTTAAAAATCATCTTTCACTACTAGTTAACTCTAGTGTTTTATTAATTAGTGTTTCTTATAAAGGTATTTTTAAAAAGTTTTAAAATATGCGTCAAAAAGTAGTGATTAAAGTGCAATCCTTGCAATATCACGTACTGAATTATTCAATTTAAGATCAATTGCAAATAAGCCATTTGCACAATAAGGAGGCATACATGTACTCCAATATTCACATTGCACAAAATATTATTCAGAATACCATACTAGCTTTTGATCTAATAAGATCTTCAAACATTTAAGGTATTTGCATAATTCAAGTAATTAGTTTTAAATATCCCGGTGGCTGAGCGGTAGCGCTTCGCGCTGTCGTGCCACAGGTCCTTGGTTCGATCCTTGGGCCGGGCAAGGCCGACTCAGCCTTTCATCCCTTCAGTGGGTCGATAAAATGAGTACCAAGCATGCTTGGGAACTAACACTGGGGGTTCCGCGTTCGGCTGACCACCTGACCGGAACATATGCTCCTGCACCCCAGAGCCCAAGGTCAAGAAAACTGAGATGGGCACAGTCGGCCTTGGCCCTCTTAATGGGCTGTCGCGCCACTGAGTTAGTTAGTTAGTTAGTTTTAAATATGTTAATAAATTTGAGCAGTCGATATTTCACATTTCGAAATCAGACACAAAACCGTGTTTTCTCTAGATAACAAATTCGTTGGATTTAAATAGTTGCCCCTTAAACTGTAGGTGGTTAGACAGAGTAAATTATGGCTCAAATACTTCAGTCAGAGTTCAACATTTTGACCCTTTAATCTTAGTTTTACTTTTTTCGTATTTCGCCACATCTCTTGAACTGAGCTCATGGGTGGTCACCTCCTAATGAGGTGACCCAGGTATGAATCCCAGCGGTGCCTGATAGATACGAATTCTACTCCCAGCTCCCACCGACCACAGTGCTAACTTGAAATATCGTCTGTGGTAGACGGGTCAAGGGTTATAATTCCATGCCAACCGTGTGAGGTTTTCGTTTTTTTACTCTCCATGTAACGCTAATGCGGGTTAGTTCCTCAAGAAAAGTTTTCCGGGAAGACTATTTTGTCAGAAGAAGATAGGAATTTCCTAGTCTTCTGGGTTGGGCTCAAAATTACAAGACTACGGATTTGAACAATGATAGTCGTAAACTCAGAACTGGGTCGGCTGTTCAACTCCAGCTATAAAATTATAAAATACAATATCTCTTGAACTGTTTTAAGAAAATCAAATAATTTTTGCTCGTATTTATAAAACTCGTTCTTCAAGTAATAATCCAACTCAAAACAGTTTTAAATTATAAGATGTACAAATTTTAATATTGTTTTAAATAAAATATTAATAAATTAAAAAATAAAACTTAAAACAAATTACAATAAGTAAAGAGCAACGCGGTAACTTTACGGGGAGGAGGATTTTCATTTGCTCTCCTCACTAAACAATTTAGAGTATTTATTTTAAATTTTATTTAACCTACCATATTTTAAAAAGCAGGAATTTTGTGAATTGTTCTTTAATTTATCAAAAAATGTTTATTTGCAGAAAGAGTATTTAATACGTTGTTTGTATCTGATTTTGTAAATGAAAAAATTATTTGCGTCAATTAATTAGCTTATTTTATTTTCACCCCTACGAGCCATCTAAGATAACATATTTGTACGTTAAAAATTATTTACTAATTTGTGAATTACCCAGAAGTAAAAATACGTAAAAAATAAAAGAGATAATATTTAATTTTATTGGAACTTTGAACAAGAAACAAATTATTAATTTATCAAAACTTTACTTCATAATTCAATTAATTCAGAGATAATTAAATTTAAGAATGGCGTTCAAGTAAAATAAATTTCATTCCAAGTTTTAAAGCAGAAGATATTTAATGTTCGTTTAAATAGTTGGAATAATTAAAAAGTAAAGTTTTAAACTTATAAACAGATAACAACTTAAAATTTTGCAGCATTTATGAAGTAGCTATATTAAACGTAGCTTTTAAAATACACCCAATTCAATTAAAAATGTAAATATAAACTGAGAAAAGCGTAATCAAATTTATCTTATGAAGGTTGTTGTTTTTAAAAATAATTAAAAATTAATCTAATTTAGTTACAATTTGCACCTCCAAACAAGCAACTAAATTTAATTATGTTTGTGAAATTCTTTAAAACTTTAAAAAATAAAATAGCAAAACAAAAGAATTATGGGTATATTTGTAAAATTAAAACATTTCAAACGTTTTTTGAGGTGTTATTTTTTTTGTTTCGATTTCAATATAAACAAGGAAAAAAGAAATGGGCTGAGACTAAATTAGCACTGGCAGAAATTTCTCAGTAAAAAAAATGGCTAAATAACAATTTATTTAATTGTTTCGTGCTGTTTCAAGTATGAATAGTTTCGTGTGTCATGCTAGTTACAATATTAACCTATAATCTAATATTACCTATAATATTCAAATAGGACCACGTATTATATTACCGGGTAATAGTGTACCCTTCCAGAGGAAATAATTATAGACCTCATAGGGGGTACACAATGTGTGGCCGTGTAGTTTATTATGCATGTATATCTAAAATAGTCTTCTGAAAAGCTTTAAAATGAGGAAATTCGTCGTCTAAAGAGCTTTAAATATTCGAAGTCATATTAAATAATGCAAGGCCCGATATCAGACCTTAATATTGACCCATAATATTTTAATTGAACCACGTATTATATTACCGGGTGCTAGTGTACCCTACCAGAGGAAATAATTATAGACCTCATAGGGGGTACACAATGTGGTCCTGACTTGTTTTTAAAGGATTAAAAACCGCATAGTTTTGTATTCATGGTTTTTTTAAACACACTAGTTGTAAACGGTATCAAAACCGTTAAGATAAAAAAAGCTATTTACCGTAAAATTTAGGGTTAATTAGATGGACAGACTACTGCCGGTTATATTACCGTAATTTCAGAAGGAAAAGTCTAACAGTGTACTAAACATAAAATAAATGAAACTTCGAAGATACATTTTTTCGTATCCTGAACTAAAGATAATTTTTAATACTGTATTTCTAAATGGTATATTTTCAGAAAACTAATCAACATTGCTCGAAAAAATTCATAAGATATTTCAGGAAACTAGCTGTTCCCTCCTATAATAATCTAAGAGACAAATTTTTTAGCTTAATTCCCTTGCTTCAACTTTAAGGGGTACTTTTTTTTAATATATTTACCTAACACCAGAAAAAAATCCTCTACGTTGAAATTAGAGAGCGCGCCGGCTTTTTTTCATTAGCTCATTTTCCTTCATTATTCAAACAACTGTTGTTTTAGAAAGAATTTCCATTTATAATGAGCAATGAAAAAATCAAGTTTTTTTTTCTTTCTTTGGAGTCATAAATATAATAAGCAATGAAATATTAAAGCAAATTTTTGCGAGTTTATCCTTTATTAAAGAGGAAAATCAAATACCGTTGACAACAAAAAAAAATATTGTACGCACTGAGAAAAAAAGTACGCTATTAGAAATTTCTAGGAAAAAATGGTTAAATAAAAATTTCTTTTATTGATATACGGTATTCAAACTGTTAACTGTGATAAAAAACCGTTTATTAACTGTTTTCACCTGATACGGTAAAACAACCAGAATTTTATCGCACCAACTAGGCCCACCTAATGAAGTCAAATAGTTTCTTGCAGCTGCGTATATATTACAGCTGGGTATATATTATAGACGAGGAAGTTTGTCTAAGGCCGGGATAGCCTGGTCGGTAGGGCACTGGACCCATGTCGGAGAGTTCGAGGGTTCGAATCCCGCTGGCCGAAAACTCCCCGTGTAGTAAAGTGAGTGATGCACGTTAAATCCGTCGAGTCGCAAAAGTCCTCCCATAACAAATCAATACCTCTGGGAGTAATGGATTGGAGATCGATCGTTCTCTGATTCAGGTCAAAATTACAATCTGTGGATGAATGAATGGATGTATGAATGGGACCGCCTTATAAACGGGTGTGATGTATGGCGTGGCAGAAGTCGAATTCTTGGCCATAGATGGTGCCACTGAAAAACAAGAACAATCGCACTCCTTCTGCCTAAACAGGCATACGTCAACAACAACAGAAGGCTGGTCTGCTACTCTCATGACCTACAGAACGGGGGCTTCATAAGATGGGCCTAGCTGACGCGGATAAAATTCTGGTTGTTTAACTGTATTAAATTCGGTGAAACAACCGGACAGAAAACAGTCACAAAAAGATTTTTCTCATTCTTAAAAGTTTTAATACCATGTTTTTCTGATTATTTGACTGTTTTGATTGAATATGATAAAATAAGAATTATTAAATTGTTATAAAGCCATTTTTCCGAAAAATATCTAAAAGTGTAGACAATGGTCAGAAACACGAATTTTGTCTTTAAAACTCTTTTAGTTCATTTTCTAAGTAAGTTTACAGTAGAAAATTGGGTAATTACTTTTTTGTATTTGATTTTTGATTTCCTATGTCAAAAGCTACACATAAATAAAATTTAACAAGTTTTAAAAGTAAACTTTAAAATATCTGTATATAAAGTTTATCATTTTTAACATTAACTGTTTTTCTGATTGACTTAAAAATTTAAAACAATAAATCAAGCCTAAGTGAAACTCTCTGTACAATTTTTAAAGTTCATTTCATAAAAATAGAAGGATAAACATCTCCTTGGTCAAGTTGGCAAGTTTCCATATATCGAAATATTGTTAGAAGACAATATTTTATCAATTTTAAACGTCATTTTTTTTTGAATAAAAGAAAAGGAACTTTTTGAAGCTTGAAATATTTTGACCTACGAGGTTTAAGATATATTTTTAATACTTTCACAGTGAAGTAGAAAATTAAATTTTTATTTTAAAAAATTTAATTCTCTGTGCAAATTATGTTTAATGCATAGATTTATCGGAGTCGATAGATTACATTTTGAAATGTGTAAAGAAATTTTTTTTTTGAAATATTTATCAAAGAAAACTCCTGCACGACTCCATCATATTAGATGTTTTGAAGAATTGTTTACAGCAAAATACAATATTCTCTAATATTGAGAGTCAAAAATCAAATTCATCGAAAATAAAGTTTGTTTATTCAGAGAAAGTATGTTTTTTGTCAGATTTTGACTAAAACACCGTCTCTACTAGTTAATTAGCATACTTAAGGTTAGCCTTTCAAAATATTAATATTAGGCCTTAGTACATGACAATCCAATTGTTAGATTGAAAGTTATTCGTATTTCATTTTTTTAACATTGCTCACTGTACATCAGAGACATAAAAAATTTAAAAATTCAGTTCGTTCATGGTTCAGAAACAAAAGGAAAATGTGTGTAGGAAATTTTTATAGGTTTTACTCAGAGTCTGCTATCTCAACAGTTTATAATTTTGTTCAATTTTTTCCTTTCAAACTCAAAGTAATATTTTTAATGAAATTTCCTCAAAATGAATTCACATGAAAAAACTGTCTAGCAAAATTACCGATTTTCGATAATGACATTTCTGAATAAATAATATTTACCTGGTAATTTTATCTGGTAAAATAATAATTAATCTGGTAAAATAATAGATAATGAAACTAAAATGTATGGTAGTCAAAAAATTCATTTTTTAACTAATCGGCTCATATAGCAACAGTTTATCAAAACTTCTGGTTTCTGAAATAATAGTTTTTATTACCATTCATTCATTTAGTAAAATATACAAATCTTAATGGTAAATTTATGCCATGCTAAAATTACTAAATTTTACCATATTTATCAAACTTTATTAAAAATTAAGAAATCATATTTTACTGTAAATTATACCAAATTCATTACCAAAACTATTCGGTAAATATTACCGACCTTTTTGGTGTTCCTAGAGTCTGCCATGAACCATATTCTGGTTTTGACCATACTTTTAACTCAGCTCATGATAAAAAATATATAATTAGAAGAATTTGAATCATTTTCTAATTTATATATATTATACGAGAGATACTAGAAGAATTTCCTTAAACAAAATATCTTTCGAAACTTATTTAATTGATATTTATGGATATAACATACAAAAAAACACTTGAATAATGTCTTACTTTTATTAAGTATTTTTATACTTAATTCAAAACTAAAAAAATTCATTTTACCTTAAAAAAGTCAAAAATCAAAACAAATAAGTAAATATTCAAAAAACAAAATTTTAAATATAAATAACAGCAGTAAAATACAAATTTAAAACACATGAAATTTTATTACTACAGTAATTATATTTTTAAAAATACATAAATTGAAAAACAATTAATAAATTTTATTTTTAGAAAGGAACGATAAAACGTAAAACAATACCTTCTCTATGAGCTGCAATCTATTGTGCTGTATAAAATGTACACGGAAAGTGTTTATTGCACATTGGGAGAAAGACCTACAGTGGAATATTTAATGTTATTATCGCCAACTGAAAGAGAGAGAGACATGATTGCATTTAATTCACTGATCCAATGCATTCACAAAATTAAACTAATTACAAATGTTTACGAACACGACATCTTCTAGTTCCTTACACTTACCAAATCCAAACTTCTGAATGATTTTTTATATTAGCTATAAGATAAAATTAAATACTAGATTTTAGAATGACTCTGTGCAGCTCTGGAGTGGTCATGGACTCCGTACTTATACTCCACTGTCCTGCTCTAGGCAAAACTTTTCTCGCAGAGAGTTATTGGGAGGCTAGATGTATGTTAGATTAATGAATTCTGTTTCAGCATTTTTTGTTGTACTCTTCGTCCTTTCTTTCATTGTTTTCTGTTGTAACTGTTCATAATCTGCCATTTGAAATAAAATAAAAAAAGATTTTAGAATGAGAAGTAGTATTTGTTCAGATTAGTGTACTGGATATTCAAAAGGTTAATTTTAGAGAATGGAACAGTATATTGCTGCGTTCGATATAAGAAACGAGAATATCTCACTAAATCTCAAAACCAGTAATAAAATTCATTTATGCGCGTTTGAAATTTTTGCTTTGAAATTTTTCAACTAGAATATTCGAAAATATCACCTATTTTTTTACTCCATTTATATCTCTCTTACTAATTAAAATGAAAAAAAGTATTTTTATTTTATTTAAATTAACCAAACAAGATTAAACAAACCATATAACAGTAATTTATTTCATTTTTATTATTTTATAAACTTTAATTGCATTTGCAAATCGACCACCATAAGCTAAACGTGTATTTTAAGCCCTGCACATTGCAGCTATTTAAGCCGTATTTAAAACTTTAATAGTGTTTAGGGCGAATTATTTAATTTGAAAATTAATTTCCAATTAATTTTACTACGGCTTGAAGCATTAAAGTTGAATTTAGAGACTATCGTTTCGAAACATCATAAAACTTTTGAAAGTTTCCTAATATACTGAACTTAATATGCAGCTCAATAATCACTCAACTCGATGGATTCTCATAAGAATAATTAATCGCGGCCATTTGCTAAAATCATTCTTGGGGATTAAAATTTCACTCTCGACATTAAAACGTATAAGGAATATGATAATTAAATAACCCTCTATTTACGCGTAGTAATCGTAAACTATTAATCTTAAGCAGAAATTCATTTAAAAACATTTACTTTTTTGAAAAACCCTTAAGTTTGTTTTTACTGCTGTTAATCTTTATATATATATTTCGTCTGTTCGTGTGTATGTCACTGAACTCCTCCTAAACGGCTGGACTGATTTAAATGAAATTTTCTGTGTACCTTCAGAAGGATTCGAGAATGGTTTAGATTCACAATAGAACATTCTGCCACAAACCGTTCCAGCGGTATCAGCGAAAATCGAAATGGAATTTTCTGATTGGTTAAAATTTAGCCATTGTTTTAAATTTTGCTGTACCCGAATCAGTTTTCAAATATCTTGAAGATAACAACAGTGATATTTTCTATCTTATAGCTCTATTCTTTTAGAAAAGTAAATTACATATACTTTAATATTTAATCATAATTCGGTTCTTTATTTCAGGTGAGCACAAGCAAGTAAAATCAACGAGAATAAGTTTCGTAATTATTGGTCGTATCACGGATTTAGTATTGTGAAAACTGTTTAATAAAAATGAAGGCAAAAGCAAATTTTATTCATCTTGCACGCTTTTAATAATTATTTATATTTAGTATGCAATTTTAGCTCAATTTAGTATGCAATTTTTCATTGCTGACAGTTGTCATTTGAAAACTATTAGATTGTTTATTATTACAAAGTTTGCGAATTCACATTCATTTTAATTATTTCATTTAAAAAATAGGAGTAGACTATATTTGAGGGTGCCCCTTGATTCTCACCAAGTTGTGATAGCGGTTGATCTCCAAGCTGACCGATGTTGAATCCCAATCGTGATTCTGATTCGTTTAAATTTCAGCGTTATTTTTAAATGTTCAACGGTATATGTAATTTCAGAAGTCCGTTAGTTCTATGTTGGATACCGGCTGGTTAGGTTACTTTTGCTTCTGATCAATAGGATCGAAGGTATGTGGGCAGTCATAAAAAAAGGACTTTAGAAAAAAATGTCACTGCCATTCCGAAACCACAGACTCCATTTTCAATTCGTATTTCGCCGAATTTATGTGGCGATGGAGGAACACAGATTCTATTCATGATAAATTTAGACAGTATCTAACTGCTATTAGAGAATTCTGTGCACCTAAAACTGAGGAAATTCAAGCTTAATGAATAAGTGAGATGTTTTTTTTTCCTTTTCTTTCTGTGCTTACTCCATTAATTTTTATTTCGATTCAAAATGCATTTTATTGGGTTTATTAATTTCGCTTACATTGGGTTCATTGCAATTTTATAAAGTTTTGGCCGATGTCTTGCTGAAATTTTCCAATGTATTATTAAAATATCATTATGTTTTGGCAGCCATTCCTGTTACCGCGGTGTTCCGCGCAAACAGGAATGGTGATAAACATAAGTTACCAATTTCGTCAAGGGGCACCCACAAGTATATTTTTACCAAAAATAGATTTTTGTTTTAAATTTTATCATTATTATATTTCTTATTTAATTTATTTCATTTTTATTGCTTTTTTATTATTTAAAATAAATACGTGAATTTTCGAATTAGCAAATTTGCGACCACTGTCAACTTCTACATTTCTTTTTGTTTGAAAGAGAATATTTGCAAAAATATGCAGCCTAAACGAATCGCTCTTAGTCGATCAACATCTCAAGCACGCAAGAAGAGAACTAACCGTGTTTCAGAAAAATCGGAGCAACGGGAAGAAAGACTTGAAGCTAATCGAGAACACAATGCTTTAGCCCGTTCCTTAGAAACGCCTGAGAAACAGGAAAGAAGACTGTTAACAAATCAACTACGCACTACTCAAGCCCGTTCCTTGGAAACATCAGAGCAACGGGAAAGAAGACTGTTAACAAATCAACTACGCACTTATCAAGCCCGTTCGTCGGAAACATCAGAGCAACGGGATGCAAGAATAAAAATCAATCAAGAACGCACCTCGCTATTCAGACGCTGCCAATACTCTGATTTGAATCTCAGTGCATTTCACTATGATCCGACAACCAACTATAGTCTTTCACTCAAGCGTCATCATCGGAAAAATGGATCAATTATGTATGTTTTGTAGTGCTCTCAAATTTAAGAATGAAACAGCTGGAATTTGCTGTTCTGGAGGCAAAGTGTAACTACCAGATTTAACGTCGCCAGCCGAGCCATTATCAACGTTGTTATCGGGTCAAGCAAATCAATAGAAACTTTTCTTGCCGAATATAGGTCAGTACATTCGTGTTTCCAAATGACTTCATTCGGTGCTGCTACAAGTATCGGTGCGCATATGGACAGCTAGAGTTATTTATTACATTCAGATGCAATCCTACTTGAGCTAAAATTAAAGAGCTTTAGTAACTTAGGCAACATCATCGGATCTTCATGATGCATTATCACACGTGAGTTAAAACAAATATTAAGCTCTAAACTTGGTTTTATTGCGAAAAGTCATGTTTTTAGAGAGACACGGTGTTTGATGCATTCTATTGAACGGCAGAAAAAGAGAATTGCCACATGATTTGGCTTATTCAAAAACTCACACCAGGACAAATTGGTCAGCTCATATCAGCAGAAATATTCATGACGCCATTGATCCAGAATTATTTCAGATCATCATCCAAAATATGTTTCATGGTCGGTGTGCATCACCATACATGTCTGTTTGAAAATGCACTAACGATATCCTAGAGAATTAACTGTTGAGACTATCACTGGTTTTTTCACCATTAAATACAATTCTCTATTCAAGTCATAATCGCAAATCTCATTTACACACTTAAATACAAAATTTAAATTCAAACTGAAAGCGTTGCAACGCACGCAGGGTACAGCTAGTAGTAGTATAAGTTTACATTTATAAAATGTGTGTTAAGAATTTCACACATTTTTAACATTAATTCATCAGTTGATTTATTTACTGTGCATTACTGACATTTAATTTTTATGCATATTTATTATTAATGCTCAAATAATAGAAGGTAAAATCGGAATTGTCTAGCAAAGTTTGATACATAATAGCTTCTAAAATATATTTTGATAGAAAGTTTAATATATAGCTTATATAATATAATAGCTTAAAATTTAATTCATACTTATAATAAAATGAAGCATCTGAAATAAATTCTGATACAAAGTTTAATAGATAGCTTACAACAGCTAAACATTTAATATGTACTTATGGATTAATAATAGCTTCTAAAATAATTTTTGATTCAAATTTTAATGTATAGCTTATAATACGATATATTAGCTTTAGGTTCAATACATACTTAGAGTTTGATAATGACTTCGAAAATATATTTTGACACAGAATTTGATACATAATTGTTGTATTAATTGTGCGAGTAAGATTTTTTTTTCTTTTAAATGCGCGTGCTACATAAGTTAAATGCATAAACATACATAAAGTTAAACATGCATACGCAACGTATGCGAGGAAAAAAAATTTCATAATTTTTTGGCGAATCGTATATGATAACTAATAAAAAAAGTCTGATTTGAATATCTTAAGAATGTGGGAAATTTCAAGCAATTTAAGTAGTTTTTACTCATTCTAAAAGAAGGTTCGAAACATTAAGGGGTTTAGCAGAAGTATCATTTTATATTATGAAATAAATTTTATTAAAAATGACGTGGATATTCTGGGGGATCATTCCCCATAAAAATATGTTTTCTTTCACATTTTTTTCCTTATACCACCTCATTTTGATACATGGACGATTATTATATTATTATTTTTTTGTCTTGTGATACAAAATTAAATTTGTATAAAACACCTTATCATTTCGAGTTTTCTTTTAAAATATACGAAAAAATTGCTTGAAACTATTGACTTTTTTCATTAGTTGCTAAATACGATTCACAACAAAAATATGAATAGAAATATTTTTTTCATCTTTGTGGAAACGCGGTGTAATAGAAGTACTTTAAATATTCATATCTTGCGCAGTTTTCAACAAATATGTTTCAAATTTTAAAACAATAATTTTCTAATTAATTTTAAATTTTGAGGAAATTTTGTTTAATTTAATGAAATATTTTTAAAGTTATAGCAAAAAATGTAAGACAAAAAATATTTTGTTGTTTTTTTCAAAATATTCCATATCTCCATAAATATTTAAGCGAAGTTTACGAAATTTTATGCAGTTATTGAAAACAACAATCTAATCGATATAAGTTACAAGTTGTGGTGTGGCTAAATCAAAAAGGGGGGTGACTAACATTAAGTCAAATTAAGATTAAATAAAATTTAGATACTAATTATGTAAAGGCCGAAAATGTATAAGTGGTTAACAGTGGAAGTGGGTGCAATTATTCAGGTAAGCGCAACAAAGGAGCATGCTGAAAAAAAAGGAAGAGAAAACAACTTATACTGTACAATTACTCACCAGATACATATTCTAAGATGCAAAGTAACTTTTATTTCACAATTGAAGGCATTATAAAAAAAAACTGGACATGTTAGCAAACATGCCAACAAAAAATAAATCGGCTTCAGCCGAATACGGAGAAAAACATACAGCGTTGTTGAAAACAAAGCAACGACTGACTATTTCTTCGTTATGAAGATAGGGGAGAAAACTCTCGCCAAAAAAATTAAACTTTTGCGAATAACCATTCGGTTGGCTGAAGAAGGATCAGAGGGGCAAATCACAGAGCTGCAAATATTGGCCAACTGGCGAAATTAATTGTTAAGCTCCATGCCAAACATGAAGCGGGGTTGTCTAAAGTGGTGATACACCTGGTAAAGAATTTTGTGGAATGTTCTGGAACATTCTTGGCGCCATCATAAGATCAAAAGGGGCGCTTTGCAATTGATGCAAGCCGAAACGTGGGAAAGAGGACTTGCTGACATTCCTTCTCCATCCAACAATAGGGGTTTGCTGACTGGACATACATCTTGCTGTCAGCAAGTAACAAAAGGAGGAATCTTCTTTTAAAGGAAGAACATACATGCAGAGAAAGATTACTTTCCCAAGGTTACAAAACAAATTGAGGCTTAAAACTTAAATATTACATGAAATATATTGCAAAGAATTATTGAATACTGATAACTAAATAACATTAATTACAAGTGTAAAAAGAAGAAATTAAAAAACATACAATTAAAAGTTTATCACAAATTTAACAGTTACAATTATTTAAGCGTTTAATACATTATTAACAAAATAACAATTAACAAATGATTATTAAATTAGATGAATGATGATGATTACATAAATTAAGATGATTAGATAATTAAATTAGAATTAACAATGATTAGATAATGAAATTAGATAATTAAATTAGAATTAACAATGATTAGATAATGAAATTAGATAATTAAATTAAAATTAACAATTGATTTTATTTAATATGTAGTATACCATACTACATATATTCCCCCCAGATACAGAAAAAAAGGTGAAGCCTTTTTGTACAAAAACTAAATTCAGGACAGCAGGATCTGAAAATAAACAAATGCCAAAACAATTAATATATCCAATGCAATAATGGGAAGACAAAAATCAGAAGCTGGGAAAAAGGTAAAAATTTGCATCCAACAAAAATTAACAAAAAAAACTTGAATAAATACTTAATTGACAACACACAAATACACTACACTGAAAAAAAAAAAACTTGGTGAGATGTTAAGTTGTTTTCAATGAATAATGGCAACACAAAGTCTAAAAAAAATATATATATACACAAAAAAGGAAAAAGGTTTACAAAATTCATCTGAAAAGCAAAAGTATTAGTGCTTGAGAATGAAATTCGTGAAAAGTCACAATTTGGGAGGGAGTCCATGTCAAGAAGAACTAATCAAGTAAGACAGATAAAAATATGTACTGCTCCTGTAGCTGTGCACCTTGATCTCAAACAACACATCCAACCATTTAGCTGCTATTAATTTGACGAAATACCACAGTTCAGTGAATCCAGAAGTCAACCATATATGATGCACGGTGAACTATGAAACACCGACATTGAGTTGCCACTAATTTGACGAAAACACAGAGTTCAATGAAACCAGTAGGAGCACGATATGAGACTATGTGAACGAAGAAACATTGTCATTAAATAAGAGGCCAAGATTACCTCAGTATAAGACGGCAGGATCATGCCTCAGGAGCCGATAGTAGACAATACACACATCAGACATCTCCAGATACGGGATATAGACATCAGGGACGAAGACAGTTCGAGGTAGCAGATACACTGACCACTTTCAGATAAAGTCTGGCAAAAGTCCAGATGAGGGATAGCAACATCAGGGATGAAGACAGTACAAGGTAGCAGATACACTGACCACTTTCAGATAAAGTCTGGCAACGACAACTAGCAAAAGTCCAGATGAGGGGTACAGACATCAGGGATGAAGACAGTTCAAGGTAGCACCAGAAGACAGAGCCGAGCAGTACAGTTTGTGTTGTTGTAGTAAGTTCTGACTCATATGTTCATACAAATATTGAAAACAATTTATATTAGCTCAAACAAAGATATATGCATAAAAACAATACTTATAGACAAGTAAGTATAAACAAAAAATGAGAATAATGTACACTAAAAAATTTAGACTTTGTGTTAGACCAACAAGGTTTAGAACATGTCTCCAAAAAAGGTTGCATGAAAATGCATATAAAAATGACACATAGAAGATTGGGATAAACCCATTACTTAAAATTAAATGCAGTATTAAAATTGCATTAAAGGTTATTTGTATAGTACCACATTCCAAAATAAACAAGGAAAACCTAATTGTATTAGAAAAAATCCAAAGTAATAATTAAAGTCACTTAAGTTACAAAATGTTTACATGAATAGTTGAGTGAAAACAAACTAAGAAAATAGGTAAAAAGTATTGCCCTGAGTTGATAAAAAATTAAACAAGAAAGTGATTAATTAATTAATGATTCTGAAACAAACGTTTCGATCACAACATTCCCAAAAAAAATCTTGTCAGGCCTGATAAGATGTCACATGTACGCCAGCGTAGCAGAGACATCCCAAAATTTTATGGGGGTTTGCAAGCAAAACATTAGCAAAATCACACAAACAGTTATTTGAATTAAACATGTGAACGAAGAAAATATCTAGTATTTTGTTGAGGTAATTTATTACTGGTAGCACACAGAGATGTTTTTCTATGCGGGGCTAACCTTAGACGGTTTGCATGAATTTTAAACACAGGAGCATTAGGATTAGATAAAAATTGGATACTAAAATTAACATCATTATGTTTTGTAATGATGGTGTATGGACCATTGAATTTGGGATTAAAAGAATCTTTGGATTTCAAATATACAATATCATTTACTTCGAATTTACGAAGTTTAGCTTTCCTTTCAAACTTACTGTTTTGATCAGTCTGATTCTGCCTTAAAGAAGTATAAGCATTACTATAATAATTATTTAGATCATTTAAAACCTGAGAAACATAAGAAGCTTGGTCTAAACTTATAAGTTTATTGTTAGAATTTTGGTATGTGTCAAAGAAAATACTCATTTCACGACCAAAATGAAGCATGTTAGGGCTATATCCTGTGGCAGGATGAATAGCACTATTATAGATTTGTTGGTGAATTAAGAGGGCAGATTGAATAGAAATTCCTTGTTCTCGCAAGGCAATCAATGAGGATTTTAAGGAAGTGTTTATTCTTTCTGAAACTGAGTTCAGTTGAGGGTGCCCTGAAGTGGTATGTATTACCTTAATACCTAGTTCAGAATTTATAGTATGAAACACTTCACAATTAAATTGAGTTCCAAGATCACTTAAAATCATGGTAACTCTACCAAACAATGACATATAATTTAACAAATGTTGGACCATAGTATTAGCAGTTAAGTTCCTTAAATGATATAATACAGTAAACTTACTGAAGTGATCAATAACAGTTAACACATGCCCAGTATCTTTAATAGGTCCAACAATATCAATACTAATAAAATCCCCAGGGCGAGTAGGTATGTACACATTTTTTAAGGGGGCTGGTTTGACAGAATAATGCTTGATGCGAATACATGCATCACAAGATAACACATAGTTTAACGTGTCAGCATAGTAGCCTTTCCAATAAAATCTTTTTGACAATAACTCAAAAGTTTTCTTGACACCTGTATGAGATACATGAGTAATTTCCAAAACCTTAGGTCTGAGAGACTTGGGCACAACTATTAAATCAGCATAATCATTCTTATTATATTCTTTATGAAACATGAGTAGCTTAGTATCAGGGGATATAAAATATTTATCAATAATTTTAGTGTTTAAGTTATTATCATTTAATTTAGTAATGATATCATTAAGTTCTTGATCTTTGGTTTGATTGTCCTTAAAGGTTTCATTAGATATTTCAAACTTAGGGTCAGTTTGAGTAACACACACTAACTCATTATTTTTAGGATCAGAAAAAGGTACAATTAGGGATTCAGTATTATCAAAATCATTAAAATTACAGTCTTCTCTTAAATCAGGATTTTGGCATCGACTAAAATAGTCAGCTAGAACATTACAAGAACCGGGTACATATTTAAAATCAAAAGTGTACTCACTTAATAAAAGAAGCCAACGCGTTATAATGTCAGCAGGTGAAGTAGATTTTTTGTAGTATTTAAGGGGTTTCGAATCAGATAGAACTGTGAATGATTTGTTGTATAAATAGTACTTGAATGCTGTTATACCCTTAACAATGGCGAGCAACTCCAACTTTATAGCAGGATAATTTTTCTCACCCTTATTTAATGATTTGCTAAAATAACCTACTGGATGAAAACCATCCTCATATTCTTGTAATAACACAGCAGAAACTGCCATTTTACTTGCATCAGTGTTTAAAAAGAATTTCTTAGAAAAGTCAGGTAATTTGACAAACGGCTTGTTAAAAAAAATATCTTGTAAGGATTTAAATGCATCTTGATGCTGTTGGGTCCATTTAAATGAAATATTCTTCTTCGTAAGATCAGTTAAAACACCAGTTAATTCTGCAAAGTTGGGTATCAATGAGCGATAAAATCCGCATAAACCTAGAAATCGTTTAACTTGTTTTACTGTTTTTGGAGCAGCAAAATTAGTGATTTTAGCAATATTAAATTCAACAGGTGAAATTATGTTTTTGGCAATACGAAAACCTAAATAATCTATTTCTTGTTCAAAAAATCTACATTTAGAGGGAGTAAGAGTTACATTATATTTACTTAAAATGTTTAACACAGCTTTAACTTTACCCATCATGTCATCAAATTCATTGGCACAGATGATAAAATCATCTTGGTAGGCATAAATATGCTCAATACCATGTGCTTTTAACTCATCAATAATTTTGTCAACGAAAGCTTGAAAGGTACTGGCACTAGTTTTGAGACCAAAAGGTAGTCGTTTGTTAGAATATGTACCAAAAGGTGTAGTAAATGTTAACACCTCCTGAAGTTCATCAGGTACCATTATTTGATTATAAGCACTTTTAAAATCTACTTTTGAATAATATTGAAATTGAGAAATATTGTTAATTAGAGTCGAAATCTTGGGAAGAGGGTACGTTGAATTTTCTATTATGGAATTAAGTAACCTAAAGTCTAAAGCAAGTCTATATTTGTTTTGATTAGAGGAGTCAGTATCTTTTTTCTTTACTAAAACCATGGGCGAAGCCCAGCTAGAAACATTTCTTTCAATAATATTAGCATTCATTAACTCAGTGAGTTCATTTTTTACAATATCCTGTAAAGCTTGTGGTATATCATAAGGTAAGGTTTTAATAGGGTTATTGGATTTTAACTTAATACTAGGTTCAACTAAATCGGTACAGCCAAGTGTGGCAACAGATTTTGAAAAACAAGCATAATTATTTAATAAAATATCAGCAATAACATGTTTTTGAGATTCATTTAAATTATCAAGGTAAAAATCATTAATAGACAACTCTAATTTTCGTCTTTCAAGCATTTCAGGTGAAGCTTGAATCAAATTTACATACTCATTATTGACATTTTGGTTATCAAGATTATTTTTAACATCAAAATCACTAGAAATTGATCCAATTTTGCAAGACTTATTTAAATGAATTGGTGATGCACTTTTGTTATATATTAATACATGAAATGAATTTTGGGTTAAATTATGAACACTTGGATGCATCAATAAATCATTATGATTAATAAGGGGAGTAAACAAAATGTCATTATTTAAAAATTTGTCATTATCAGTAGAGACATTGATGAAAACACTTTCATTAGGATCAATAACAACCTTATTAGTTAAATGAACATGTGATATTATATTTTGAACATTTTTCTGTTCAGACAAAGGTAAAGCAAAAGGTAATTTAAAAGAGTCAAAAATCAATTCATTATTCTTAGAATCTATAATTATGTTATATTTGGATATTATATCATATCCAATGATACCTTGAAAATGAGAAGTATTAAATTTAGATACAAAAAAATGATGCTTAAACTGACTATTACTGATTTTAAAAGAAATTTGAGCACACGATAAAAAATTAAGTTCAGAGTTTAATGTAGAAATTTTTACATTTCTAGATAAATATTTAACCTTAGTGACTAATTTAATTTGGTCAAAAATATCTTTAGGCATTAATGAAATAGAAGCACCAGAATCAATTAAAAATGTGAACTTTTTATCACCAAACATTATATCAATAAGTGGTAAATTACATTTGTTTTCACTAAATAAATTAAACAAGGTTGTCTCATTAGACATTGGATTTAAAAATTCAGATATTTTTGTTTTACCATCACCCATAGTGTGATTTAAATACTCAGAAGGTTGATCAGACTGATCAGAAACAGGGGTTCGTTTAGTTTGAAAAGGGACCACAGTTTGTCTACAATGTGGTCCCGACACTAGTTTAAATTGGGACGACCTTGATTTTGTGGTCTTCGGTTATTACTTGAACCACTACTTCTGTTAGGATTTTGCCCAGAACCCTGCAAGTTCAAGTATTGGTAACATCGAGCCATAATATGACCATTTCTCCCACAAAAATGACATACAACTCGTTGTCTAGCATTGTTATTTTGGGTTCTCACATTAGATGTTGTGAATTGAGGACAATTTTTTAGACAATGGTCAGGAGATTTGCATAGAGGACATAAATTTACTGCCTCTTGAACAATAGTAGTCAATTGCTTAATTTGATCTTTAAGCATTTCGATTTCAGAGCATTGGTCCATATTTTGGGTTTTATTTAGAACATTAACTGCAGCATTAGTATGTGGTGCAGAGCAGGAAGATATTATTTCTGCCTTATTTACAATTGCCATGAAATCTGAAGGATCCTCAAAGGCTAGTTGAGTCTTTATGCTAGGAGATATAGCATTTAAGAATTGAATTGACTTAATTTTGTTTAATGCAGCTGCATCATTAATAAAAGCATATGCCTGATGGGCTGCTGACTCAAGTCTATGGGCAAAATTTCTTATCGTTTCACTATGAAACATGTTTAGATCATTAAATTCAGCAATAGCTGAGGCTTCATTTTTTGTTGCACAAAAAAAATTTTGAAGGATTTTTACTGCTTCCTCAAAAGAATTGAGGCTTAGGCAACTAGGAGAAGTTGCAAAAAAGGTAAGTGCAGAACCCTTTAATTTGGACTTAAGGAAAATAAGGGCTGCCTGATTATTCCATTTGTTAAGTGCCTTAAGTTCCCTTACTTGGGACAAAAACCAGTTTAAAGTACTGGGATCCCCATAAAATGGGTCAATATTAAAGTGATATTCTCTTGAAGTTGGAATAACCTCACTCTGAGGGTCTGCTTGCCTAGTCCTTGGCATAATTAAAATATTCAAATACCAAAAATTAAAAAAATGCTTAGATAAAAAAAATTTCAATTATCTACCCCTAAATAAATTTATGAAAAACATGAAATAAAAAACACCATCATAAAAGTGCACACTTAAAACATAAAAAAAATGGAGACATAATCTAAACTATTCAAAAATTTCCTTTTCACCAATGATGCATCTCAAATAAAAACATTTAAAATAATTATAAAATAAACATAAGTACAATGATCGAATGAAAAGAGGTGCATCATTGAGTTTTCAGCATGTCAACTGTTGCAAACGCGGCACCAAATATTATGTGGTGTGGCTAAATCAAAAAGGGGGGTGACTAACATTAAGTCAAATTAAGATTAAATAAAATTTAGATACTAATTATGTAAAGGCCGAAAATGTATAAGTGGTTAACAGTGGAAGTGGGTGCAATTATTCAGGTAAGCGCAACAAAGGAGCATGCTGAAAAAAAAGGAAGAGAAAACAACTTATACTGTACAATTACTCACCAGATACATATTCTAAGATGCAAAGTAACTTTTATTTCACAATTGAAGGCATTATAAAAAAAAACTGGACATGTTAGCAAACATGCCAACAAAAAATAAATCGGCTTCAGCCGAATACAGAGAAAAACATACAGCGTTGTTGAAAACAAAGCAACGACTGACTATTTCTTCGTTATGAAGATAGGGGAGAAAACTCTCGCCAAAAAAATTAAACTTTTGCGAATAACCATTCGGTTGGCTGAAGAAGGATCAGAGGGGCAAATCACAGAGCTGCAAATATTGGCCAACTGGCGAAATTAATTGTTAAGCTCCATGCCAAACATGAAGCGGGGTTGTCTAAAGTGGTGATACACCTGGTAAAGAATTTTGTGGAATGTTCTGGAACATTCTTGGCGCCATCATAAGATCAAAAGGGGCGCTTTGCAATTGATGCAAGCCGAAACGTGGGAAAGAGGACTTGCTGACATTCCTTCTCCATCCAACAATAGGGGTTTGCTGACTGGACATACATCTTGCTGTCAGCAAGTAACAAAAGGAGGAATCTTCTTTTAAAGGAAGAACATACATGCAGAGAAAGATTACTTTCCCAAGGTTACAAAACAAATTGAGGCTTAAAACTTAAATATTACATGAAATATATTGCAAAGAATTATTGAATACTGATAACTAAATAACATTAATTACAAGTGTAAAAAGAAGAAATTAAAAAACATACAATTAAAAGTTTATCACAAATTTAACAGTTACAATTATTTAAGCGTTTAATACATTATTAACAAAATAACAATTAACAAATGATTATTAAATTAGATGAATGATGATGATTACATAAATTAAGATGATTAGATAATTAAATTAGAATTAACAATGATTAGATAATGAAATTAGATAATTAAATTAGAATTAACAATGATTAGATAATGAAATTAGATAATTAAATTAAAATTAACAATTGATTTTATTTAATATGTAGTATACCATACTACACAAGTGTATGCTTTATTTTTATCATAGGGTGCTCAAAAATACTTGTTTCCTTGCATAATTTATAGTCAGTCCCTCAAACCACTGAAAACTTTAAAACCTTATTGCTAAATGTGAAACATCGCATGAACTTGAACACTTCTTAAATGACAAATTAATTTTCTAAATACTTCTTGAGAAATTTAATTAAATGTCAAAAACTGAAAGTGTTTCTTCCACTATTATTATAAGGTAGTGTAATTACTTCTATTATTCATTATGTAGCAGCAGACTATTCACGTGTTTAACTAATTGAATCGGGTATGCATAAGTCAACAATGCATCTTGCGAAATATTGTTTGAATTCCGAATTGTAGGTTTGGAACACAAATATTTTCGCCTCTCTTTGACCAACTGCTGTTCTCTAGTGATAAACTAATAGAAAACTTTACATTCAGTTTTTCTGAAAACTTTACAATCAGAAAAATATACAAAGATTATCTTAGTTTTGCTTTACTTTTCAAATTCCAGAATCTGCATTTACATTTTAAACACAAATGTCTTTTTGTGTATATTATTACTACAAAAGACTAACACTAGGAAAATGGATCATTTGTAGAATCTTCTGTTTCTAGAACTCTAAAACATCATTTTAGTATCAGAAATCAATATATATATATATATATATATATATATATATATATATATATATATATATATATATATATATATATATATATATATATATATATATATATATATATATATATATATATATATATATATATATATATATATATATGAGTTTATTTGAAATTAGACGTAATGTGGAAAAAGGTACGTCCTAAGCTGTTACTCTGAAAAAAAATTGAATTCAAAAACATGTTACGTTTTGTGGATTTATAAGTCTTGATTCTAATCTGTTGGTTCATCAAATACGAAGAATTTTGTTAGTAAAAAACACCCATGCCCATAAATTAAGGATAATTCAAAATCACGGAAAATTGAGTTCTAAAGTAAAAATTTCACCTACAAAATTATCTCAAGAATTGTATGTAAATTATAAAAAGTCACCAGATGACGGTGATAGTACGTCACAATGACGAAAGTGTAAGAGAGGAGGAGAGAGATGGGAAATATAAGAAATAATATCTAAGTAGTAGTGGCAACGAAGCAAAATTGTTCACACGCGTTCCGTCAGGCACCCAGAGCCTTAACTGGGTAGCTATGACACAGAGGAAGCAGCATGTGAATGATTTTTAGAATTATCGGCAGCCTGGAATGGGGGCGTACTCAGATCAAAGTATCCGAGGAACTTGAAACTTCCCAAAGTATCATATCTGAGCTTTGATAACCTTTCCAAATTGATGAAAATTTTACAACACAGCAAGTTACAACACCCAATGAAGACCGGTATATAATAATAACTGCCAAAAGAAGTAGAAAAAACACCCAACCTATCTTGTCAGCTATATACAGCCACGGATACCTCAGTTTCAAGATAAACCGACGTCTGAGAAATATTGGTCAACGTTTACCCACGTTTGAGAAATATTGGTCAATATTGGCAAGCCTGTTAAATACGTTTCACTCACGACAACTCACTGTCTCCAGCAATTAACCTGGAGTAGAGAACATGCAATATGGATGTTAGTGTGATGTTTTCCGACGAGTCCAAGTTCATCTTGAAGTCGGATTCACGTAGTTTCCAGTACCATCAACAGAACATTTTTAAATAAAAAGGATTATTGAAACATCCAAAATATTAGGAAAATCAAAATGATCAAATTGCACAACCAAAGTTTGTATAACTACATACCTTCTCCCCGGTTTACAGTTTCAACTTTCTGAAGAGGAAAAATTTTTATTCTGTTGGCTAACACGGAAATGGATTTTAACTCTATTAATTTGCATGAACTTGAATGCGTTTGGTATTTTTCTCATGCGACAATCGGGCCTCTTAAGATAGTTTCCTTGGATAGAAATGCATGTTTACATGCCTTTTTTAATAATAAATATTATATGTTTACATTTATATTATACCTTTAGAATAAAGGTTAATAAATATTATACCTTTATAAAGGTTTATAAAATATTATACCCTTACATTTTCCAAAGAATTAATAAAAATAAGGATATTGAGCATTAATACTCCAATTCCTTATAGGCAAATAATGTCCGTTTCCTATCTTCGTATTATTTTAAAACGAAACATTTTTACATAAACTTTGTAAAGTATTACATCAGCTGGGCGTGTTATGGACTATATCTCCCCTTAACAATTTAAAACAGTCTACAGAAAAAAAAATTCTAATTCCTAATTATTATAACAAGTCATTTCCTAAATACAGCGTTTAGGGATCTCCACAAGCATGTCCCTAGCTCAAACAGAGGGGTGGGGGAACTCTAGTAGCAACCTCAAAAATTTCCTCGAAAGAATGGATTATTTAACGAAATTTGCCATAAACACGGAGAAATGCTCCTTTGTTTGGAGAATGCATATCTAAATTATGATAATGATCTGGAAAATAGTATTTGCAACATAAATTCTTAAATACTTTGTTTAATTGAAATCACCTTACATTCAAGATATATCAAACATGATTACAATAAAGAAAATCATTGCGGTCATCAAAGATAAAAACATGAAAAAATATGAAAAGATAAGAACACTTAACACAAAATGACACAATAAAAATAAAAATATAAGCAGTAAGTTATTTACTTCCACTACTTGCACCAATTTTCTCACCATTAGTTAATTATAAAGCATAGAAAAAAGAATGTTCGATTTCTTTCCATGAAAATAACTAGCAACTTTTTTCCTTTGGCGCTAATAGTCTGACTAATTTCTCCTAAAACCCAATTAATGAAGACTAGAACATACTTTTTCTCCCAAGAGACGTACGAACTATGTCATCATTTTGGAAAGGCGAATTTATCGATAAAAACAAGTATATCTATTATATCCTGGAATATTTCCTGTTTCCCTGAACAAAAGCTGCATTTTTAATCTCGATTATGAGGAAAATACCTTGTTCTTTATTTCATTCTCATTCAAATATTTTGGAAATAATAGAATTCTCTAATTAAAAGAATGCGGAACTATTTGAGCTTTCTGTATGCTGTTCCACTCATAATTTCCTCATTCTTTCTTATTTCTTGATCAACAATACTATTGTTAAAGTTTCGTTAATTATTACTAATAATATTAATCATAAATTGCTTTAAATTCTATCGAAAATAAATCAAATTAGCTCTATGAAGTATAATCGAAGGATAAATCTGATTTTGTTTGCGAAAAAAAATCTTATGAGGGTAAGCATAAATTAACGTTAAATTTTTATTGTCTTAATGTTAACGAAAATTCCAATTCTACTAAAAAGTACTGAATACTAGAAAACCTCTGAAACTACTGATTATAGGCATTAGTTCTGAGTTATTAGGAGAAAGATGTAAATATTTTAAAATTTAACAATACGTTTTTATTTTTTAAAACTACACTGTAAAAAGTTTCGGATCATATTACGGTATTAAGTACCGGCACTTAGGATGCATCATCCATAAAATCCGTTTTGGCGTAAAATCAATTTTTACCGTAAAATATCATGCCGTAATTTTTACAGTAGTATTTTTTTAATTGAAGTGATTCGTTGATTTTAGGGTAATTATTACAGTAAAAAGTACTTTATATCAAATTTTTTTGTTCCGTAACACGTTTTGGTAAAAATGGATTTTACGATAATAAGTATGAGTGCAGCTAGTTTAACCGTAATTTAATCCGAAATTTTTTACAGTGTATTAGATATTTATTGATATTATTAAAAAACTTTAAAAGTCTTTTTTTAAATAACTTTTTTTGTTTTAGAGATACAAATTTGGACAAATTTGATCAAGATTTTTTTTAACAGCAATAATTCAGACATCAAAACTTATTTTTTGACAGTAAGTTTAAATAGATTGATAGATTTTAGAGAAATTCAGTATATGAACATCATAAATCTAATTAAAATAAAATTATTTAATGAAGTTAGGATTCAAAATGGAAAATATACTATTTTAAAGGACCACCCATTTTTCCCTTTTACCAATTGTTTCATTCAATTTTGGTTCATCTTCGCACAAACTTCATTACCTTAATTATCTCTCATTATCAATTATAAAATTTTCAAATATTTCTGAACTTCTCTGCTAGCAAGTCAAAAACACTTCATAAAGCACTTGACAAAAATTTAAAATTTTAATAAAAAGATCATTGTTATACTAAAAATTTTAAAATAATAAAATTTAAAAAGAAATGGTGAATTTTTAGTTTTTATTCTATAAAAACATGAAAAATAACTGACGTACTTTGCTTGGAAGTATAATGTTTTAATATACCGATTTTACAAATAAATTAGATAGTTTAAAAAAGGGAATTAATTAATACATAATATGTATTAGTTAATGTTTAATGTAAATGTTTAAAATTTAAATAATTTTCTCAACTTTATTATTTTTAAACTTTTATTATTATATATTCGAAAATTCTAGGTATATTAATATTCAATAAATATTCGATAACGACTTATTCCTATACATATCTATTCGTACTTATACATACATTCCTATACATACTCAGGAATGTTTTCCAGATAGTCGCCAATAGCCCATAGTTCAGTTCTTATGCGACGATAAAAGAGAAATAAAAGTAAGTACCTACCTATTCCTTCTATATATAATAAGCATTTTAGATAAATTCTTCCAGAAAATCGTAATTTTTGTGATAGGTAAAAAATAACATTCCCAATTCCATCAATTATCAAGTAAATTTTGAAGGTTTTAAGCTTTTAGTAAATTGCCTTTTCATTGCAACTGATCTAAAGACAACAATTTATATTTAGATGCCAGATATAAATATGTTTCAAATTGATTAACTAATTAATTGAATTCAAATAGCAAACTTTCCCTGTAATTAATCGTTTCGAATTAAGAAACTTTCACTGTAAAACTTTCACTCAAAACTGAGCAAAATTGCTCCAAAATAGCTCCAAAACGAATATACTCGAATTTTCATGGAGAATAATGACATGAAAATTGAAATAGCTGTATTTGTACGAATGAAAAAATATTTGAGTAATACGAAAGAATATGATTACTATCCTTCTTGTTAATTTTAAAATATTTCACAATTCATTGTGTGTCA
Source organism: Parasteatoda tepidariorum (assembly GCF_982258835.1). Lineage (NCBI taxonomy): Eukaryota > Metazoa > Arthropoda > Arachnida > Araneae > Theridiidae > Parasteatoda > Parasteatoda tepidariorum. Next base: position 47,058,279 of record NC_141762.1, on the reverse strand, counting down.
ATAATTGCGTATAGTAATTTTCATGGTTTTGTTTTAGCATAACCAAACAAAGCTGTAAAGGAACACTTCAGTCATTATAAGTACGCATAAATATTATACTTGTGACTAAAAAACAAAATCTTCAAAGCATAATATTTAAATTTAAGTTAAATACACGGATAAAATATTCTAGTAAAATTACCGTACTGCTAGGCAATGACATTTCTGGTAAAAAAAATATCATGATTTTGGTTAATTAAACTTATTTAAGCCATTAATTTGACATTTTTTCCATTCATATTGTAACGTCTTATCGGAAATTCTGGTTTTCAAAACTACAGCTCTTATAACAAGACAAGTACAAAACTTCCACAAACAACAAATAAATAAAAAATACAGAAACAATACGAAACTGAAAAATAATTTTAACTGAAAAAATGGTTTTTATGCCATGCTCTGAATGATAAAATCACAAAATTTTAATGCATTTACCAAATTTTATCACAGATTGTTAGATCATATTTTATTGTTAATTTTACCAAAGCACTTCGAAATTATCAAGCTTTCTGGTGTTTCTAATGAATCATAAGCACGGTAAATCTTACCGTATTCTTGTAATTTGGAACATATTTTTTTCTCTGTGTACTTTAACTTCAATACATCAATTTTAATTAACTTCATGCCGCATCATTTGTTTTGATTCGGTGATATGGTAATTGGAAATATTTTAAACAGTGCTTGAATTGATGGAGTTCAAACACAATCTGTTTTAGTTTTTTAATTAAAACTTAACTCAAAATTACAAATTAACTCAAATCTTCTATTGAACTCAAAAAAATAGCAAACTAAACTAAAATCTTAAAAAAAATTAGGTTAATAACTAAAATTCATATAAAATAACGCTGTATACTGCACTTATAATTATATATGGTATCATGCAAAATTTCTAAGACTTTCTATATATTTAAGGGTTTAAGATCGTTAGCTTTTTCATTTTTATCTTTCTCAGAAGTTATGAGATCAATTTAGTCGCCAGAACTATTGATCTCTATAATGATCTGCTCTAATTTACATTAGATAAATTACTTTCAGTCGAGAGACGTTTCCCGAGTATTAGTAAGACAGAGTGATTAGTCTTCATTTTCATCTATTCATTTCATTCTATTTGTAGTTTAATCTCTTGAAATACTAAATCACTTTAGAAATATATTAAATTACTTTTGCTATCGTCATTTCTTGAGAAAAGAATGTAAGCTCCAATTAATTCCTTATGTAAGATTTGTATAAAATAATGATTTTTAAAATTGTTTTTCAAATTTAGATATATTTTATTAATTTTTTCTGAATATTTAATTTCTCCTGAAATTAAACTATCGTTTGCTTAGCGTTCATAACATTAAACATTCAGAAATTGTGATATATAACTTTCGTTAATGCCATTACAAGAAGACCGGTAAAGTTCATTGTCAGTACTTGGGAAGTATACTGTAAAAACTATAGTAATACCTCTCTGAATTTGGAATTGAGCACTCCTAAAAAGTGCAAGACTTTACATGTGTTCATTCTCAAATGCGAGTGTTAGCTTAACTTTTTTTCAAGTTAACGCCAAATCAAACATTCATATTCGATGTTAAGGGTGTATGAAAGCTTAAAACACCGAAAATGCAAAAAGTTTACACCAAGATCACTCGCCTTTACACCATACGTTAATCATTTTCGCTTCCAAAAACTGATATCTTGGCACGTTTCGATTTCATCTGCAATGTTGTTTACAATCGATAACGAGTTGGGGAGCATTTACAGCTGTCTTCAATGTTGCTTTTCATCTGCAGAAACTTCAGTTCACCTTTAAAAATATGTATTATGTTTTTAGATGCATAATAAGCATATTTATATTTTAATTTTCAAGTCTCTGTAAACTGTATTAAATAGTTTTACAATGCAAAATTTTTATCCGATCCTGTTCTATAAAGCCTAGTTCGAATTCGTCTTCATATTCTTTGATTTACAAACTCATTATATTTTAAGAATTAGTTGTTTTCTTGTGTAGTTAATCTAAAAATAATAAATTCTTTATAGAAAGCAAAAAAAATATTTATTGATGATATAAGTGCACTCTTAACTTACTACATTCACGCACATTTCATATCGACGTTCTACAAATTTTTATATCGCAAAAAACAAACTAAACATAACCACTGTTGCCATTCTTAATTTTTAATATATATTCTCTTACATTCGAACTAAACATAACCGCTGTTGCCATTCTTAATTAACAATTTTTATGTGCTTACATAGTGTGAGCATGCAACCTAAATTTTTGATTCTAACTTTATACTGTCTCGTCATAAGTAACTTAACCGATTCGTATGTGTACCATAACTTACTGTAATTATAAATTTTTGTGTTTCTAAATAACAAACATGGTGGCTGGCAGTGGCTACTTTACACCAAGTAGTGTAAAAGAACATTCTAACCGATTCATAGTACCCGGAACATCCTTGAGTTTTTAAGTAGTGGAAAACAACTTAGCCACCATTTTTGGTAGCTATTGTTACGCAAAAATGTTTTACATTGTAGCTTATAAATGTGAAAGTGTTCTTTTTACAATAGTCAAACAAATATTTCATAACTTTCCTTTCCGTTGCTATATGAAAGCTTGAATAAATTGTCTTACTATTTTTAAAAGTAATTTTTCTAAAATTTGTAAGACAAATATTCCATAAATTTTCCAAAAACTTTTGAAATGCAGTATTAATTCTTAAACTGCTGTCCCTGGCTTAAAAATGACAAAAGTAATTTTTTATAAAAAGTGAAACAAATATTCCATTTGAAAATAATTTCTCGAAATAATCTAAAAATGGCTTACATTTAGAAATTTTCCTTCTTTTATGCATCCACTCCGAATTTGGAAAATTTCGTTTGGCAAAATAACTTTCAAATTTCAACTTTTAAACTGAATGCGTCTTCATTAAATAATTGTATATGGTTTTTTTTTAAGTAAAGTACTATTTAAAATTCTCGGTAAAGTCAGTGTGAGATTTTGAAGTAATTGTCTTTTATACTTAGAGGGAATTTTAATTGAAGTAGAAACTTACAACTTCTAAGTGACCAGTTACTGACAAATACAACTACTTTCTACCTGGTACTTAAATCCTACAACTTACTATTTGTGAAAATTCACTTTGTGAGAATATAACGTTTGATGTTAACTCAAGTTCGAAAATAAATGTCACTTACTTCTTATTGAAGAAGATTTTGCCTTATTTAGGGAACTTTAAATCAAACCTAGAAATTGGTAATTAATTATTTGAAAATCTCAAATGTGCCCTTTTATTTATAAAAAAAAACTGGGTTTTTTTTTGAATTATAAGCATAAATTACTTTCGCACGCGTGAAAATACTGAATTTTAAATATAATTAAATTAAAAAGATTAAACCTTGAGAAGATTATTACTTTAAAATTGTTCTAAGATAAGAAATCTAAACCCATCTAATTGGTAAACAAAACCGTAACTACCAAACATCAATTCTAAACTTTCAATATTGTTTTAGTTCCATCTGCTATAAAGAATAAAACTTTTTTGTAGAGTTACATAATTTCCCTAATATTACTTGAAAATATCAATTACTCAACTATTATTGACACTTTCGAAAGAAGTTGTAAATTAAAAATCTGGATTGTATTTCAAAAAGAAACTCACCAAAGCTTTATCATTACTAACATGTGGTTAATAATTTATAAAATTCAATAAAGTTTATTAAAATTAATTTAATATTTTACTCTCCTGCGAATAGTAAAAGTTTTCGCTTAGAAACTTTTCGTTTTAAACAAGGACTGTAACTAAATTAAGACAAATGATCGTTGATATTTTTCTTCACTCCCTCCCCCCCCCCATCGTTTTGAGTTTTAACAAAAAAGAAAGAAGAATATCAAACAAAGAAGCAGTTCCATTAAATTTTTCCTGTTTCTAAATACATTACCTCTTTTTAAATATAAAGATAAACTGTTTTGTTGAGACACAGTCATTGTTAATTGAAAAGCCAGATAGTAAATGCTTGAAGGAGTTAATTACTTGAGTTATTTTCCTGGCAAAATAAATTACGCAATCAAATTAATCAAAAATGATTCTTAATTCTTTGCATGCAGAAAAGTGAATTAACAGAAAATAAAATAATCATTTTCTTCACTGAAAATGTAATGATATACCCTTTTTTAATATAAACGTCATTGTCAGCACTGTGGTCGATGCGTGCCGGGAAAGATTCATATCAACCAACCATCGCTGGGATTCGAACCCAGGTCACTTAATTGGGAGGAAAGCTCTGTCACCTAAGCCACTGACATACCTTTTTTATAACAGTCGTTGAACAGCCGACCAAATTTTGGTTTACGACTACCAATGATCAACTCAGTAGCCTTGTAGTTTTGAATCCAATCCAGAAAACAAGGGAACTCCAGGAACAAGTATTGGGAAAAACTTGCCATCGTGGAGGACTTTTTGATGGAACTAACCCGCATTTGCTTTATGTGGGGGGAAAAACTACGAAAACTTCCCTTGGTTAGCTTGATTGCTAGGGGACTCCAACCCATGATCCGTTTACCACTGAGGATATTTCACTCCAGCACCGTGGTTGGTGCTAGTTGAGTGCGGAATTCGAGTCAACGAGCCATCGCTGGAATTCGAAACCAGTTCACCTGATTGGAAAAAGAACGCTCTATCTCCTGAGCCACTACGGCTTGATATACCTTTTGTAAAAATATGTCTATATTTAAAAAAAATCGAAAACCTCTCCTTTGGTTGTTCATTTTCACATTAAATTTTTTTATATTTTTATAACAAAACTATTTATGTTGAAACTATTTATATTGGTTTACATGTAATATATTTATTGATATTAAAGCTATTAGGCTTGGAAACCTAAAATTACGTTAGTGTATAGGAAAATGACCTGAAAACATAATGGGATGTAAAATAAATTTAAAAATTGATAATTAATTTGGGAATGATTATTCATGAAACTTGCAATAAAAACAGCCATGTGGGCTGCTCTACAAATCACAGAATTTCAACTCATGCTAAAATTAGATATGATGAAAGAGCAATTATTATTTGGTAAAACATAAGGGTTTTTTTCGAAAGTTATTGGCATTTCTTTAAATGCTTTTTTCAGGAATTTTTCTCAGTTTTTGGTTTAAAATATTAACATTTAAGCTTTATTGCAGAAAATTTATTTTTCTCTCTCGAGAACTTTATTTTTTAAACCTCCGCATGAGTTGATTTCAAAAACAAAGAAATTTAGAGAAATTAGATGTAGCCTGATATAAATTTTAATATTTCCATTGAACTTCTTTAAACAAAAAAAAAACTTATTATAAGAGAGGGAAAAAAATATTATCAATTTAAATTGATAACAGTCTCATTAAAATTTTGTAACATTTCATTAACTTCTTATTAAGTAACAGTTTTTTTTTCAGTATATATTATTATTTTTTAAATCTAAGTTATCGCTCATTTCATTACGATTAAATTATTGAAAAAAAAATTCTATAAAGTTACACTAATTGTATGCTTTGTTAGAAAATTATTATTTATTTATGTGAAAAATAATAACTTAAATAGGGGAAAAAAGCAACGATGAATAAGAAACAGAAACGGGGGGTTTATAACCGAAGTGAGCACAGACGCTGAAGCCACCAAGTATATTAGAAAAAATGCAATCATATTTTATAAAGATAATCATTTTATGAGTGTAATTTTGCAAAATATAGAGTCAAGAGTTATAACACTCACCTCTCTATGAGGCGACCCAACTTTAATTAGTCCATACGAATTCTGCTCATGTGTTAGAATCCCCTTTCCGTCGAGACAACCGTGGTAGATTTTCATGGTTTTCCTCTCCATGTAGCTCAAATGTGGTTTTATTTGGTCAAAAAGTCATCTTTGAAGGCTAATTTAACTCAATACTAGAGCCAGACATTCTCTTGTCTTCTGAGTTAGGTTCGAAATTTCAAGGCTACAGAGTTGAATATTGGTAGTCGTGAACTCAGAATTGGGTCAGCTGGTCAATAAATAAAATAATATTTTTCTCCGTATAATCAATAATTATTAGAATTTCGTCTTAATATGTCTTATTTGTTTCAGTTACATGGATTTAAAATAATAATAGAAAAATTAAGAACTAGTTTTTAATTTTCTAGATAATTCTTTACCCTAATAGTTTTAATTTAATATTTTCTATTTTTTTCAACAACAAAATATTTAAATTAGAAATGAGAAAGAAAATGATTTTTAAAAAAAGTGTGTTATGGACTCGTTTTCTACATATAATGGATTTCAAAATAAAATGAATCTACTCACGTTGAAATATTATTTTCGAATTTTCTCGTTTTCCATTTTTTAGTTTTAAACTTTCGTTGATGAAAATGAGACGCATTAAAATATTTTATCGTTAAAATTTGTTATTCAGAAAACATTATAGGTTCTGCAAATTTTAAGAGCCCATTAAGTGTACTTCATGCATAAAATATAAATTATGCACATTTTTATGTATTACAAAAGTCTCAGAGTACTTAAACAACACTTAAAACAAATTGTCATGCATATTAAAATTTCGAATAGTTATTTGCAATTATTGCTTGTTCGAACGTATTAAATAAAATAAATCATAAATTTAAAAACTCTTTGCATTAGGAAATGGATTTAAAAAAATATTAAGAGGAGAATTATCTATTTAAGTAATATATTGAAAATAATATATTTTGTAACATCCTTTTTGATACACCCCTTTTGATTTTTACAACAAACTCTCGATGTTTTTAAATTAGATACAAATTATTTATTTACTTAAAAAAGTAAACCCTAGAAACTAAAACAGTATAATATTACCTGATTAGAAGCTTCATTCGCTTCAAAAATTTATAAATAAAAAATAACAGCTGACATGTTTCAAGCATTCAAAAAACAGGTACTCATTTTCAAAACTTGCCAGGTTTAAATTAAAAGAAACAAAAGTGATTTGAAATATAAAACGAAAGGATGCCAACGCCAACGAAAGAGGGGAAAATAAAGATAAGAAACAAAACTATAAAACGTGAATTCATCATTTGTTCCACATTGTTTGAATCTTGGACAAAAATATAATTTCAGCAATGCCAAAATCATTTCCACCCCAGTCACATCAGCTCATCTTGATGCCGTGGAATCTTACTTTATTCATATGAATGCTGATTCCCTTGTTAACAACGTTAGTTCCTCACAAACTTTCTATAACCCGTGGAAATGCATTTTACCCTGATTTGCCCTTTATGACCGATGTGTATTTATTGTAATGTTCTTTATCTTTTTTCTCTCTCGGCTACTCTTGTTAGTTTAGTTTGTTAGTATGTCTAGTTTTGTTTCTAACATTCATTTTTCCATTTATTGTTAGCAACTTTTCGTTCTATATTTCAAATCGCCTTCTATCACTCTATCAAGTTTTGAAAATAGGCGTCTGTTTTTTGGGTGCTTTAAACATGTCGACTGTCATTTCCTATTTTTTATTTTAGAAGCTTTTAATCAGGTAATAGTTATTTACTTATTAGTTAATATATTATAAAACTGCCAAATTTTAGCTGATATAGCAAAATAGAAAAAATTAAAAGAATATTTAAAAAAATACTATTTACCAAAAGTAACTACAATGAAAACATTAAGTATAAGAGCAACTTAAAAAAATATTTTGTTCAAATAAATTCGAATTATTACACTAAGTGATATTGTTTAGTTTTCACATCGATTTATTTTTTGTTTAAATATGTCCACTTAAATATATCTTAATGATTTCTAACTAAACTAAATATAATAAACTATATTGCTTGAGAATGAGTTAAAAAAGAAATGAACTCGGTATTAACTTCATTGTAAATCAAAAAAATTGCTTCCTTAATATTTTGATAAGGTTTTTATTTCACATATAACAAATAATATGGAGAATCAGTTTCGCAACCAGCTTAGTTCATTTTTTATTCAAATTAACTTTTTTAATAGCTTTTTGTAAATTATATGTATTCTTTAACTTTCTTGAATGAAAAAAATCTTTTAAAAAAATATTAACTTTTTTATACTTAAACTTTTAAGTTTTTTAATTAAGTGTTAAATAAAATGCTTTAATTAATAGTAAGTTTTCTTACTTCTTAAATAAGCTTTCCCTCCTTTTTAATCAGAGTAAATTATTTCTGTTTTTTTGAAAGCCTTGTGTGTATTTTTTTACTCTTTTTGGGTGATTTTGATTAAACAAAATACAACCTTTTTTTCTTTACTTAACTGAGATTTTCAAGATTTTCAAAAAAAATTTCTAAACTGAAACAATATGCATGCTTTGAAAAGTTTTGAAATTTTTTTAAAGTGTTTTGAATTCTTTCATGTATTTTTTAAGAGCATTGGAATCTTAAAAGACTTATTTAAAAAATATGTACAATTTCATTTGATTCTTACAAAAATCAAAAAAAGGAAATCATCATTTCTTTTTTAGAAAAATCAGATTAATTAGTACATGTTCTTTTAAGTAAATAAATAAACTGACATTACTCTATTAAAATGCTTTTCCTGAATTCATATTGCTGCGGGAAAAATTTATTTCTCAAACATGAAAAATTTATGAAAATAATTCGAGATAATTTTGAAAGCAATAGATGGGAGACCATTTCAATTTCTTAATATCATAGTAAAAACCATTTAAAAAAATTATCTAAAACAAATTTAAAAATTATTGTTCCAGTTGTAATACTTTTCAAACTTCACGTGTAATTATATCTTAAAAAGCATACATTAACAAAAGTTTCTATGTATTAGTTAAGAACATATACACCTAAGAGGCATACATTATGACCACCCTCCATCAATAACAATGGGCTCACCCAGGCTTTCATGGTTTCTCGCCCAGGAACAATGTTTTCATGGAGCACATTAGGAACCATAATCCTTATAGAACAATCCCTGACGTCTGCAAGCTACTTGAACATAGTTGCAGACCAGGTTCACCTATTCATGGCAGCAGTTTTTCCTGCGTGGGATGGTGTTTGCCAACAGGATAATGCACCATGTCATAAGGGTCGAATCGTCGAGGAACATTCCAGTGACTTTCAAGTCATGTCTTGGCCCCCAAATTCACCTGAACGCTACCCCCTCGCAATGTGAGGGAATTGCAGGACCAGTTGGTGATCGCTTGGTACCAGATACCTCGAACTACCTATCAGCACCTTGTGGAATTAATGCCACTGCGGGTGCTAGCGGTTTTGAAGGCTTAAGGTGGTTCTATATGATATTAACTGAGTGGTCATAATGTAGTGGCTCTCCGGTGTATATAAACTTCGATTAGTGTACATTTTTTGAACATTGTTAATTAAGCTTTAGTCACAATGTATTATGAATTAAATTAAATAAATCAGAATGTAGCAAAATTGCGAACTTTTTATGAAATTCCTATAAAAACTCTTAAACTTAATTTGATAGTTTAACTTGACTTATCTTCGCTTGAAAATAATTTTTTAATTGTAATTTATGCACATTGTTAAAAATTCATGATGGCAAATTATGAGGAAGAAATGTTAATTTTCGCTTAAATCACAATATGATGTGAATTGAATCAAATAAAAAATATATATAAAATTCTATGGAAATTAACACGGAATATAATCTTCCTAAGTATAACTTACATATACTTATTCTCGAAAAAAATATAAAAATTAAATCATGAGAAAGAATCAGTAATTTTCGCCTAAATTATAGTATAATGTGATCTAAATCAAACATGTCAGCGGGAAAAAAATTCTTATGAAATTCATAAAATAATTTTTCAACTATAATTCAAGTATACTTATTCGTAAAGAACTGTGATAACAAAGGCAAGAGAGGAAAAGGATCATTTTCGCTAAAATCATCATGTAATATGAAATAAATGAATCAAAATATTTTAACTTATTATTCTTTAAAGTAAACACTTTTAATTAAACGAAAATTAAATTAAGAGAAACATTCTGAAACTTGTGAAGCTATAATGAAAAACAGTACATAAGAACATTAAATATTTTATCTTTTGTCGCTTTAAAGTTGTCAAGTTTAAAGACATAAAAATATTAATGTTTTTATATTTCTTAACTAAATCATACTTACTTTTAAAACAACATTCAAAACTTGTTTCCGCTTGTGTTTCTTTATATATTTATTTATAATTGTATACTTATATTTATATAGTATACTTATCTTGTATACCTATACTTATATATTTATTTTTTATTTTCAACACTTATTCATTTATTTAAAAAAACACTCCTTGTAGTGCATAGAGAAGGAAATTCTGATAAAATTATCTCACTGAATGGTAATGACATATTTGATAAAAAAAAATCATAATTCTGGTCAATAAAACCAAAATATACGGTAATTAAGCCATTCTTTTAGTAATTTTTTAGTTCACATGGTAACGGCTTACCAAAAGTTCGAATTTTCAAAATTACAGTTTTTTATTACCACACACATAGTAAAAAATATATAACTTGAAAGTAAATTAACCAAATAAATGGTTTTCATGTCTGCTCTAAGGTATTATGATAAAATGACCAAATTTTACCACATTTACAAAATTTTATAATATATAATAAAACCGTATTCCATTGTTAATTTTTTCCAAAATGATAAACATTACCGAGATTTTTGGTGATCCCAAAAAAGCAAAACCACAGTGACTTTTAACATTTTCTGGTAGTTTTGACTATTTTTTTTCTCAGTGTACATTAATACAATTAAATTAATTTATTGACTTCTTAAAATAAATAAATTCGAAATTAAACTTATGCAACTGAAAATATTTATTTCTTAAAATTTTATTTATATATGCCTATTAGTTCAAAATATTAATTAAAAAACATAATAAAGCTTCTTTGAAATATGTTTTATTAATTTTAAGTTTCCTCAATTGATAAATTATTTAAAAACTATAGCTTAATACTTCAAAATTAGATTTTTTTTCTTTAAATTATTTAAGTTTTGAAAATTAAACATTAACGGAAGAAAAATATGTGTTTTTTTTATCGTCGATCATGGCAATTAAGTTTTTGCATTATTGCTTCGACTGCTTCAATTTAATTTACGTAAAAACCATTATAATGATTTAATAAAAGTTTTTCAATAATTTTCTAAAATACTACTAATTTTTTAAAGAAAATAATATTATTTCACATTTCTTATTGCTTCATGCCAACAAAATCATGCCGTAATTTGTATTTTGTATCATAGTCATTATTTTTGGTGTGAAATGTATAATATTGAATATTTCCGAAGCGCATTTGTAATGATTTTGTTAAAGTTGACAATAAAATATCATTTTATAATATGCGATAAAATGTGGTAATTTTATCATGATACCTTACAACAAAAAAGTTAAAAGTTTCATGTTTCCGCGAAAAAATGAAAGCCATTAATTAGGTTAAACTTACTTTACAGTTCTGTATTTATTACTAAACGTATGGTAATACAAACTATAATTTTAAAAACCAGAATTTCTGGTTACTTATTAACATATAAACGAAAAAATTACCAAATGAATGATTTAAATACCATTTATTTTAGTCTTATTAACCAGAATTATAGTTTCGTTCACCAGAAATCTTATTACCATGCATCATGGTAATTTTACCAACAAAAAAAAAATCCACGAATTAATGGTTCATTACTGTAGATATACTTTGCCAAACCAAATTATTATGCATAAATACAATTGTAGAAGCAGCCAATACTCTGTCAGAAGCTTAATTTTTAATGAATTTATTATTTCAAAATGCTTGAATTTCTAATAAGCTGTTCATAAAAAAAAAAAACATTATGAATTTAGACGATATTTGCATTTAAGTTTGGATATTAAAAACGGGTCTAAGCTTTTTTAAGGAATTTATAATATCTTTAGATAAATATACGTCTAGAAACGTTATCTTCTTGGCCATTTTTTATTTATTTTTTAAGAATTTTTTTCCTATCAAAGTTTTGAAACTTCTGCGAATCGCTCGGCAGCAGATTGCATTTGAGGGTGATTGATTTTCGCTTTTCGTATACTTGAATGATATCTTTCTCTTCGAAAACATTTTTCAGTTAGGCTAAAAATGAATCTTCTCTCAAACTTTTTAAAAGTAAAAATCTTTTTGACTTTTTTATTCAATGTATAAGCTAATGAATGTCGTAACTTAATTGTGCCCAATTACATTTGAAATCTGATTATATTGCACGCAACTTCACTGGTTAAAAAAATAAAGTTAGCCTCGCCTCCATATTTATACAAATTATTTTTATTTTGTTTTAAAACAAATAACTTTTTTTTATTTACCGGGAACCACTTTGTGGCTTAAGGTCATCTTCAGAATATTCTTCCATTCTACTCTCTTCCAAGTCAGAGTGTTTCAATTGTTTTCTCTCAGAGCTTTAAAACCCTCATTACTGCAGTGAAGCTACTTTAGCCTTGATCTTCCTCTGCTACTGGCTCTGTTTCAGATCATTTCTCTGATTCAGGCTTCATTGGTTTAAAATTAAAGATTCTGGACATCGTTAAAGAAGATGGGTCCATTCGGCAGATGTGTCCAGCAAGTTTGATGCGGTTTACCCTAACAGGGTTGACTTTACTTCCCTCTCTCTACAACCTGTTCAGTTTATTATTTTATCTGTGCTCCTATGTATTATTAATATTCACTACAATCACGAAATCAATATAATTCACCAGGTTAATAATGATAACTAAGAGAAAAATAAACACACTGAAACTTTACTTTATTAATTCAAATTAAAAAAGCGCACAAGGCAGCTGAAACCAAATTTGTATTATATAAACTAGAAATAAGACACAAATTATTAATAATTAAAAATAATTAAAAATAATGAAATTATTTTCCAAAACAGATGGCAGCACTTGGATTTTTATTGCTCATTGATTAGATGTTTTACTTTTCAGGAATTCTTTCACAGGTGTCAGCACTTGAATTTTTTTCTCCTACTGATTCGGAATATTGTCACTTTTATTAACCGTAACTGTTACTTTGCTTGGATTTGTTTAAATTGTGCTTTTAGGAGGCGTTTCATTCAATTATGGATTTAAAATTTGTACCTTTAAGGTGTGATTCTTTTTCAAATTTATAATGATATTTATTTGCGGTAAAAAAAAAATTCTTGTCTTTTTATTAAGGGGCCTCGGGGCACTGTTAGTTTTGGTTAAATCCACTAACAACAGAAAGGCTCCTGTGTGTTTGCAGGCAGTGTGTCCCCTGATGAAGTACTGTTCTGCAAACACACATTTATTTATTATATTTTATTTTTAATTATTAAGAATTTATTTCTTGTTTCTAGTTTAATATTCACTACACTCAGAATCGTTATCAAAACTTTTCTATCAAAGATAGCTAGTCTATTTTCTTGTGATTTTACAATAGCCCAGGTTTTTTAAACCTATTTGAACACAGGTCTAATAACGGTCTTATATAAAGTGATCCTTGGTGTACTTTTTACTAATTCAGATAAAACAAATACACACTCAGCTTACTTCTGCTGCCAACTACAACACACTACCGGACAAGATAGAAAAAATAATGCAATCATTTGACTTTAAGGCTCATTATCTCAAAGTAATCAATGATGGAGTTTAAATTCAAATAAGACCTTCACTATATTAATAATGGAAAAACTCTACTTGATTTGAAAATTATCAAGGTGAAAAAGGTCAACCTATTTCGAACGTTCTAAGCAAAGACATTCAATCTCAAAATCCATCATACGTGACGTTCGTGCTCGTTTTGTTGGTCTTACTAATTTTTAGTTTTTGAAGCTAACAAAGTTTTTCCATTATCAAGTATTTCCTTCCGTTTCAGTTTCTTGAAATTTTACATTTCAAATATTCATTCATTTGAAATTATTTGTTCTAAACCAAACTCTGTTACCTTTATTTATATCATAACACGTAAATATCTCAAGCTTAATGGTTGAAATGAAAGTAATTATCTTACCGAAATCTATAATCTTGTGCTTTTTTATTCCGTAACCTTTATTCTGTTACCTTGATTTGGATCATAACACTTAAATATCACAAGTTTAATGGTTGAAATGAAAGTAATTATCTTACCGAAATCTAGAATCTTGTGATCTTTTGTAAGAAATTTTTTCGTTGTTATATTTCCATTATAATATTGGCTACACCAGCATTTTGCCTTTGGAGTTCTTAAATTTTCCTCATAATTTATATAAATTTATATCAAAATTTGTCTGAAAAACTTGTTCGTTAAATTCTATTATTTTTGTGAGACATATCTTGCCTTTGTTTTGAATCTTTACCTTACGTAGTAATATAAAATATTCAAACGTAAAATATAAAATGTAAAGAATTCCAGTGTTATAGCACTCATTTCTGTTTCCGTTGGCAAAAGATTGACATCATAGGACAAAAGGAACAAGAACATAAACTTAAAGAAATCATTTCCTCATTCTTCCCTTGATGGCTTGCTGACAGTCAATGAATGGAAGATGTGAGTTTCCCCCAGGATAAACTGACCACAATAAAGGGAACAGTGTGGATGTAGATCAGAAATCAAACCGAAACGACAGTAGAACATGTTGGCTGTAACCCTTTGGAGATAGTTCAGCTCATATGCCCGAAGTTATAGATTTCGTTACCAGGAGGTGTAATCATAGTGGTATGTCATACTGGAGTACTCAGATATTTAAGACTTATCAGTTCTTAATTCTTAATATGTAGTTGCGTAACATTGGATCCAAAAGTTGATCTTAACAACACTTATACACATAAATAAGAGAGTTTTCAGTCAAAAAAAAGTACACTGAGAAAAAAGTATGTTCAAAATTTCTAGAATATGGTGAAACTTTCTGTGTTTTTGGCTCAAAGTAAAGTTGAAGTTTTTACCGAAGCACTTTAAGAAAACTAAAACTGAAAAACTACCAATAAAATGCAAATTATAATATGTGATAAAATTTCGTAAATTTTGTAATTTTTATCATGATACCTTAGAGCATAGCACAAAAATCATTTATTCGGTTGAATTTGTTTTTCAGTTTCTGTAATTTTTTTAATGTGTGGTAATAAAAACTATAATTTCGAAAATCATAACTTTCGGTAAACCGTTATCATGTGAATGGAAAAATTACTAAATGAATGGTTTAAGTACCGTATATTTTAGTTTAATTGACCAGAATTGCGGGGTTTTTTTTATCAGAAATGTCATTAACATACAGTGAAATAATTTTACCAGGATTCCTTTCTCTATTTACAAAAAGCGATGTTTTTTAAATAAACGTATAAATGTTCAATATAAAAAATAAATGCATAAATATAATTATACAAGATAAGTATACTATATAAGTATGATTATGCAATTAGAAATAAAAAAACTATTAAACCACGTGCATAAGCAAGTTTAAGCAAGTTTTGAATGTTATTAGAACCTTATACCTTAAGAATAAATATGATTCAGGTTAGAAATATAAAGGCATTAATCTTTTTATATCTTTAAACTTGACAACTTTAAAGCAACAAAAGATAAAGTATTTAATATTCTTATGTACTGTTTTTCATAAAAGCTTCACAGTCATTTTTGACGCTTGTTGTTGACACTTAATAAGTTTAACTTTTCATGTTTTTGTTTTTAGTCTGAGAAATTTAAAATGAAAAGGTAGAGATGAAAAATGGAAGGTAATTTTACCAAACAAAATGCACATAATGCGTATAAAGAAATCTGTATATAATATGTATATATATATATATATATATATATATATATATATATATATATATATATATATATATATATATATATATATATATATATATATATATATATATATATATATATATATATATATATATATATGAAATTAAGAAAACGTACTTTTTCTAAGCAACATTTCTCTTTTACAACGGATTTAGATTCTTGACTTTCAATATACAGGGAGGGGATTTAACCACACTATCTCGAGAATATGATCCCAATAGTTTAGGCATGGGGCGAAATGAGAGTTTTGACATCTTAATAGTAATTTCACTTTTAAAGCATTCCACAATTTCTCCAGAACTATTGCGGCGAATCAAAACTTTTCTCCACAATTACAAACTTGTTTATTCTATGATAATTCTATAAGAAAAATTTAATTACTTCTTGTTTTTTTTAATATTTGATTTACAAATGGTTGGGGGAAAAAATTTTATCAATTTAATCTATATTTCGAATGACAAAATCTAAAATTTGAGTGAAATAGCTAAATAGTTCTTGAGTAAAAACAATTAAAAATACCACTTGAGATGGCAGAATGCGCAAAAAATAAATTTAAAATTAAAGAATCTAAACTTTCAATCTCTCCCCTGACTAAACGATTCTTAACTATTTTTCCTTTTTGCAATTACGCTCATATTTTGAGATTCAAAAATCTAAATCCTTCTAAATAAAATGTTTGTTTACCCAGAGAAAATAAGTTTGAGCCCTAATTCCGTAACTTAAAATATCGTCTACATTAATTAATTAGCGTATTTAAAGTTAGGTCCACGAACCATTAAGATTGAGTCCTAGTTCGTGAAGAACCAACCATTCCATTTTATGCGAACTGTACTACATCGCCACTACCGCATAGCACTCTTAAATGTTTAAAACAGCAAACCTTCTTTTGCTATTTTTAAGTTAACAGTTCGTTTTCGTAACATCAAGAGATTCATTTTAAATTGATTTGCAGCATTTGGTATTTAAAATGTTTCTAATGATTTATTTAGTTAAATTAGTATGTTATTGCACTAATTACACTATGCATCTCATTTTGAAATTTATCTACATAGTTACTTGCTTACACAAAATGGTTAATTGATAATTTGACAAAATAAATTATCTTAATTAATAAACTCTTTGAAGCGAAAATGTTTTAATTTCATTTAATGAAGCAATACTGCTTGGTAATAAATAGTAAAAGATGTTTGTGATAGAAAGATTTAAAAAAGAAAGAAAAAAGATTTGAAGAAGTTTTATTCTTATGCTATTATATTAAAAAAGTAATATTTATCTTATGTCATTATTTAAAATGCAAAGTGGACTTGATTATTAATTTAATTATTTTTTGAACAAGCATCAAAAACAAAATAAAAAGAAAAATGATCTAATATTTTTTTTAAATTAAAATTCAGAAAAATTGGGAAATCATAGTAAAGGATCATTCTATATCAATAAAACTTCAAACAATTGTTTTTTATTTTAAACACATATTTTTAAGCCATATCAAAAGAATTTTAGTGACTCTATAATTCTTATTAAATTTCAGATTATAATTTTTGCATTATCAAAATACGATTTCTACTTACTTATGAAATTACGAAAGTACACAATAAGTTAATAATAAAGTATAATAATAAGTTGCGAAAGATAAAGTCTAATAGTAAGTTGTGAAACTGCTTCTAATGCTTCTAATGCTACTCATAAGAACTTCTTTATGAAATTGCGAAATAATTTGTTTAAGGAACTAGCAAAATGCATTTGAGAGAATTATTCAAAAACCAATGCAAGATCTAAAGAAAATTGCAATAAGCCATTAAACTTTTTAAAAAGCCTTATTAATTTTATAAAAATATTTTTTTAAATTCTCTGAAAATTTTTTCCCAAAGTGCTTGCAAAAAATTATCCGAAAGCAAAATAAATTTTGAGGAATTTGCAGTTAATTCAGTGATCATATTGAATGGACAAAAATTAGTTAACATCAAAATTATTCAGTCATTTAAAATTTATTACCGATTACAAATAAAAGTATATTTCAAACATTTCTAAACAAATCTTTTCTGTCTCCAGACTATATTGCTCTTTCTTACCATGAAAGATTTGTTTCATTGAGATATTTTTTATGCATTGACATTACTGCTTGTGAAATATCATCTAAATAAAATAATTATATACAAACAAGAAACTTCAGCATAGCAAATAACTATCTTTCATTATTCAAAAATTTTATCGAAGAAGAAATGTTGAAAGGATATTAAATTTTTGTTCAAACATTTCGAACCTTTCCCCGAAGTTTCATGGAAAATTACATATTATATTCAGTCCTGTCATTTTATTGCAAATTCTTAACGGTGATTATACGTAGATAGCTGTCAACTTCAAAATCGCAATTCATAAATTTCAGATGGAGTTTATATTCGCTCGAAAGATAAAACTGTCTAGTTTGTATTCCTTTTTTGAATTGAATTTTATTGATATTTTATTTCAAAAATACCCTTTCGGAGAGCGAATATTGATAAAACTATAAAAATGAGTTTCTTGCTGTCAAATTATTTTTTTATCTTTTTTTTTAAACAAATTGAGCCGTATTCTCTGATTTTTTATTCATACTCATCGTTTGATTTCCTCTTTCTTCCAGCTTAAAAAGAAGGTGAAACTTTTCGTATTAGTCTCAGTTCAAATTACTCTTCTTATTGCCTCATGGATTCGAATGCAAATAATTTCCTTTTGAAGTTTCTTAAATATTTAAGATACTTAAATATGATGATGGGTCGAAATTCATACCTTTAATAAGCTAACGCCCAAACAATAAATATTTATTCTTAAACAAACTTAAATACATTTCAAAACATTCTTTATTTATTTTGCAATGATATTAATACAAATCCATTATTAATATTTTACAAATCCTTAAAAAAATATTTCAGTTCTTTAAAAAATTCTATTCTTATAAATTTCTTTCAACTTTTAAAAAATTCTCTCTATACTTTCAAAAATTCTTCCAAATATTTAAAACAAATTTCAAAATGAAGGAAGTTGTTTCTTAATGCAATCAAATTTCATTGACCATCATTTTTTTCTGATGTAATTTTAACACTTAAGTTAAGACATTTTATAACTAATTCATAAAACTTTATTTCCTACATTGGACAAATTTTTGTGGAAAGTTCTTCAAAATCGGCTAAATATCGCTATTCATTAAACAGCTTTTTATATCTTTGACTATTAATAATATTTTTGAATTAAGCAACTTTAATTTTTTGTTACAAAATTATGAAATTTGTAAATATTCAAGGTTCTGAATTAACTATTAATTATTAAATTGAATAATCCTTAATTATAAATCTAATCGATTGGTTAAGGGATTATTTAATTCAATTAAATAATTATTTATTTGAAGAATCCTCAATTATTTAAGGATTTCTCAAGCATTTGTTACTGATTCTTAGAAAACCAAAACTCCCACAGTTTCTTTTAGTCTTGATTTAAGCCATTTGGAATCTTTAGCGTCTTTTTAAGGTGGTAAGCTGTAATGGCAGCCATTCTATATTTTACATGTTTCGTGCGTAATTACGGAAGATGCAAAAAAAACGCAACCACTGATTGAAAAGATGTCCATGGGTTTTAACCCAAATCACCCCTAACAGTTTTATATAAACAGTTTAACTCCGCTATAATGAAAGGGGGACATAGTGAGCAATATGTTATAGTGAACATTTTTAGAACTACCCCTCCAAGCTACTATTTACCCAATTTTTATATATTTATAGTAAACATTATGCAGCTGAGAAATTGGTAGTTTGTTTATATTAGACTTTTTGTAAGTATTTAAATAATTGTTACAAAGAGTTTAGTCTATGTAAAGAGCTCAAGAATAAATAATTACTTTTAATTAAAAAAAATATCAATCATTATTTCCAACAATACTGATGAAATTTTGCTAAAAAAATATGCTTTCAAAGATTTTGGAAAAAGGGAACCATCGTTTATAGTGGACTTATTAATGGATTTGCCAATTCGTTATAACGGGGTTTGAGTGTATTTGTAATTTATAAGCATGAGATTCGCTTTCGAATGGTGTCATATCATTAAGTGAAATGCATTAAGAGATGAGGAGGATTGAATTTTTAAAAAAAATTATTATATATTATTCATATGTTGTGCATTTATTTAAAGTACCAGACAGGGTATGATGTAATTTTTTTGAAAATAGTAATAACTAATATTTTAACTTTATTTTTGGTAAGCGGAGTCCTAAAATTATAATTCTAAACTAAACTTTCAAAATTTATAAAATATGAACTGAGAAACTACTAACTTTTTCATAACACGCTAGCAGCTCTACAACAAATGTAGAGCACGAGTTTCAAAATAATTTTTTTTCTAAATCAATACTGTGGTTTACTGTATTTTGAAATAAAGTTTTGATGTTTTTATGTTTTTAAAGTTTATATGTTATGAAATAGAATTAAATATATTGTACTATGTTGATTTGTTTAAAGAAAAATTCTAAACAGTCATACATAAAACTTGTTTAAAAAAATAATAAATATTCAAGCTTACTCCTTAGCTTTTAGTTCAAAACATAGATAACATTATTTAAAATCTACGATTAAAGTTTCAAAGAATTCCATCATAAACTTTTCTTGAAATCTGTATCAGCGTAAAGAAATTTTCTCGAAATTAACGTTTTCATAAACTGCACTTAAAATGCATGGAAATTCTGACATGCGAGTAAATTTAAACTACATAAAAATTCATTATTTAAAAATTGACGTTTAAAATGAATTTTATTTGTCTTAATATTATTAATATAATTTGTTCAAACAATATTAAAACACTCAACGCATAAACAAAAACTTTATAGTTCTGTTTTAGGTAATACATTATAGTTTCGGTTTCATCCTCGTCTGTCAGCATACGAAAAAACAGCTATAATTTCATTTCTAGAAATCGGAGAAGAAAATTTTAAATCGTTTTCGAAAGCTAATCAATTAAAGTTTAAATGTAGATAGTAAAAACAATTGCCAATTTTATGCCACGACTCTCAATGTTCAACTCCGTATCCTTGTAATTTTGAACCGAACCCAGAAGACATGAAAACTCTTGGATCCAGCACTGTTACAAACTAACCTACGTGGAGGACTTTTAATGAAACTTATCCACATTTGCGTAACTTGGAGAGGAAAACCACGAAAACCTCCCATGGATAGTCCGATGGCAAGGGAATTCTAATCTATGGTCTGTCTACCACTCAGGATATTTTACTTCAACACTGAGGTCAGTACAAGCCGAGAAACATTCAAATCAACCAGACACCTTTCAGATTCAAACCTGGGTCACCTCATGGAAAAGAGAAAAGCTCTATCCCCTAAGCAAGCTCACTGAATTTAGTTTTTCCTCCTGCATTTACTTTTTTTAGCTAGAGCTGGAGAAATTTGCTCTTGCAATTACAGTCAATTGTTTAGTCGAGCTTCTATTTGATAATAATATTTCTTATAAAATAAAATAATTAATAGGAAATTTCTGCATAAACCATAGACATTTTTATTATACACTTTAAAAGGGAAAATGAATGAATTGAATTTAGTTTCCTTTCTGAGTTTGAAAGTCTCTAATTTTATTTAATACATATCTATCACTAAGACTCAATATTCAGTCTAAAGCATAACTAAGTTACAGCTGAGATATTCTTTTTAGTGTAAATATTTCAAACGCCAACAAAGTTTTATTTCTAGAATTTATGCCACTCAAGCGTATTTAAGTTATTTATTTTCCGACGCGATAATGAAATAAACTTGTTCCCCAAAGGATAGATTTGTCTTGTCAGGGACAGTCAAGGATAAAACCAGAGGAAGACAAAATTTATTTTTAAAAGAAAGACTTCTCAGTACTCCATTTTCTGTACAAAATAGATAGTTTAAATACTTTTTGGTTTTTAAATTATCAATAGTTTAAAAGAATATTCGTTTTACTTCGTACTTAAGCAATTTGTCTTAGTTTAGTTAAAATCATTAATATTTCAAAAACTTGCAAAAATGTTTTTTAAATCTTATATTTCGTTCGAATAGGAAAGATGCAACTGAAAACAAAAAGGAAATTAAATAACTAATTGAACATTTTATTGCTTAAAAATATCTCTAAATTGTGTGTAGTTATATTATGCTTAATATTTTTTTCTAAACAAATATTCATCACTAACGCTTATGACAGAGAAAAAAGTTTTCAAAACCACTGAAATGTGATACAATTTACCATGTTTCTAGCTCCAGGGGAGCACCAAAAAATTCAGTAATTATTACCGAAGCGCTTTGGTAATGATTTCAATAAATTTTACAATAAAATACAGTTATATAATATGTGATATTTTTTTTTTAATTTGGCAATTTCATCATGATACTTCAGAGCATAGCATGAAAACCATTTATTCGGTTAAATTTACTTTTCAGTTTTGTACATTTTACTATATGTGTGGTAATAATACTATATGTTTGAAAATCATTAATTTCGGTAAACCATTACCATATGAACGGAAAAATTACTAAATGACTGGTTTTAACATCGTATATTTTGGATCTATTCTGATCAGTACAAAATTTTCTAATCAGATAAAAATTAGAAAATGTAAATGATCTCCAAAATGCCTCTTCCAGTTATTTCATGGCTACAGAAAGCCTTGCTGCCAAGCATGATAAGCATTTTAAGATATCTCTGCAGCAATTGATGCATACAAAATGGTTTAAAAAAGTATTTTTCTAATATATGAATAGGTGTTATATATTAATACAGAATGTTTCAAATGCTGATGATTTTAAAAAAATCAAATAAAGGAAAAAAAATTAAGGAGACATAAATGTACTGTTTGTTGCGAAACCAACCATAATTTTCATAGATTCCCAAAATCAGTTACAAATTTTATTAACAGATGGCGCCACTCAATGAAAAAAATTGGGAAACAATGTTATCAATTTAAAGCAACAGCATGACATAGTTTTAGAATAGATCTTTCCAAATACCTATACAAATATTGCAATCAAAATATTCTGACATTCACCAGAAAACATTGTCTTAAGGTTTTTCAATCAGCATCGCATTCTGTTGACAAACTTTGCGCATCATTTTTAAAATTGATAAAAATAAGTAAGCTCATTTCCGTTTCAGAAAGCTGCAAACCCGTACAAGTCATTTTTCTTCCATTTTTTTCTTAATATTTGATATAGTCGGTCATTTTCGGCATACCTAATTAATCCATAATTGTATGCTTAGAACTGTTTAAGTTTGAGTTTGCGTTTGCTTGCTGCAACCTCAATATTGTTTCAATTATTATCATATTACGGTGTAAATTAATATGATTGATTATAAAAGCTTGATAAGTCTTGAGCTTGATTACAAAATAATATCAGTAATATCAGATCATACATTCACTGTTTTGTTATACACTTATATATATAACAAAACAGTATAAGTGTGTATGACAAAAAAAAGTAGTATACTTAACAAAACAGACAAAGTTTTTGATAAAATTTCCGTGAACTTTGAATTAATTTTAAACGTATATGAAATCTTTAGTAAAGTATGAAAAAAATGCTTCTAAATTCTTAACACGATTTTAAGTATTTTTCTTTAACGTCGTCTTATCTTAGAAAAGGGCTTGAGTTGTTAAACTGTGTAAAGTGATTTGAATTTGTAATCGTCATAAAATTTTGTTTATCTAACCGAAAGCTAAAATAAAATTGTATTCAGGGTTCCCTAGTGATAACTGAGTTTAGCATTCAACGGGCCGAATAATTGTATTTACGTCTCCAGTAATTACTTGAAGACAGAAAGATGCCTCTGCGCCGGGGGTGCAGGAATTCACATTAATCAAGAAAAACTGTGCATTAGTATAAGAGAAAATTCCGGAACCGCATCAAACTCTTGCATTAATTTGAATTTTTTGAGACATTAATGTGTAGAAAATATCTCTGTCGGCAAAATGTGACAATTATGTTTAAGCGAAAGGGTAAAAGGATAACAAAAAACTATTTAGTTGACAAAAAGTGACTTTTGTAACATTCAAATAAATTTTAACGAAAGATAACTCAAAGCTAATCATTAAGAGATAGTTAATATTTTTGAAATATTAAGTACATTCAACTAGTATCGAACTAATTCATGCAATTTATTGACTGAAATCAAAGTATTGTCTACGATATAATAAGATATTTTATAAATTGCGACACTTGTCGACGCAATGCCATGGTCGCAATGATCGAAAAAATCCTTGTTTGCTGTTTGGGCCAGTTTGTTTGTCAGACAGTTTGATATCGATGTCACCATAGTGATTTTCTTTAGCTCATAAGGGATATGAAATTCGCATAGGAAAATATCTTACCAATAAGATGAGTGGCTAAATATTTTCCACGATTTCTGCAGAAGTTTCTTTGTAACTTTAGCTGTGTGTGGTCTTGTTCTGCAATAAGGTAACTCCATAAGAAAGACCACCTGTACATTCGGTTTTATTACCTTTATTAGCTTTTTAACGTTTCTAAACACTGCTGTTCATTGTCTCTAGCTCAATATTCTAGAGAAATCAACAAACACCAACCCTTTGTAATCGATTTCTTCATTACGCCTCTCAGAAGTGAATTAATGTCAGAAAGTGAATTAATGTTCGGATCACTGTTTGGCCAACCTTTTCTATTTCATTTCTTATAACCAGGATTATACTGCAAACTCATTTTTGAGTTTGCGGCTACCAATTTCCAGTTCTGAAGTTTTAAATTATTTTCATTAGGAAAATAGGAATATCCCGCATATGGAGGGGAAAAAACACGGCTTATCCAACGATATGGGGATTCTAACCCATTCTCGGTCTAGCACAAGGAATATTTTTCGTCATCACTGTGGCCGGTGCAAATCGAGAGCAGAATTCGAATCAACCAGCCATTTCTGGGATTCGAATATCGGTTGCTTAATTGGTAGGCGATTGCTCTATCCTCGGATCAATCACGAATCTTGACCAAAATTTTATCATTTCATGCAGCTAATGCTCAGAGGCCTTAATGCGTTGAAATGGGTAGGAAAATGATAATAGGTCTGAAATGTAGTTACAAATTTGACGAAAATTTTGTTGCTCATTTTCAATTGTCTCTGAGCA
Organism: Parasteatoda tepidariorum; assembly: GCF_982258835.1. Taxonomy (NCBI): domain Eukaryota; kingdom Metazoa; phylum Arthropoda; class Arachnida; order Araneae; family Theridiidae; genus Parasteatoda; species Parasteatoda tepidariorum. Next base: position 47,033,386 of record NC_141762.1, on the reverse strand, counting down.
AATTGAAAGCGCATGGATTTTTTCGTCACACCAGCAACTACATTTCAGGCTCATCATCGATTGTTTCTCTTTTTGTTGACAGCGTTTTTTAATAACCTTTCTTTATTATTTATTGACTGCAATTATAATTATTTTTTTCAAAATTCATTTATTATTTTTTCATTCAATTAAAACTGTTTTAAAATCTTAATTAATAAATAATTTAAGTAATCTAACTTTGCATTGAGAAAAAGTTATGATCGAAACTAACAGAATATTGCAAAATTTACTGTGTTAGGAAACACCCAAAAAACTCAGTAATTTTCACCAAAGACCTTTGGTAGTGAATTTGGTAAAATTACCAATAAAATATGATGATAATACCAATAAAATATGATGAGAATATGAATTACCAATTAAATATGATGATAATATGACTGAAAACATTCTGTATATGTGGTGTTTCGGTTTTTCTGCAGTGCTGTAATGCATCAAGAAAAAATTTAAGAATTTTATCATAAAATTCTTAAATTTTTACAGCATGGCAGAAAAACCACTTATTCAGTTAAATTTACTTTTCAGTCATGTATATGTGCAGTGAGAAGAGTTATAATATTGTAAACCAGAATTTGCGGTAAACCATTACCATAAGAACGGAAAATTTTCCATATGAATGGTTTAAATACCGTAGATTTTAGTTTCATTATACAGAATTAAGGGGGAGGGGGGTATCAGAAATGAAATTATCATACATTAAGGTAATTTTAGTGAAGAAATTTTTCTCAGTGTATTCTCAAGCAAATTTGATAAAAATCAAACTTCTAAAAAGATTTAAAAAAACACTCCTGCTGTAGAAATATTTGAAATCATTAGATTAGTTTCTTTAAGCTATATTATAAAAAATAAATCATTAAAACATAAAAGTTTGATTTTTATTTCTTTTTTAAAAGAAGAAAAGCGTTTTGCTGTTGTATTGAAATGATTCATTCTTACTGGCATTTATCATCATCTAACTTCATTCATTATAAGAATGTAAGAAACCAAAATAATATACATAATAATGTAAAATTCATAAATTAACATAATTTAAACGAAACTACAACTAGGAATTAAAGAATAGAAGGGTTATAAGAAGGAATTACAATGCATTTTAAAAATGCATTTTTATTTACATAATGCTTAGTTAGTTATATCATTGTAACTGCCAGAATAAATAATTGTAGTGTAATTTCATGGTAACTGAAAAATACTAATATAACCACTCGATGTAATATTTCAACTATAAATCATAATTAAGTTTTATTAAGTTTCTTTCCTAAATTCTTTAGCCAAGTTGGTGCATTTAGGGCTGTCTTCTGCATCTGCAGCAAATTTCTTTAAGAAAACTTCTTGTTAAATATTTTTTATTCGAAGCAAAAAAATAGAACCTAAGCACATTATCATAACGTTATTAACGCAAATCTCATTTCTAATTAAGTTATCTTCCACGTTCGTTAATTACTTTACTTCTATTGATCAAAACAGTAATTTACGTATTTACCACAGCTTCATAGTTTCGAGTTTTTATGAAAAAGAAAAAAAACAGCGAATCTTCAACTAAGATTCAGTACAGCGTGTTAGAAAGTCATTAATATTTCACAAAAAATTTAAAATATTTTTTTCGTAAAATAATTTCATAAAACTATTTAAAAATAAAATGCTATAAAAACTTAAAATATAATGTCCCACATTAAAAAAAATCTGCCATAGTTTAATTCTTATTAGGTTGATTCAAAACATTTTTCACCATTAAAAGCATGTTACAAGAAATGCACCAGAACATGTAAACTAAGTTGAATTAAAAACCCATATAGGATATTTAATTCAAAGGTGACTCTCTTAATTCAATGGTAACGGTAGTTCCAAAGGAGACACACGCGTTTCAAAGACAAAAAAGCGCATTTTTACTTTATATTTATTGAAAAAAAATATTTTTAAGGGTATGAAAGAGCAAAGTTTTATAATTTATTCAATGAACGAAATGGATTAAAACGAAGCACGGTAAAAATTGATTTCACAATTAAAACTACCGTCATCTTCATTGCCAGAACTGTTAACCGAAATTAGATCAGGAATTTCATTACAGTGCAAATTCTTAATATCAAAGAATGTTTCTAAAAATGTTTACAACAGATAACAGAAGTTTTAACCCACAATTATTTCATTCACTAATAAACTGTTGGTGATACATTTTTTAAACCTCGCTCATCCCCCAAAAGTTAAGCATTACGAATCCGACGAGAAAAAGGTACGCTTATTTAGGTATTAAAATTAAGTACGTTTTTATACTTACGTAATTTAAATAAAGTATCATCTACTTCTTATTATCATGATACTTAAAGTGTATGTACCTCATAAAATGAAAGCCCATGACACAAAATTTTAAAAATTTTGTGACTTAGTAGTATTAAAATATAGTGCTGCTAATTCTCTTTCGTATGGTTAAAAAAAACATGTATATCTCAACTAAAAAGCGAGAGCAGAGTTGATTTTGTTATTTTCCTGAGTAAACTGCAGGTTAGAATACTTTTTCTTCATTTTTCTTTTTATTTTCATTTTTAAAATGATACATCTGAAGCACTAAAGAAATCTAATATCTAATTTTTTTCTCTTTTTAAGTTTATGCTTTTTCCGAGAAGATTTTTTTTCAACTTAAAAGAGGTCTTTGAAAAACTGAAGAAGTTCACTGATTTGAATTTGCAATTTGAACATATTTGGTATTTTACTACGATATATTTTAAAGAAAGCAACGAAAAAACTTTGAGAAACAAACACAGCAAGTATATGATAAGCACAATACAAATATGAAATAAACAAGGTATACATTTTTAAAAATATAGAGCAAAGAAATTATGAAATTTTGAACTTAAAATTTGCGTTTATCAAGTATACTATCAATTAACTGTTACCAATACAGTATTAACTATCTTTCATTAATACATTAAAAATTGTTAATATATTATGAATTATCAATACAGTATAATATATTATGAATTATCAATACAATATAATATATTATGAATATTGTATCAATCTTCCTATATCAGTATATTACCAAATATTTAAATGCTTTTATCAAATAATATTGAAGTTAAACTAAACTATCGAAATTTTAATTAATGTTAAAAAATAATGTGTTCAGTTGTATATGAAGATAAAACAATAATGCTTCTTTAAACAAATTTCCTAATTTCTGATGGATATTTTGAGAACTTTTCACTATTCATAACAAATGTTACAATAGTATAAAATATTCACACAAAAAAATATGTCTGGGGAACAATTTTTTCTGCGATTTTTTCTGCAACAATTTTTTCATGAGATTTTATAACAGATCTTAGGTACTTTCGTATCGCTGATTTCAAATCTGTAACCTTCGAGCAACAGTTTTTTTAATGACATTTTTGGTCTATTTTTATGTCTAAATGAATAAGTTAAAAAACGTTATGTATAACAGAGGGCCGCATAAATGCTGCGACAAACTTCTAGATGTTAGGGCATATCATCAGGATTAAAATTTCATTAGAACTCATGCCCAGATGTGTCACCTCTAGCAGCTCTCCCCTTTTATGAACTGTTTATTTCATGAGCTCCTGGACAAATCATAATAGGGAAGCGTCCCTACCAGCGTACGACGATATTTCTTGGCATGGATTCCTATGCAGTTTTAACCCTGATTATGTGCCCTAACTCCCCTAGAAGTTTTCGCACCCTTTTTCATGACCCTCTGTTGAGTATAAAATTTTTCAAATAGATTTAAAATGTCATTTAAAGAAAAATTTGCAACTTTAAGAGAAAAACTAATTTCATATTTTAAAACCTCCCAATTTAGCAAGATTAAGTATTTGCATAAAGGCAACAAAAATGTCCCCATTGTAATTCAAAGAAATCATTTAAATAAATCAAAGAAAAAATTCAGATACAATGTATATTTCGAACTAATTACTAGAATGTATTTCGGGCCCTCTCAAACTATTAGGTTAAAATTCTTAATAAATGAAATTCCAATGATTAAATTAAAGACTTAGGCCAAATATTTATTTGAAGCGCAAGAAAAGTTAACAGAAAAATATACATAATTATTTTAATTGTTGCAGCATTATTGCTTTATTTAAAAATAAACTTTAAAAGCGTTTTTTTTTACAGTAAAAACTTTTACTTTAATTTAAAATCTCCATTCCCTTTAAAAAACACTTCTTGTGAACATTAACTCATCGTAAACTCTTTCTTTGCGAACAACAAAAAAAACTATTCTGTTCTCTTTTTTTTCAGTTCAAAACATTTACATCTGAAATAGTTCTCCTTACTCAAAATGCAGAACATGTTCTCCTATTCTCAGGAGAATAAGAAATCCCTTTTCATGAAGTTTTCGCATTTTTATTGAAAATAGAAAAGCTGGCGCATTCTGCTTAGCCAACAAAGTATAGGCTCAATAATTCAGATTCATTTTTTTATTATTTGGGACTGCGCCAAAAATTTAATTTTACGAAAAACTTAACTCCAAATAATAAAAAAACATGTAGATTTTGTAATCTTACTTAACTATAAAATATATAGAAAAGATTTGAAAAATTTACATAAAGTATTGCAGACTTGGAGATTTTATATATTTTAATGTTTATTTGAATGTGAAACAATTAATAGTTTAAATCACGTTGTTGTAAAACTTTATTTATAATAAAATATATTAATACACACACACTTATGAACATGATTTGTAATAATTATAGATATATAGGAGGTTTAGATGCTATTAACTATAATCACTAGTTTTTTCATAATAATAATGCTTGGTTACAGTTAAAACATTCAGACAAAACCGGATTAGGTTTCTTTTTTTACCTTAAGAAATTCCGTGTATGAAATTGCTTAAAATTTTATTTGAATTATGAAATAACATTTTCTCTTAAAAAGTATTTAATATTAAAAGAAACGTAATGTTGGAGAGTAAATTACTTATATTTTTAAGAAGTATACTGAAAAGAAAACTGTATGGTCAAAACTTTACAGTACATGGTCAAGTTTAAAGTGTTTCTGGGTCTATGGGAACACCAAAAGACACGGTAATTCTTACTGAAGCGCTTTGGTAATGATTTTGGTAAATAAGTAAGAAAACAGGATCTTGGAATGTGTGATAAAATTTGGTAAATGGAGTAAAATTTGTAATTTTATCATGATACCTTTGAGCATGGCATAAACATAATAAATTCGCTTAAATATATCTCTCAATTTTGTATTTTTCTAAACGTGTGGTAATAGAAATATAGTTTTGAAAACCGGAATTCTGAGCAAACCATTCCCATATGAATTGTTTAAATACCATATATTTTGATTTTATTACAAGAATTATGGTTTATTTTCCCAGAAATGTCTCTGTCGTGCAGTACGGTAATTTCACCACAATTTTTTTCTCCGTATTGATAGTTATATCTGTATACTTTAATGCATAGTTATTGTTGTATTTTCTTTCCTTTTTCCAAATAAAAAGCATGCATTAAAATTCGTGCAAAATGCATGTTATAAGCAAAAAATAATTTCTATCATAAACTCAATTTAAGAAGGAAAATAAAATTCAGTTGATTTTCAGTGTATTTAAATTCGACATATGATGCAATTAAATCCGCACATGATGCATAATTAGTATATTTTAAGCATTTTTATCGAAAAAAGAACTGTTACTTAGCCAACAAAATATAGGCTTCAATAATTCAAATCTATTTTTATTCAAATTAATTTAGATCTACATCAAAAAGTTAATTTGATGATATTCACAACACTAAAAAAAAAACATAGATTTTATAGTCTAATTTTAACTTAAACCAAAATAGGAAATATTACAAAATTCAAATAAGTATTATAATCTTAAAAATTTGATATATTTCAATGTTAAGTTGCATTTTAAATATATTTAGATTAAATCATGTACATATTTTCAAGACATAATAAAGAAAAACAATTGAATCGAAGATAATACAGAAATGACCAAAAGAGAATGAATATTATAAGTTAATAGATAAACAGATGTTTAAATGTTATGTAATATTATCCTCGTTTCAAATTCTCTCTTTTCATGAGTATGATACCCGTATATAGCATTAAAACATCTCCATTTATTTTTATTTTTTTGGAGCTAAAAGTATACATTATGGTTTGTTTAGCTATATTACACGGTTAGAGTTTTCATTCTAAAATTACGAGAAAATAACCGGCTGCACTCTGTCCATCCAAATAACCATAAAGCATTTTTTACATTAACGGTTTTAAGACCATTAACAACCAGTATGGTTCAAAAAGCATGGATATACGAGTAAAACTATACAGTTCTTTAACCATTTACAACTAGCATGGTTTCTCAACCGTAAAGTAGAAATTTGACTGGACATTAGAGCTAGACTTCCCGTGAGGTAATGGGCATTGGAGTGCGATCGTGATTGGGTTGTGTTTTATCAAATGAACCGTGGAATGTAGTTCAATTAATTTATGTAATTGTTTTACCTATCGTAAAAGATGGGAAATACTCAACTTTTTTGTGTTTAACAGTCCTCTGGTGCTGCCATCTATGAGTGAATGAGAGTATTGTATTCTAATAGTCCTGAGTCACAATTGGAAGGTGCAGGACACTGGAAACTCTACATGTGCTGAAGGGAATGGGTTAAATATTGCGGTGTCATCGCATCGCTAGGACTTGATCCCACGTTCTGTCGATCAAGATGAGATTGACAAATTAGCCCTCTCGGCCATAATATGTACTCAGCTGTGTACTAATGTACAATATGTACTAAGTGACTTCATTAGGTAAACTTAGTTGGTGCTATAAAATTCTGGTTGTTTAACCGTATTAGATTGAAGCAGTTAATAAACGGTTTTTCTCTCTATTAACAGTTTGAATACCAGCTTATTTATGGTTGTTTGACTATTATGTTTGAATATGGTAAAAGGACAATAAAGTAAGTAGTTAGCTAACCATTTTTATCGAGAAATTTCTAATAGCTCATAAGCAGTGAATAATACCATATTTTTTCAATTTAAGAAAGAAATTAAGGTTCTGTCCTTTTTCAACGTGTTTAATGTCTTGTAAAACTTTCGAAATTTATTACTCAAACTTAAAAATATAAATTGCAGTTTAGGTATGAGCAAATATAATGTACGGAAAGATCTTTTAATAGTTACTTCAGTGAAAAAAAGGAAATTATTGCTCACATTAGTTTTAGTATAATCAGGGGTGCTCCGCATCCGGAAAAGTGAAAAAGCAGGTCGTAAAAACATTCCTTTTATACTTTTTTTCTTCGAAACGAGTAAATTATCCGTGAACACCACAACAATTACAGTTATATAATTGCCACAATTTTTTCAAAAACTAAAACTAAGACATTAAAGCTTATACTGTTCTTTATGGAATGTAAATCACTACTGGATTTCTTATGATTTCGAAACAGCTATGTATAATACAGGTGCAAATTTCATAAATTCTTTCATTTCAGAAATATGAATTAGTTCTGTTTAATCTTAATGCTGTACACATGTGCATTTTGATTATTTATTTTAATCATAAAATAAATATATGTTTAATACAGTACTAGTATCACAGAGATTAATTATTTCTTTAAAAGAGAAAAATAATGCTGAAATAATAAACAGCAGATGTTTTTCAGCTGCTGTTTATTACATTATGCGAGTCACTATGGCTCAGTGGTTAAAACCGAGCTGTCATTGTGAAGATATCTGATTCGATTCTCATCGGTGGCTTGAAAACCTCCCACTTTCAGATCAATGGGTACCAACTTACCGGGGAGGAAATATGCACAGCTGACTACGTTTGCCACTTATATGCTTTTGGTTAATAAATTGTGGAGCTTTAGCCACCATGAACCCCTGACATACATCAGGCAATTGGGGGAATGCTTTTATCATTAGTAGTAGTAGTAGTAGTAGCAGTAGTAGTAGTAGTAGTAATATTGTACACAAAAGAAAAAATTGTTTGAAAAACATACTTTCAATGCCTACCCACTGTGATTTCAAATTCAATTCAAAAAATAAATAAAAATTTATAATTTCACTACACGAGCAAATGAACTTCATTCTCAGAACAAAACAAAACAGAAAATAAATAAATAAATAAGCTTTCCCCTCTGAACATTTTTCACCTCATTTAATTCTTGTTAATTTAATTCTCGTAATTATCATTTAATTGTTATAATATTTTGAACCATTTTTTTCCTATTGTGGTCATTTAATTGTTTAATAAATGATTATATCAATTAATTTGTTGATTGTTTGATTGTATCAACTTGATTCCTTAAATGTTAAAAAATAAATAAAAGACATTATAGTTAACATAGTTGACATAGTTATGCGTACAGAAACGTGCTGTGCTTCAAGAAAAGATCTTATTTTCACTTTAACGATTGCCTAATAGGTATTGTAGAGATTACATAAGTATTGTGCAGTTTATTTGAGAAAAGAAATATGATTTGCGAACACTTTAACGATCATCCTAGTTAATCTGCACATTACCTAGGTAATCTTCAAAATGATTTATTTCTGTACTTTAGAGGTAATATATATATATATATATATATATATATATATATATATATATATATATATATATATATATATATATATATATATATATATATATATATATATATATATATATATATATATATATATATATATATATATATATATATATATATATATATATATATATATATATATATATATATATATATATATATATATATATATATATATATATATATATATATATATATATATATATATATATATATATATATATATATATATATATATATATGTTGATTTTTTATGTCAGGAGTCAGATTTCTGAAAAAGCTATGTGCAAATGCGTTACCAATGCATGAATCGACAACATTCCAACTATCACTAAAATTTAGGACCTCGAAACGTCGACTTATATTCCGAAAAATATAACAAATATTTTTTCAGTACTTCAAATATTTTACCAGCCAATAGTTTAAAAGAATAAGAACTATTTCCCACTTTTCACGTTTGGAAAAATAACATAATTCCATTATTTTCTGCTGAATAGGGGAAAAAATTGCAAAGTGCTTTGAATCAAACATTAAAAAACCGTTAAATAGATTAATTTTCTTAACTTCAAAGCTAAGGCTCATGAATAATTCAAACAGAAACTTGTAGTTCCCCTATTTGTACACGTTTGTGAGGATTTTTTATAATCATCAAAAGAAAAAAATACTTCGTCTAAGAAAAAACAAACTTGCATGAGTACAGCTGTTTTTTTCCCCTTAGATACTACAAGGCAATGATGTTTACTTCCTTGTAAAACTGTGGTTGTTAAAATGGAATATGACAGAAAGCTGCATTAACGGGATTCACTCACGAGCTTATCAAAGATTCAGGTCACTAGGTAAATACTAAAAAGGCGTAGTAGTCTGAAAGCCCTTTTATTTAATTCATAGAAATATTCTGAATTGACTGAAGTTGACTGAATGAAGCTGACTTAAATTATCAATGCTACATTTCTTTCATAAAAATCAAATTCAAGTAGAGAAAATTACTTCGAATAAAATTGTCAGTCAGATAATTAAAAAAATACTTTTTAAGTTATTCAAAATTTAAGTTTTTGGATTGAAACATAATCTGTAAAGTCTTAGGTCCACTTTCAGGCGAAAAAGAGATTTTCTACCTTCGTGAAAACTAAAGTAAATTATTTGAATATAATATTTCCTTTATTAAGTACTTAATCAACTAGAAGAAAATCCATAAAATTATAATTATCATAATTATTGTAAATTTTAATTTTATTTTCATTATTATAGTGCACCTGTATTTTTTTCTAAAGATACTAAAAGCAATGATATTTACTTCCTTGTAAAACTTTGGTTGTTATAATGACAGAAAGCTACACTACTGGAAAACTATCCAGAAAAATAATTATTATTTTTTTATTAATATTATGGAATATGTTTGGTTTCATTTTACTCACTGACATGTGTTTCGCACATTTGTTTCCAAATTTTTATATTTTAAGGTTTTAAATATTTTTTAGGAACTTTGGAGAAAAGTTTTAAAATGTCCCCCTTGAAATTACAATTTGATATCTATGCTCATTTGTATATATTTCAATGAATGAAAATAAAAGTAAAAATTTAAAAAATATTCATTTTCTACTTTCTAAATCAAAAATTGTCTTCATATGATTCTCCGTAGTTTAACATGATAAAATTAAAACATTTTCTTATGTTAGAAGAGAACTCCTAACCTTTTGAAGAAGGCTGGTACAGTCTTTCTCTTTTTTATAACAGTATTTGAGGAGTAAAAAACATGCCATGATACATTATGTTTTGTTGAAGACAAAGCAAATATGGTATAACAAAAAATTTATATTTGTCTCATTTATATCAAATACTTATATAACTATAAAAACTTGGGGTACAACTGCTGTACCAGTCGTCTCCTATCATCTTTTTATGCTGGCAATAAATGAGGCTAGATAAGTATAATATGCTTAGTACTTAATTTAAATGCATGAAAGTTTTAATGATAGTGTTAAATAAGCACCACATACGTTAATTATATAAAAAATATCTATTTTAGGAAATACCATTAATCGAAATTTTTCTGACTAATTTAATATAGTACTGTAAGAAGACGCAAACTCAAAAAATATGCAATAGAAAAGACAGTATTTTTGTGCAAATTTATTACAGGCCATTTTAATAACGAAGCCGAAAGAGGAGAGAATCCCCAACATTTTGGATTGCGCAACTGTACAATATAATTTTTTTTCTCCGGTGAAAGTTATCACGTATCTATATAAAGTTATCCCCTAGAAAAACTATAAGGCGTTATAAAGCTTCAAGGCAATACTCCCTGAATATTTATCTTGGTCATTTCAGAACATTTCCGTTGGTTGACAGGACGTCCCGATATGCGTCGAAGAAAGCCGTTTAGCTAAAATGTGGCATCTAGAGATTTAGATTGAGTGATAGTTCTGTCATCTATTGAATCAAATGAGAAAAAAAGTGTGCAGTTGGATTCTAGTAATGACAGATTGTAGCATTCTACGCCTAGTCTCATAAAATGCTTTAAGAAATTTTGACTCAAATTGTAATAAGATCCTAAACCTGTTAAAAACTCTCAACCAATATAGCTCTGTATGAAAATTCTGCCAAAAATAGTATTAAATCAAACTCGAGTACTAAAAATACTTTATTTTTCCTCTAACAATTTCTTCTTGGGTGAATTTTTTATAGAATTTGTAACATAAACAATTTTTACACATATGTATTTATTTTTAGAATAAACACACTAAGAAGTAAAGCAACTGGAAAATTTCTCTTTTCCAAAAATTTCTTCTTACGAAAAGAATCCTACCGAACAAAAATATCTGTTTCATCACTCGGTATTTGTGAGCACTGTATTGGTAGGTAGACCCTGTGTCTCTCGTGCAAGAAAGGCTAAATATTGCAGTAAAACTCATGTTGCATATACCAATTTTATTCCCCTGAAAATATTTTTAAAAAGTCAAAATCCTATAGGAGTGAAATATAGTTTAATATTAAAAGTTTATGAACAATGAAACATACAAAAATAAATATTTAAAAAAAACGTTGAGTAGTATAAATTCCAATTTATATAACTGGAATTATATACTTAATAGGTATATAATTACAGTAATTATAAAGGGAACAGTCTATTGGGTACGTTAGAATGATTCCTGAAATTCGAAGACACCGTAAAAAAAACTTTGATCCATATAAAGTAGGCAGGAACTGTTTCTGAAGAAAAATTGAATCAAGTTTCTGTAATAGTGTAAATACACTGCTGCCAGTTAGAACAGCTGTCTCAAGTCTATGACAATGCGACAATAGTTTGTTAGCAGTTGAAGTGATAATGAAGTTCTTGTGAAATAAAATCGAGGGACGAAAGATAGACTTAAGTGAATGTTTGAAAATTGCACTTGAAATTTGCATAGAATGAATAAGAGAAAATACAAGAACGAATATGAACAGTATTTTGCACCATCTTCATAATCACGAATAGCCCTATTGTTTGGAAGCGAATTGAGTGGTGATTTTAAACCACATAAGCTCTACAAAGTAAAAAAGAATGTTAAAAAATCTTTATCTGCAACGAAGGAAAAGAAAAATAACAGATTTAGACAAAGAGTTAGAAAATGAGGATAAATATGAAAACAAGGACACTGGAAAAAGTAAGATTGAAGATGATAAACCAGAAATGTCATTTAAAGATGAACTAAAGTTAGCCATTCAAAACTGCATGGCTGTCTAAGAGAAGTGGTTCTTAAATGGTGTTCTACGGAATCCCAGGGTTACGTGCAAAGGTAAAAGGGGTTCTGAGAATTAGGACATTTTTCTTTACCTTAAAGTACTGATTTTTGAAACCTTATTTGTATTTAGATCTAATTAATAATCTCTTTATTTAATATTTCGGTTGTCTTTGTGAAATTATTTAGCTTAAAATGCAAATAAAAAGGAAATAGCAAAAGCTTTTGTTTCAAAAAATATTATTTTTCTAAGTATTATTTTCTCTGGTAACCATTTTCACCGTTTATAACAGTTTGTTAAGCTTTCATTTTACCAAAAACCATAATGTGTCTTATTTGTTTCGTTTTCGATTCGTTATACCCAAAATCAAATTTAAAACTAAGTTAGATACTGCTCAATAGTGTGAGTTTAATAAAATCTACTTTTCGATTATTAAGAAAAAAAATTCTATTTCTCTTTTTAAATATTTTTGAAATTAAGTGTATTTTATTGGTCAATACACTCACAATTGTTTTTATACCCTTTATTTCTCACTGTTTTTACATACTTTATTATTTATAAAGTCGGAGTTTTACTGAAAACGGTTCAATCACTTAGGATTCCATGGTTGAACTTAAAGTTCCGTACATCCTTTGTACGGAACTTAAAGTTCCGTACAAAGATTCAACAATCAATAAAGAAATGGATCTCTTATTAGGGTTCATTAACACGGTAGAACTCGAAGCTGTACCTGGATATTTATCACCATAAAAACAACAATCGAGGCTTCAGAAAGAGACTTTTCATTGAGTGTACTAATGTAAGAAAAAAACGTTCTTAGATTCGATATAAAAGAACATTTTATAAAGCACATAACATCTATGAAGACTAGAAAAGAAATTAATAGATCGAAAGATATCAAATTCTCGTTATCTTTATAGAATCTCTTCTTTGAAAGATCACGTCTACATCCAATTCAAACGATATCTTTTGTCAACTCTTCTATTTTTGATCTTATGATATTTTCTAAAACCTATAAGCCCTTAAAATAAAGAGATAAAAATTAATGTAATTTTTAAAAATAAAGCGTTACTTTTGTACTTTTGCAATAGGTTTTTTTTATCCATGAATAAATTTCCCTTAATTCAAATTTAACAAAACCATAAGATTTTAGACAAATTTAATCATATAATATATATTTTACAATAATTTAATACAAATTTGGAGTTAAAAAAAGGTTGTTATACGGCAAAAAAATCAATCCAATAAACAATTGGGGAGAAATATTAGAAGCAACAACTTTAACTTTAATGTTAAAATTCAAAGCAATTTAAACTGACTGCAATTAAACTGTCTTTTATACTGAGCAATTAAACTGCCTTTCATACTGACCTAACGTGAACGTTAAAGTCCACGTTAGGTCAGTATAAAAGGCATTTACTTGTGCTAATTTTTACCACACGTCAATCAACTGGCACTGCTGAAACAATAGACGTTTAAAGAAGAAAAGTTATCTGGAAAAAAAAATTCTGTTGAAAAAATCGAAACCATCTTTAACTCCTTAACGGTTGTATAATTTTAAAGAAATCGGTCACAAAAGTGCCAATTTTTTATTTAAAAAAAAATTTCATGAAATTAAGTGTGTGTGTGTAATATATGTATTCATTTCTATATTTTTGGTCAATTGCAAATATGTAATAGATGAGTGCTGAAATCTGGTTCATAATAAACTATCTCTAAGCAAATTACAAATAATTTGGTACTGCCATCTGGTGTGTAGATTGAGAAATAAATATGATTCCGAGGATAAGAAATAGATTGTTTTAATCTTTTTTGCTCGTTACTTTTGAACACACCAGCTCGGAAATATCATTGTCACGAGAAATAGATAGCGAAAGTTGTCCAAATCATTTTGACGGGAGCGAGAAAGGTGGGATTAAGGCTTTCTTATAAGAAATTACCCTGAAATTTCAATACATAAAAAATTTCAAGTATGCTTAAAATAATGGAGAAAAATCATGTAAAATGAAATAAAATACGTTGTTAATATATAGTAAATATTGAATCTTGTATGAAATATTATTTGTATTCAGAGATCAGGATCAGTCATAACTAAATATATTTTTGAGAAAATACCCTGCATTTTATTTTGCTTCTAATCAGGCATGGAATCTTTCGATCCCTTAATATAAAAGCTTTAAAGAAGAAAAAAAAACTATAAATATATATTAATTAGATTAGATTGAGGGAAATAAAATTATTTCTTTCCAAGGAATTTCAGTAGCTTTTCAGTTGTATTAAAAATAATTACTATCGAAAAAATTTAATACTTGATGAAAAAATAAAAATACAAAAAGTATGAAACATTTTATTAAAATAAACACGAATAAACATTGAGGAATTCAAATTAATTACCAGTAATTAAGGTTGGTAGATTAGATTTTGCATATGAAACTTCTCTAAAGTTAACAAAAGTATTTTATTTCAATCTAAATTGAAACTTTCGTTTAGAGACGTTAGGATGGAATTCGTGCAAAGATAGAGAGCACTCATTTACCATTTGTCGCTTCAATAAAGTTAACTTCAAGCTTGTTTTTGGCACTAATGAAGTCCATTGAGAAAATCTAATTGTTTGTGTACCGATTATAATCTGTAGTAAATACTTTCGTGAAATTTTTACTTTCTCTTAATTAATGGAGCTTGTTTCAAATCAAGTTTTCTAGGAATTGAAAACGACTATTTTAGAATTGAAACAAACTACTTATTTTAAAACAGGAAATAATTTCAATATTTTTTATTATAAAATGGAATCTTGAATCTAGAGGACGATAGTTTTATTTTTAACTTCAGTTTTATTTTTACTAGAATAAAAAGTTTATGTGCTTTCGGTTTGTATTTTTCCTGCATTTTTTTTTCCTTTTCTTGCTGAAATATATGAGAACTAATGGGTAAATAATGAATGCTAAATGCGTAGTTTTAAGTTATCAATTATAGTTTTAATCAGTTCTCCAGCTTTTTATTCATGGATTGATTGACGAAAACCAGAAATAACGCTACACTCTATTTTATTTTAGGTTAATAGTAAATATTTATGGTAACATATATTAATAATGCTGGGAAACAATTTTTTTTTCCTTTTGACATTCCGTAACAGATCTTAAATACTTTCCTATCGCAAATTTCAAATCTGCAATCATCAATTTCTCTCACAAGACTGCAGTTTTTTAATTGACTTTTTTAGTAGATTTTTTATCAAAATGTTAAAGTTTAAAAAAGTTAACTAGGAATAAAAGGGGGTCGCATAAATGTTGCGACAAACTTTTAAGGGCACATCCTTAGGATTAAAATTGCATAGGGAAGGCCTGAAATATCGTTTTCGTTGTCACTTACCCATTATAAACTGTTCAAAAACATGCGTAGAAACAGTCCATAATAAGAAACCACCCCTAACGGAGTATGATGACATTCTCAGACATGAGTACCTATGCCATTTTATTAAATACTTTCGTATCACTGATTTCAAATCCGAAATCGTCAAGCTACAGTTATGTAAATGACATTTTTGGTCAATTCTTTGTCGAAATGTTTAAGCTAAAAAACGTTATCTACAGCAGGGAGCCGCATAAATGTTGCGACAAACTTCTAGGAGTTAGGGCATATCATCAGGATTAAAATTGCATTGGAACTCGTGCCCAGAAATGTCATGATACACCTCTTGGAGAGCACTCCTTTTATGAACTATTTCATTCACGAGCTTCTGGACAGATCTTAATAGGGAAACGTCCCTACCAGCGTTCGATGATATTTCCGGGCATGAACTCTCATGCGGTTTTAACCCTTTATATATGCCCTAGCTCCCCTAAAAGTTTGTTGCAACATATACGTAACCCGCTGTTATATGTAATGTTTTTAAATTTGTACATTTGGATACATTGACTAAACATTGTACATTGACTAAAATGTTTATTTAAAAGCATGTATGATGTGGAGAAAGAAACTGATCGCAGATTTGAAATATGCAATAAGAAAGTATTTAAGATCTGTTAAAAAAAGCTCATGGAACAGAAAACAAAACAAAAAAATTCCCCAATGTAATTTGCTAATTTTTAAATACTTATATTAAAAAGATACATTCAAATCAAAAAGATTAATTTTATAGTGATTATATGCAATCTATATAGAGAAATCTTTATGAAATGATAATTAGATTGTACTATTTTATTTCTGGCACATTGCGTTTCCTTTTTCTAAGGAAAGCTATAAAGAGTCTGGTTTTTATATATTTCAAAAGTATAATTTTCATCTTATTATTACGTGCATTCAACTGATATGATCGTAAATAAATAGAAAAGATCCCGACATCTTCGGTTGTCATCAGTGTAAAATTAATAAAAAAAATTAACTATATTTACCTGACTGGTATTACTGGTAGGTAGACTTTTCTAAGGCTACCTATCAGTAATATTTATTTATTATACCTTCTTAGTATTATTCTCCGAATTTAAAAAATTTTAGATTTTGATTGTCATTCAAAACTGAAGGCTTGAAACTTCAAGAGAAAGGTGTTGTTCCGTTACTGTATCACATTGTATTTTAGGCAATAGAATAATATATATTTCCTTCATGATTAGAAATGTTTTATTTTGTCATAATTTGATGAGAAATTCTGTTATGTTAATGTGTACAACTAAAATAATGAATATGAAAGTAACTGTTTAAAGTTCTAAGTAAGACAATATTAAGAATTAACTTTTCGCTTTATTACTAAATAATCCTTTTGTTGAAAAATATCTACTAGTTTTTACACTTACCAAAATTAATTTGTAATTTAAAAAAACCTTGATGAAGTTGCAAAGAAAATCTTGCAAAATGATTGGGTATAATTTTTCTCCAATCGTAAATTAAATTTGAGGAATCAAATCTGTGATATTACAATAAAAAAATATGGGTATCTTTAAATGAATAATTTTTAATTTCAATTTAATAATCTACATAAATAAAAAGTATGTACAAAACTTTAAGAATATGGTAAAATTTACCGTGTCTCTGGCTCAATAGGAACATCAAAATGCACGGTATTTTACCGAATCGCTTTGGCAATGTTTGTGGTAAAATTAACAATAAATTATGATTTTATAATTTATGATAAAATTTGGTAATTTTATCATTATATCTTAAAACATGGCATATAGACAACTTATTCGGTTAAATTTTTTTTTTTTGTATTTTTTACTAAACGTGGGCTAATAAAAATTATAATTTTAAAAAGCAGGATTTCCGATAAACCGTTACCATGTGATCGGAAAACTTACCAAATGAATGGTTTAAGTACCGTATATTTTGGTTTTAACAACCAGAATTGTGGTTTTTTTACTAGAAATGTCCTTACCATAAAGTACGGTAATTTTACCAGAATTTTTTTTTATCGGTGATTTTTTATCCGTTCTATTTGGACAATAATATTTTGAAAGCAGTCTTATGGGTTGCTAAGCAAAACAAAGACGGAGTGGGATCCCCTATAATATACAATATAATAAGAAAAAAAAATTAATATTTCATCGTAATTTTATCAGCTGTACTAATCAAACATATTGTAAATAAAAAATATTATCTTAAAATTTAAACATAAATAAAATCTTTTTATTTCCTTAATGACAATATAAATAATAATAATCTGTATATATATAACAGAGAAAATTTGCCATAAGTGCATTAAATAATATTACGTGTATATTTCACAACCTTTTATTTGAGTATAGCTTTTTACTATCCTCCTCTTAACTCCATAGCAATATCCTGAACCCACAAGTGAATTATCTATTAAAGGGTAAAGTAAACAATAAATATTTATTAAAGTTTACTGCCCAATAAAAGCTGCTTTTGTCAGAATCAAATTGCAGTTTTTTCTAGGATACCATCAGAATATTGGATACGGAGTTAGGATATTGCTTTGTAAATAAATACCTTTTTGTTATGAATAGTCTAGTAAATCACGCCCATATTGAGTTAGGGGTCTGAGAATAAAAAAATGGGTAACGCAAAATTGATTTTTTTTTCCTGCTTCTTGCAGAGTTTCCAATGGCAAGAATAATTTTTATCCCTAGATGACAGTAAATATTTTTGGCAAATTGTTTCCTTATTTTTTTCAAAGTATGTGATTTTGATGCAAAATTGATTTTGTAGTTGTAATTTATTAATTCTATAAATTTTGAAAAATATTTAAAAACGTGGTTGAGAATTTTAAGTGTCCTATTTAGTTTATGTTATTTTATTACATTTCTATATATATACATTCCTTCTACACATTTAATAACTTATATAGCACAGCATGTTTAATTCCAGTAAATATCTAATCATTTAAATTTCTTTACTTACTTACCTATTTAGTTCATATTATTTTATTACATTGCTAAAAATATTCTTTCTACTTGTCTAATAATTTATATTATGCTAGATATTTAATTTCACTAGTAATTTAAGTTCCTTTACTTGCTTAATAATTTGTTTTACATTAGATATCTAAAATTCTACGGTATAATTTTTTATATTTCACTAAATACCTAATAATTACATTGTACTAGATATATTTAATTCCGCTACATATCCAATACACATATCCAATGCCTATATTGCACCAGATATCTAATTCCATCGTGCATGCTTATTAGCACAACATGATTAATAATTCGTATTTCGCTGGATTTCTAATCTACTACTTATATAATAATTTATAACCACCTCACACGATAATTTTATAATATTATAATAATTATACTATTTTCATTATTTACACATTTAATAATTATGCTGCACTAAATATCTAATTCCACTACATGCCTAGTAATATATACTCCATTACATGGTTAGTAACTTATATTGAGGTAGTTATCTAATTTTGAAATATACAATAATTAATTGTATTCCAATGAATGTCTAATAATTATATTACACTAGATATTTAATTCTACTACAAATGCGTTATACATACCTAATACCTATATTGCACCAGATATCTAATTCCACATACCTAATAATTCATGTTCATTAACACAAAATGATTAATAATTTATATTTCCCTAAATTTCTAATCTACTAATATGATAATTTATATCCCTTATCTACTTATATAATAATTTTATAATATTATAATAATTATACTATTTTCTTTATTTACACATTTAATAATTATATTGCATTAAATATGTAATTCAATTATATGCCAAGTAATTTATATTCTACTACATAGTTAGTAACTTAAAATAACTTGATATCTAATTTTGCGACATTCAAAATCATTAATATTCCAATGCATACCTAATAATTGCATAATAATCGATATTTAATTTAATTAAACTTTATGCAAATAATCAGATTATTTTATCTAATGCAATAAAACAGATACAATAATAAAATTCGCTTATCTAATGTATGCACTCTAAAATAGTTGTTTTAAAAAGTATATAACCATTTGTTGCTTACCTCAGTTTACAAAAACGTTATGCAAGGAACTTATAACATATTATTAAAATTTTCTTTCGTCACATAAAAGCATATTTTCAACTATAAAATTTTTTTACGCTTCGTAAATTTCTAATTTTGTGACGAAATAATTTTCTTAAAAAAATTCTGTGTTTATATTTTAGACGAAAAGATGTTGCACTGCGGACTCGAAAGAATTCTGGATTAGTTAGTCTGTCTTAATGGATCTTGTTTCGTCAGGATGTCGTAAATCTCTGGATCAACTCCTTGAGCAAGCTATGGCCGAGCGTAGTCGTGAAGATGATCAAGTCGAAGTTACTTATGAGATGAAAGAGGATTATGCGTGTGACCAACGTCCAGTGCGTCTTAAACCTGATGATCAAGCTCCAGCCTCCAGCAGAGACGAAAAAGACGATGTCGATGAAGAGAGTGAAAGTGAGTTTGTTCATCGATTTCCAATTAACTCATTAATTTCGATAGATTATAAAATAACCATAAAAAGTTAATCATTTGACTGAGGACTAATTTCTAAATCCAAAAAACGTAGAATTATTGTGGTAGGGAATAATAAGCAAATGGGATATTCTGTATATGTTTAATAACTTATCTTAGTAGTACAAACTTTGAAACTCCGTAAAAATATTTTTTTTTCGAGCATGTCGCACATTTTTCTTCCCATTCCGGTTTTTGTTTCCTTTCCTTCTTTATTCTTTTTTTTTCATTTCTAAATCGTCTATCACTTATAGGACGCCGAATACTAACCTATCAAAATATGAGAAATTTGTGACTTTTTTTATAATTTTATTTAGCATTAAAATAATAGAATCAGAATGTTAAATAACAAGTTTATTTTTGCATGCATGCTCTACCAAGTTTTAACCAGTAACCAGCTAACTAAATAAGAATAAAGTTAATTTTAAATTTTATAATAAGTAAGACATTCTAGCAAATTATCGTACGAGTATTACGCTATCTAAGCAATAATATTAATTTCAAAACGCTCAATATTGTATTAAAAATTTTGCTGTAAGAAATGTATAGGCTGAGGATTCCATTACAAGAAATGTGTAGAGAAATTTCATCCGTTAAAAATATGAAATGAAAATCAGGAGATGTGTAAATGAATTAAATATAAGTTTCTCCTTTTTCAAGTATGTTAAAGTGGAGTTTTTAATTTTAGTAATACATGTTAAATGATTTTATTGAAAAAAATTTACCAAACTGACACAATAAATTACGCGTTTTTGTTACCTCAGTTTTAATAGCAGACATCAGTTTGACTACATTTTTTACGAATTTCTGATGCTTCAGAAAGAAGTATTTGACTAGCATATTTCTTTCACTGACGATAATGATATGCGCAATTATCTTTTAAAAGCTATCGAATAAGCTTTTTTTCTACCTCGAGATTTTTTTTTTTTTGAGAAACAAAGAATAGATTTCTTTTAGTGCTAAAATGCGAGTACTAATGAGAATGTAAGATAAAAGGAATTGAACGAGTTATTATGCTTTGCTCGTAATTATGCTTGGTCATTGAAAAATGAAATAATTTTCAGCATTATAATTTTTCATCCAAATTTATGATCATGTTTCCGATAAATATCGTTATCTTTAAATCGAAAATGACAAAAGGATAATATCATTTCCTACACTGAGGAAAAAAATATGGTCAAAACTGCAAAAATATGGTAAATTTTACCGTGTTTCTGGCTCTATGGGAACATTAAAAAGCTACGTATTTTAACAATGAACTCTTTAACAATGATTTTGATAAAATTAACAATGAAATATGGTTTCATTATGTGTAATAAAATTTGATATTTTGTAATGATACATTGGAGTACAGCATTAAGACCATTTATTCGGTTAAATTTATTTTTCATTTCTGTATTTTTTACTAAATGTGTGTAATAAGAACTGTAATTTTGAATACCAGAATTTATGGAAAAACGTTACCATAAGAAAGGAAAAATTTTTAAGGAAAAAATACCGTTATTTTTTGGTTCCATTAACTAGTTTATTATATTTTTTTTACCAGAAATGTAATTATCATACGGTGCGGTAATTATACCAGAAATGTTTCCTCCATATAGAAATTTTTTAAAAAACTGTTCTTCTTTTTTCAACAAACAACAATTCATTGAGTTAGTGTCAAAATAAGTCGCATATTAGCATTGAAGAAACTCAAAATTATAAATAGTTTACAATAAAATCTTAGTTATAATTTGAAAGAAACAGGATTATAAATAAGCTTCTATTTAAAAAAAATTCTCGAAATTTTCTCTTTTTTTCTGAAAATTCTTCTCTCTAATAAAATTCAATTTGAAAATATCACGTGCACTACTTGTTAAGTCAATTAAAATAAATTCATTTTTATCCGAACTTCTAGAGAGAACAATTTTCAAACGATAATTTATTTCAGACATTCGAAAAATTCAATTACGTCGACCAGGTTATCTAATTACTTTGCTGCAAATACTTAAATAAACAAAATTAAATAAACATCAACAAAAACACTTTGAATAAAAGATTCGGCTTTTCCGGAAGAAAACAGATGTTGTTCTTGACACCGTATTTCCATAAAAGTAGGAAAACGAGATCTTCAGTATTCTTATATTTTTAAAAGGAGTTTTAATAAAATTTATTGGATAATAAAAAGAGTTTTTGATTCGTTAAAGTATTATGGTAATTGTTTTAAAACAGAGTAATGAGATTTAGAAAAATAATTTAGTTAAATTACGAAAACAAATAAAGAATGAAAATAAATATTTACTTTATCAGAGCATTATGCTAGTTGTTTTAAAATAAAGTAAGAAAGTTTTTTCTTCAGAAAACAAGTGCTATTCTTAATTAATTAATATAACCATGAAACTAGAAAAATAAAAAATTCATTCATTTATTTTTTAAGAAGAAATTTCTTAATATTTTTGAGGAATTAAAATAAATATGCGATTTATAATCATTTTTTAATAATAATATTTGCTTATAATTAATAAAGATTTTAATTTGATTATATATTATTTAAAAATAACTTATCTCGTTTTCTCTCCCCCTCTCCTTTTCTCTCTCTCTCTATCTCTCTCGTTTTCTCTCCATCTCTTTAGTTTACTACCGACATCAACCAAATAAAATTAACAATAAACTATAAAACATTTACTTGGTTAAATTAATTTTATGTTTTGTACCTTTTACTAAATTTAAGGTAATAAGAACTATAATTTTAAAAACCAGAATTTCCGGTAAATCGGTACTATATGAAGGAATAAATTGCCAAATGAATGACTTAAATACCGTGTATGTTGGTCTTTATTAACAGAATTATTATTTTTTTTACCAAAAATGTAGTTATCATACAATATGGTAATCTTACCAGAATTTTTTTCTCCGGGTATGTAGCAACAAATGTATAGCTATTCAGTGGGGAAAAAAGTGCTCGATATCACTAAATCCATCAGAATCTGCAAAAGCTTAACAAGAATCTAGATAGTCTGTGATTTTTATTTTAATTGCTACAACTGTCAGGAAGCTATAGTACATTGTAACTATAATAACATTAAGTTTGGAAATACTATCAAATATTGAAAACTGCAATATACAACTGCTATCTAGAAGATATTTGGGAAGATCCTTGTCGCATAATTTTAAAAACTTTTCCGCACATTATATTCCCACTTATAATGATTGTTATAATCTCGAGTATAGAAAAAGATTCAGAATATATTTCCTAGCTATTAAAAACATTTTATATTCCTAAATTATAGAAAATAGAAATTATTATTAAATTAGAAATTATTACTAAGCTATTGAAAAAAATGTATTGGAAAGTTTTTATAATAATAATGGTCTAATATCAATACTTACACTATTTATCCGATATAAGATTTTAATGTATCCAACTATCGAAAACATAAACATAAGATTTTGATTGGATGCTAGGTCATGAAACATGGATTCAAATGGATTCATGGATTGTGTATGGATTCAAACACAACTATTCCCAAATATCGATAGAATCGCATATATTTTAATTATGAATTCATAATAGCGCTGAATATAAATAATAAAATAAATTAAAACAAGAAAAATGGTACGTTTCAACAATTCTTTTAAACAGGGGTGAATAAATTATGTTTTTTTTTTAAACCAACGTTTTCATTTCTAATAAATTAAAATCAGTGCAGCGGAAGAAATTATGACACTCAAGGCTATAAAGTTTGACATAAAACTCCAATTTACTGTTTTTTCTGACTTAAAATTAAAACTACTCGCATTAAACTTTTTAAGAAACTTTCTGTTTAAACTCATTAGTTTCATTTCACCGTTTCATGGTGATTAGAAAAAATTAGAGAAGGAGTAATTACATTTAATTTAATCGATTTCTCATCACCCCTATTGAAATCTAAAAATAAAATTATGCGAGAAATTAAAAGTTTTTCTTTAGAAGAGAGATTAAATCAATATTAATTTTTATTTAATGATGAAATTAGAATATTTGATCCTTTAATTAAGTTTTTGTCAAAGAAATTTAGTTAGACGAGAAAATGTTACTAGATTATTTTCTATAAAATGTTAGGATTTATTATGGGAGTTGGGGTAGTTACTTGATATCAAATCAGAAATTTTATTAGCTATGTTGTTGACAAACTAGAAAACCTTTGAAAAATCCGTACTTCCTTCTCATGGGCCAACTGACAGTTTTTTATGACATTAAACTATCTTCTTCTTCACTGCTATTGTTCTTTTTCTTCTTCTTCTTTCAATGCGGTTCATTCTTTTTATTATTAATGTTTTTCTTCCACTGCTTATTCTTATTCTACTTTTTATTTTTCTTCTTATTTCTCTTGTATTACTGTTCATTCTTCTACTCATTATCATTACTCTGCTACTGCTTTTTTTCCTTCTACTTTTTCTTTTATTTCTTTTCCTGCTTCATCTTCTTCTACTTCTTCTACTGTTTTCTCTTCTTCTTTTACTGCTGTTTATTCATCGTATTATTATTATCCTACTACCGCTTTTGCTTCTCTACTTCTGCTTCTACTTCTTCTGCTTCTTCATCTTCTTCTTTTACTTCTTCCTCCTCTTCTCTAACTGCTGTTCATTCTTCTTTTTATTTTTATTATTATTATTATTATAGTTTTCTCTTTCTTCTACTACTGCTCTTCATTCTTTTTATTATTGTAATTCTTCTACTCCTTTTTTTCTCCCTTTTCTTCTTCTGCTGTTGATTATTCTTATTATTATTATCATTATTATTCTGCTTTTTCTTCTTCTTCTTTTACTACTTCCTTTTCATCCACTTTTCGACTGCTGTCCATTCTTTTTTTTACTACCATTCTTCTTCCATTTCTTATTCTTCTACTTATTCGTTTTCTTCTACTTCTATTTATATTTCTTCTTTTTCTACTTATTCAACTTTTTATTATTATTTTTAAACGCAACTATCTGTTATACTCCAAAATTTCTTTTCCTCCTATGTTATGGCTCTCAAACCATTCACGCCTATCTGTTCTAAATCTCTCTTAGCATCGTGCAACTATCTAGTGGATTGTCTTTCTGTTCTACAATTTCCTTCAATTCTTAAAAAGGTCATTATTTTTTGATGGGTATGCATCATCATATATAAATAAATAGCCTAGCCACCTAATACGAAATGCTGTTACTACTTCTACTATGGTACATGATATAACAAGCAAAGTGCTCTGCAGTCTTCGGCATGCTCTCTCGTCGCTATAGCTATTCTCGGTGTTTTCGTCGAAATTCAATTCCAATGGTACCTAGGCACCGTGGCGTATTTAAAAATGAGTAGGCGACTTTATTTTGTATAGAGAATTGTGACGCAATTACTTCGATCATACCGTTAATTTTGTATTTTTCTTGTTCTGTTTTTTGTTCCTTGTTGTGCAATGTTTTTTTCTCATCTTGCCCTTTCCTTGTAATTCACCCTGTCATCGGGAATAAAAAATAAAAAAGGAAGCATCATATTTTGTATAAAAATTATAATTATATAAGCCTTTCCACACCAATTTGTTTAGTTTTAAAATATTCAATTGCGTAAAGTGCGTCCGACTTCAGCAATCTTTTATACACTGAGAAAAACAATCTGGTAAAATTACCGTACTGTATAGTAATGACACATATGGTAAAAAAACACAATTCTGGTAATTTTTCTATTCATGTGGAAACGAATTCTGGTACCGGCAATTCTGGTTTTGACATTTACAGTTCTTATTACCACACATTTAATAGATTAAACAAAACTGAAAGGTAAATTTTTCAGAATAAATGCTTTTTATGCCATGTTCTAAAATATCATGATGAAATTACCAATTTTTTTTAAATTTACCAATTTTTATCACAGATTATGTAACCATATTTTATTGTTAAATTTTACCAAACTTATTACATAAGTGTTTCGGTAAAAATTACCGAGCTTTTCGGTGTTCTCATAGAGTCAGTAACATAGCAAATTTTACTATATTCTGATAGTTTTGACCAATAGTTTTTAGTTTTAAAAAATAGTGTTCAGACTGGTAGTTTCTTTCTCTGTGTAGTATTAAATTGGTTTTTGTGCTGATCAATTTCTATTTAAATGGTTCTAAGATGGTTCCTAAGCCATCTATAATTTGCTTTTTATTTCTATTTTCTTAATAGTGCTACTTGACATCATGCATAATTATTTTATGCTAAAGAATAATTATTTAATGATCTGATTTAAAATAAAATTTTAAAAAATTGTCATTCAACCGTTCTGAGGTTTCATCTCACGAATATATAGAACTAACCCAAACATTAATTTTTAATTAAATATTTCTTATAGTTTCATCCTAGTTAATTCAACAAAAATTCTAGACGAAACATATTATTTCTCTTTTGCCACCTAAGTATGACATGACATAACGTAACATAACACAAATATCTAGTAGCAATAATACTTTTAGGTATGTTATGTAACTAATAAAAACAAGCTTTTTTTACAGTTAAAATAGAATTTAAGAAGGCCGAAGGATATACTCCTTATCTCCGAATCCTCTCTTTTTTCTTATAAATAATCTGAAACAGCTGCTTTATTTCCCAAAAAGCTGTTTGACTCCAGGGCAACCTAAGAAAGATTCGAATATAAGACTTAAAGCTGAATTCTTTTTTTCGGAACACACTTTCAATCATCTAAAACAAAAGATATTATATACTTTTTTAAGAGTACTAAAGAAAAAAAAATACTTGTGTTTTCTACAAGTATCATATTAAAGATAAATTTACTTTAAAGCTCACTTTTTAAAGTAATCATTTTAACTTTTAAACGATATAATATTTGCACAGTTTATGTATGTAGACATGCAAGATGTTCTAAAATGACCACCCTTAAGAATCCTTGTCAAAAGATACTTAAGGGTATTCATATTTAAAATTCTTTTCAAAAAATAAATAAATAAAACAAAAAGTTCACATTATGGTTTACATAATGGGGGATTAAAAGCACTATCAAAATCTGCCAAGCACTGTTAAAAATTTATCGGAAAAAAATGCTTAAATAACAGTTTATTGAATTGTTATTTCATCATATTCAAGCGAAACAATCAAATAACCGTAAATAAGATGTTATTGAAACTGTTAACCGTGAGAAAAACCGTTTATTAACTGCTTTCCCCTAAAACTGTTGAACAACCAGAATTTTATCGTATTAACTAGTTTATTAGATCTACCTAATGAAGCCACTTAGCTCCTTGCAAATGGGTGCATGTTATAGCCAAAAGGGTCAATCTGTCGATCGCATAACCAACAGAACAGGAGTTCGAGTCCCACCGATAATACCACAATATTTCTTTAATTCCCTTCAAGAAATGAAGAGTTTTCAGTGTCCAGTACTCTTCAATTTGTGACCCTTGCTATTAGAATATGATACCCTCTTTCACTCATAGATGGCAGCACTATAAAGCTATTGAACTATCTCCAATGTCCAGTTAAATCCCTTTCTTATGATTTTGAAACCATGGTAGACTTAAATGGTAAAAAAAAAACATTTAGTATTGTAGTCATGGTTTCTTAACCATACTAGTTATAAACGGCTTCAAAACCGCAAAGGTAAAAAAATTTATTTACCGTAAACTTTATGGTTAATTGGATGGACAGACTGTTGCTGATTATTTTACCATAATTTTAAAATGAAAATTCTGACAGTGAATATCTAGCTAGGAAGAAGGGATGAAAGACGTCAAAACCAGTTTGCTTGGCCTTATGAAACTTGGAAGTGTTTCTAATAACCACTAATCGACAACTGTATGTTTTCAGAATCCAAGCATAGATTACGGTTTCCAGTTCCACCTTTTTTCAATATCTTTTTTGTCTTTTCTTGGTTCAAATTTTAATTGGTGTTCAAAAATATGCACACTTTTTTATACATTCTTTTCTTTTCAAACTTTTATCAAACTCTACCAAAACTTCTGTGGTAGTTTTGAAAGAAATAGAAAGTAGTTATTTATTTCTATTTTTCTATAAATATTCAAGCATGTATTAAAAATTTTATAAATTACTAAGAACAATTTTTAAAAGTAGTTTAATTTAATTAGTTTTAAAATTAATTAAGCACGATTAATACCGTAATTAGAAAATACAAGGATCTTTTCAATGTTTCATTTCTAATTATGTATTTCTTATCTTAAATATTCATTAGTGTACTTTTAATTACTCGGATAAAAAAATTCTGGTGAGGTTACTGTACTGCATGGTAATCAGATATTTGGATATAAAAGAAAAGCATAATTCTAGTTAGTAAAACCAAAATATACGATATTAAAGCTATTTATTTGGTTATTTTTCTGTTCTTATGATAGCAGTTTACCGGAAATTCTGGTTTTCAAAACTATACTTCTCATTACCCCACGTTTATAAAAATTAAAAAATTAAAAATTGAAGGAAAAAATTAAACCAAATAAATGGATTTTATGTTATACTCAAAAGGTATAGTCATAAAATTACCAAATGTTACATTTACCAAATTTTATCACTGATTATAAAAAATTAGATTTTATTGCTAATTTTACCAAAATCATTACCAAAGCATTTCGATAGAATTCACAGAACTATTAGGGGTTCCTATACATTCAGACACACGGTATATTTTATCATATTCTGGTAGTTTTAACCATATATTTTTTTTCTCGGTGTAGTGTCTAAATTTGTAGAGTTTCCCAAGTATGGGCATTTGACCTTATTAGATTAAATTTAAAACGAAAACTTCATTATTTTCTTCGGATGAAACACATCCAAACAAGCGTAGTAAACATATCTCAAAGGGATTTTTTTTGTTATAATAATTTTTATTGCATTTTTGAATTTGAGTTTATAATTTATTACTAAATGCAGTTACTCTCCATAAACATTTATTTGTCAATACATCAAACATCAAAATTTTCAATACAGTGCATTACATTTCTTTTTTAGATGGCGTTGGGTCTATACAGATGGAAAAAAAGGTTATGAAAAGCACCATCATCCTGAGTGTGGCAATAGTACTTTGCTTCAGTGGATTTTCTGTTGTGCAGAGTTTCCTCAGCACAACTGCACCACGAACAGGATTACAAGCACTTACAATCTTATATATCTTCGCTATATTTTCTAGTCTCTTTGCACCGATTTTAATACAAAAAATCGGCCCTAAATGGATAATGGTATCATCAGGGTTATCTCCAATAATATTCATAATCATTTTCAAATATAATTACACGTTTATTTTAATTATTGGAGCCATGCTGGTTGGGCTCTTACTTGGACCTACATACAGAGCTCAAAAGAGTTACTTATTCAGAAACATATCCAGACTTTCTTTCTTAACACAATCCATCAGGAAAAAAATGCAACAACGGTTCTTACGAGTTTTCTTCATCATTTCAAAGTCTTATTGCTTTTGGGGCCACCTTATCGCCACAATCGTCATGGAGTACATTAATGCGATGGATACTTCACGCCAACCGTCGTCAAACGAGACCATTCAAGATGCTGGTACAGTAGCTCGTCGAATTGATACTTGTTTTACTACTCAATGCAAACATGCATTTTTAACATTGGATTTTAGTGAAACAAGTAAAAATCCATCAAACAATAATTTTTTGTCGCCAAAAGTCACTGAGATTTTCATATATGTTTTTTCTGCTACATGTGCTGTAGGTGTTCTATTAGTGGTGATTTTGTTGGAGAAATTAGAAGTTTTACAAGAACAAGATCCTTTAGAGAGGTCATTGTTATACCAAACTTTAAGACAAATTAAATTACTTTTAATCGATCAAAATGTGAGTTTAGTTGTCTTAATGATAGTTTTTACTGGAATCGAACAAGCTTTTATTTTTGGAGATTTCACCAGAGTAAGTAATTAAACATTTTTTCTACATTTTTAAGCTTGGAATGATTGTTTTCCTTTTTATGTGTAGCTGTTTTCTACATAGTACTGGCATCAAACAATGGTGACAACAGCTAATGGTGCCAAAAACGTTGAAATATAGAATATTTATACACTATTAGAAATTTCTCGGAAACATGATAAAATAAAAATTTATTTAATTTTTATTGGCCACATTCAACCAAAGCAGACAAATAATCATAAGAAAAGCTTTCCAAACTGTTATTTATTGTTATTTGTTGTAACTGTTTCGTTTACTGACTGTTTCCTCTTAATATCGTTAAACATATAGAATTTTCTCTGCCCCCACTAAGCTCACAGTCAATGAGAATCGAACTCATGTTCTTCAAAAGTTGAAAGCTAAACGAAGTGATAAGGATTACAGAATAATATTTTTATTTTCCATCATCGAATTACTAATAATCTTATAGTCATAAGTGTGTGGTGAGCAGCTTATGAAAATACTTAAATCCTTGCAGCTGGGTACAACTCCTTAGCCGAGAGAGCTAATCTACCAATCCTATGGTCAGCTGAACGAGAGTTCGAATTCCAAGCGCTGACACAAATATTTCCACCATTTCTTCATCACATGAAGGGTTTCTAGTGTCATTCACTCCTCAATCAGCGACCCTGGAGTATTGGAATACAAAACTCTCATTCACGCATAGATGGCAGCACCTAAAAACTGCTTAATACCAAAAAGTCTAGTGTTTCCAATCTCGCATTGTAGATGACACCACCAGATAAACTAATTAAGTCACATTTCACTTGACAAAACACAACTCAATCACAGCCCCACTCTAATCTTCTTACCTAACGAAAGACCTAGCATATCCGAGTTCAAATGAAGCACAAATAGTACGTTAAAATTGAGTTTTTGTTTTTTTTTAAACCATTCTAGTTGTAACTGGTTATAAAACCGTATAATATTGTATTTACGATTTTCTAACCATACCAGATGTAAACAGTTTTAAACTCGTAAAGGTAACGAAATTTTCCTAACCGTAAAATTTACAGTTTATTGGATGGACAGACAAATACCGGCTATTTTCCAGTAATTTTAGAATAAAAAATTATCGCAGTGTGCAATGTACAAATGCAATTTAGAAACATTCAATTTTATTTTTAAAGTTAGAGCCAAAATAAACTTAAATATTTCGGAGACAATTTCTTACTTTACATTGATTTAAAAATCAATTACAATTTTATAAAAAAAAATAACTGCATTTTTTAAGAGAATTACTTTTATTTGTTATATCAAAAAATATTTAAATAAATTTTTCAGTCATAGAACTTTTTTCCCTTGTTCTGGAATAAATTACTGTAGTATTTGTGTACTGTATAGTATACTGTATATAGTATACTGTATATAGTATATAGTATACTGTAGTATAAATTACTGAGTGTTAAATCCATAAATTTGAATTAGCAAATTTTTGGAAACTTTTTTTAATTAACTTTGAGGAATCAGACAAAAAAAATTATTAGCAAAAAACATTTAAGCATCTACAAATAGAGGAGAAAAAATTTTCATTGCATATAATCCAACTTAAGCTGTAAGAAATTTTTAACCACATATAACAACTATAATATTTAACAACTTAAAAATTAAAAATAAATTACATTAACTTCAATCCTCAATATAAAAAACTCAACAAAGAAGATCAATATAGCGTGAGTTTGACGTAATTCTTCCTCAATCTTTGTGCTTTGACAATTACTTTTTCCTAAACCCCCAGTTTTCGTTAAATTCTGTGAAAAGCTTGTCGTTTGTTTACATTTTAGTCTTAATCCCACAATTCGATTCAAAAAAGTTTTTTAAAACTAGTAGTTCCAGGAGAAAGGTTTATTGTAAAGGTCTACTGTTTTTGCTTGTATACGTTGCAACAATGTCAAAGAAAGGATTTCTTTTCATACTTTCAGTTATTGTTAGGAATTACAAAAACTCTTTTCAATAGTAACATAAAAGAATAAATGAATATGAATTGCTGACTGGAAAACTACAATAAAAATTTTTCGATTTAAGAAAAAAAAGAAAGAAACCTTACCTTATTGTGCTTTTATTTAATACTGTCAACTTTAAGAGTTATGTTTCTTTAGCGTTTCTACTTTAAAAATTGTAAAGAGGCTGTTTTATGATTAAATTTAATAATAAAAATATGATATTGATACATTAATATTCGGGTTTTGGTATTTGTCTATACAGTTTTAATATCTTAATATAATTTATTATTTGTATGATAATGCGTTTTATGACGAATGTTGGTTTAATAAATATTTTTACATAGGAAAAATTGCGAATGAATTATCATACTTTATATTATCCTATTATATGAAAAGACTAAAAATATTTTAATAGCTCATCAGATTTCAATCCAATTGTATATCGACTTTTAATTTTGTTAAACAATGTGACCGTTGCAAGCACGATGTTTATTCCACGCAAAATAAAAATCGTTGAAATTAAAATTGCTATATAAAAATAAATGAAAAGTACATTCCACAAAACTAAAGAACGTAACATTCAGAATTACTTTTGACCTATAGTTATGGCATTATTAAGTACTAAAACTCAATCTTCGCACTGTAAAGAATTCCGAATCAAGTTATAATAAAAAGTACCGGCACTCCAGGTGTCAATACTTTTTACAGTTAAATCCATTTGTTACAGTAAAATTTTAAGGAACAGAAAATCTGATATACCGTGATTTTTGCTGCAATATTGACTATTAAATTACTGAATCTCTGTAATTAAATAAGTATTCACATTAAAAAATATGCTGCAAAAGGGTTTTACAGCAAAATAGATTGTACGAATGCTGCACTCAAGGTGCCAGTGTTTTTTAACGTATTTTGATCCGAAGTTATGCTAATTTAATTGTCAAAGGATAGTTTAAATTCAGAAATAATACATTTTTTTGGTAACAAATCAAATAATTTGTAAGCTTCTTCAAAATTTGAAAACTAATTTTAACGTAATTTCTAAGAAAAATATGATACAAAATTCGCTCAAGAGATAATTTTGACAAAAAAATACAGCTTTTTAATTAACAATTCTGTTCTTTTTCACTGATTCATAAAGTATTTTGAATAGGACTAGTAACGAGTCTTCGTGGTTTCTATGGCACACTCCTTTGCAGAGATTTTCTATAATAAAAAAGAAATATATTAAAATGAAAGGCACTTTGCTCCAAACTATGTTGCCAAACAGTCTGTTGACACCAAACAGATACTTATAATGTATACCAATCTATTAAAAACAGGGTAGTGGGAATTTCTTATAAAATTTTTATTATTTAACTTATTACTGCTATGATAAATCAGCATCTTTGTTGCCTGAACTATCATTAAGATATGTTTTTCTTATTTTGTCAGGATTACATCAGCTGTGCATTAGGACTAGAGTCCATTGGATTCACAATGATCTGCCTAGGAGGATGTCATACACTAGGTTCCATTGGAGTACATTTGTTCTCGCAGCATTTCCAAAGACCCATTATAATGGCAGCTGGACTTGTATGTCAATCTGGACTCCTTATGGTTCTTTGGCTATGGACTCCCGTTAAAGACGATGCCGCTGTATTTTACGTCATTGCCGGTGGATGGGGATTATGCAATGCTGTATGGGAAACGCTGTTAATGAGTAAGCTTTCTAATGAGCTTTTTCAATCTTTCTTATCAATGATCAAACAACTTGAATTTTTTGTAAGGCACATTCAACGAAATACAATTTAATGAACAAATACCCCTTCATCACAAAACAATATGTATCAATCAGATCCTCTTTTTGTTGCCAATTTTCATGCAGTCAGTGACGTCCTGTAGCTTATCTGACGTATGCCAGATTAAGAGGATAACCAACAACAATAAGTATGAAATATTAATGTGCAGAATAATTTTAATATTTATCCCATTTTTGAAAATTTTATAAAATGAAAACCACTAAATCAAAAGTTGATAAATTTAGAAACAGCGTAAAACTTACCTGGAAAATTTATATTTTTATGATCTGTATATTGTAACTAAAAAAATAAACAGTCCAAAGATGGCTTTATGTAACTACTGTATTCCTGCTATAAAAAAATATTAGTTTTATGAATTGCTCAGAAAATTACAATATGTTTAATGCAAACTTGCATTAATTGATTATAAAATAATTATAAAAAATTTAGAAAGGCAAAAAATTTTCTGTGATTTTGATTGAAAAAATAAGAAATAAAATATTGAGTATTTTTTATCAGAATCGAGTTGATATAGTCTCAGTTAAATATCCAGATTTTTATTTTACATTTTTTTTTCTTAAAAAGTGTTGCAAGAATTTTTATAAAATGGATAACAGGTTAATGAACAAAATCAAAAATTTAAATGATGATCAACCAAATACGAGCAAAGCTAAACATCATGATCATGAAGATACTTTGTTTGAATCCCCTAAAGCAGATATACAGCTCCAAAACAACAAGCGTAAAGCTAATTGGACTCGCAAATATTGCAACGAATATTTACGCTTCGGATTCATTGCCAGTTAAAATAATTTTCCTTTATGTGTTATTTGCAATCAGTAACTTTCAAATAAAAGTATGAAATCATCAAAGTTGAAAGGGAATTCAGACACACTTCATTCTGAGTACTCTGATAAGCCGATTAACTTTGTTGCTGTTAAGGAAAAGGAATTGATTGCTGCTCAGAACAATGCACTCTTTCCTCACCAGTTAAATGAAAAACCCACTTTGACAGCTTTTAAAATTTTCAAATTATTATCTGAGACTTAGAATTCTCATTGTGCTGAAGAAATATTAATGCTTCCCTCTTTAAAAATTGTTACAAATTTTTCAGAAAATGTTGATGCTCTTTAAGTGAATTTATTAGTTAATTGATAAACACATTTTTATTTAATTTAGTATTTTAAAAATTAAACAGCAATTTTAAAATATTTTTCGATTTTGTTGCTATTATTTGCATCTAAAGTTTTAATTAAGATTTCATTTTAAATTTAATTAATTGTACTTGAAGTTTCAGAAATCACTTATCATAAAAGACCAAGCAACAATTAGTATTGATTAAGAAGAAAAAGATTTGAACTATTGGCAAAAGAACTTTTTCTTTGGAAACTGATAATAATGTCCATAATGATTTAAATCTCAAATCATTCAACCTTTTCAACCTCATAAAAAACCGATTTCAAAAAATTTCAAAGAGTTTAGAAAAAGAAGTCATAGCAGATTATGAAAAGCAAAAGGAGAAGTTTTAACTTATAGATTAGGTACTATTTTCACTGAATAGAATTAAAATAAAATATAATTTCAGCAAGAGAAAATCGAATAAATAGTAAATATTTAAGTTATCTTCAAGAAAACGAAAATATTTATCAATAAAAAGTGACATTTAAGAATTGAAACTCCGTATTCCTACAATGAGTGGTGCGGTTACAAGAGAGTTGCTGTCACGAAGATGGGGGACACTAAATCTATCCAGGGCTTTTATTTGTACGATATATTTGCTGCCTTCAATGGATTGAATTCAAATTAGCAAGGCTTTGGTTCAAATATTTTCAAAGTATCGGAAAAAGTAGCTTCAATAATTAAAAAATGACTTAGTGGAAACAATGACTTTCAAAAGGAAATTATAAATCTTTTGAAACATTTCATATATTTATTGAAATCCTTCACACTAAGAACAAAACATATGGAAACGAAGTTTACTTCATTTACTGAAGTTTCAAATTAGTATAATTGTCAATTTCTTAAATACTTATATTTTTATATCATATACTTAAATAATTATAATTATTTTATACTTATTTTATACTTATTATATAATTATAATTTATACTTATAATATAATTATTTTGAAATTTTTGTGTATGAAATAAATAAACAAATAACTTGATTTTTATTAAAAAAAATTAATTTTGTTTGGTAAATAAATGGGGTTTTTTGCATGAGGTCGCAAAAAATTTTAAGACTTCGTACCGAACCGCGGTTAAACAAGTTTGAGAAACGCTGCCGTAGGTCTATTGGAAAATCTGCCTCTTCGGAAACTGTCAACCTTCTTTCCAAGGCTTACTGCAATCAGTCTTATAGATGCATTGCAAAGTGAAGTCAGCAGTTTGCTAAGAGAGCTTACTACACAAACGTCAATCATCTTCTAACATTTAGACTACAAAGTCTTTCAACTAGAAACAAGCATTGGTTTAACTTAAGATGTGTAAAAGATAACTTCATTCCATCTCTTAACGGAGTCCCACATAGTAGATTCATTTCCACCTTTTATGGATTCCCACCTAATATTCAACCTGATATTTTATTTTATTTTATAACCGTCGTTGAACAGCCGATCCAATTTCGTGGGTTTACGACTACTTACGTTCAACTCCGTAGCCTTGTAATTTTGAACCAATCCAGAAGACAAAGAAACTCCTGGATCAGTACCTCCAGAGGTTTTGATTTGTTGTGGGAAAATGGAGGACTTTGAGACTCGACAGATTTAACGTGCATCAGTCACCATTTACTACACGGGGAGTCTTCGGCCGGCGAGGATCGAACCCACGACCTCTTGGATAGGGGCCCAGCGCCCTACCGACCAGGCTATCCCGGCCCATTCAACCTGATATTTGAAGTGATATCAAAGACAACTTAAATTACAGCTTTTAACGGGATCTTACTTAAAACAGCGTCAATTCAATCTTACATGAAGTCCCGCATTCGTAGCTTTATTTCCAAAAATTTCTAATTTCCGTTCAGAAAATAGCTTTGTTTCTATATTTTACAACATCGTTGATTTGGAACATTTCGTAGCATAATAAAAGCTGATTTACAATCTCCTATCAAATCGGAATTTCCTTCACTTTTGAAAATTTTAAATATAAACGTAAAATGAAGAGTTTATCTATTTGTGTGCATGTCTCTCTTATAACTCCAAAATAGTTTTTTCTATCACTCTAAAAGATAGACACCAGCTGCAAGGGCCAATTTTAGCCCTCTATCCTAAAATCCGTTCGAAATTTTCTATGAAATCGTTTGGGAGAGTCGCTTGAAGAATAGAATTTTCTCATTGGTTAACCGTTAGCCATTGTTTTAAATTAAAAAACAGACGATTATATATTTTTTTAAATATTTTAAAGATATCATTGGTGATGTTTGCTTGGGTTCACCAAATTAGAAATTCTTAAGTTATCTAAAATCGTGTGCTTCTTTAGTTTATAATATTTCTTTTAAAACGTGTTTCTATAAAGCTACATAATTTAAAATCAACAATAATTGGGGACTTGCTAATCGTAGAAAACCGTAAAAAATCATCATATTATTATTCATGCTAATGCTGCCTAATTAATGTTGGTAATATGTATTAATTTAAATTTAAAAAAATAATATATGAACTAAAATGCAAAGTTAACGGGAAAAATTGCTTATTCGTTTAAGGGAACCGTAAAAACTTGCTATACTAATATTGTCGCTTAAATAATTTTAAAAATACATACTACTGGTATCATGGTAATTGGTGCGGTTTTAACATGGAATTCTGCTAAGAACTTTCCCTAGTTTCAGAAAATATTTTTTCCATTTTTATTAAAACTGGTACAGGCATATTTTAAAAAACTGGTACAGGCATAAGTATGCAAATAATAAGCCAATCAAAGTTCAGCGCTGCGATCGGCAACGCGTATATAAGACAACGAGTGTTTAACACAGTTCTTAGATCGGTTACTGCTGCTACAATGCCAGGTTATACAGATTTAAGTGAGTTTGAACGTGGTGTTATAGTCGGCGCACGGGAGATGGGGCATAGCATCTCCGAGATAGCAATGAAATTTGAATTTTCATGTACGACCATTTCACGAGTATACCGTGAGTATCGGAAATCCGGTAAAATATCAAATCTACGACATCGCTGGGATATTTGGGATGACTTGCAACATGATGTTCAGAAGATATCTCCACCCCCTCTTACTCCCACTGGTTTATGGACAGCCCTGCAGGATTCATGGTGTCAATTATCTCTAGCACTACTTCACATATTGATCGAATCCATGCCACGTCGTGTTGCGGTACTTCTGCGTGCTCGCGGGGGCCCTACACGATATTAGGCAGGTATACCAGTTTTTTTGGCTCTTCAGTGTATTTTAATTAATTAGATTAATAAGAACTTTTTTCGACCATTACTACAAAATAATTTAAACTGTATATTAAAGGTTAAGTAGAGAAATTGTCGCGTTCTAAATTCCTCATCAATGTCCAACAATATATATATTTTTTTTTTTCAAAGTTTCGGCTTTTGTTGGCTACCACTGATAAATGTTTCTCGCCCTAAACTCAAATGTTAAAGTGTATGTACAATATAGGTACAATGTATTACATCCATATAATTGGCAATTATTAAAACTGCACCAGTACTGAGCAGTTTTAACGCCTCGAAAGGGATAAGTACCGGAGAAAATTACTTGATTATGGTATATTTTGATCATCATGACCGCGAGCAAGACTATCTTGCCAAATGATACTAAATATATTTAATTTTTATTCTGATGGAACGAACTACGAAAATCGTGTTTTGCTTAGTCTAATAATGTAGTAATAAATGAAAAAAAACGCAATTATTTAAGCTTTATTGATTGCGTCGGTATATACCTTTGTGTTTTAAGCATAATTTCGTAGTATTGATTAGTACTAATTTATTTATTCTTTAATTCACCCTGTACCTGAAACTATTATTCAGCTAGTTTGAAAATAAAATTGAAAATTTATCTATACATGCATTTAATATTAATTTTTTCAGAGATCTAATATATCTATTGTTTTAACTTTCAACTAGTATAGAGATTTCAAAAATAAATTTACTAGTAATTCAAAACATTTTCTTATTCACAATCGTTTCCTCCTAGTATTAATTTATAAAATACAAATTGACCAAAACTTCTTAAGCAATGCTAAAGCCAGTAAATACAAAATAGTTTATCTCACAGTATAACTACACCACAATCAAATAAGGTAATTTTCTGAAAACGCTACATCAGCTTTGGCAGATTTGCTCTAGTAACGCAATTGATTAAGATAAATCAATTGTCTCCGATCTTTACTCCTAATTAAGACGCCCTAATTCTCCTCTGACAGTGTCAAAGCAGATGCTTTAAGAAAACCTCTAACATTAACATTCCCCCAGCTATTCTTTTTTCCTCTGTCAGCTACGTTAAGATAATCGGCGTTTATTTTAAATAAATATTTTGATTTCCGAGATTTCACTTTCGCTAAACTTTCTCTAGTATAAAAGTTTCTTTTCTTAGGATAAATTAATGCCAAAAGCCGTGGTGTATCAGGGACAGAGCGTTCGCCTTCCAATGAGGGGAACTTGGTTCAATTCCCAACGATGGCTGCTCGATACGAATTTCGCAGCAGGCTCGCACCGACTACAGTGCTGACGTAAAATATCCTCAGTATAAGACGATTCGTGGGTTAGAGTCCTCTTACCGTCAGGCTAACCATGGGAGGTTTTCGCAGTTTTCCTCCCCATGTAACGCAAATGCGTCCTGAAAAAATCCTCCTTGAAAACAAATATTTGATTCAGAAATTCGCTTGTCTTCAGGATTGGTACAGGACTGGCACTAATTTTGTGACTCTGATTAGCATACTAAAGAATTTGTAAGTGTGAAAAGAGGGCCAGATTTTCCAATATGTTTGTGACTTCGTGCGGATCCCAGTTAGGTCTTTCTGTGGTGGATTGAAAGTAATGAATGACTTGACTTTAAGAGGACGCCATACTACCGCAGAAACGATTCCTCATGAATTCTCTTTCAACTCCATAACTAATTCAAAACTTAAAGAAGTGAAAATTTAATTCAGACTGAACTTAAGCCATGAGTTTCAATTGCTGGAGGGAAAAAAATTTAAATATCAAAATGCAACCAAATTATTGGAAGAGAACTTCTCCATTATGTAATCGTAAATTATCTTCTAATAATTTATTTTCATTTAGATATTTTTAAAGTTCCTTTTCAGTATTTGAAGCATCA
Source organism: Parasteatoda tepidariorum (assembly GCF_982258835.1). Classification (NCBI taxonomy): domain Eukaryota; kingdom Metazoa; phylum Arthropoda; class Arachnida; order Araneae; family Theridiidae; genus Parasteatoda; species Parasteatoda tepidariorum. The sequence continues at coordinate 46,993,215 of NC_141762.1, read as the reverse complement.
TCTAGCTTTGACTGGACTCACATTTTCTATACTTTAAATTTCAATACTTTAAATTCATGGAGGTGAAAAAGAATTTATGACAAAAAGTTTCTACCTTGATATGGTGTCCTCTTAACTTGAGGATGCAGATGTCTACATATAAAAGCGGCTTATTACACCAAATTTCCACACTATTTCTTGAGCTCATTCACATGTGCTATTTACATCTTATAGGCTGCTTAAATTTATCTGGAAGAAAAAAGGGAAAAGTTACTTGATTATTTCAGAACGAGCTCGTTTCTAGTAAATATTTTGATCTTTAAATCAATGCAAACCTATCATAAAGTCAATCATTAGATAAAGCTGTTTCCTATAAGTAGGCAAAGGAAAAGGTCAACGGTGAGTTTTTAAATCTGAACAATGCTAGAAATTCGTGTTTGCGAAAATGGACCAAGTTCAAAATGCGTGTTGACAAAGATGGACAAAGTTCAAAATGCTTGTTTACGAAAATGAAGACAGTTCGAAATGTCTGTTTACGAAAATAGACACGGCAAAAAAATGCGCCTTTTCAGTTATAAACCCAAATTTAACAACTGAATGAGGAATTGCGAGCCTACTTTCTCTTGCTTATTTAAACACTAAACATAATCATTCCGGGTCAAATCTCGGACTTCGGCTAGGTAAATTACAGATGTAACATTTAAGGCTATATCTTGGCATTCAGAATTCTAAACAATAAATAGAGTTTCAAAACTCTTTCCTGCAAAGTAAATTTACAACCTCTATTGTAAATTTGTAGCAAACATGACAATCTTGTAATCTATTGACTTTATGACCGTAGTCTAATTTTGATCTAAAAAATACCATTAAAATTGAATGCTGCATTTATGTCAATTTATGTTTTGTTTGTGATTATAAAGTAACTACAGTTCTTTTCTATTCAATTAAAAATGTAATTAATTCATGCCGGTGTGTAAACTCTGAAGTCCGTACTTCATGCATCACGTGTATCAACACAAACACCAATTAGATTCGCAATCGTTGGGAGCTAATCAAACGAATTTCGAATCTGACTGATGCACTATTGAGACGTATCGTGCGTATAGTGCATAATAGGGCTTTATACAAATAATACTTAGTAAACTGGTGTAGACTTTTCATGAAAAATAAAAGCAATAAAAAAATTTATCAGTCCCAACTTTAGGACCCCTAAATAAGTACTATACTCAAGGCCTCCGTTACTCTTTCGTGGGCTCTAATCATATCAGTTATTCCATCTTTAATTGAAACTTACTTATTCCATCTTTTTAAAAACTTACTTAAACTGAACCAAAAAATATAGAGAGAGACCTATATTATTTGACTGAAGTGCTTCATGTTCCTTTCAAGTATAGTTTTTTATAAAAAAATCATAAATTCAAGAAATGTAACAATTTTGTCGCAGTATTTTGGTATAGCATTAAGAATAAGTTTGACATAAACAATCTTGAATGATTATTCTTATGGCAATGTTGTATGATTTTTTTGAAAAAATTTATTCATTGCACCAACTACAGTTCTAATTCTAGATTCTTTTCTATTTCAGCATTTTTGACAACAGCATATCCTGATGACTGGCAAACTCCACTAAGCGTTTACTATCAACTTCAATGGTTGGGCATGAGCATAGCATACTCTTTCAGCAACTATTTCTGTTCACACATAAAAATCTTAATATTAGCTGTTTCTTTGGCTGTTTCCATAATTCCTTATACCATTCTCGAATTCCGTCTACACCATCGAAATCATGTGCAAAATAGGACGGACATGCTTTAAAGAGAATCCAAAATATTTTCAAAAAAAAAAGGATAAAATATTGCTGTTTTGTCAAATCAAGGAGATTATGTGAACAAAAAAAATATTATGTAATGTAAAAAAATTTAAAGAAAGAACATCTGTATAACTTTTACAGGATTTTCATGAACTAAGTTGTGATCTTAAACACCTTTTTTTTCAACAAAAAAAGAATAAGCTGATTCGTTTGTGCAGATATTTAATTAAGTTACGAAATTAAGCACATATCTTTCGTTCTAAAGATTCATATTTTTTAAACAGATTTCGAAGCCTGATCCTAAAAATAGTTAGCGATGAGCAAAATTTCGAAGAATTATTATACATTTCGGAAAATCTTATCTATGCCACCAAAATTAAATGCAAAATAAGACAGACATGCTTTAAAAATAATTAAAGTATTTTTCAAAAAAAATTTGCCAAATATAGCTGTTTTGTGCATTTGTCAAATCAATGTAATTATGTGAACAAGAGTTTTAAAAAAAACTTATGTAACATTGAAATAATTAATTTAAAAAAACTTTATAATTTTTTATCAGATTTTTCCTAACTAAGTGGAAATCTTGAACATTTTTTTAAATATGCAAATTCGTTTGAGCAGTTATTTAACTAAGTGATGAAATTGAACACATAATTTTTCAGATTAAAGATTCATATTATTTCTGTATATTTAGAATTCTGATCCTTAAAATAGAGGGGAGGGGGAGCACAATTTCAGAAAATATGATATAAATAGTTTTGTTTCGGTGAGAGGTAGAAATTTTGGGTCCACCAGTGGTATTTTCAAGATGATATTCATCTGTTTTCCGTTATATGTTATTTCATTGCAAAAACAATTCATAACAAATACTTATTGCCTTTAATAATGAATGAATTTTTTTTACATAATGAAAACTGCACAATTTTCAAATTTGAAATGAATTGGCGAAATATTTCTTTAAAAATTTTAATTTTAGATACAACTTTTAATTAAAAGCCTTTTTAAAAAGTGGTAAAATATCAAGAAATATTCAACAGATTTATTTCCTATTTTAGACTGCCATTTCCACTGGAAAATTTAGTTTTAAACACATTGAAAATATTTGTACTTTATTATTCATATTGTTTCCAATAATTAATAAACATATTAGCTGAGAAAAATGAGGGACTGTATTTTGTAGAAAATGGGTCATTAATTCAAAAGTTATTCAGACATTCAAAATTGTTGGTTATGACAAAGACTTTAAAAATTACGGCTAAAATATGGAGCAAAAATAACAATGTTATGTATTAATTCTAACTCATATGAGTTGTGATCAAAAACAGGTAGAATTTAAACATTTCGAACAGAATTTTTTTGTTGCCGAAATAAAAATATTTTCAAACAAAAATTCTACCATTCGGGAGCCATATGAATCAACTTGAATGTGTAAATCATCATATTCAAAAATAAAGATGTGTATATATAAAATGTAATATCGCAAATATTGCGACGAATTCGATTATATTTTTAAGTTGTAAAAATTTATTTGAATAAAGAAAAGAAAATATTTTATCTTGGAGTTTATCTTTTCTTAGCTTATCTTAGAGTTTACTTTTTCATCACCGAAGTCAAGCATCACTGGCTGCGTTCAGTGTGTGGCGGAGTAACCACTTTTATCAGCCTGCGAAAGGAACGAGGGTGTGCGGTGTGTGCACTGGCAAATATCTGGACATCCAACAAACTAAAATTATATTTTGCCATTAAATAAATCACAAATAAAGCTTGCTATTAGTCGTATGTCATTTAAATACACTCTGATTCATAAAGTCATCGCAAAAGTCGCATTTTGAAGTTTAATGCTGTAATTAATTAATATTTTTGGCTAATTAGAAGATATAGCAAAAAAGAATAAATTGAAAATCAAAAAAGATAATAAGGCACTGGAGCTTGTCTGTTTTTTATATTTTGTGCTCTTACCTAATTTAAATAAAGAATTAAACTAAAATGACTTCTAGGAATGAATGTGTTGGTGTCGATTCAGTAAAGCAGTTGCCAACGCGTGGTCCTTACAACCTTTAAAAAATTAGAGGTTGGGTACCAATAGCGGATAGATGCCCCAAACGTGTAGTGTGCCAAAAAAATGGACCACCCAGAATACCTTTTGATCTACTGATTGGATCTTTGCGTTCGAGGACTCAATCTTAATGACCTTAAATATGCTAATTAGTAAATTGATATATTTATATATATCAGATGATATTTTAAGTTTCGAAATTAGGCACAAAAGCGCACTTTATCTGAATAAACATATCTTTTCTTTCCGATAGATTCGGAATTCTGACCCCCAAAATATAGAAGGTAGGGAAATATAGTCCCAATAGTTTGATCAAGTAAGTGGTCCGAAATTTGAACCCTTAATGCTAATTTTACTTTTTTGCGTATTTCGCAATATCTCGAAAACTTTTAAGGCAAATTGAAAAATTTTTGCACACAATTATAAAATTCATTTATCCAAAAATAATGCAGTGCCAAAAGTAACTTTTAGTAAATATTTATTATTTTCTATTATTTTTTTTAATAATGGTCGAAAAAATTTAAATTGTAAGGTATAAATTTTTTGCATCATTTCAAATAATATAATTTTACATAGCAAAATACAAAATTTGAGCGAAATCGGTCGAATAGCTCCTGAGAAATCGAATTTCACATAACTGAATTTTTTGAAATTCAGTTTCTCAGGAACGTGAAGATCCGTTCACTAGATCAAAAGTTATTCAGGGTAGTTCATTTCTTATTTTGTGCACTGTACGTAAATTATATATTTGAGTACACACATTTAAGACTTAGATCAGTTAAATCTCTACTCCTAAGTCTCAATATTAAAAATAGAATTTCTTTAAAAGCAAAATTATTTTATCTAGGCTTAAAAGTTAAATAAAAGTCATTGCAAGCTTAAGTTCATTTTAATTACCAAATAAACGGTAAGCTAACTAATAAAATAACTGTAAAATAACTGGTAAGCTAGAACTTGTATCGTTGGTTGCTATGGTGATATTATAGAACAACTATGTGTAAATAAAACGGGTTTTTTTTTTCTTTTTATAAAATGGAGTCAGAATTAAATTTTAATTAATATAAAGTCTTGCAAAATTTGTGGCAAACAAGGATGTGATATTAAGTAGAATTTCTAATTTTATATACAGTATTAATAACGTATTGCAAAAGCAACGGAAAATTATTGATAGGTCTTTTACATGATTATATAACCAGACTTTAGCTGACACAAAATCAGAAGAAACTGAAAAATTGGTTGGCGCTAAAGTTAAATTCAAAACATTCAAAAATAAAGAAAGAAGAACTTCAGAAGTTAGATAGCGAATTATTAGATGTTATGCTGTAGTCAGATAACATTACCGAAAAAAAAATTGAAAATGAAAGCAAGAGAAAATTCATCTTTAAACGTAGAACAATCTAATCAAAAAGTCAAACTTTCTAAAATTGAGCTTGTCGAATATGACGAAAGTATAAAAAGCTGATTATCATTTTGACCAATGTTTAAGAAAAAACATAAATATTTAAATTTAGATCCTAGCGATAAGTTTTAATATTTTATACAGTGTACAGTTGACAATTATCGTACAAGAGAACTTGTTTTAAGTTACCAGGCAACAGCCGAAGATTACATGTAAGTAATTGAAAGTTTTAAAAATAGATTCGATAAGGATGAAGTTTCAGTTGAATTTTACTTTAAAGAACTTTTATTCTTAGTGATACAAAACTCTAAGTCTAAAATATCTATTTCACTTTCTTCTCTGTATGACTAAATAGAATCAACTTTAACACTGCATATTCTTTTGACTTAGACAAGTTTATAAAAGTTGAAAGTTTGTTTTGTTAGAGCAAAAATGCGTTACAAATTATATTCATTGACCTGCATAATTAATAATAGAAAATAAGTTCACAAGTTCATCAGCTCATCAGCAAATAAGTTTGTCAGTTTCTCAAAGTTACTACGTTGATTTTTTTATTCATAAACGGTGCCATTGAGATAATCACCACATTTTTTTAGCTTTTTTTTAAATGTTAGCATATGTTGTATTAAACATTTGAATAAAAAATTCTCAATGATACCATACTAAAATTTAAGAGACATAAATGAAATCCACTTTCACTTGAACAGTGTGAGTTTATTTTTCTTGCATGTTGTCTTCATTTTTGTCTGTACAATTTTAAACCTCGGAAAACTTAAAATTCTACTTATTTAAAAAAGCAGACCTGCTGGTTGCCAGAAAAGGCCATTAAATATACAAAAGCTGATTTATATAGTCAATTGAGTAAGCAGGGTGTTCGTTAATCACCGCTCTTAATTTATAATTTTAGAATCATTACCAAAAACTCGGTAAAAACAGTTTCTACATTAGTGATCTCAAATTAAAATTTAAACAAAGAAAAAAAGAACTTTCTCAAAATCTGACGATGTCGCACCGTCAGTCCGGTACCACAAACATCATTTTCGATTCGTATTTCGCCGAATTTATCTGGTGTGGAGGTACACAGATTCTATTCATGATAAATTTAGACGGTATCTAACTGCTATTAGAGAATTGTGTACCTAAATCTGAGGATATTCAAGCTTAATGAGGATATGAGTTGTTGTTTATTTTTCCTTTTCTTCCTGTGCTTACTCCATTAATTTTTATTTCGATTCAAAATGCATTTTATTGGGTATATTAATTTTGCTCATATTAGGCTCATTGCAATTCTATAAAGTTTTGGCTAATGTTTTGTTGAAATTTTCTAATGTTTTATTGAAATATCATTATGTTTTGGCAGCCATTCCTGTTACCACGGTGTTCCGCTCAAACAGGAGTGGCTCCAAACGTAAGTCGCCAATTTCGCCAAGGGGCACCCTCAAGTATATTTTTACCAGTACGTAAAGTACATTTTTAAGTTTTTAAGCTCGTTATTTTGTCAAGGTGGCTGCCGCAGAGAAGATGGCTATGAAGAGAAAACGAATAAATCTGAAGAGACAGTTTTTATAAAACAACATTTATTTAAAATATCTACCATACATCAACAAAGCAAAAGTTAATTGCAATTCTCGTAGCGGGTTAGTCTAGAGCTTAAAATAAAACAATTTTTTTTCATGAACTCGTTGTACTGTTTTTCTATTAAGGCTTATGTTAGCTGGATATTTTTAGGACTCTACAAAGGATCTTAAAAATGGTTTACTAAGCCTGAAAAGAAATATAAAAGTTTATGAGGGAATGTAACAAGACTTTAAAATTTATGGTGTCATTCTTTTCCATTTAATGCAAAGAGTCGGTCGCTAAATAAAAATTGAGCAAAGGTGATGTTTTTGTGCTCAAGCAAACAACAAAGCTTGTAATTTCTCACCCAATTTTAATATATCCTCGCAACCAAAAAGCTTTAGTTAAATTAGCTCAAGTATATGTAAATGGAAACAGATTTAAGCTCAAAAGGCTTAAAGTTCAGCTTTCTTTGCCTTAAGCTGGCTTAAACCTGCTAGTGGAAGCTAGAAACAGGGTATTAGATAATAAGTAAGGTTTTGAAAATTATATTAAAAAATATTTTTTCGAAAACCAGCGAAATAAACTAATTCCCTAAATTAAAAGTTACGAATCCGTTTTCAGCTTTTATTAGACGCGTTTAGAAGAATCGCATCCACCGTAATATATACAATAAATAGTTATTAAATTTAAAACGCCAATAAAAACTAAAGAAATAAAAAGCTTAAATATGAAGTATGCTATTTTCCTACCATTCTTTGTATTTTAAAGTTTTGTACAATCTGATTCTCTTATAACTATTTGACAGTCTAATAAATTATTTTGAAATACATTCTATTCAAATATGTCAAAAAACTTTACATTCAAAATTAACATGTAAATAAAAGATAAGAAGATATTTCGTTTCAAATGCTTTATATTTTAGTAAGTGGTTAAAAATTATGATATTAAATCAGTTAATTTTAAGTTTGACGATATGACATTTAACGATTTATATGACGATGTGACATTTCATGCTATATATATAATTATACACGTCAGGGCTCAAAAAATATAGTGCCGACACCAGTGGCGTACGCAGAATTTTTTCAAGGAGAGGGCTCATAATTTTCTGAAACTACTAAAAGAAATTCGAGTATGTAACAAAGCACTATTATTTCCCTATATTAGACAGCTAGACAATTTTGACTTTTTATTTAGACAACATTGTTTAGTTAAATTTTGATTTGATTTTTTAAGTTTAAGAACATTTTTTTTTTTGTAATAAGAGATAAAATATTTTATTTTTATTAAAAAGTAGGATTTAATCAAGCCAGAAAAACTACTCATAATGTAACAGCTACCTAAATAATAACCGTATAAATGTGAATATTCTATATCAATGAATTTGACCAAAAAATAAGAAAAAATAAGTTACCAACAAATAATGAATTAAACCAGTATACAAACACGCTAAAAATTTATTGATTTATACAGTAATATCTAAAGGACGGGGTTTTTTTGCAAGTTCGTTTAAAATGTCTTCTACAGCTGGGGTAAATTTTCTATGAATGTTTAAGAGCGCCAATCCATTCATTCTATTATTACCCGTTGAATTACTATGCTACAATCTCAAAGTTTCGAGCTGGAATGAATAACTTCAACGATCACAGTATCTCCAATGGTATTGTTACCGATTTCTTAACTAGTCAAAATAGTGGCGACGACGGGTTGGGCTATTGAATTTGGCTTTTTGTTAAGACAAAGCAAAACAGACTTAGAGACGAGCTCCGAAAGACAAGCGGCAGAGATACCTCTTAGTCTGACTAACTAACTCCACTAGTCCACTGTACTCCGTTTCCCCTTTTATATAATTTTTCACCGCATGTCCAAAATTCTCGAATTGTCTCAAAGACGACAAAACGTCTAGAATTCCAGAATCATCGCGTAAAGACCTCGCGAATTCCAGCCAGTCTCGAAAACTATTGCGACTGGCAGGACAGAAAGGAACCAGCGATCGGGGCTCGCCCGTAACAGTATCACGTGAATTTGATTTCAAAAGTACAACCCTATTATAGAAAATTATTTTTTCAGTATTCTGAGAAATACCGTGAGAGAGAAAAAAGTAGGCATAAGGCAAATAAAAATGCTCAGTCTTAAAAAATAATAGCCTGCATAATTTCTACTAAAATTTTTATTTTTGTCATTTTGTCTGAGCTCAAGGGGGTGTTTGAACCCCTAAACCCCTCCCTTGCGTACGCCCCTGGCCGACACACCCGAGACATGTATTTTTTAGAATTACAAACACGGTCGGGCATGTAAATATTTTGCTATGAAAGGATGGGTGAAATACGCGGCACAGAAAGAAAAGAAAAAAATGAAATTCAATATCGATTATGTTTGATAAATTCTAAATATTGAATTTTATATAGATCGATAAAAATTTAAGTATATAAGCTAACCTTATTTTTTTTATCCCCTAACCATACTTATTTTATAATATAAATTAGCCCTAATCACTGCTCATAAGAAAATAATTAGTATAAAAGTTCATAACATCGTTTTAAAGTATCATTTAAAAGAGTGTGCACCTGTCGGTTGTACTTTCTTAGTAAAAAATGCTCTGGATTTACTCCGTCGATGCTTATGCGGGCAAGGCATGTGAAAACTTTAAGATTTTTCAAGCCCATGAGAGATTTTGAGAAATTTCGCTATTATCGGCAATAATTGAGAACACGACATGGAATGCAACTGAGGATATATAATTGTGTAAAACATTCAAGTCATATTGCGATACCATGACAAGTCTCCATTTTGACGTTTTATATTATAAAATTAAAAAATGCCACAGCAAAGTTTCTATTTCATTAGTTTGAGTAAAAACTTAAGTTTGACGTAATTCCAAATTCAAGGATTGACTACTTTTAAATACGATTTTCTTCGATTTCTAAGAATAATTTTAAACAGTATTCTTTCCTATCGATAAAGATTGCAAATTGAAAAGTAGACGCGTGCGATTCCGTCAGAATGATTACAGCTATAGCAGCGCCACCAAACAGGGATATAAAAGGCAGTAGTAAGTGTGCACTGCATATGGCGTTCAGTGAAAGTTGCTCATGGTAGGGGAAGTTGATCGGAAGTAAAGTCTGTATACATATGAATGCGTCCCTGTCGGAACAACGATTGATTTTCTGCTAAAGAGATAATTATCAATTCAACATAATACTGCATTACTTTATCAAAACTATGGAAACCAATTAAAAGTGAAAGGTCAGGCCTTCTCACAAAACAAGTGATCCTTCTCCTCGACAATGCTCACCCACAAGTCTCCCGTGAAACCCAGATAATCCTACAAAATTTCCGTTGGAAAAATTAGGAATATCCGGCATAAAGTCCAGATTTGTCACACTTTAGAACACTTAATAAGGCATTACAGTAAAAACGTTCCCATTTGGACAACAAAGTGAAGGAAACTGTGTGAGAAAAACGACAAAATCGAAAGCAATCTTTCTGCAGCAAAAGCCTAGACCTGCTATCTAAACGATGGGGCCTGTGTTGCAACTCTCGTTGCGATTTCTTATGATTTCCAATGAGGTTATTATTTTCATTCAACTGGTCAACTTTATATCTAGGCAACCCGAAGTTGTACATTTTTTTAAGTAAATATTGGGAATTATATTTCATTTCAATTTCAAACTCAACTGTATGATATTGTATTTTTTATGGAAAAACTTATTTAAAAAAAGGGATTTCTGGAGGTACCAAAACACTGAATGCAGTTATTTTTATTAAAAATGTAAAAAATATGCGAAAATGTTTCTTTCGGAATAATTAAAGGAATTTACAGCAACAAATAATAGTTTGGGCATTCCTTAATTTTACTCCGTTAATAAGATGAATCGACAAATTAATGCAACTTGTTTTCGTTGCCACCGAAAAAGTATGTATTACGCTTACTTTACCTCATCTTTACTACGTCACTATCAACTATGACATTGTTATCTACTGCTAGCTTTTCTATATTTCTACTTTTTAAAATGTATTTGGCAACACAATTGCATCACATATTTACAAACATTGATAATTGATAGATAAAATACGAATCAAATTACTCACTTCAAACAGTTTAAATTTTTGCAGTTCGTAAAAAAAGGAAAATACATGGTTGTGTATGAGATAACAAATGAAACTTAAAAGTTCAAAAGATTGAGCGTTTCATTAGGTTTAACATTTTCAGAACACTTTTTTTAAAAGCTGTTTTCGCGTGTTAGCATGTTTTTATGTTTATGCTTATGTATATACTTGTCCATTTAATGCATTTCCTTAAATGAAATTTTCATGATAATACCTATTTCGTATTAGTTTTACTGAGAAATCTACGGGGAGATTTCTGCATCGTGATCTACCATAATTAATTTATAAAGGTTAGTGTATTCTGAAATATTTAGATCTTGTTTTATATTCATGTTTTATTTTAATAAATTTTTTTACGGGCATTGTATTGATTGACAATAAAAATCAGAATAACTTCGAAACTAAATCGTTTATAAACTACATACTTAAGGATAAAAGTGAGCAAGAATAAATGAGAAAATGATTTACATCGAAATTTAGAAACAAAGACCATCAAAATAAGAAAAACTAAACTATTATTTTAAGTAAATGGACATTTAGGGAAGATTTCCGTATTATGATCTGCGCAGACTAATCTTTAAGTCTTGGCAACTTCTGGGCAGCTTTCTTAAAATAAAAAATCACATAAAAGGACCAACTCGAAGAGTATGTATTTGTACCCCTGGCTTTTTCATTAATAAAACCACTTGGGATGGGTTTTTTTTTCCTTTAAAAAAATCAGGGTTTTATGAACTATTATTTGTATATTTTGTTATGAAGTAGAATTTCTCAGCTTGAATCTACATTGCTTATGTCGGTCTTTCTAATTCAGGTTTTTTTTAAGTTATAAAGTTAGGTTCAAATTAGAAAGATAGTTCAAAGTTACATATTTTAATTGATATATTTCAAAAATATCTAAACACTATTTGGTAGAATCGGTGTTGTAGTGGCAATTTTATATCATAAGAAGAATTCTAACATTTTCGGAATTTTAAAAAAACAATTATACAGTGAAACCTCCAGGAAAGACCACCTGTATTTACGACTGAAGTTTAGAGAAAACAAACAAACCTTTTCTCATCTTTTAGAGCTAATTAATTTTTATTATATAAAATTAAATGCAAACTTAAACAAAAAACATAATTGTTTTTCTATTTAGAATAGCTTTATCATTCATAATTAGTACATTTGTTTTTACGCATAATTATATCAGTTAGTATAATTTTTATAGAAGCTAAATTTTATTTTTCGAACCGTCTTTTCTTGGTGCCAACAGAAGTGGCATTTCTGCACCAGGAAAATGACTCCAACTAAAATGAAAATTGTTAGTGAAAAATCATGTACCTTCAATAACAATTTTGTTGTCAATGGAGGTAAACTCAAAGATCGACTAAACTCCATCAACAACCATTTTACTGTGGAACAGAGAGTTGTCGTTCCAGAGAGGTTTCACTTTAACTTGAAGTGTCACAGGAAATTCATCTTTTTTTCTTACTGCATATAGTTAAAGTTCTTTTATTTTTATAAAGCTTAAAACTCTGTTTAGTGGATGAAAAAATTATTAAAGAGATGTATTTTTGTTGTGGGGCGTTACAGGAGTCTGTCCAGACATTTTGTGAAAGGTCTGTTTTTCGTGAAATTGTGAAAAAATTACTTATATTCTTTCAACCAGGGTCCACTTTTATGAATTTGTGCAACTAGGGTCTGTTATTGCAAAAAAAAAAACTTTTTCACAGAGTTTTTAAATTGTAAAGACATACAAGATTATGCTCAACACTGTAAAATTATAATTAAAAAAATTAAATTTTAAAAAATAAGCAACAATTGCTGCTTCTTAATTACAGATGCAACATACAAATATTTGGTATTTAGCCTATACTGCTGAACGCAGAATATTAATTTTGGACGAATAATGGAAGAATCGTCTGCCAAAGACAAAACTTAATTCGTTTACATCCATCTTTCTTGTTTTCTGCCTATGAAAGGGTTTATTCGATTAACAAAATAATAATGAAGATAAGCAAATTTGTTAAGGGTCCGACTAAAAGAAAAGTAATTATCTGAAGGGTCCGTTTTTAAGTTAAAATATTTTGTGAAGGGTCCGCTTTTACGAAAAGATATTTTGTGAAAGGTCCGTTAACGGACCCAAATTTCTTCTAAACAGACCCCTGCTTTAGTATTTCAAATCAAATATGCCTGCTGCAATATCAAGATATGATGTTACACTTAAAACTTTTTAAGACAGATTTTACAATTAATGAAACAAAAAGGGCAAATTTCCATAAAAAAATAAACAGGGTTACCAAAAAACCAGTTGGGGCAAAACATTTCCTACATACCCTTTTCACTACATCCCTGGATAGAATTATTAATTTTTTAATCTTTAACCCACTGACGGTTCTGCACGTAAAAAGTCGCATTTTAACCTGCAGTCTTCTCTGCATAGCAAAACCGGTTTTCCCATGTTAATAGATAGGGGAACTGTGTGTAGGGGAGAAACATTCTCCCAATTTTGCCCATTTCCTTAACCGCCAGTGGGTTAAATGATGGGTTTCTCAAGAATTAGTAGTTGCAAGGAAGTTTAAAATTTATGCATCGCCTTGTTTGCTGTATTGTGTTATTTTAGTCTCTAATTTCATTATTAGTTTTTATATAATTTTTAACTTGGTGTTTCAGAGGTGTTTCATATTAATAATGGTCAAGCACTCAAGAATCAAACTAATGAGACGAAAAAAGAAATTATTTCCTTGGTTAAGAACATTTTATAGCAAATATAAGGAAAAGTTTTTTAAGGCTGAAAATACTGACATTTTTGAGTATCTCTTTCTGTAAGTATTATAAATTGTGCTTTAATTACACTGTTGGAATCTTTTCTGTTAGATCACTATTTTTGTTATTTATATGCATTTATCTGTTGTAATTGTTAAATATTTGTGTTTGAACACAAATTAAAGCTACATATTATTTTACTATTATTATTAACTTAGTGACACTATTATAATTGTCAATTTGTGTCAGTTAGCTGCTGCATGGTTTGAAATTATTTGATTTCATTACTTTCCACTCATTTAAAGCAGGGTGGGTTTTTGCCGTCAAAAACTGGTTTTTGACATGACAGTGGTAAAAACAGTGTTTTTACAGGTAAAAACCATCAAAAACCTACTGTTTTCTTTAATTTATGGTATATAGCGGATAATATATTATTTTCACATAATTGCCGTTATAAATGAATGTTGTTAATGATTGCTATTGATTTTGCAACTATGTATTCTTATAGAAGGACACACATTCTTACAGAAATATTGTAATATACTTATTGAAAATAGTGATATTTACTTTTATTTTTATAGCTTGATTTGCAAAGGATTCAAAATTTTCAATTGTTGGAAATAAACAAACAAACAAAAAAGCTTGGAACTATTAATAAATTCAAGAACTAAAAAGCAGAATTTAAAATTTGGCATTTCTTAAATATTAGAAATAAGCTAAACAAAACTAAACTCTAAGTCAAGAATTACTGCTATTTTGTCAAGTTAAAAACTTTTATTCAGTTGAAAAAGCACATTAAGCAAAACTTAATTACAAACAAAATTAGTAGTCGGGGTCTCTGTGCTGAAGCATACAATGGCAAGTGACTTAATTTTGTGCATTTTTCATTGCCCAGTCGATTTCTGAGTTTAGTGAGTCCAAAATTTGAGAAGATTCTTTCAATGGATGCAGAACTGGATTTTCATCTCAGAAAAAAAATGGGTGAGAATTTCTCGCCCTTTCTCAAAAACAGGGTGAGATTTCAAAAAGTTAAGTGAGATTTCAAAAGTTAAAAAAAAAAAAAAAAAACACAAAGAGACTTGAAAAAAAAAATCTTTCCTTTAATTATAATGCATTTTTAACATCTTCTAATTTTTAAAGCATTGAATATTTTTGATGCATCATCATATGGAAAATGTTCTACATCTACTTTTTCATCAGCTATTCTCATTAGAATGCTCAAATGCGTATTTGTTTCGTTTTGATCGTTTCTACCCACATTTGTTTCATTTTCATTTGTCCGTTTCGGAGTAGAAGATATTGGCTTTACAGGGTATTTGTCCATCTTACATTAACGAGCAAAAAATTTGAATGTCTTACATGAAGAAACCTTACCTACGGTAAACACGTGGTTGCAGAGAAATGTGTTCTGAAAGAGGTTCCGTGGTTCGGAAGGATGGTGTTCTGTTGTTCTTGAAGGTTCTGGGCAATACTGGTAAATAGGGAAGCTAGATAATGGGGCAGGTGTTGAAATTAATAAAAGATCCCGGAAGAAAAGTGAAACGGATTTTATTCTAAATGGCGCAAATGAGAAATTTTTTTCAAAATGGGAGAAATTCACGAATTTCTCGCGGTAATCATTTTTTAATGCGAGTATATAAAAAAATATGCGAGATTCTCGCGCTGTAGTGAAAACACTGGGCAAGACATAAGCACTTGAATTAAAGCAAAATTGATAAGAAAAGTTTATTTTATGAGGCTTTCTTTTTATGTGTTGTACATGTGTTTCTCAAAGCAAGATTTTATGAATGAAAGTAATCAATCTTGACATTCTTCAGTAATGTAATATGCCAAACAAAATGATGCTTGGAAAATGCAAGAATCTGTTCTTAAGTATCTTTTAAAAACTTTTTTTTTAATTTTATTGCCCAAAAATGAATTAATTTTAAATTATAAACAGTTAAACTCAAATAAAAATACAGTTCTACCAAAACTATGGGTTTTTGACATGACGGTGAAAACCGTGATGTGTCAAAAACTTGCCAACCCTGATTTAAAGAGAGACTTTTAACTATGAAATTGTTATCATAGTGGTTATAAATGATATGTTCTTTTAAAGGGGTTATAAATAGGGCCCTATAAATTATGCGGAAATTTTTTAAAAATTATGCGGCTAGGATGCGGCGATTTTTAAAAATTATGCGGCAAGGATGCGGTGTCTTTTAAAAATTATGCATATCGGTTGCGAATGACCCAGAAAACAATTGAAACTGAAAAAAAAATCTCTTAAAAAAGTTCAACTTTCTTTCCTGTTTTAATAAATAAAAAAATTTCAATGAATACAGTAAATATTTCAACTAAATTACCTTCTTATGTATTGTACATCCATTTTCTACATCAGAACAATTATTAAAGTTTATTAAAATGGAGAGAAGTTAGTCCAGAAGCTGCGTTTTCTTTCAAACTCTGTCTTTGTTTTGTAAAAATTTGGCCGTAGCAGGATACTGCTCTTTCACAATCTACAGAATTAGGAAGCACTGAGAGCACTTGTCTTGCCTTTTTTGTAAGTTCTGGAAATCTCTCTGAGACTACCTCTAAATTCCAGAATCTAATTATGTCCTGGTTTGAACATTCTTTTACATATTCTTTGTAAGCAGCATACTCGAGTTTTATATCTTGACCACTCATTCCTGGAATATTCTTGAATACATCGTCGTCTTCAATATTGAGGTTGACTATTTGTTCTGGATCGAAAACTCGAGCAGTTTTCATGAAGTTTAATGCAGGTTGACTAAACTTGGGCCCGCGTTTTTTGAATACGTCTAGTTCTGGAGAGTAGTAAGTATTCAACTTTGCAATTGTTTTGTGAAACACTTCTTGAAGAAATACGTTGCGCGAATCTTTTCGTGAGTATGATGCCTGAGAATTACATCGAAGTTTAGACCGCAGATCAAAAATCTTATTGTAAGCTTTATGAATAGATACACCACATGTTTCGAAAAAGAGAAGAGTATCCATTAATAACTGAGCGTGTTCTGCAATGAATTGAAAATCTTTGCAAACGTACTTGCTTTCCACCAAAACTTTGCACTGATTGAGACAAGCAGTGTCAGGAGTAAGGTTTATTTCACTGCTAAAAAATTCTATGTAAACATTACAATATTCAGCATGATATTGCACTGATTTAAACCAAGAATTCCACCGTGTCTTTATTGGTACTGGACAAAGTTTAGCTTTCTTATTGTTATCCGTTAAAAACTTTAAATAGCGGCGCTTTCTTGCAGGACAATGCTTGAACAATTTCTTAAAGTTTCCTGTGAATTTGTCAACCTCTGAAAAATGTTCACGCCACTGATCAGAAGCTAAATTAAGAATGTGAGCATTGCAGGTCATGTGCACTGAATTGGGCAGTAGAGTACGCAACACTTCCTTGTATGCCCGAGTCATGTAAGTTGCGTTATCTGTTAAGATTGCTGAAACTTTGTTGAAATCAATCTCCATATTTGTCAAGCACTGCACTACGGCTTGAGAAACTGTAGTCGATTGTACAGCTTCAAGATGAATGCTATCAAGAAGATAAGGATGCATCATTGCAGTATCTGTAAATTGCGGGACAGCTAAAATATGTAAAACATAATTGTCTTTATCATCACTGCCTTCATCGAAGCCGATGCAGAGTGAATCAGTAGTACGAAGAATTTCTTTCAATTCATTCTTCTTTACTTCAAATACTTTTGGTAAATAATTTTGGCGAAGAGAATTAGCACAAGGTAAAGCACCTGCACCCGAAATATTTTTCGTCAGAAATTCTCTCATTTTGGGGTGATCCAGTTTTTCAATCGGAATATTAGCACTCGTAAATGCGTCAACAATTTCAAAGTTTAAAAGATTGCGCATTTCAGCACATTCGGTTTTTCTCTTGAACATTGATGACACGGTTGCTTGTTTTTTTTTCTGCACTTCGCTGTCCTCTTGTTCATTTTTTCTTTTATTTGTTATGTGACGATTACTATCCAAATGCTTATCGATAACACACTTTCTTGTGTGATCCACGGCAATATTACACGAGGTACAGAACATTATTCCATCCGAAGCGTGAAAAATACTCTGATATTGCTTACATCTATCCTGTGCAGAAATATGGATGGCATTTTTTTTAATTTTAGATAGAGACATGTTTACAGTGACTATTTGTGTGGAAATGAGTTAAACTAATTTCAAATCAATAAATGAAAAGATTCGCATGCATACTCGAAGAATGAATAAAGCGGAATGCATGGCCCTCAAGCAATATCTTGTGGAGTTCCAGGAACTACAAAGAAAAGAGGTGGGACTGGAGTTTGGGGGAGGGTCATTCTTCCCCAACTTTTTAGCTCTGTGGTCTATACCATAGAGGTGACCTCTATTGTCTATACACCGCGAAAGCTGTTCAACCAGCTTCCTATTGAAGATAATGGCGACTGATAAGAAGCTATGTGCTGGGGGGGGGGGGGAGATTCTTGGAAAGAACTGACCACCTGACCAAAAAGATTCTTGGAATTGAAAAAGAAGATATATTTCAATTGAAAAAAAAACCTTAAGGAGAAATTTATCTGGTAAACGAATACATTTTGCTGAAAAGTAAAAATTATACAGATATGCTGCAATTACGCGGAAAATTGTAAATTATGCGGGTTTCCGCATCCTCCGCATCTTCGCATAATTTATAGGGCCCTAGTTATAAACTAATTTAATTTATTTAATTATATATTAGTATTTTGGAAATTATCAAACAATATACCCATCTTTTTATTTAATATTATTATTGTTTTTTTGACATTGCTAAAAATATATGTATCATCACAATAACGAAACAATTAACATAGAGTTAAATTTACTCCAAAAAAATAAAAAAGAACTTTCGTCATCAAAAATATGCAATAGATTTTATTATTTAAGAAAATTATTTCTTTTTTTTTTCTTTTTTTTTCAAAACCTAATTCAGGGTGCATAGCTTTTGTAAAAAGTGTATAAAGGTGCTTATTTTCGATTTTCATTTTTTAGAAGCATTTAAAGGTGCTTTTTTCTTTTAGAGTTTTTAATAAGTGCTTAATTTTCCCTTTTTCAAAATGAGATTTTTCCTTTACCATGTTGATTTTAGCTGTAAATTATGCAAAAAGAAACAGTTTAAATTTTTCTATTCAACGTTTTCACAATTCATTCAACCCCAATCTATTTCGACATATTGTCAGTCCGTAGCATATGAAAACGCCATTCATTTTATATTATTCAAAACTTCATGATTTTCACAATTCTCAAAAACAATGTCAAAAGTTTTTTTTTTTTTTTTTGACATGATGGTTGAAACAAAATAAAACCGTCAATTGTCAAAAACTTTCTAACCCTGCCCAAGTATGATATTTTGTTAAAGTGCTTAAAATATATTTTGAGTGCTTAGAAGTGCTTATTTTTTGTTGAATAATTTGGCTATGCACCCTGTAATTACATGGCAATATTACTAAGATTTTTACTTATATACTTTTTTTGATTTCGGTTTGCAAATTAAACGATTGATTTGGCTTACAGTTTGATTCCCTTTCATGTATTGAATGTGAATTTCTTTCTTCTAGGTATTTTCCAGTTTGGGCTTAAGGGCAAAATAACTTTTTTATTTTTTTAAACTGTTTTTTATGAAAAAGCTCCCACATAAATGCATGCAGGGTGCTTCCTGAAGAAGTTTTGTATTGCATTCACGTTTCTTTTATTTCTTTTTAAATTTATTTCATTGTACTTACCAATTTCCATTCATTATATTTTATTCCCATTCATAGATTTTAACAATATGTTAAATTTAATTATACATGTTGGAATAAATTTGAGAAGAAAAAAAATTTTTCTTTATAAGTCATTCTAATCATTTAATTATTTTTGTCTTTTTTTTGTGTGTGTGTTTTAAAATATATGCTCTTATTTTATTTTAGAAAATCGTAATGTGATCCTCTATCAGATTATTTGCTTGGGTGTACTGTGTGTAATTTGTGTATTATTTGATGCAAAATTTAGATATTAATACAAATTTTGTTGCATAATTTTTTGGAAAAAAGCAATTTGTAACTGTCTACTTGTAAAGCTTTGTACATTATTTTCATTTTTTTTTTATTTCAGCAAAGTTGAAAAAGAAATTGAAGATATTTATTTGGAGACAAATGAAGAAAGAAGAGAAGTAAATGAAAAAAAGTAAAAAACAATTATGCTTATTTAAAATAATTATTAATAATGTTATGCATTGATTAGATTTTAACTAATTATTAATTTTTTGCAGATCAGAAGATTTTTTCAATATTTTAAACTCTCTTTTTCTCCATTTCTGGTGGCAAATACGTTGGAAATCTTGCAAAAAGTGGGAAACTTACTGGAAAAAGGTAAATTTTTGTTTCCATTTATTCATTTTGTTACTTTGACCACATACAGTAAACCCTATATTCCATTATCAGAGTTTCTACTCTTTTATACTTCTTTATATATATTTGTTACGGCCAAAGCCCGAAGTCCGGCCACTTCTCGAATTGGCCATACCTCTCGGATAAAGTGCGATGTAATTGAAACGATCAGTGAATATTCTACTTTGGCCGGCCATTTCGCGAAGTGGCCATGATGTTCTGGCCAAAACATGATGTTCTCATTCAAGAATGCCCGGTAGGCGGCGCATCTGCAATTCTGGCGGGAATGTGCTAATATTGCCCCTTTTGTTTTCATTTTTATTTAAAAAATATAAATCTTCTAATTTAAAAAAAAATAATAAAGTTTTTAAATTAAAATTTGAAAAATTTAAATTTTTACTTTGTCTCAAATGGCCGCATCCCACCGCAGTGAGCTGCATGTACCGCGGATAGTAATTTTTAAAGAATGAAGTTTTATACAGAACCAATAATACGTGCCAAGGATTTTTTCTTCCAACTTTGGCTGATCCTCCCATGCCACTTCGCGATCTGGCCAATTCCCAAAATCAAGAAAAGATCGGACATTGGCCAGCCAATTTACAGCGTTCTTAGCCATTTTGCGATTTGGCCGGCCAATTCTCGAAGTGGCTGAATTCGGACTTTGGTTGTAACATATATATATATACAGTGTTTTTATTGCAGAAAAAAATGGGAGAGAATTTCTCACCCTTTCTCGAAAATGGGGTGAGATTTCAAAAAGTTTATTGAGATTTCTAAAAATTGAAAAAACATGAATACACTTGGGAAAAAATTATTTCTTTAATTATAATACATTTTTAACATCTTCTAATTTCTAAACCATTGAATATTTTTGCTGCATTATCACATGGAAAATGTTCTATATCTACTTATTCATCAGCGATTCTCATTAGGTTGCTCAAATGCTCATCAATCTGTTATGATATTTTGTTTTAATTCGGTTTTGAGTGCTGAATGACCTTGTAACAGATGCTGAACTATGCAGAATCATTAATTAAATTTGTAGCATTGTGCACACACTTTTCTATCCTCTACATTTGCCAGCATAGGCTTTTCAATTATTTCTGTTATAGAATAGTGAAGTTATTTCCATGTTCATACTTCTTGTTAGGTCTTCCAGCATAGTTTTCACAGACTTCAACTTTTACAAATTGCTGTAAATTGTAGATGAGGGAGTTTGGTAATTCAATAACAGCTAAAAATAGAGCTAACTTTAAATAACTTATTGTAAAGGACTCATTTTTTTTCTCAACACTTGGTGTAGCTGATGTCATGTCTTTTTCAAAATGGCAGAAGACGAAATTTTTTCCAAAATTCGAGAGATTCGCACATTTTAAAATTGATTAATAGAGTGCTCGAAATCCTCGCGCAGTTTGGCAATTGCTGCCAAATTTCATCAAAAAAGGGCTGTTGGTGAAATTGGTTTCGAAATAATGAGCATAAGTTGAACTGATCCAGGTTATTTTCATGTGATACCCACCTATTATTTTTTTTCACCTTATCAACTTTAGAAAAGTGCTGCAATATTGTTGTATGATCTTCTTTCATTCTGATAGCAAGTTTCCTTGTAGCTTAAGTTAAATTTGTTTTCACCAATGCTTTCAAAGCCTTATTTTTTACAGATATATTGGATTTTCCACATGGCTTATTTTGTCCTGAAAAATCACCAAGCCGAAATTTTCAGTCCAACACTACATTTTTTTTTATGGAGTGGTATTCTCCCTAAACGTTTCGTTTATGTTGCGTGCGGCATTATTACCAAGTTATAGCTCATATTTACATGTTTTGGTTGAATTATTTATTTTTTATTTTTTTGGTTGGGTTTGGCTTACCATTTGGTTGAATTCATATCCTTACGAAACTCAACAAAATTGAAGACCTTTGAGAACATTTATTTGTTGAAAAGTGACTCTGGCATTAGACAGTTCAATTATAACAGGGTGGCCACCCACCTGGAAAACCTTGAAAACCTGGAATTATCAGGGAATTTTTTTATACTGGAAAAATCAGGGAAATTTGGATAAAAACCTGGAAAAATCAGGGAATTTTAAAGAAAAGCTGGAAATTTTTTCTTAGATATTTTTTTAAATTTCACTAATTTAAATTATTTACTAATTTTCTTAATTTAAATTATTTCATCCATTATACCCACATTTTTTAGACACAAATGTATCTCTAAACAGTTGTCATCAACTTAGCTATACTTTGCTTGCATCAAAATTTGCTCCATTATAACACTGTTTAACTAGAATGCCACATAAAATTCTCCCATTGTTGCTAAACAAATATACAAACTTTTGATCTCTATGGAGACTATGAGATTGCGCAATTTAGGAAAGGCAAAGATTGTGCTGGACGTGGAAGAAGGGGTTAGGATATTTGCGTCTGTTTTAAAATTCTGTCCGTGGGCTGAATCAATTTGTGGCTCAAGTTTGCTCAGATGCTTTGGTTGTAATTTTTTTCTATTTTGAAAAAATGAGTCAAAATGTTTTTGCATTTTTAACTTAATAAAAATTCTCCAAAAATTAGTTGGTTATAATGTAATAATAATAGATTTTATTTTGCACTCTTTTTCTGAAAGTTTTTGTACTCCCATTCAAAGAAATCTGTAAATTAATTTTTCTTAGCAATCCAACCAATCACACATTTTTTTTTACAATCGCTAACAGCAATGTTTGTCGACAAATTGTTACAATTGTTGCATTAATGCTAATTTTTCTATTTTATTTTAATCTTTTTTATAACATATTTTAATTTTAAAAAAAAGGATTTTTTAGAACTAAATGTATATTAATTAATATTTAATTTTACTAAGTGAACGAATACTTTTGAGAGCCAGTGTAAATATAAAGATTTATTGAATCACCTGAAACGATTTTCCTTTGCTTAATGAAAATATATTAAACAATGCTTATCCAAGGTTTTATTGGTCATTCTGTTTTTGCCATTTTGTTGATACACTTTGAGCAAATACAACTTAAAGTAACACATTAAAAATTTTTATTCAATAAAAACAATATATTCTATAAGCAAAACATATTATTTTCTCCGTGTTTCTTAATTTTTTAAAAATTAGTGTTGTAAAAAATCAAAATCTTGTCAAAATAATTTTTTTTCAAGATGATATGTTAAAAAAAATGACATTTTGAATAAAATATTTTATAATATAGACACTTTCCTTGTACTCATCCTACACTTTATGAGAAAAGAAAAACAACACGAACCTGGAAATTTTACGATTTTTACCTGGAAAACCTGGAAAAATCAGGGAAATTTGAAATCTGATTTGAGTGGCCACCCTGTATAAACAAAGTTATGCCGAAAGCAAAACAAAAACTGGGAGACGAATGTTCACGGGTAAAGAATATCTGTTATTTCATATACACCAACTTAATATGTATATGAACAGCCCAAACCTAATATTTCGTTTCATTGCTACTTAACTCTCAATTCTAATTTAAATAAATAGCAAATCCATTACAATATACACTTCTTCAGACATTTTAAATTATTTAAATCCTCATTCTTTACTTTACAGTTTAAATTTAAAATGTCAATTTTGATATTGTTTGAAATAACAGAGAAATAAAGCCAATTAGTAAAAGAATAATTACTTAAGACTTGTTATAATTGAAATTTTCACTACGAAAATTTATCATAGTTAAGTTGAAATTTTTACATTTTATGTACTCTGCATTTTTTCTAATTTTCTTAAGGTGAAGACTACTAAAGTTTCAACAAATGATTCCAATAGAAAGTGTTGTATCCAACTTTTGCATTATATGATATTGCTCTCAATCTTCTTGACGGGTGGTGACGAACAATCTGACTGGATTGGTCGTATTTTGACTGCTATCAAATCATTACCAGGTAGGAAAATATCTTGAAATTCTTACTTTGGTTAAAAATTCAGTAATTCTCACTCATTATCAAAATAACAGAAAAATTTGAAGCTTTTGAAAAATAACTAAAGGCAAGCTGAAAGACAATCTCTGTATATTAATTTTCTTAGAATGAAAGTAAAATAAGAAGAAAAAAAAGATTAAGTGTACAACTTTAAAGCTTTTTTTTTAAACTGAAAATAATGGGAAAATAAGCATTTAAAGGTGCATTTCTTAAACAAATAGTATTCATTTTAAAAAAAATAATTATAATGGTAAAATTTAAAATCACTAAAAGAATCCTTTGTGTACTTCCACCATAAATAATAAATGTTAATATCTTTAGGGCCGAATATCATGCAAATTTTAACTATATAACTAGACCAGGGGTTTCCAACTTACATGAGGCCGGGGGACACAATTGAAAACACAAATCAAATGACGGGATAATTTTATGTAGGACTCTTTTATGTTTGAAGGAACATTAAATATTACTGTCAGATTTTTACCAAGTTGTACAAAACAAAAGTATTGAGTTACAAATTGAAATAAGAAGTAGATTTTTAAATATATTTAATTGCATATTAAAAAATTCGGGCTACAATAACTTTAATGTGCACCTATGTATTAAACAATTAATGTGCAACAGATATCCAATTGTTATGATATAAAACTTTAAAAAGGTTGGTATTAAAACTTGCATAGTAGCACACAAAATGTTCAATGAAAAAGTTGAGATTTCTCTGCTGCAACCACCAGAGAATAGATATTTACATTTTAAATTTACAAATGTGTGTGTGTAAATATTTTCGTCCAAAATGGGTGGTTTCAAAAAGTTAAATCGGAGAATTTCTTCGAGAAAATTTCTGATACACACAAGCTAAATAATATTCACAAAATATAAAAAATATTAAATAAAAAAGAGCAACATTTACGATTATTTTTGCATTTGAATGAATATTTTCTTTGGTGCAAAACTTGAGAAGAAAAAAATTTGCATCGCTGGTATGTTAAATTTCACAGAAACGAAGAAATTGGATTTTTATTAACGAGAAAAGTATTTTAAACCCATACAGAGTTTTTACAAGAATTGTCCGGAAAAAAATTACTACTAATATATTTTAGTTCGTGGGCCACAAAAAAAAAAGCTTTGCGGGCCGAATGTGGCCCCCGGGCTGCCAGTTGGAAACCACTGAACTAGACAGTATAAAAAAAAATTTAATAAAAAGGAATGAAAAATATAATTAAAGTTAAATAATTGTCATTGACTAAATAAATCACAAGTAGTCTCTTCATTGAAACAGGTTGTTAAGAGAACAACCTTTTCCTGAAAAAAAAATAATGAAAAAGTAGTGTTTTTAAGGGTTGGTGGCATATTTTTAGAAAGGGGGTAAGGAGGGTGCATTTATAAGGATCAAAGGGCAGGCGGAGTGGATCCTTCAAAAAACCCTTAGGGAGAACACTGCACAAGACTATCTTTGAGATTTTTCATATAACATTTCTCAATTCTTATTAACAAGAATAAAATAAAGATATGTGATTTGCTAGGATCATTTTTTACCTTAAATGTCCCTTCAATATTTAAAATTCTTTTTGTTATATTATGTCTTGTATTTGGCTTATGAAGTAATGCTTGTACACTTAGAAGATATATATTAATATTATTATTATGATAATAATAATATTTATATATATTTTTATTACTTTTGCTTCCCACTATATTTACTTAAAAACTATTATTTGCATCTAATTAAACTTTTATACTTTGAAAAAAAAAATTATATTAACCTGATTTTCTGAAGTTACTAAATTTTCTGTTAATTCAATTTAATTGCTTTTTATCACCTTTGTGTTATTTATTTATAAAAATGTATTTTAACTTTTGTAGAATCATAAGATTCTACAAAAAAAACATTTGGGAACCGTTGGATAAATTGTATGTCCATAGTTTATACAATAATATTATAAATAGCATGTCTCATATTGAACTAAACTAGCATCAATTGCATGTTATATTAGTCTAATAGTTGCATGTGATTCCTCTAAGTGAACCATGAAGATAAGTAAGCAAGCTTAAAAATTTATTAAAAATCTAAGAATATTCAGCAGAAAATATAAATTTTGCTGGCATAAAAAATTATAAATTAAAAGACCACTCATTAAATGGCTGATTGAATGTTGAAAAAGACCTAAAGCAGGATCTAAAACAGTGGGCAATGCTTAAGTGCACCACCAAATAGGATAATGAAGAAGAGTTGGAGAAACAGCCTTAGCCTGTGACAATGCTGCAAGATGAATAGTACTCACATATTTTCCAGCCTTTTTTTTTTTATGATCGTTTATATGTCAATAAATGTATAAATAAATGTCAATAATTGTTTTTTGATTGAGTGTCAATAGATGTTTGTGTCAACAAAAAAAAAAATTTTATTTATTTATTTGCTGCATATTAAACATTATTTACTAAAAATATCATTTGACTTTTAATTTATATTATGTAAACATGACTTTTGTAAAGCTTTAGTCAGTTAAACAATTTCCTTCAATTTTCTGAAAGATCACTATTAGAATAAGTTTAGCTTATTAAATCTTTCTTTTTAAATTGTAATATTATGTTTCTAAGAGGTTTACACTGCATTAAAATTGACAAATGTATGTCATGTTCCTTTAATTGTAGTCATTAAAATTTGTTAATAAATTATGTATTATGCAGAAAATGCAACTTAACCTATTCAAAGATAAATAATTTGCAAAGTTTGATATGAAATAATTTTATGTTTAGTTTTACAGGGGCATAGCGTGTTTAAAAAGTGCTTAGAGGTACTTATTTTTGATTTACGTTTTTTAAAAGCTCTTAAAGGTGCTTTCTTTATTCGGGGTTTGTAAAAAGTGCTTAGTTTTCTGGCTTTTAAGAAGAGATTTTTCTTTGCTGTATCGATTGTCATTCTAAATTGCAAAAAATGCATGATTTTCTCTATTTTCTCTTCAATATTTATCAGAAACTAGTTATTGCATCATGAGAATGTAAAGTTTTTGAAAATGTTTTTGAATTTTATGTTTATAAATTAAGAACTTTAAACGATAAAAAAAAAAAAATTACTACTGCACAGGTCCTAATTATGATTTTGCTGTTTTAAATTTTTTATAATTTTGCATTCTTCCTTAGATGCTGTTGATATATTATGTAGTGCACTGCTTCTAACCAGTGACTTGAAGAAAAAGCATATATCTGTTTATAGTATAATTTTAAAGTGAGAAACTTTTACTAATTATTTTTTTATATTTCTATTAATATCATTTTGCATTTACTTGGTTTTTATTGTATTTCTTTACAATGTTTTGTTATTTGTAGCTTCTATTTTCTATTAAATGAATTTTTTTAACCATATAAAAATTATTTGCTCCTACAGAAGCAAGAATTCAAATTTTTTTTTTTCATTTTGTATGTTCCAGAAACTTTAGAATCTAAAAAACTCTCTGAAGAAAATATTTATTGACCTATAAAAAGATAATATGGTGTTAAAAGTAAAAAAAGAATGAAGTATATGGTTATATCCATTCAAGATGCTGAATCAGCTTAAAAATTTTATAACATAATAAATTATATGTCATTTTTTAATCTAACATAACTTTATTTGGTTGCATACTTGATACTAGAAATATTTTGAAATATATACTAATTAAAAATTTATTTAAACAAATTTTTGCAAAATCTTAATGACCCTGGCAAAAAGTGACCTATTTGCCCCATTTTTATCACTGGAACTTCTCAGAGTTAATTTGTTTGAACTAAATGTTTTTTTTTTTTTTTTTTTTTATCAATCCTGGTACTCTGAAGAAGAAAATCTTCTTTAATAATTCAAATTTCTATTTATATAAATAATTTTAGTTTAAATAAAACCATATGGAGAAATATAATTTTTAAATTTTTTCATTTTGATTTAAATTAATGTGAATTTGTGTTACTTTATGTGGACATTAATCTGCAATTTTTTAGATATTTCAGTATCATTGTGCTACTGCAAAAATATATATTTTTAAAATAAGTTAATGTGTGCAAATTTAAAGTTTATTTATAATGTCTCTAAAAAGAATCTTAAAATAAAACAAACCATCTTCAACTCTATATTCTGATCAAATACATAGAAATAAAATTCGTAAATATATAATAGAATCTATATATTTAGGATCTATAGTCTAACATCTTTGTTGTATCTATAATAGAATTCTGCTTCAAAGTTTTTTTAATCTTTTTAAAATAAATTATAAAAAAGAACTAAAGTTCAAGGTCAAAAAGGGAATCATCTGTAACAATCAGATGAAATAGAAATAAATTTAGTGAAAAAGGAAAACATTTTTCTTAAATCGCTAATGCCCTAAAGATTTCTATTCTATCTGTGGTGGTTGTGTCCTCTATTTTAGCGCAGATTTGAACGATAATCAGAAAATAAATTCAAATTAACAAATTCTAAAATATACATTTTACATTTGCTTCATTTCAATATTCATTTTACATTTGTTTAAATTAACTATTACCTCATATAATTTTATGTCTCATAGTTTGTTTTAGAGAGAGAAAAAACTGTGTACTAAAATCATAGTAAAAAAAAAATTTTTTTTTTTTACTTACTTTTTCAAAAGTACTTTTATAATGTTTTTATGAACAATATGAACTTGTTTTATTGTGATTTGTTTTTATTTACTGTGAAGTAAGAAAAAATGAATTTTTTAAAGCTTATAATGAAAATAAATTGTTTTTTTTGCTACCAGACATATATATTATTGTATAGTTTTATATGTAGGACTATCTACATACAAAACTTTTAGATATTCAAATTTTTTGTGTGGAAAATGTCTATAATACAAACCAAAATTTAGGATAATTTTTAGAATATTTTAAATCTGCAATCTTAAATTTTAATAAATTTGTGTACATTGTTTTAAAAATCAGGTTAACATTTAAAATATATTTTAAACATAAATTCCTCACTTCTTTTACTTGAATGGAAAATTAAATATTGAAAAACCCAATTGATTGTCAAAAGTTTAAATATGAATATTGTATCTGGCCAAGGTCCAACAGTCTGATTCCATACGATATATTTTTAACTATTTTATATTCCCATCGTATTGTTGCTAGCTCGTAAATAGCAGTAAAGCTAGTATTTTAAACCGTTATCTACTCCTATTCTTAATCATATTATTATCAATTCAAATCTAGATACTGTTGATGATTTATGCTATGAAATAAGCAAACAGAAAAGTGTCGTATAATCTTTGCAGTAAGTTTTTTATTTTATTTATTTATTTTCTAGGCACACATTATGCTGTGAAACTGTCAAAAATACAGCAGAATCCGAGACTTATTGTAAAGTAATTTTGTTGTTCAGAAGATTGCTTAAGCTCACTGAATGCGAGAAAGAAAAGTCTCAGATTCTTCGCTTCACTTCAAAATTGAAGGTTCCGAGTGATATACAAAACTGGCTTTCTTCTCAAAATATTGAAGACTCTAAAAATCTTGACTATGATCAAAATCTCACTCGAGAGTTGTTATCCAGATCCTATCCTGATGAACTGCTTAGAAAATTGTCAGAGGTAATATACAATTAACATTATGCTATTCATTTTTTTTTCCTTTGCTGAATACTTTATTTCTCCTGAGAATTGCCATTTGCACTTATCTTCATCATTTATTTATATTCACTTATGAACAAACTATTATGAACTTCATTTCTATTGTTTTAAATGCCAGAAATGATCTCTTTTAAGCATGTATCTGTAAGCATCTCCTTTAAATGTACCTGTCATGCTCACTTTGCTAAAACAAACTAAATTGTAGCTATCTTAAAAAGTAATAGGTAAATACCAAAAGGGCAGTTTCTCACTGTTGTTTTTGTTTTAAGTTCTTCCTTATAATTAAATTGTTATTTTTTTTACTACTGTGAAAATTAGATTAACCACTTAATGACCGGTTAATTTTCAAGAAAACGGTCATAAAAGTGCCTATTTTGCCAAATACATATATTTGATTAATGCTGTTATCTAGTTTAAAATAAACTACCTACAATTACCTTAAAAATATCCTGGTACTGCCATCTAGTGTGTAAAA
The DNA here is from genome assembly GCF_982258835.1 of Parasteatoda tepidariorum. Lineage (NCBI taxonomy): Eukaryota > Metazoa > Arthropoda > Arachnida > Araneae > Theridiidae > Parasteatoda > Parasteatoda tepidariorum. The sequence goes on along the minus strand of NC_141762.1, from coordinate 46,963,126 downwards.
TGAGAAATAAAATGTTTTCCCGGGCAAAAGAAATGAATTAGTTTTATTGTTATTGGCGGGTTACTACTGAACACTCCAGTCCGGAAATTTCAGGGGAGCGAGAAATAGAGGGCGAAACCTCACCCTGTCATTTTACGAGAGCGAGAAAGAAGGGTTTCAAAAAAGCTGAAAAAATTCTGAAACGAGCTATGAATCTGGTGATGACCTGAAGTGCCAAATACCAAAACCTCCACCAACCAATAACCAAAGCTCTGGCTGCTGTACAGTCCGCAAAAAAAAAAAAAAAGATATCTCCCTGAATAACTTTCGTTCTAATGATCGGATTTTCACAAGCTAAGTGTCAATCTTAATGGTTCCGGGAGGTGACCTCAAATATGCTAATTAATTAGTGCTAACTATTAATTAAGTTACGAAATCAGACACAAAAACTTACTTTCTTTGAATAAACATGAATTTTTTTTTTTACAAATTTGGAATCCAGACACTTGAATTAGGGGGGGTAGAAAAAATTTTGAGAAAATTGGGTCTTAAATTGGGTCACAATAAAGGTTTATATATTTGGCGATAGTTCAGAAAACGTCGCCAACGCAAATTAATATTTTAAGGTAACCCATTGACTAATTCAAAAGAAGAAGACTTAATTTCACTAGGTTGCTAAGCAACCAATTTCTGACAGTAAAAAAAAAAAAATTTACATAGTGCTCTGTGATTGCTCGGAGAGGTTTAATAGAAATATCTCAAAGTTAATAGAAAATAGAGATATCTCAAAGTTTCTAGGATATAGACAATTTTTAATCTAATTTCTGTCCAAAAAGCAAAATTTTTTTTATTTTAATCTCCTTTGAAAAGAAAACTTGAATCGATTTATAAATTATTTATGATTTTCTAAGTTTTTAGAATTTAAATACATGAACTTTTTATCTGATATTATTTAGATTATGTTGTTTTTGTTATAAAAATTCGAGGATTTCATACTAAAATCAAATTAACATACCTTATTATAGCAATATACAAAATTTTAGGGATAATCATTTTTACAGCTTTAATCGAGTGTTCTAGGCAAGAAAGTTTGAAGAAAAAAAAGAGCTTGAAAAATAAAATGTATATTGTATAGTAGGGGTGCACAACCTTTTTGAGTGAAGGGCCGCATGCCAAAGGGAACACCCAAAGTATTTAGACAAACATATTTATAGCAATTTTAGGTAGTAATTGTTATAAAAACATTGTTCTAACCACTAAATTCTTTTTATAAGTTAACCTTGTAATATCTTAGCATAAAATTAAATACTTTTAAATGTTTAAAGTTAAAAACTTCTAAACTAAGAAAAAACTGAGCCTTCTAAGAAAAAACAGAATCAGTTAATCAGAAGAAAATTTAGATAAATTGAAATAATTAAAAAACTATGGAAAAATACATGTTTTTTAAAAGTCATATTACATAATACATAAGTCCATTTTAACATAAATTTTAACTTTAAAAAATTTGTTCATAGAAATAAATTTTAAAAAAATGTTCTAGTTATTAAAATAAATACAAGTTAAATACTTTGATTTAAAGAAAGTTTATAGGGTTAAAAATGATAAAAATTGAAACAAAACCCCATCTGCGGAAAATAAGATTTAGCATTTAGAAGGGGAATATACTTAAACTTTAAAACATTTATTTTAAATTAATGATAGGAAGCAGGGGCAGAGAGAGGGAAGAAAGAAAGAAAGCATTAATCTTGAATAAACTATTTTCCTTAATAATAAAAAACTATTAAGATACTTGTTTAAAATTTTTTATGGCGAATATTTTTTTAACATGACACTTTCTATTTACAATTAATACACATATGCATAAACAATTAGTAACATTTACATTACTTAACGAAACTTATTTTGATTATATATTTTACTGTTAAAATTTAATGATATACAAATCATTTCGCAGCGTACAATCATGAATGATATGAAATGGTGGAAGTATAGCATAAGAAAATGGTTAAAAAAATTTCTTAATGGTTATCCTGTAATTTGCAAAATTTTTAAATATTGGAATAATTTTATTCACATGATCGTGTGATTCACTTGATCATGCTTTTTCGAGTCATTAAATGAATTTGTTAAAAGACTGCTCTGTAATTTTGAACAGGCCAAATTTATTCTGGAAAACAGTCTTATGACAGAAGCTGTTGTTGTGGGTAGTATTAAATTAGGGCAAAAAACTTAATCACTTTTGGAATTTGTCCTAGATGGTGTTCTTCATTTCCATATTTTTAAATCACGTGAATACAAATAGCGATGTGTTATTTTATAATTGCCTAAATACTAATTGTTATGTGTGCTTTTTAAATTGCGCAAATATAAAACGCAATGTGTGATTTTCAAGCTGCGTGAATACGAATTGAGATGTACAATTTTAAATTGCGAAAAGACTACTCACAGCGCATGATTTTTAAAATGTGTGAATATGAATCGCGATATATGGTTTTTAAATCGCGTGAATATGAATCGCGATGGATGATTTTTAAATCTCGTTATTTTTAATACGAAATGCGCTGCGCAATTTTAAGATCGCGTAAATACGAATTACGATGTGTGAATTTTAAATTACGCGAAGAATTGAAATGTATGATTTTTAAAACGTATAAATACGAATCTCGACATGTGATTTTTAAATCATGTAACAACAAAAAGAATAGGTCGAGTGTGTGATGTTAACTTGCACTTGTTCATGGGACTAAAGAAATATACACGTGTTTTGAATTATTTTTTGGCAAAGGGGAACGCGTTTAATATAAATGTACACAACTTGTTTTTATTTTTCATTTTTATTCTTTTTAGGAAGGTATCGATTTTGCTAAAATACGTAATTACTTTTTAAGTTCCAAAAAAAATTAAAACAGTATCAAATTTTAAGAGTTGTAATATTGTGCTAAAATATCAGGATATTCTAATTTACAAGTAAAAAGACGTTCGAAAAACCTCTTATATTTATGTAAAAATCGACACAAATACAGCACATAAAAAGTAATTATTTTAATGTGCGATTCAAAACTCGCGTGCTGTCAAATTATATGAAAAATATCAATTTTTTTTAAATCACGGGTAAAAAGCGTAGTAATAACTACAAAGGAAATTATCAAAATACCTTTATATTTGTGGTGAAATTGGTGTAAATAAAATGCGTCAAAATTTTATGTATTTAAATGCGAAATTAAAGTATCAAAATAGCGTATAAAAAATATCGGACTTTCAAAACCTTGTAGATATGTGCAACAATAATTGCCAAAATAACAATTGAAAAATAATTTGATTTGCAAATAATTTGATTAAAATTGGCACAAATAAACCACGTCAAAAAATGGTTATCTAAATGAGCGATTATTTAATCGCGATTCGTAATAATATCGTGTCAAAATTTCAAAAACCATGCGGAAATGCGTAGCAACAACTGCCGAAAAAGATTAGATTTTTCATGAAGTTTGCACAAATAAAGCATTTCATAACTTTTTAAAAATCGCGATTTCAGAAAATACGTGAAAATGGGCAGCAATAACTACCGGAAAGTCATTGAATTTACGATAAAATCGGAGCACTCGAAGAGAGTCAAAAGTAATAACTAAAATTAGAAATTCGTATATCGTAATAATGATGTGTTCAAAATAATGGTATTTTCAAAACTATGCCTAAATCTGTAGAGGTAACCATCGAAAAAAAGCGATCGAAAACTACATTGAGTGAAATTGGGTGCGTCAAAAACTTAAATGCGTAAATTTCAAATTTCCGAATTTTTTTTTATTTAAATTGAGGGTTGCGGGCCGCAGGTTGTGCACCCTATTGTATAGTAATTCTAATGCGCATTCACAAGGTTTTCTATAATTTACGATATTTCTTTTTTCTATAACTTAAGGAATTGCTGAATGTTTAGTGGTATTTTAAAAACGCTGAAATATGTTGTGTTTAAGAATAAGATATTGAAATAATATGTTGCATATTGTAAGATTCATTGTTTAAAAAATCGCTTCATCTTACTAGATATTTAGGTTACAAGGCTTTCTTTGGATAAAGATGATTTGCAAATACCATCCTCATCTTTCGATACATTCTGAAGCTTACATTCGCAAATTCACCATAAAATGTCACACAGCATTTTCTTCAAATACGATTACAGCTACATTTACCACCAAATACTGCTACTATGATTATTTTTGTTTTCTTATATATGTTACCGGCTAAGTATGAAACTCCGGTATACATACTTTCCCTAGGTATTCTATAGAATGACAAATGTTATTTAGGCAAAATATGAAAAAAACATGCTGAAGAGGTCATTATGTTATATTAATGATGTGCATGTTACTGTGAATGATCGAAATCGGTGGTTGTTGACTTTCACCGGTGAATGTTGACAATCACATAGTCGCTTTGGTGAATGTCCGAAATACTTATTACATCCGATGATATTAATTTATTCGTGGATATAATTACATTTATTCGATATTTTAATACTTACTGAGTCTGTCCAGGCTTTATTTACTACCGTTTAGCGGTACCTTCACAAATTCAACGTTAGGAGAAACGGTAGTTTCACAAATTCAATTTTAGGAAAAACGGTAGTTTCACAAAATACTTTTTCTTAAAATTTTATTTTTGTGTCTCTTAAGAAACGATAAATCCATATTTTTGTGTTGATTTTTTAATATAATTTTTAATTTTTCACAAATTATGTCTAAATTTTCACAAAATAGGTACCTCTCAGAAAAACCTAGACAAACCCTTGCTGACGATAGATTAGAAGAAACATCAGTGTTTGGAGTATCAGGCTAATATATATCGGGCAATGGCACTGAACCTTAAAAAATTATCGGTGTAGGATATACCGGGAAATTTATACCGGGCAGTGGCACTTGACCTTAAAAAAGCACCAGTGTCTGAGATTTTTCCGCTTTTTCAGAAAGTTCACTGATTTTCAAAGAGAAACAGAAAATTCAAACTACATAGCTCAATCCTTTCTCATTTTTACTTATTATAGCTATTTTCTTCCCTTTTACTCGCAGCAGATAAGATTTTCCGAATTTTTTACAAGCCCTCCAGATAGATCCGATTTTTGTAGTTCAAACGACGTTGCTTCTGGCAAGCCTTTTAGAGGTCCCAAGCCTAGAATCTGCTAATATCTCGATTCTTATTCACACGATTTTAATATCAAGCATAGCTTTTCATATTTGCGTGTTGCGATTCTTATTCACGCGATTTGAATATTGTACGTTGTGATTCTTATTTACAAGATTCAAAAATCCGATATTGTGATTCGTATTTACGCTTTTTTAAAAACCTATATAGCGATTCGGATTCACGCAAGTTTAAAATTAATGTCTTGATTTGCTCATGCGGTTTATAATATCAAACATTGATTTTCGTATTTATACGTGATTTTAAAATAAGGCGTTGGGATTCGCATTCACGCATTTTAAAAGTTATGCATCATAATTCTTATTTATGCAATCTGAAAATTACGCATCATGATTCGTATTTACACGATCTAAAAATTATGAATTGTGATTTGTATTTACGCGTTTTAAAAATTCTATATCCCAGTTTGTATTTCCTCATTTTCAAAATCGTATATCTAGTTTTATATTCATGTGATTTCGAAATCCATAATTGTTATTCATATTTACGCAATTTTAAGATCAATTATCGCGATTCTTGTAAGAAGTAAAATTTTTTTTAATTAGTTACTATAAAGGTGACTGTTTTTTTAACGACGATTATTAGTATATGTAAGTGTTACAACATCAGAGAAACTGGAAGGGAATATATTCAAAACTTACATTCTGTGCTTGCAAAGAAGAAAAAATAGGATTTGTCACAAGATGTTTGAAAATGGACTAACGACTAAATATAGCAAACATAAAAGATATAGCAAACAAAAGCAATCACTTAAAAAGGGATTTAATTAAATTTTTTTTTGGAAAAAGAGTTAATTAACTCATTATCAAAATTTTATTTATAATTGCTGTTATTTATGCTATAAAAGGCAAAATTCTTATCAAATAAAAAACAATTATCTAAGCAGTTGCTGATTGTCATGTAATTTTTCAAACTAAAATAGCAATTTTTGTATGTTAAGGAGTTACTATATATTTCTACTTCACTGTTATTAATGTTTCAAAGGGCTCTAGTTAGATTAGACTATAAGGGAATTTATTATTAAAGGGTTGCGCTTGCGTAAATTTTCAATCGTGGAAATTCAGCTTTTTTGCCTTTTGGCTAATCTCATCCCTGAAAAAAACATCAGTGTCTGGTATACCAGGCAAATGTATGCCGGGCAGTGGCAATTAACTAGAACTAGTATGACTAGACCTTTGGTAAATGTCCGAAATATATACTAGGTCTAGTTAAGTGCCACAGCCCGGTATACATTTGCCCGGTATATCCTACACTGATGTTTTTTTAAGGTCAAGTGCCACTCCTTGGTATACATTTGCCCGGTATATCCTACACTGATGTTTTTTTAAGGTCAAGTGCCACTCCCTGGTATGCATTTGCCCGGTATACCCTACAATTATGTTTCTTCTAATCTATCGTCAGTAAGTATTAAAATATTGAATAAATGTAATTATATCAGCGAATAAATTAATATCAAATCGGTTGTAAAAAATATTTCAGACAATCACCAAAGCGACTATGTGATTGTTGACATTCACCGGTGAAAGTCGACATCCTCCAGATTTCGGTCATTCACAGACAGGTGATTAAAAAATTACTTTTAAGATTAAGACGATGTATAAGATGTTGAGAAATTTGCAATGATGTGAGAGATGCTTAAAAATGTTGACTACGTATTTTTATTAATATTTATAAAAAATATATTCAAGAAATTGATAAATATTTTATTCCAAATCTATTCATACGTATGTATATTATAGAAATTGTATCAGTTATTGAGAAGAAGAAAAATAAAAAATAATCACATTAAATAAGCAAAATCTGGTGTATAATCATATTCAATCACAAGCATGCTTTTATAAAACTCGGCACTCGTTGATTAAAATGTTTTATTCAAATTTCTTTGCTAAATTGCAAATAGAATTTTAGACGACTAAAAAAGAAATATCGTATTTTATAGTTTTAAAAAAATAAAAATAAAAAGTTTAACAAACGATTATTAGCGAAAAAAATATGAATGAAATTTTACGCCACTCGCGCTAAGTCAAGTTCCTCGTAAGTTTATCACATTTTAATATTAATCGCCCCATTAAATCATTTCTTCATTGCCGCCAAATTATTTTTTTTTAAATAATTAATTTTAATTTTTCTCATCTTCTAATAAATAAAAACAATAGAAACTTTGGAGTTTTCAATTGAAAAATATGTAGATTAAAATGGTATAAAAAAATCCTTACCTTATAATTCAAAATTTTTTCATCCTCACTTTAATTAAATAATAAAAAATAATAAATGATTAATAAAAATCATTTTTTTCATGAAATTATCTTTGAATAAATGAGTTTTATGAGTAGGTGCAATTTTTTTAAATTGCTCCATTAGTTTTTAAAATATGACTGAAAACGTAAAAAACGAAATTAACATTAAGGGGTCCAAACTTTGAATCGCTCTCCTGACCAAACTATGGGGACCACATTTCCCAGATTGCGGCTACCCCCTATATTTTGAAGATAAGGAATCCAAATATGCAAAAAAAATTATATGTTTATTCAGAGAAAGTACGTTTTTGTGTCTGATTTCGTAACTTAATTAATAGTTAGCACTAATTAAATAGCATATTTGAGGTCACCCCCCGGAACCATTAAGATTGACACTTAGTTCATGAAAATCCGATCATTAGAATGAAAGTTATTCAGGGTGATATCTTTTTTTTTTTTTTTTGCGGACTGTACATATTGAGCTTTAGTATATAATATAATATTATACTTAATATGTTTTAGTATTCTTAGCTTCATACAACATTTTCATTTTACTATGTATCATTAAATGAAGTGACATTAAGTAATCTTTTATTTATGCATGATAATAAACCTGTAAAAAATTGTATTTGTTAATTATTAACCTGGAAAGCTTTTTATTATGTGACAATAATTAACCTAGAATAAATTGTATGACTTTAATTATTTATATTAATACTTAGAATTTAGGTATATGATGGATCTATGCATGTGTAAGTAATATGCACAGATTTTAATTTAATAAAAATTCTGCTTTTATTTACTTTTTGATACTTCTCTCCATAATTTATTATACTAGGCAATTTTAATCTTGATCACTCACTGATTATGAAATTGGTTAAAATTTGTTAGCAGGTAACACATTACATATACAGTGAAACCTCCTGTTATGGATACTCCTGCAAAACGGGTGCCTCTCAATACGGACATATTTTTAATTCCCCGGTAATCTCCTATGAATTAACCATTATGTACATTCTCTGCAAAGCGGACACTCCCGTAAGCGGACACTAATTTTTCTAAGTTTGAAAAAAAATCTATTTCTGCTTTAAATTGCAAGGAAAAAAATACAACTTTTAGCCATTTTTAAAACATGTTTATTTTTGCCTTATCCAGAACTAAAAATATTGTTAAGCTATTTCACTACTAAAGAATCAATCTTTCTCCTGTTACCTTGCCTTATAGTTGCAAAGAAAGGAGAGAAAATGATACTGCTCTCCTGAAATAATTCGGACATCGGCATCTTTTGATCTTTTCATCTGGACCACACAGGTTATAAGACCCCTTAAGTTAAAATGACATCTTAAAAGCTCACAATGCTTCTTCACCATTGAAAATTTCTTTAATTTTCTTATCAATTTGAAGACTGTATTTAACACAGTTGGAGTAAAAAATAGAACAGAAATATAATCTTTGATGTGTTCATATAAATCATAGATTCTCAACCTTTTTAACGTTACCGCCCCCCTTAGGAGTAAAAAAAATTGCAGCGCCCCCACCCCTTTTGCAAAAATCTAGTTATTTTGAGAAAGAGGGTGGAGGGGGTGCTGAATTATAAGAAGCAACATTTTTAAGCAATTTTTTTAGGAGTTAAATTTGCTTGGTTTTTTTTTTAAAAAATTATGTGCACGTTAGCTCGATATTTTTCTCCCGTCAGGTAATTGCAGTCTATTTGTTATGATAAAAATAAATACAGTATTGGAAAAAAGATACAACAAAGAAACCTATAACAAAAATGAGTAATTTACTCTTAATTCGGTAATGAAAAAAACACCCAAAAATCATTTTTACTCTAGAAATTATTATCAACGAAACAATCAAGTATCTGTGATAGTGGAATGAATGTGCTTGATGGTCCAGAGCCAGTTTCTTAACATTCGGTTCAATATTTTTAGTGAGGTGAAGTCACAAGTACCCTCTTTTTTTTATTTTGTGACTATATCCGTCACAGCACTGAATCTTTGTTCGACAAGGTAGGAGGAAGGGAAGGCAATGTAAACTTTTTTGATGATAGTTCATAGCCCAGGCGAGTGGTGTTACCTTGAAGCCAAGCAAAATTCTGTGAGATCATCACCATTTCAAAGTTTCGTTTCATTCCTTGAAAGTTCGGCCGATTCCTTCTGAATCTGAACCTCTGCTGCTTCAATATTCACAAAATTCATTACCCATTGAGGGACTTCCAGGGACAGAACATCTTTATAACTGTCGGAAAAGTCCATGTGTAAAGACTCATGGTGTTAGCAATATTCTTGTGTATCGTCAGAGGGAATTTCACTATTCTTTTTAAGATCCGATAAGATTGGAAATTGACTAAACTCATTCCGATCAAAATTTTGTTTCCACAAATTTTTTTTTTTAGAAAGGCAGAAAAACTAATTTTGTAGTGGTCAAATTGAGCTTGTGGCCATTAACACCATTAAATTTTGCAAATAAATCGATCCTGTGTGCAACTTCTATCTTAAATTCTAGCAATTTGTCTTTCAGAACTACATTTCTGACTTCGAGGAACTCAAGTACAAAGTCGAAAAGATTCTAAAACCTATTGAGACAGGCGACTTAGAAAAGCCAGCGAATCTCAGTGTGTAATAGCAAACGATTGAATTCATTGTTTGTATTTTTTTGCACAGCTTATGAATAATCAATCGTTGAGAGCATTTCTGCGAATTTTGTTCACAGCAGAGCTTGACATATTGCAATGACTGATGTAAACGACTACTGAGATTTTTTTTTAACTAAATGCTGTCTTAGAATCCCTCTTCAAAAAGGCGATAAACCCACGATGTGCTGCCGCCATTGCAGGAGTTTCATCAATGGCAAGAGATAATATTCACAAGAGGAATATTTTTCTGTTTAAAATAATCTTTTGTAGTATTAAAAATAGATTCACATTGGGTTTCTACAATCAAGCTTCTTGCAAAAAGCATATCTTGAATAATTTTTCTTTTAACAAACCGGACGTACGCCAACAGTAAAGCCTCATTACTTGACAAAGTTGACTCATAAACTTGAGGGGAAAATACGTTGGATATCAAAAGTTAGCATAAAGAAACTTCAATGTCTCATCCATCTCATTATTTCGCCGGTGCACTTTATCGTTCCTTAATGGGATATTTTTTATTACATTGGATGCAGCTGGATGATGCAAAACTGTTTCTAAAATTTCCTTGACAGCCGGCAGTATCAACTCTACGCCGATGGTATGAAAGATTCTCAGACATAGCTATTAATTTTGATATATTATAAGAGGCTATCAAACTATCATTGCATTTTTGTGATGAGGTTGCTAGTAAGCCTGAGACCGAAGGTGCCATCAGAAACTTGTGCTTGATGTTCGTAAAAATGACAGATCTTTATTTGGTTTGTCAGGATGAATTTTTTGCAAATGCTCCTGCAAACGGGAAGGTTTCATTGCCTCAAACACATGCATAGTTGAGAGTTTAACGGCGATAGAACAAATCCGAACTTCAAGTACGTGCCACTGTATTGACGACAATTGTTTTTGTTTAACGACATCGTTAGAGACAGCAAAATACAAACGGTGAAAGAAAATCAGCTATTTTTCAAAATTAATAAATAATTTACAATAAAGAACTAATTCGCTCACGAACCTAGCCAAGTAAACTGCGAAATTGAATTGAAACTGGGGGAAAAGACTGAAAGGAAGTTAACGAAAACCTTCATAAGAAACATGGGTCAAACCAAACATTCATACTGAAAGCACATGCATTTCAAATTTCGCCAAATGGCTCGTATGAGTCAGAGGCAAAAAAACTGACTCATGCTTTGCGCTGGTTCGAATTCGAGAATATAGATCACATAAGTTTGTTTTATTGCTGGTACAAAATGGTGAATCGGATAATCTTAATTTAATATATTGATTTAATCTTTCTTTTAACTTTAGTTGTACATTAATTTTATTTATTAAATCAATAGTAGTTTAATAATTTTGTTTGGGAGTTTCAAAATTAAATTTAAGTGACAAAACATGCTCATCGCCCCCCTAACGCCCAAAACATATCCAACGCCCCCTACTGCCCAAAACAAGTTCACCGCCCCTCAGCATACTCCTACTGCCCCCCGGGGGCGGTATCGCCCCCGTTGAGAAACAATGATATAAATGAAACACTTATTCAGACACTTGATAGCTGATCATAGGTCCTCATAACTTAGCTGGGAATGACTGTGAATAGTGGGAGGTTTACTTTCATGAAGGTATCAATCATGTTCCCCATCCAATGATAGGTAGGTGTAAGGGGATGTTACACTTTATATTTACCTATAAATTGAAACCGACTGATGACTGAAATCTCCTATTCGATATCATATGTCTGACTTGAGTATCTGTGCCAATAGGAAAATTATATTAATTTATCTGTAACTACATCTAGAATTATGTATTTATATGAAACTTCTTTATATATTCTTTTTTCTTTTTCTTAAAGCTTAAAGAAATATCCTTGTAGATAGTTATTGTAAATTAAATAATTTCTACATCTTTGAAAATATTCTAAAAACAATTAACAGTGTTAAACTTCGTTATTAGGGTACCCTTCCCGTAAGCGGACAACTCTCCTAAACGGACAGTTTTTTCGGTCCCTAGAATGTCCGCTTAATGGAGGTTTTACTGTATTTTTAAAAAAATTTATTATTATACCTATAACTATTAAATAAAATATAATTTTGAAAGAAAATTTTTAAGTTTGTCCTCTACGAGCACTTCTGCCCAAGTAGATAATAAAAATAGTAGCACTATTGTTTTCATAAGTTTTAAAGCTAAAAGTGTTTAATGAATGTCTCATGCAATATTTTTATAACTTATTTTTCAAACCATTAAAATTGCACTTATAATTATTACCTAAATATTATGTAACATGTTTATTTCTTTGCAACTTTCAAATTAAATAAAATATGTTATTAATTATTGAATGGTTTTTAGCCCCATGTGTTCAATACTAATACACACAAACCTTTAAATTATAAATTTAAGTTTTATTATTAGGTACAATTGGGGATAACTTAGAAGACAATATTTTATATAATAATAATTGTAAAAAGAATAATCACAACATAAATTGTTATTGGCTGAATTGGCCAAATCTCTTTATTCGGCTAAGCCTAAAATGTTGTTAGGTGAATCTCTAGAATAAACATAAACTTTGCATTCAAAAATTTTATTAATGGCATTAACTAGGGCTCATTCTTATTCTAAAATTCCTTAAATTCTTTAAAAACAAGTCCTGAAATTTTTGTGATTAACCAAATATTGTTGAAGATAACAAAGCGAAGGAAGATTTATTTCTGAAAAGGAATTAAAGAGATTTTAAGTTTAGAAGAAAACAAATTATAAATTTTGTTTTATACTAGGAGACAAAGTATCTAACAGAATGAATGCCAAAGTCTTTGTAGAGTACAAAGTCTGATATTATTCTATTTCCATCGTTGGCAACCTCTTTTTAAAGTATATAAATATGAAATTCATAAGTAGTGCAATCACTTGAAACCAAGAAAATCTTTACTTTTTATGTCTCTCTTTTGATTTATAGTAAACAAATGTGATTATTATCTGAAAATTGCTTAAAGAAAAAAATGCTTTCAATTCGCTGTAATGTCATTGAAGCAAAATTTACTCTGAGATACTTCTTATTTTTACTGTGTTTCCTAAAGCCAGATGCAAGCTTCTCGACCTGACAAATTTTGTTTCAACAAATTCCATATTACAGCTGCCATAGGAAAAAAAAAGAATAAATACAAAAACCTCATTTAATCCTTAATGTTTTAAAAATACTATATTTTACTGAAGAAAAATTAAACTTAGGACCTGCATATAACTTTTAGAGAAATACATTATCTCTATCAGCAAGATGTAAATCAGAAAAAATTAATGGTAATGATAACTTAGATATTCCAAGTCATCTTATTTTTCTGATTAAACAAACTGTTAATATTAAATAGCTTTTTGTTTCATACTTTTTTATTACTTTACATAATTTAGATAAGAATTAGTAAAAAATATTATATTTAACATTCTAATAATCTATGGTTATAAAATACAGCATGAAACAGAGCCTTTTTCTGCATTAAAGGTGAAATATTTTAAACAATTTTTAAAATTTCTTTAATTTTTATTCATCATTGAAATTTCTTTAATTTGCAAACTAAATTATTGATAAACTTTTTGATATAAATATAAAAAAATCTTTATGACAACTTTTTTTTATATTTTATTACAAATACTATTTTGATAAATCTAACAGAATTTTGTAGTTACTATTAGACTGTTTATTATAATTAAGATATACCAAAATGTACTTTTGTTGTAATTAGAGTGTCAGAAAAAAATATATAAAAAGGGACATGGATTTCCCATATGCGTCAAATGGTTAATTCAAATAGTTTCCTAATAAAAATAAATACTTTAACTTTATAACAAAAACAATATTACTAGTTTGTTGGAGCAGTCAAATCGACCCCGATTGATGCAATGCTCTTGCTGATGTATTATAAACCTATTAGTGATAGAATCAAAGAAAAAGCTCTGATTCTTTATGAAAAGCAAATTAGAATAAATTCTTTTTGGAGAGATTACCCAACAAATGCTAGAAATTTAAAAACTCAAAAAAGCTTTGTTCAATTTGTTCGGGACCTCAGGCAGAATTTTGATTTGCCAACTAACATTGTAGAGATTCCAAAGCCTCCTAATCCACTGGATTTGGTCCAAGTCAAAATAAACCTGAGTCTTTCTGTCAGGCTTCTCAAGAAAGACAACTCTCCAGAGGTTCTAAGGTCTTATGCTTTAGAAACTATTGACAAGAGGTACCCAGACCGGAGTGGTTGCTCTTATACACAGATGACTCTTTTTATGAAAATCTCAACTCGGCGGGTGCAGGGGTTTTCTCAAACTTATTCTCCTTTTATGCCTCCACAGGGAAACACCGAACTGCCTTCGATGATGAAGTTGAAGCCATTCGCATTACTCTTAAGCACTTAATAACTTTTGAAGATAAATTTTGCAAAGTGGTTGTTTTATCTGACTCCCAAGCCGCAATTCAGGCAATCAGTTCAGCTGGACTGGCTGCAACAAATGAAGTCACCCAGTGTCGGCAAGATCTACAAGAACTGTGTCAAAAACAGAAACGCATGATTCTCCAGTGGCTGCCGGGCCACTGCGGCCTCTTTGGAAACGTACAAGCAGATGCCCTGGCAAAAAAGGGCTTGAGGATTCTTCAATCGAGTTCCTCTCCACTTTCTTTTCATTCTGTGAAGCTTTATTTAAAACAAACTTTAAAAGGGCAATTCAGTGAACAAATAAATGACAGAGTAAAATCTAAGCGCTGGAAAGCTGATGATCTTTTGAGGGTTCCTGGCAGTCCACGTCGGCACGCTGTAGCCCAATTTCGTCTTCTAACCGGACATGATTGCCTTGCAGATCACCTTCACTGTATTCAGATCTTCTTAATCCCTTACTGCCCCCTCTGTAACTCTAATACCCCTATGAATAGACACCACCACTTTGCAGTCCTTGGGGGCGACTCCAAGACTGGGCTTTATTGGAAGGCCAGGGAACTTATGAGGCAATGACTTCGGTTAATTTGTTGTGTCATCTTTACTTCTGTTCCTGTTCATTTATTTTTATTTTTGCCTTGCCATTAGAAATAAAAAAAAAAGTTTGTTGGATGTTCCCTTTAGTCAGGTTCTTGGACCCATTGTTCCCAATGCCCCTTTTCCACACTCCATTGCTTAGCACAGCCTAATGTATATTGCGATATGATTAGTTTTGTAATCATTAGGGAGATTTCTTAAATTTACATTAGCTTTCGTACGCTCCCGTATTTAAGATTTCAAGCAATTGCATGGGCTCACTTCTTACGCTTTTCTCAGTTCTGGTGAAATGCACATGCACCCGTGAAAAAATATCAAACTTATGTAAATGAAAATAGATTTTGCAAAAATCTATAAGTTAAAAACGCTAATGTAGTAAGTAAAACAAACTTTTACAATGGATGTTGACTATTTCTTTAAAAGTGTTTCATACGATTGAAGATGCTTTTCTCTACATAAAACTGCGAATCTGTGAGCAGAAAAATATGGTAGGTTATAGATTTTGATGAATTCATCGGTAAAGAATGAAGCTTATTATTGTATATAAAAGGGATGCCAGGGTTCCATCTACATCAAAGGGTTAAATTCCCTTTTTATGAAAATTATTCCTGATGTAAAAAATCTTTATTATCATTTTTAATTTAAAACTTTCGTTAGTGAATGAAATATAGCATGCAGTAAAACTTTTTAACTAACATATTCTTCCACAACACTCTATCTGACATTCACTCTGAAATGAGATTTATTTTATTTGTTTGAATATTCTTTTTTTACTTTAATAAAATGATTAGTTACAGTCTCCTTCTTATTATTGTATCTGTTAGCATTATTAATTTCAACTCCCTCTTTTACAGATTTTAAGTGAAGATAGTTTTTGCAAAAGAAAATCTTTAAAAGTAGACAATATTGATGCTTATAATGTTCCATCCAATGTCACTTCAAAAGAGAATTTAAATTCAGAATTAGATGAAGATACGGAATCATTTGATAAAACTAATTCACAAAATGGCTTAAACAGTGTAAGAATACCTAGTGAAAAAAATATTAATCACTGTTATGAATCATTACAAAATGTATCAGAAAACCAAAAACTTGAAAAGAAAGAAAGTGTAAGAGACAGCCATAAAAAGAAAGAAGCTAAAATTTCAAAAGAATCATCGAAGAAAAATAAAAAGCATAAGAGAAAGTCTAAAGAAAAACCTGATATAACTGCTTTAAAATTAAATGATGGAGTTGAAACTTGCTCAAAACTAATTGCATCTGCATTAGACATTGATGAATATCCATCTAATGTCACTGCAAACGAAAATATTTCAGGAAATTTAAATTGCGAGTTAAATAAAGGTCTTTTGGAATTAGATAAAACTAACTTTCAAAATGGATTGGTTGCTGTAAAGACTACAACTTCTTGCATAACAGCAGAAAATCCTTCGAATGATGTCAAAAGCAGCATGATAGATCAAAATATAAATAAGGAAGTACTTAATGCTATTCAAGCAATGTCTGGTGAAACAAATGTTAGTCACTGCTCTGAATCATTGCAAAAGACATCAAATTCAAAAAAACAAAAACTTGGAAAGGAAGAAAGTGTAAAAGACAGACATAAGAAAAAGAAAGCTAAAGTTTCAAAAGAATCATCAAAGAAAAAGAAAAAGCATAAGAAAAAATCTAAAGAAAAACCTGATATAACTGCTTTAAAAATAAATCATGAATTTGAAACTCACTCAAAAGCAAGTGTACCAGCATTAGACATTGATGAGTGTTCAACTAATGTCTCAGGAAATTTAAATAGTGTGTTAGATGAAGGTCTCCTGGATTCATTAGACAAAGCTAGCTTACGAAATAGTGTTGAAACTACTACATCTTTTACAACAGTAGAAAACCTTTCTAATGATGCCAATAAGAGGATAAAACATCTAAATGAGGAAGTACTAAATCCATTTGAAAGAATGTCTGGTGAAACAAAATCTCCAAAATCGGTAAAACAAACCTCCAAAAAACAAAAACTTGAAAATGAAGCTAGTAAAAGGTCGAAAAATAAAAAGGAAGAAAAAGATAAAGTTTCAAAAATGCATAAAAAGAACCAGAACATATCTAAAGAAAAACTAGACGAAAACCCTGTGACAGTGATTGAGAGATTAGAGTCTAATTCTAAACTAGGTGTAGACATTAATGTTTCATCTAATGTCTCTCTGGAAGAAAATATTTCAAAAGATTTAAATGACGAGTTAGATGTAGATCTTCTTGAATCAGTAGTTCAAAATGACCTGAATGATATCAATAATATGACAAAAGATCTGCATAATACAGTATTAAATCCAATGGACGGAAAATGCAATGAAATAAATGTTGTATGCTGTTCAGAATCATTAGAGAAAGCATCAAAAAAACGAAAACTTGAAAATAAAAAAAGTGAAAGGCTCAGTCATAAAAAGAAAAAGAAAGAAAAGCGTTTGAAAGGATCAGTAAAGGAACATAAAAAGAACAAGAGAAAATCGAAAGCAAAAACTGACGAAACTACCTTAAAAAAAGAAGAGGACACTTACTCTAAGCTAAATATGCCTGCATCAAACAATGATGTTCCATTTAAGTCTAGTTTAAAAAGAAATGTTTCTGAGGATTTACTTGAAGCTCTTCTGGAATCAAATGCATGTAACACGCAGAATGACTTCAATGGTATTAAAACTACTACATCTTGTATAGCCACAGAAAGGACTTTTTATGATATTGATGGGCTAGATATAGATAAAGACCTTTATGATTTATTATCAAATTCAATGGAGGGAATATTTGATAAGTCACTGGGGAAAGCATCAAAAAAACAAAAAAGCAAAAATGAAGAAAGTGAAAGGCGCAATCATAAAAAGAAGAAAAAAGATAAAATTTTAAAACAGTCATCAGAAAATTGTAAGGAGAACAAGAAAAAAACAGAAAAGAAACCTGATAAAAATAAGGAATTTGAACCCCCTTGTAAT
Source organism: Parasteatoda tepidariorum (assembly GCF_982258835.1). Classification (NCBI taxonomy): domain Eukaryota; kingdom Metazoa; phylum Arthropoda; class Arachnida; order Araneae; family Theridiidae; genus Parasteatoda; species Parasteatoda tepidariorum. The sequence continues at coordinate 46,945,101 of NC_141762.1, read as the reverse complement.
TCTCAGAAACCCAAAAAATCTAAAAAGGCTGAAAAGACTGTTGCAGAAATAAGTAAATCAAGTAAAGAATATGATTGCAATTTAAATTCAGAAAGGAATAGATCCAAATCTACTTCAAATATTGAAGAGTTGCATGATTTTGAAAGTACTTTAGACCAAGAAAAAGTTTTTCATGAACAACCAGATTGTAATATAAAAACTAAAAGAAGAAGATCAAAATCTGAAAGCCAGAAAAAAGAGCAAAATCATTCTAAAAAGTCAAAGAAGCTATCTCGAGATAAAAAGATTACTAAACATAACGGAATTACTGAATTTGATACTACCGACACGATTTTACCTGTCGAAAACTTTTCTGAATCTAAAAACGTATTACGTCAAATTAAAAACCAAAGCCAGAGTAAAAAAGTTGAGAAACATTTCAGCAAAAAACTTCAAATGCCTAATGAATGTTTAAATATTCCTGGTGTTGATAATTCAAATACAATTCTCTCAGTTAATAATTTTTCTAATCCCGAAAATATTCAGCATGATAATTCCATTATTGAATCATATGGTAAAAAAACAAAGGAGAAAGATAAATTAAAAGACATTTCGGAAGAGAAAAAATCTTCTGTTTCTGAAAACAATTATAATGAATTATTTTTAATGAAGGAAAACACCGTTAATAAACCCAAAAAATCACCCAAAGTAAAAAGGAAAAAATTATTTAAGGATTCACATTACCTGAACAATTCTCACAAAGAAATTCAGTGTAACACAACTATTACAAACAATTGTACAGTGCCGACGGAACTTTCTCCATCAAAAAGACATTCATTTTTAGATGATGATGCAAGTGGTAATATTGATATGTCTTCAATAAATTCAAATATTGATTCAAATTTTTCCTCATCTGAAGAAACTACTACTTTTTCTGATGTGTCTGAGATACTAAACTTTCCGGTAGATATCTATCGTCATAATGTTGCTCTGGGTCTTTCTCCAAAAACTAAAAGTAAGAAAATGCCAAATTCAAATATCAATGAACAAAACAAAGAATTCTCATTATTAAATAATGACTTGTTGATGGCAAGTAAAAAAATACTGCAACAAAGTACTTCTGAACCTGTTAAATCGCAAAGTTGCATTGATAATGAGTCAGATGCTAAAGGAACTGAAAAAGATGACAATCAAAATGCTGGAACGTTGTCATTCTGTAGTACAAACATATCAGAATCTGGGGTTGACTCTGATTTTGTTGGTGGAAATGAAGTGCCAAAAAAATGTGCTTCTACTGCTGTGCTGACATCAAAACAAAATAATGAAGTTAAATCAGCTTCTATTTTCCAACAATCTCAGTTTACAAATAATACTGAAGATACATTTTTATCTATGAATTGTTCCTTTAGGCAAGATTTTGAAGCAAATATAAATATTCATAAATCTTCATCTGAACGTAGTTTTAGTTCTTTTTCACATTCTAGTCTTAATCCTTCTGTTATGCTAAACGATGTTCTCCCAAGTAAATCAGCTCAAAAATACATTTCTACACCTGAAAAGTCATTTACATCAATTTCTGAGTCAGATAGGGAAATGCAATATTGTACTCCACCTGGAACTGATACAAATTTAGAAATGAGTGTTAGTCATGAGCTGACTTCAGAAAATATTGCTAAGGCTAATGAGCTATATAAAGAAACAAAGGGGGCTGTCACAGATTTATTTCGTACTGATAAGCAGTGTAATTCACCTTGTATGCAAAATGTATCTACAATTTCCCTTGTTAATTCAAATCATAATACTGAATCCTGTGACTTTCAATCACCTTCAAGTAACTCAACGGTGAGTGAAATTCACCAAGAATTAAATGAATTTCAATCACCTTCTCTAATCCAGGTAGCAAGAAGCAATGTCTCGTCAAATGAACCAGAACGTTTAGCCACTTCTGTTTCACTGTCCCAATTTAATGTTTCTGTTACAAAAAGCCAAACTGATGACTGTGGAACGAATACTGAAAATGTTAATTGCAAAAGTGTTAGCACAGCTACTGAAACGAATTACTTTCAATCACCTTCTCTAATCCATTTTGCAAATTGCAATGTCTCATCAAATGAACCAGAACTTTTAAACACTTCTGTTTCAGTATCACAATTTAATGATTCTTTTACAAAAAACCAAACTGATGACTGTGGAATGAACACTGAAAATGTTAATTGCAAAAATGTTAGCACAGCTACTGAAATCATTAATTCTAATAATTCAGTAAATAGTTACAATAACGATATTAATTCGAATGACATCTCTAATCAAGTTTGTTCTATACAAGTAACTGTCAACTTCACTGGTAATGATGATTGCTCTGCATCAAGGAAGCAACAATTTGTGGCACAATTTGGTTTTCAAACTGTTAATAATTTTGAAAGAACTCCTCTAGTTTCATCAGTTTCTTTCACTCCTGCGAATGCTTCTACACCAATGATTAATAATAATCTTAATCCAAATCTTGACTCAATCAGAAATCATGACCCACTACATATATTTCAATTTAATCAGACCACTAATTCCACTGAGAAAAGTGTTAATTGTAACAAATGCTGTGATACTAATACTTCTCACAAACCAGAAAAAATTAGACAGTGTGTTGCTTTGAATGACAGTGATTTAAATCGAACTCTTTTTTCTAATTCTAGTCCAACTATTGTAAATAAATCTAAAAACATAAATCATCAATCTCATCCCAAACTGTTTTCAAACTTTGCTTCTTTATATGGTGAAAATGAAGCTCTTTCCCACAGTTCTATTTATAAACATGGGAGTCTGTTATTCCAGAATAAGTGTCTTAAACCATTGACAAATGAAAATCTTGATTCTCCAATCGGAGAATCAAATGAGCTTCCTTTAAAGGCAAAAGATATATGTGATATAAATAATGAGTCATCTTACAGAACTAGTACTATTTTAGATGAAAGTAGTGTTGATTGTTCACACATTTCTTCTAGTAGTTATTCAGACATTCAAACAGTAGGTTCAATGGATGTTCAAACAGGAACTTTAAAAGTGGGAACTTTGTCTGAAAATGAATGTCTGTTATCGCAAGATGGAGATTTTATACCCTTAACTACTAAAAATCTTGATTCTCTAAGTAGAGGAGCAAAATCTATGAATAATGATTCATCTCTCAGATCTAGTACTATTTATTCTAGTGATAGTTCACTTAGTACTTTAAGTAATTATTCATACAATAAAAGAGAAGTTTCAGTTGAAGAAACTTCAAAAATTAAACCTTCTTCTAAACGTAAACGTAACAATAAAATTCCTAAAAGCTGTAAGAGAATTGAAACTGATTCAGATTCTTCTATGCCAAAATTAGAGCCTATCATAATAGGTAATCATTTGTTTCAATTTTTTTTTAAAATAGCCTTTGTATTTTTAGAAACAATTATGCAGAGGTTTTTCTTTCATACACTAGTCATAAATTTTTAAAAATATGTATAAATACTTTATAACTGTTAATGTTTAAATAAATTCAAAAAATTAAAAAAAAGTTACATTTTTTCTCAAAATCGAATTTCAAGTTTTGGATGAAACAGGAACTATTTCATGCTTTAATAAACGTCTATTTGAAAAAATTACTAACTAAAAAATTATTTTTTATTATGATGATTTTGGTTATGAACTATTTTAAACTTTTGATTCAGTTTAGTATTCAGTCACGAGAAATGAAAATAAAATGTCTAAGCTTATAGTTTTATTTAAACGAAATGTAAAAATGAACTGAGTTGAATGAATTTAACACTTAATTGTGATTTTTTTTTTTTTGTAATAAACTTTTTATTTTAAAAAAAATTGTTTTAAAATTATGTAGGGAATAAAATATTACTAGCAGTTTTACATATATTTATTATTAAATCAATGCATATATTTTTGTTATAACTATTTAGTTTTATGTTACTTCCAACATTATTAGATATAAAATTCCAAACATTATTAGGTATAAAATTAGCATTATATTTTATTAAAAAAAGCTTTACTAGTTTTGTTTAAAAACTGAAAATAACGATGTGAACTGAACGATGTGTAACGTGTGTAACTGAAAATAATAAAAGATAAAGATGTTTTATCTTTTTAAACTTTAAATTTTTATAAGTAATAAAGTATTAAGCAAGCAGATATATTGAATGCAATATCTATTAATATTTTCCAATTCATGTGTTTTAACAATTTAAAACAGTGATGTATAAGTATCAAAGTGTTTTCCTTAGGAAAAATCCTGAAATAAATTATCATATATATATAAGAGATGGATCTAAATAAAAGGTTACAAGGATAATAAAAAGTATATAGAAAATACAAATTTATTACTTTACTCGGTTGCTTAAAAGTTGCTCGGTTGCTTATTAATTTATATGAATCTTCACACTAGTAAGTATTCTTATTCTTTGAAAAATATTGCTCTCTATTGGTATGAAATTAAAGACTTATGGTTTCCAAATACCTTAGGGGCAAAATTTTCAATTTAGAAATTTTTTATTTGGATTTATGTGTGTAGTAGAACATAAACTAAAAGCTCAGTGGCGCGACAGCCCATAGAGGGCCATGGCCTACTGTGCCCATCTCAGTTTTTTTAACCTTGGGCTCTGGGGTGCAGGGGCAGATGTTCCAGTCAGGCGGTCAGCCGAACGCGGAACCCCCAGTGTTTAGCTCCTAAGCATGCTTGGTACTCATTTATCGACCCACTGAAGGAATGAGAGGCTGAGTCAACCTTGCCCGACCCGAGGATCGAACTCAGGACCTGTGGCACGGGAGCGCGAAGCGCTACCATTTAGCCACCGGGCTATAACACTAGAACATAAAATGAATACAAAAAAATAATTTTTGAAAAAAACTTTTTTTTTTTAATATTAAGCGAGAACTAGCTAAAAAACACACCAAAAATTTACCTATTTCAAAATTAGATAGCTTTAATGAAATGTATTATTTTTTCATTATTCTTGCTTTATAATTGTCATAAAAACACAACTTCAGGAATAGACTGTGCATTAAACATAATATTAATAGTTAGATATTTTATAGTAAATATCGCAACTTATTTGGTAAAACATATCGCTTAGTTATTTTTAGTTTAGCTGTAAAATAATAGTTTAGTCAACTAATCCTTTGTCTATTCCCTAGACATAGGTCTAGAAAACATTTATGCTAAATTTCAAGTTATGTGAACTAAAATATTTTGTGGTAGGAAAATGACTAGCTAAGGAAATGAAACTAAGGAAAATGACCAAAAAATTAATTTTGAGGAAAAAAAGGTACAAATCTATGTAAAAACCAATTTAAATGTTTTTTTTTCAAATCTCATGATTTCTGTTAAAGTTGACGTAGAAACAAAGCAGTTTTAGAAAAAGAAAAGCTCTCAGTTTTATTATATATATATATATATATATATGTATATATATATAAACAAGAAAAAATTTATTTTGCGTCCTATACACATCAAAAAAATTTAAGTTTTTAAAATATATATACAATAAATTTTTGACACATTTATGGAAAATTACATTAGTATTTTCATGAAATAGAAGTAATCAAATTTAACAATGAATCATGTTTCGGTACTAACAGTTTTCAACATTTATTTCAGTCCTTTTCATCTGTATTTCAAAGAAAACCAAGTCTTAGCTTATGTATATTCAGATTATACATAATACCAAAATCAAGTTAGAAAACTGCATGCCAACTTGTGCAAACTAATTGCACTAAACCTGTAAATTTAACTGTCTGACGTAATTTAACTATTGATAAGACTATGTAATGAAACTATTGCATTTTTATTCATTCATTAAATATTTTATTATTAATTAAATATTTTATTATTAATTTTCTATCAATCATTAAATATTTTAATTTATTTCTTAAGTCTCGGGGGGGGGGGGCTCCGCCAAAAGATGATCCCTGATTAAATTGAGAACCACTGCTCTAGACAACTGATGAGATAGTTCTTTTGTCAGACAGAGAGTATTTCTATTGCCAGTTTGTTGATTTATTTTAAAATTTAACTGTGAATTTTTTTATTAAATTAATATGCTTTCTTGCAAAACAAGTTCTTAATTTCTGCCTGTGGGAAATCATGGCATTAAAGAAAATATTGCATACAATCTTATCCAGATGCTTACACTTAAAGGGTCAAAGCAAAATTTAAAATAAATTTAAAACTTATCTTCTGATTCCTGTGTAATGTGTTAATTTATTTAATAGACTTTTTTTGTGTGTGTGTGAGATAGTTAGGGCTCTAATGTGGTTTCCTATCTTTTTTAGACAAATCCAAAAGTTGTTCAGATGAAGCTAGTAGTTTAAGCGAGACATCTTCCAATGAAGGAGATACTCTTGAAAAAAACGTTTCACCGGTGAACAATCGTAAGATGCCAAATGTGTCAAAACTATCAATTGATTTTTTTTTATATATATAATTAAATACTGTTCTTTGTCACATATTACATAGCATTATTTTAGATAACTGTAAGTTCTTTCTTTTTATTCTTCATTACATCTGATCACAAGTATCAAAAATATAAAAATAAATTTTTTTTACAGAATTAAAGTATGACACATTAATTTTTTTTTTCTTAATCAAAACTAAACAAAATTCTTTCCTCCTTGTTTATCCTCCTTTTCCAACCATTATTCTAAAAGAAATTCTTTTCAATAGATAGTATTCTTGTAAATTATAAAATCTCTTCAAAATTAGCCAATAACATGTGTATGAATTCAGATTAATATAAATACTGATTTACTTCTCTTCAGAGTAAAGACAAAACTGAACTGATTCACTTGGAGGAAAAACTGTTATTGGCTCTGGCTCAGTCACCATAGCAATGTTTTTGCAAACAGTGTAACACAATTAGCAACATGGTTGCTCGTCAAATTTTACAATCACATTAGAATGTATAAAAACGCAACTATTTTAAGATAGCAAAATATTTGGATTTTCAAGCGCAGGCTGGAAATATGTCTAAAATATATTAGAATGTGGATGAAATATATTCTTTAGTCAGACAGTAATTAAATTGCCAGTTTGTCGATTTTATTTTGAGATTTAACTTTCAATTTTTCATTATTGTACCAATCTGCTTTCTTGCATAACAAACTATTATTTCTGCCTATGCCTATGTGAAACCAGTGCATGAAAGAAAAGGTTCCTATCTAAAGAACTCCTGTCGCAGTCTTGGAACTGTCTGCTGCTATGAAAGCAAGTAAAAATGCATTTCAAAAAGGGAGCATTTGATACTTTTTTGCCAACTTGAATTGAAATGTTTCCTAAATGTTTATCCCTCATTCCTATTTAAAATAGTTTAACCTCACAACTATAGTTACCAATAGTACTCACGACAACTGGTGAGGGAGTTCTTTAGACAAACAGACAGTTTATCCATTTTATTGTAAAATTTAACTATTAATTTTTTATTACTAAACCTATGTGCTTTCTTGTATAAAAAACTATTAATTTCTGCTTATGGGAAATCCGTGCATAAAGGGAAAGATTTCATAAATCTTTTTCAGGTGCTTAAGCTCAAAAGGTTAAAGTATAACAAACTGTTAATTTTTGCCTATGTGAAATCGATGATCAATTCATGAAGGAATAGATTCCATTCAGTCTTCTCCAGATACTTACACTTAAAAGGTTAAAGCAAAAATTTTATGTAAAACTTGCCCTCTGATACCTGTGTGATGCTTCAATTTATTTAATGAGCAGATTGTATTTTTTGTATGAGATACTTGGGGCTTTGATCTGGTTTCTTATCATTTTTTAGGCAGAAACAAGTCCAGAAATTCTTCAAAAAAAGATAATAGCTTAAGCAAGTCACCTTCTGACGAAGGAGATGATCCTAAAAAAAACTTATCACCGGTGAACAATCGTAAGATTTATTAATACTTTTATTGTGAGTCTTCATATTGATATGCATGTTGAAATATATTTGATTTTCTATTAAAACAATTGAAATGTTGCTAACCTTTTGATCTAAATCAAATTGTCTGTAATCAGCAAAAAAAATGTAGCCTGAATAATTATGATCTCATTTTCATGTATTTCATTTCTGATTTAAGGTAGAAGGGTATCGCTTGGAACAGACTGTCTACTTTCAGCTAATCATTAATATAACTGAAAAATCATGCACGAAGTAATTTATTGCAAACAAACTTGGGTTTTAACCCTCACTATAGGAGTAAAAAAAAAAACTCAATAGTTTATACCCTGTAATTTTGTTTTTGTGCCATATTTCCACAACTAATTGTGCAAATAAAAAATACCAGCACCCATTATGAAAATTTGTTTATCCTAAAATAACTTATAAATATAATTTTAAATAATTATTATTTTTTATTCATTTTAATATTTTTTTAATTATACATAATGCAAAAATAATTATACTATGTGCACATGGTGCATAGCATTTTTTAAAAAGTGCTTAAAGGTATTGATTTTCGTTTTTTAAAAGCCCTTAAAGGTGCTTTTTTCATTGAGTGTTTTTAAAAAGTGCTTAATTTTCCCTTTTTCAAAATGATATTTTTCCTTTACTATGTTGATTTTCACTTCGAATTATGCGAAAAGACAGTTCACATTGTTCTATTCAACGTTTTCATAATTAATTCAACCCCAATCTATTTCGGCGTATTGTTAGTCTGTAATGTATGAAAACAACATTCGTTTTACATGATTCAAAATTTCATGATTTTTGACAATTGTCAAAAGCAATGCCAAAAGGGTTTGTTTGTTTTTTTGACATGACAGTTAAAACAAGATAAAACTGTTAATTGTCAAAAACTTCCCAACTCTTGATAAATGCCTAATTATGATATTTTTTTAAAGTGCTTAAAAATATTTTTTGAGTGCTTGAAAAGTGCTGAAAAGGTACTTATTTTTTGTTGAATAAATAGAGCAGCTGCCTAATTTGCTCTAATGATCAGATTTTTATATTCTAAGATGCAATCTCAATGTTCCATAGGACTAACTTTAAGTATGCTACTTAATTTGTGCAGTTTAAGTTATGAAACAGACATTTTTTTTTCTCATACTGCGTTTTGTTCTTATAGTTCATGTTCCTTATTATTTTTTTATAAAATATCTAAATATTATTTTTATAAAATACTGTCTACGCCAATTAAAGTTAGGACTACGAGTCATTAAGTCATAGTATTTGTAAATCCCATCATTAGTTAAGTTAATAAGGAGTTCCCTTTTTTTGTGTGTTGTACATCCTGTCATGCTATATAACTACATAATATTTCCTAGTCCAGTATCTGTCAGGTCTTGAAAATTAAATTGCCTTACATGTCAACGTGTAATATTCAGTCATCAATTATACCAAAATAGCTATTAACCATTCTCTCAAATTTTTACTATAAATTAGAATTTATAAAACAAAGTTAGCTTATTCTTTTTTATTCTCTAATCATGCTTATTTTTATCAAAGAATAAAAGGTTTACTTCAATTGTAAGGCTGCCAATAAGTTTTCTAAATGGTCTCTATTTTGCAAGTTTGTGCCTAAAAATTCCATTTTACCACTCCTCTTTTTTCTTCAGTAATGTCAAAAATTAATCTTTTTTTTCCAAATTCATTATTGTTGTAATGATTTATTCAACTGTCTGACAGAGTCAAACAAGATCCATTACACCGCCAACACTCAGAATATGACTTCAAATTTTATCATGAAAATTGAGATTTGGTTAAAATTAATACAATACATCATGAACTTTACACAGTAGAGGTGAGCATTCAATTAACTTTAATGCATTTAATTCACTGTTGAAAAACAATCTGACAATCACCTTCCTTCTTTGGACATCCTTGTTATCCATAGAAATAAAGCTATGTAAATAAGTGTATATTGCAGAACCATTTACTAATACTCTACCACTACACTTTTCTCCCTGTCATCCACCCACACAGAAAATTGCTGCCTTTAACAGCTTGGTTTACAGATCTCTTAATAAATGTTCTTCACATAACCTATTGAAGAATGAAATAAACTGCATTATTATTTGCCCAAAATAAGGGTTTTTCTCCCTCCCTATTTTAGTTATCTAAACATGTTCAGAGTGTTAAACCTAAAGCTGTTAACAAGCTCTTATTTGATTAACTTTTAAGAATCAACTTCCTATTATCAAAAATTCTTACGAAATCCGAATTCCAGGTAATCTTTACGCTTGCCAACAAAATTACATTGACGATCTTACACAACCCATCAATTGCTCAAAAAAAAGGGACATGCATGAAATTTAATATAAATTTGGCCTTTCCTATATTGGATGAACTAGGTTTGTTCTCAAATTTCACCTAAAGAAACACCAAAGCTCACGCGTCAATTTTTCAAGCAAGTGAGGCATTTATGAAATTTCATAGAAATGCACCCTTTCCTTTAGAAAATTTAGATAATTATTTCCTATTTTTAAAATGTTCCAATTTTAACATTTTTTTACTACCAAGAAAATACTACACTTTTTTTTTATCTCTGTATCTGTTGTTTGTATTTATTTAAAAGCAATGTATTGTTTCAGTAGCTCCTTTAACGCCACAACGAAGTGAAAGAAGGCCCAGAAGAACTGTAATTGTTCCTCAAGAATCATCTTCACAGCAGAAAATAATCACTCAAAATGAAGGTAAATTATTGGACAATCTTTAAGTCTTCCTGGAAGAAGAGAGAATCTTCCAGATTTTTATTATTATTATTTTCTAATCTCTTTTTTTCTAATCAGTGCTGTTTATTTTGTCCTTGGCCGCAATCCTGATACAGTTACAGTTGTTTCGAGAAATAAATTAGTCAAATGTGAAATAGTCATAGTTCTGATCCTAAAAGTAGCATTTATCAAATTCATTAAGGCGTACTGGCTTTAATAAATGTTACTATTTGAGATTTTAAATGGTTTTTTTTTACCTTGCCGTGGGAGGGGACTGAACCATAGGTAATTTTCCTCTTCATTTAATGCAAAAGCATGATAGTTCCGCCACAAAGGCAAATTTCTATTAACACTTGATCTGGGAGTTCCCTTTTCTTCTGGATTGGGTTCAGGGATGTAGGTAAGAGAGGAATTTAGGAGGTTCAAACACCCCATTGTAAATGGTAATATTTTAACTATATTCATTTTTTTTTAATAGTTTCAAAAAGAAATTTGTTTTTTTTTTATTATTATTATTTATTCATTTTATTAGGTAAAAAACACTTAAAATAATCATTTTAGGACATCGATATGAGGCTCTTCCATGTTCAAAAATGTCAAATATTTGTACTTCCCTCACAAGGAAGCAATATTCTAGGCGATACTCTTGTATCTCTGTGGGGTTTACCTACTAAGCTGATTCCTCTTTACGACAGGGAAATGTTCATAGCTTCAAATTATCCTGCTTTACCTATATTTATGGGGGATCTTTTTAAGAGTGGCATATCTATAGGAAGTAGAAAAGATAACGTGTTTGTTTGAATCTGTTTATAAATGCTTCACAGGGGAATTTTCCTAGAATTTTGGGGGCACCTTTTTAGAATTGAAATAAGCTGTACCAGTGGATAAAGAGTGTTCTAAGAGTAGTTCTAACTTATAGGTAAGTTTGAAAAGGGGGTGACTCTTAAATTTCTCGACATATCAGTCAGGAAACTTTTACTATTATGATTGTCCTCAAAACTTTTAATACTTTTTTAAGTAAACTTATATTTTAATTTAGTGGGCAATAATTGAATAAAGTTGCAGGTTGGTAATTAAAAATCTGCTCTGATTTAAATATTTTAATGTAATATAAAATTAAAATGTTTAAGCTATTTAAAATAATTAAAAATGAACTTAATATGTACATAAAATGAAATAAGTTATTTTAAAGTCAGTAAGATTTTCATTGAAATTGAGTTGCAAAGAAATTTTACTTTAAGATTAAGTTTAAAAGTTAGATATTTTTTGTTATATAGATCCAGCTTTACATTTTAACCTTTTATATTTGAGATTTAACACAATGAAAAATAATCAAATAGAGTTAAACCTAAATCCAGTATTAAATTAATAGAGAAAGAAAACATAATGAAAGCTAAAAATATTTAATGTGTCATACTATGGTTGTGGGCTCGTATTTACCTGAAAAGAGTAAACGCTACAGCAAACAAAAATATTTTAATAGATAAAAAGTTTATTTTAATAAAAGAAAAAATCCAAGATTAAAATAACATCATAAAAATGTTCAGTTTATGATATTTTACATTTAATGTTTATTATTTACCTCAAAATAAAAATTTAGTTCTCGGTAGTTGTTTTTATACCGCACACAATTGAAATTAAGTATTTATAACTAATAAAAAAAATTACAAGTATTTTTTCATGCAAATTTTCATCAAAAAAGTTATCAGACATTAGAATAGTTTTTTATTCTCTTTTACACTTAATTTAAAAGTTACTCATTTATTATTAGTCATATATTTTTAAAATCAATGTGTTTTACCTTATTGTAAAGCAATTAAATGAGTTAAGGAGATGGGAGATAAATATAACAATCGGTTTTTCCTCAAATTCTAAACCTACTTTAGTTTCTTTGCATTTAAGTGGAACAATCAATCATACTTTACTGTCCCTTAGAAAAACCACGTGTCATCTTGGCAAGAATTTTGTCAGAACATTTTTATTAAATCGAAAATATTATTAAAATTAAAGAAATCATAAATAACTTAGAGATTAAAACCTTAACTTTTCTAGAATTTAACAGAAAATACTGAGTAAATTTAGTATAGTTAGAAATGGATTGGTTCTAATAATAAAATTATTGATTAAAAAAAATGTTGCTGAACTGGCACAAAATAAGCGTAAATTAGGTAATATTTATTTTTTTAAGAAATGGTAGGTAAAATAAAGCTTATGCTTATAAATTTGTATCAAAAGACTTACAATAGTAAAATTTTAAGGAGTGATCCCATTGACAGATTTGCTTTTCTTCTTAGCTCTTGCGTTGCTGGTAGATTACATTTCTTTATTTAAAATTGAGTTTTTTTTTCGTTTTTTTTTTTTTTTAAATTATTATCTAGTATTTTGTGTCCATTTTGTAGATTTTACCCTTTTCTGAAAGTTGTTGGCTTAAAAATTTAAAAAAAAAAAAAAACTAACATTAGCGCAGAAATTATTTCTATTTATATGCAAAAAAAAAAAAACTCTTCATTATGCTAACAATTGATTGGCAACAGAATCTTGAGTAAATAGATTGTGAGAATATTCCCGGTATAAATATATAAATGCATATTTAAGAAAATTTTATTTGTAAAATCATTTTGTCCTTTTAAAAAATTTTGTCATAAAAAAGAAAAAAAGAGTTGATAGGACCAAAGTTTCAACTTTGTGGCTACACATATATTTTTGAAGAAGAAAAAAGTTATGTGAATAAAAATGCTCAAAAATTAATATACTGTTGTTTGTATTTATTTATAAGCAATATATTGTTTCAGTAGCTCCTTTAACGCCACAACGAGGTAAAGGAAATGCCAGAAAAACTGAAATTGTTCCTCAAGAAACATCTTCACAGCAGGAAATAATCAGTCAAAATAAAGGTAAATTACTGGACAATCTTTGAGTCTTCCTGAAGGAATGGAGAATCTTCCTGACTTTTATTATTATAATTTTCTAATCTCTTTCTTTCCAATCAGTGCTGGTTATTTTGTCCTTCCCTATAACCCTGATATCACTTAGATTGTTTCCAGAAATAAATTAGTCAAATGTTAGAAGAGAGATCTTTGAACAACTCTGTTATTTCCTTCATGACCTTAAGTCATTTTTCCTTTTTTTTTCTAATTCTAAGAGTAGCATTTATCAAATTCATTATGGCATGCAGGCTTTAATAAATTTTATATTTGTGATTTGAAACATTTTTACTAAATCTTAAAACAAGTTAATTTAAAAAAAAAAAAAAAAAACTTCTTAAATATTTTTTTTTAAATTAAACAAGATAAAAAAATTTCTTTTATTATTAAGTTTATCCCACATATTGTTTGATTTGGTTAAATATGGGGGGGGGGGTTTCAGGACCCTAATTTTCAATTATTAGGTCCGTAAGTACCTGCTATTTTGGACCAAATTTACTGTTGGGACTGTCAAACTTAAGGGAATTATTTGAAACTGTTATAAGTTTATATTCTGTAAAACTAAATTCATTAATTAGATTTCACATTGAATAAGATTTTACAATTTTAAATCATTGTAACTCGTCATTGTAAAATCATTCATTTGATTTAGTTTAAAATTGAACAGTATACGTGACTAAAGTATGTAGGCTGTACTACACTTAGATGTTTGTTTTTGATTGAAGGATGAGTGTTTATTTTTTCATATTGTTTCTCCAATTTGCAAAAAATTATTTAAAAGGTAATAAACCTACATGCATAGGAAACTACAACAATAATACACATTCTATTCCATTTTTAGGTAAATGGGATCAAAATTGTTAATAAATATTGGGCTTGTAATTAGTAAAGGAAACTTTAGAGAGTGTTGAAAGGATATAAAAATTTATTGCGGAATTCATTTGAAATTATTTTTTGTAATTTTGGGTGCATCTCTAATGCTATAGCCATGGACATATGCTCTTTCTTGTTCCCTGCTAGCTATACCACAAGTAAAAGGTATATTGATTAATATCCTCTGCTTTGAAACACCAAATACAATAAATTGTAAGAACTGTACAAAACAATTGCAGTATACTCTCGATTATCCGTGCTTATTCCGGAGTCACACAAAAAATATAAAGAGAAACATTTTCAAGATTAAAAAAATTTGATTCATGAAGTTATAGCACTACCAAATTTTTGGAAAGCAATATTCGTTATTGGATTGCAGTATGTGGAACAAATCGTCTACGTTATGGATGATATGGAAAATCGTCTACGTTATTACGATCGTGGGGAAAGATGAAACCGCTTGATGAACAATCCTCTTCAGATGTTCAAGAAAAATATGATAACAGTATTCTTGAACAAGCAAAAGAAATCTAAGGTTTCGAAATTCTTGATGAAGAAAATTTAAAAGATTGTTTTCAAAGTGATGCATGTGAGCCTGGCTTCCAGTATTTGACTGATGAAGACATCGTTATGTTGTTAAATCAAATAGTGATGATAGTAACTGATGCAGAAGATGTAGTAAATGAATGAAATATAATTTCTCATTCTGCTGTTCTGTGGAAACTTTATTAGATTATCTGGGAGGATTTGATTATGGTGACATTACTGCGGTTCGTAAAATATGTGTATCGATGTATGGCAAAGACGCATTACACATTTTTCAATAAGGAAAATTCCTAGTTTGATGTTATGCATGCAAATGTCACAAATTTTTATGTTTTTTGTACTGATATTGAATTTTTCTTTAATAAAAGGAGTTTTCGGATTATCCGTGTTTTTCGATTGTCCGTGCGACCTGTCCCGGTGATTAACCAGGATAATCGGGAATGCACTGTATTTAATTTTATGTAGGCCGTACATAAAGCTATTGAATTATCATTTTTCCTCCTCGAAAAGATCTTTTTTTTTCCTCTTAATGTTCAGCAACATATTTTTCAATAGATTTTTTTATTGTGTTTAAAAATAAAGAAACTTTTCTGCATTTTTATTTTATTTTTCCCCCTGTTCTTTAAAAAACATAGAAAAAATCTAGCAACACTTTTCTGATTCCAGGTTTTTTAAAATTATTTGATTTAAGGAAATATTGCTTTTTAACATTTATAATCAGTATTTATAAAACCTATGTTTTTTGAATTGTATGAACAAATTAAAGTTTATCACATAAAAAATATTCACGGTAGGTTAAAATTGTTAATAGTAACTTACAGTGTGCTAAAAATCTAAATATATAAAGTTGAATGAGAAACAATAAAAAAGAATGAATAAATTTCGATTTTTGTGGAAGAAGCACTCTGAAATGATTTGTGCAAGCTGTTTTTAGAAGCTTGGTAAGTGACAGCCATTCTCATAGTAAAAATATATAGTTTTTTCATCAAAATACCTGTAACTTGATTTTAAAAAGTTTTTTATGCCTAATGTCAATAAACAACAAAAATATTTTGAGAAATTCCACAATATTATATATTGTGCTAGCCATTTTTGGTCTAAAATGTATTTTTAATTGTAGGTTATAATTTGAGAGCAAAAAAGTCACTTTTAGTGACTTTAGATTGACCCATCATTGAAACAAACAGAAATGAAATATGGCAAGTATATGCATTATTAAGCATTTGTATTTCATTATTGATAATGTCTCTTTGTTGTTGTTTTTTTTTTTTTAAAGCTGTTTGTAAGCTCTTTATTCCTTTCAAAAAACAATCAAAAAATACAAATAATTTTTCTCAGTGGGATAAATAAAGCTTATGCAGTGGGATAAAATAAAGGCATTGATGTATGTTTTTGTGTAACAAAAATGTAAAATTTTCATTTATTATTTTTACAACAAAAATACCATTCATGTCTGGAAGAATTGAAAAATGTATGTGGATATCAAAATTATAAATTCGACTTAAATGAAATGAAGAAATTATTTAAAAATTTTGCGATTGAAAAGATATTGTTGTAACAGGCAAACAGAATTTACCTTACCTTTTATAGTTTGTCTCTTGAAAGAACTCTCCTTACCACAAAGTCTAAAGACCGTCTGCTGTGGGGAAACCAATAGTGAAAAGAAAATATTGAACGAAACTCATGCGTAGTATTAGCCTTGTTTTAACTGTGTTTAGCATGCACTAATTTTGAAACTTGCAGTTCATGAAACTTTTTATTTTATTTGCTATCAACTGAAAATTGAAGTATTATTCCAATTTATAGAAAATGGAAGCAAAGTTTCCACTCAATTACAAAAAAAAAAAAAAATATTCCTTGACTTTTCCAGCAGGAAAATTTTAATGAAAATGCAGACCATATTTTATTTATACAATGCAATTTTTCATTCGAAAACTTTTTATTTTTAATGTCAAATATTAGATTTTGTAAGCAAAAAAATATCATTGAATGAGAATGGAAGTTTCACTAAAATGTGAAATTTTTATAAAAAATAATTGTAATAGATGTTAAAATTATTTAGCAACTTAAACCTAAATAGCTGATCACTGCTACTGACAATTTTGAGACTGGTTACTTTCCAGGTATGATGTAGGAATTTTCCAAGTTTTTGTAAAAAATTGCAACCTTCCCTGACTATTCTCTATTTTTTAGAGTCAAAATAGAATTCTCTGACAATTCCAGGTTTTCCTTGTTCTTCCTGACCCGTGGGAGTCCTATGGAAAAAGCTTGCAAAAATTCCAATATTTTTTTCTCTTCCAATACGGAAAATCTGGTAATTTTTATTATATGCAATTTATAATGCTATGAAAAGGTTAAGAAATTTGCACTAACGCAGTTTTAGAAAAGCGTCAATGAGTAAATTCTTGAAGGTGAATTTTTCCCTCCTAGGTTTTTCTCACCAGATTATCGTTCACTTTGATGTTTAGAAAATCGGAATCTCTAGCAAATTTTCATTTTTGTACATAACTTTAGTTACCACTCGATAAAATGATTTTGCATTAAAGTAATCAAAGAATCACGCGAAGCGAGTAACTCTGTTAGAGAGAAAAAATTCTTACCTGCAGCTGATCACAATCTGGGAAAGCAAACAAGTGTTTACCTCATTTTTTAGTAAATATTACAACTAATATAACACCCTTATGTTGTTTATCAAATATATTGGTTAATTGCACAATAAAATCTGCAGTTCGAGATTAACTTTCATGTAAAAATCTTATTTGCATCCTAGACTATCCAGCACCCAATATATATTTTTATAAAATGCAAAATATCAAGAGAAGGAAACATTGTCGTTAAATTGCCCCTTTTAAAATAAAACATCTAACATTTGATAATAATGATTATCCTTATTTATCATGACAATAATGATTATTCTTATTTATTATTATAACTGTGTTAATATTTACAACTTAGTATCTGTGATAACAGGAGGGAAATTAGTCAAGTAGCTCGTAATTTGTAATTATTAAGAATCTTAGAAGCTTATAAAGGTCGTCATGGAATTTAGTTTAATTCTAATTCCACAATCATTGCTCATTATACCCTCAGTATTGCCAACAAAGTTGAACATTATATTAAAATGTGAAAATGCAAAAATATAATATTTGTAAATGAATCACTGAACTCTCAGCTAAAAATATTAAAATACCTTTTACTATGTATATAACTTTGCTGAGAGCTAATTAACTATTAACAAAAAGGGAAGGATGAAGGACAAAAAATAATAATAATTAAAAATTATTTTTGCTTTATTTATTGTGTTCTATATGTCTCTCAATTTTTGGCATCTTTTTGTAGTGTGATTTAGTACTAATTTATTGATATTTTATGCGTTTTCCAAAGAACGGGTATTCAGCTCGCGTTATATATAATAATAAAATAGAACGAACAACTGCTAAAAAGAGAGAAAGCCTTTGCATGGGTTACCATAAGCAAGAAATGTGATCCTGTAGTCATGTCCAAACATCTCATATTTTTCCCCATTGTTCAGCTTATGTTCGTTAGGTCGTTCTACAAACTTGATCCATGTGGAGGCCTTCTCTCATCTAGGAGATGTAGGAAGAACAAACTTTTGGAACCATTTAAATATCACATAAGTACCTAGGGGTTGAGAGGAATTTGTGACACGCTTATTTTTGCTGACAAGGGGAGAAAGAAGGGATATGAACAATGCTTGTGTTAGACACTAAAATCTCTTTATTTTTAATGAAAAAAATGACTCTTTGAAAATCTTCAACTTAGAAATAAAGATTATACTTGGGGAGGAAATAAAGATTATACTTCAAAGAATTTCATACGTCAAAGAGGTTTGGCCCTAAATGGAAAACACAAAAAAAATTTCAAAATGTTCTACACAAAATTTTTTAACAGGAATTATAACAGAAATTTAGTTTTATGCTATGTTACATCTGTTAAATTTAAAATTTTATTTATTCTTTTATTTATTCAGTGTTAAATTTAAAATATTATTTATTATTATAATAATTATACTGTAAAACCAGGTATAACTTAAAAATTGGTATTCAGTATTGACAAAAGTAATTCAGGTATAATTTATAAAAAATTCATACTGTTATAGTTAAAGAAAGTTAAACTAACCAGAGTTATATTTAAATTATATATTGGTTCGTAAACGTGGTTATAATTTATTTTTAATTTCATGGACCATTTTAATCTATAATGTCCTTTAATAAAATAATAATATAATAGATCGTATAGAAATTGGAATGATTATTTAATAGTTTACATTTTGCGTTGTGAACAATTTAAATCAAAAATCAAATAATGTATCTAAAATATTCAAATAATTACAACGTGATTCTAATGTTAAATTAATTAGTATATTCATACCTTAAAACTAACATTTAAATTCAGTATTTACTATTTCTCCAACGTGCTCGTGCAGGCCATCCATGTGACTCGAAAACTGTTAGCAAAATTAATCTGCTAATCTAAACAGCAATTTGGACTGGAATTAATTTTTAGCAATGATAATTGGCATTATTTAACGAAATAATTAGTTATTTAAAAAAAAGGATTATAGATAATTTTAGAGAATCATGAAACTAGACTGCACGTGCACGAAATTTATTCCTACCCAAGAATTAGCACGAGGCATAGTCAGAATTAAAGACAAATATTACTTTTAAAAACAAAATGTATTAAAACATAATTCTTGGTTACAATATATATAAAACATTCTTCTTTACACACTAATTAGAATGTCTTAGGAATTCAAAATTTTGGTGCAACATCTCCAAAACAAAATTTCAACAGTTACTACAATTTAATATATATTATGGAAAATAATTCACATTTAACAACTTATAAAAAATTAGGCTGGGTTTAAAAAAAAGTTATTCGCACGTGGTTTAAGATTATCGGCGTAATTAGATTATCAAGTATCTATTTTAAGTAATTTAACATTATAACGCTTTTCGTCATTGTTAATTAAAGACGTTCGACATTGTTATTTAAAATTAATTAATAATTTAATACGCTAATTCTAAATTAAAAATACTTATCGGTCATCCGGTCCCTGGATCCAGGGCCTAGTAGCCCTAAAACGTCTACCTAAAAAAACGTGCTACTTTTAAGATAAAAATTACGAGACTGGCTAACGCGCTCTGCGTCGAAAAATTCGAAAAAAAGGAGGGAGAAAAACACCGCCCTCTGGCAAGCTCTGATAGGCTCTCATACCATTACGTCACTCCTACTCATCCCTTACATCACTCCTCTTCAGCCATTTACTGCTTGTTGGGGGAAAATCGTTTGCGAAGGGACTTAAAACTCAAAAAAGGGGAAAAATCGCTTACACGCGACCCAGCCACCAGCCAATTATACAAAACAGATTAAACATTAAAAATAGTTTTAACAATTCAATTAATGGTTTGTGATGTCTCGATTTTTTTTTTGTTTATAAAAATTTGTGTACCGATGAAAATTAATATATAACACATCTTTCATTATCCTAGAATCAGATTACTGCAGTAAAAATTAAAACAAACAAGAGGGTCAGTCGTGACTCTCTTACCTTAGCATGCCTATTTTTGCTGACAAGGAGCTGTCTAAACTTGTAAATATTTTGCTTGCGAAATTTATGAATGTATCTGTTAAAATTGTTTTTTATAATGACGCTTCTAAAATACTTAATGATTGCCTATATATGTTATACAGTGAAACCTCTCGGAAGCGACCACACCCTGCTTTGCAGTAAAATAGTCTTTAATGAAGGTTGGTCATTCTTAAGGGTTACTTACATTGACTTCAAAATGTTATCGAAGGTTCATGTTTTTTTTCGCGATTATAAATTTTCTCCGTGTCATTTTCTTGGTGTGGAAATGTCGCTTGTGTTGGCTTCATGAAAACCCTATTGATGACTAAAATTCAGCGTCAATGAAAATGACCTCTACTGATATAACTATGTGTAAAAATAATGAATGATAGGACTATTTTAAATAAACTAGGAGGCTTCGCCCCCTGCTCGCTGGCGCTCGCCAACCCTCGGAACTGCTTTCGCAGTTCATTTCGGATTGCATTGTAATCCGATACTCGCTTTGCTCGCTCATTGGATGCGTTCTTAACGTCTAGCTTTTGTATACTTTTTTGAACACTGAAGTTCCGAAAACTTTTTACTGTAGAAAATTCTAAACCTGTGCATTTCAATATTAATTTGAAATTGCAAACAGTTCACATATTTTTCTTAATCACACTATTCTAAATTTCAGTTGTTGAGAAAAGTAACTGTTGTAAGTTTTGTTTTAAAGTCTTTCCCACCTGAGGGCTAAAACCATGCGTTGTAAAACAATATGAAATAGTACTGAACGCCGGATGTAAAGCATCGGCTTCGATGAAGATAATTTTGTGAGAACTTTTTTGATCATTCACCCGATTAGACAAATGATGATACGTGCTCTTGTGCGCCGAAGCCTATCAATTAAAACGTATTAGCGTTTTATATAATATAGATTAGCCATATGATGCTCACTACGTGCTCTTGCGCGCCGAAGCCTATCAATTAAAAATGAAAACTGTTGCCAACGCGAGAAAAGAAATATCATCGGTTTTATTGATACATACGTATTAGCGTTTTATATAATTATGTTTTTTGTTTCAATTTGCATTTGATTTTATATCATAAAAACTAGTTTGCTTTAAAAAATTAGGTTTGTTTAAGATGCTTATTTTTTTTCTAATTTAACTTTCAAATCTAAAACTAAATCATTGATAGCAATCATCAAAAAGAGCTCTCTGAATAAGAGCCCCCTCACAAATATTTTGAATACATTTGAATCGACTCATATTTTTTAGTGTTTCCTTATTTGACCTTTTGCACATTTGATGTGGAAGTTTGTCCGATCGTTGAGAGAGGTTTTGATGGTCTCTCCTTAAGGTTTTCTTCAACACCAAGTCTATGGAAAAAATTCCGTGCTTCCCAAAAGTGGTTGTAAATAGAGGAAGGTGGTCTTTCCTAGAGGTTTCACTGTAATTAAAAACCATATTTAATTAAACAAAATTAAAATTATTTTACTCTTTCCTTTCCAGGGTACCTATGTAACATGTTTTAACTGTCAACGAATCTTTGAATTGTAAAACAAATTATGAATTTTTAATTCTTAAATAAATGTCTATATTTTCTTTCGTGCAATTCTTTTATTTCAATAAAAAACAACTAGAAAAACCAAGAATTGTGAAGATTTGTATTCCAAACAGAACTGGAGCCTTAGTTATCAAATTTCATACATTTCTAAAAAGTCTCATTTACAATTTAACCCTATAGCTTTTAAATAGGAAATGTATATTTCTTTAGTTCAAATTTACTTGCTTACTTTAAGAAGAAATTAACTGGTGATAGAAAGGATTATTTTGCATTTCATATAGCAGGGTTAGTGTTTATGCGAGTTTTATTAAAAATAAACATGTGTTGTATAAAAAGAAACTTCATAGCAGTTATGTTTTTTAAAGCTCTGCCATATCTCTAATGCAGAAGAAAAAAGTAGAACCCTAAGGCACACTGGAACTTAGACTGGGGTTCAATAAGTGATCCCTATTTGCTTAATCAAATCGCTAGTAAAATTTTAACTTTTATTAAAGATCAAATTCTTAAAGGTAGTTTTCCTGTAAAATTAAACAATTATTCCAGGCACAAAAATTTCTATCAATATTTTATAATTTGAAATGTCACTTTTGTTTATTATTCGTAGAAGCTAATAGAGTTTGTTTTTTTTTGACTCACTATTCATTATATTATTAAAATGTTTGTATTGTGATAAAATAATGATTTTATATATTTAGTAGAACAAAACTTTGATAACCTATGTTTTTAATTCCAATGCAAAATCCACTTCATCATTACTTTCTTTCACACATCATTGCATATGTTAATGTGAATAACATGTTTCTTAATGTGAATAAAAAATCAAATAAATTTCACCAATTTATTTTAAAGCAAATTTATGTTTTAGAAAATTCACACTAGTAACACTTCAATCTGAAATAAAAACTTTTGACAAAGTACTTTTTATGACATACTTCTTTTTTCAAATACTATTGAGCTAATCTAAAGTATAAATTATAATCTACTAAATTTTTCAACAAAAATATAAACTAGAAATGTTTAACTAAGAAAGAAATAAAGCATAGAATAACAATTAGGAAATACTGAGTTGACAATTTAAATTACTCATAGGTTCAATTATGAATGATATAAATATGTTTTGCAAGTCTTATACATATATATTACTCATAATGTACATATATACACCTTTCCGACATAAATAACTTGTTATTTAAAAGTATACATTCACAAACATTATTCACTCAACAACAACTAGTTTCACATTTAAATGTGTCGAGACATTTTCTCAACCACACTTTGCTTCATCCAAAATCTAATTCCAAATATTGGAATAAGTAGAAATTCTCAAACATAGTCTGTAAAATTTATACTTGAGGTATATTTATTGTGTAAACTGCTTAGCTATCACATTATGTTTCAAAATTAAAATTTATTAACTTACTATTGTTAAAATTAATCTATAAAATATATTTAAATAGATTTTTAAAAAAATATATGTTATTTTAAATCATAATTCTTAATTAACCATTAAATATTTTTTATAAAGGTCTTATAGTAAAACAGTACCATGCCACAAGAAAAAATAGAGATATTGTATTTAATGGTTATAAAAGAATCTCTAAACTTTAATTCTTACTGTTAAGTAAGAATTAAAGTTTATTATTATTTAAATTAAAGTTTATTATTATTTAAATTAAAAGTTTATATTATTAAAAGATTTATTATTATTTAAATTCTTTACAGATAATAATAGAAATATATATGTGAAGATCTGAGTGAAAAAACATGTTTTAAGAACATTCCAATGTTGAGGTATAATATGCTATGGTTAGTTGTATATGGATAAGTTTAATGTTTTAAAAAATGTTTTGAAGATAATAAGTTTTAAAAAACAAACTATGTACATATAGTTCCTGATGTTTATGTAAATACTTGTTTGTCAAGATTTTTTTCTCAATTGACATGTTTCTTTATTATCTTCACATATAAAATATCTCTTATTCAAACCAAGGACCAGATTCTACAAAATAAACAATTGCAGTACTTCATAGTTTATAAAGAAAAATCAGTTTAGTAATGCAATGTGAAGACACTTTAGGGTTAAAATTTTCAATTTAAAATCAAAAAGGCTTATCTCCTTTTCCACGAGTTATATTATTCTTGAAAGCGAGCCCATAGTGTGAACACAGTAACCGCACCATACAGAGTCTGAATATATTTGGCAATCAAAATGATCTTACTAATACAGCCAAAAAGAAAATTTAGCCTTCAAAAGCCTGTTTTATAGTGTGGACTACAGTAAAGCTCAATATTCATAGTTATGTATGATAATCTGGACAACACTACAATAAGATGCTAAGATAATCATGACTAAGATAAGACTAACTTACTAGAAAATATTTGACTGATAAAATTTATTCTAATGTTATATTTATTTAAGCTGACAGAAAATATTAAATGCAACTAATATAACAATCACAATTTTAAAAAATTAATTACATTTGAGACTAAAATGGTTTATTCTCTTTATTTTTGTCTTAAATTTCAAAACAAGGTTATTTTAGATAATTTGTTCATATCCCTGTTTAAACACTGAATGCAAATGTTTTTAAGCATAAAAACTAAAATCAGAAAAATGCAAAAATGTCACAAGGTAAATAAATGAATATATTTTGTATAAAATTTTAGAAGTCTGGAAGTGTTTGTTTTTATTTATTTATAAACAAATTTTTAAATTTTTCCATGCCTGAATAAATGGAAGCAATAGAAACATTGCCAGAAACCTGTGATGTTGCGATTCTCGTCAATTTTTTGTTAAAGGTTTTATTTTTTAATAAAATTTATATTTATTTATATGCTGTTCATTTAAATAAATAGCTACTCTTTTTTAAAATAGCTAAGATGTCATACATCAATTAAATATTTGACGATAGCTTTTTAATATTTTGCTTAGCATAGCAGAAACCATAGTTCATATTAAACTTAACAATATGTGCAAATGCATTAATGCTATTAAATCTCCAGCAATGCAAAAAACTATCTACCTACCAATAAATTACTATGTAATACACTAAGTATGATAAGTCAGATTGATAAATTTCTGAAATACAAGAAAAATTATTTCATTAATTTATGTTTTAATTAAATGTTTGATTCAGCTGATTAAAACTTTTATTTTAAAAATTTTATCACTTTTCCTATTTCGGAAACTTAATAGAAGTACGTTTAAAATCATTATGTCAAATATAAAAAAATAATTGCAACAATAAATTAATAAACCATAATGTTAGATTTATATAACAGATGAAAAAAATTTAAAATTGATCAAAAAATTTATACACAAATTATAATGAAAATGTTTTTGTTTTTTTGTCTTTGTTTATATGAATAAAATTTTGTTCAAACTTTCATTTTACGAATGCCACTTTGAGCCCTGGTATTGTGAGTATAGCTTCTTCGGGTGGTATTTGTTTTACCGGAAGAAAGGTTAGTCCTATGT
This sequence comes from Parasteatoda tepidariorum, assembly GCF_982258835.1. Classification (NCBI taxonomy): domain Eukaryota; kingdom Metazoa; phylum Arthropoda; class Arachnida; order Araneae; family Theridiidae; genus Parasteatoda; species Parasteatoda tepidariorum. The sequence goes on along the minus strand of NC_141762.1, from coordinate 46,919,491 downwards.
AACCGAAGTCTCCGAGACATAGGAAATGTCCTTTGAGCCAAAGTACTTTTTTTGGATTGTTTTATTTTGCAAGGAACCACTTTATTTTTCTGAGTAACAGAAATTTGCTTTGTACTCGCAGAGTTTTCTATATCTGAAGTCCTGTCATTGTTTGTATAAAAATTATCCAAATGAGACCAACCATTTTCTTTACAGTTAGTATCATTTGGAGGAGAACTATCTTCTTTTTCACATTTTGAAAGACCAGACTCAGTTCTCCCTACTATCACATTTGACAGAGAGTTTATTTTGTCTTTTCCATTTTCACTAAGCATACTTTTAGTAACTGACTCATCATTATTTTCTGAAGTATTATTGCTGGACTCACTTAGCGTGTTGTTCCTAGATTCACTTTTATTCCTGCTCAAAATTGAGTTATTGTCATCTACTCCATCTCCAGGAGGATCATGCCCTTTCCTCTTTGATTTTGGTTGTAAAAGAGGCTGATTCGACACACTAGGCTCAGGGGTCTTCAATTTTTCAGCCGTCGGGTTCGAGTTTTCAGGACTCAGAATTGGAGCAGATGCTCCCGGAGTGACTGTTTGCTTTACAACAACTCTTTGAGGTGATAATATAACAGGTTTCGGCAGATTTTTTGGTACAGGTTCATCAGAATCAGAAGACAGCTTTTTCTCCTTGCACACATTTTCAGGAGCGAAGTCTGAAAATCTCTTTCGCTCTTTGGGAGGAGGAGACTCGAAATTTTCATTTGGTCGCTTCTTCTCTTTTATAACAACTGAAGGAGGTGTGTCAAAGGCATTCAAATTCTTTGCATCTGAAGCTATAATGAAAAGATTTTTATTAGATAAAAACAGGTAAGAAAAAAATAAATTAGTAAGCTTTCTCATTACAAATCAAAACTATAAATTTAATGAAAACTTTCAATGTGATTTATTTTACAATAGCAAATAACAATAACTTGAATTTAAAAAAAACATTGATAAATGTTTACTTTCTGTGCGCGGCCTACATTGGCAGACCCTGATTATATATAAATTTAATTTAGCCTAAACAACTGATTAGTTTTATCTCAACTTTATTACTCCGAATAAAAATTTCAGATCAAAATCACCCTTATATTCAATCACCTGTAATATTTCAAAACCTACAGACAAATAAAAGTAACCCTTTAACGATCACATTATCATTATAAATAAATATTATTTATAATAATAAATATTAATTCTACATTAAAATAAAACACCATTAAAACATAAGTATAAAATCTATGCAATTTTATTTCATTAACATACCAGCCAACTCTTCCAGATTATCCAGACAATTTTATGTCTATATTTCATGTAGGAGCAAAATGTTTACAATTTAACAAATTTGATTTAAATAGTTAAAGCATACATAAAGATGACCGACCAACTAATTTTTTTATTGAGTGATAGTGATAAGTGAACTAAATATTTACCTAAAATATTCACTAATAATGGGACTTTTACGGAAAAACGTAAAGTTGGCAGGTATGCCTTAAAATGTTGATGTTGCCTCCCTTAATATTATAATACATTTTCTTTGATCGGGCATTTACTATCCCATACCAAAGTTAGCAATTTGAAGGTAGAGACACAAAAGTGTAACTTACATTCTTCAAGGAGTTCATCACGTGGTCTCAATCTTTTCATTACTCTTTGTCTTAACAAAACTTCACTTTTAGGTGGGCCTGGAGGATCAAGCATAACAGTTACAACACTTGTGTTGTCTGCTCTCATACCCAATTCAAACCAATGATTCAGTGCTGTATCAACCAATAGCTTTGAAGGATTTTTTGGCTGAGAGCTCTAAGAAAGAAAAATCAATATTTTACCAATTCATTTTACAAGTGAACAAAACTATGAAAATTAATAAGATTAAAAATTATGCAGAACTTTTTTTAATATCTTTAACTCATTAATACCCAATTTTTTTTAACTTAATATTCCACTTGATTATCATTGTTAAATGAAAATTAAACTTTAAAAATATTATTTTTAAAAAAATCAAAATGTCCCAATATTGGGATTATAGGCTTTTGAATAAAACAAGTATCATGTGAAATATTATTAAAAATTAAGTCCTTATTAATAAAATAAGAATTTTAGTTTATCTCAAAAAAATAAAATTATTTTATAGCAAAGTCCTTTAAACATTTTCATACAGTCCAATTTTGCATTTACTGCACTTTCTAGTGACCTTTTTCCCAGAATTTCTGCAATGTAACTGTGTTTTTTACTTTTACAAAATGGTTTATACCATCATATCTAATTTGATCTTGCACTTAGCATCTGCTTTTATGAGTAAAAGGTCTACCTAAACTAGACGGCTACTGTAGAAATACATGTTATTGAACCACCGATAGATGGCGGAGTTTATCATTAGATTGTAACCGTAACTGCAAACTAAGATTTTGTAAAAAAGCAAGAACATTGTAATGTAGTAGTAGAATTGTCTACCATTGTACCGTATTATTCATGTTAACGATTTAAATATATTTTTGTTACTTACCCCTTGGTAATTATTGAGTAGTTTTCCTGTGCCATCAAGAAAACGAGAAAAAGGCTATATTCACTAATAATAGTAATAAATCTTCGGTGTATTTTACCCTATTAGAATTGCTTTAAGTTGAAAAGCGAAACTGGTGCATCGATGCCGAGAAAGGCAATGCACTGAAGATAAGAATAGAATCGAATTTTAGTGGATAAAAGAAAGCCAGAAAAAAGGGGTAAGTTTATTTTGATTGAGAAATATTATATTTGAATATATCATGGATATAGAAAAGCTTAAAATGAAAAGAAGAGCTTTGAAAAGTTCTACTACTAAATTTCTCACTAACTTAGATAAAAACTTTGATAATTTGACAATATACGAATTAGAAACATCTTTAGAACAATTAAGTGAGAAAATGTTGAACATAAAATTAATAAATGAAGAGATAATGAAAGAACTAGATGTTAAAGATATCGAAAAGGAAGTTGAATCCTCTGAAACGTATGTAGAATATTTGATTAACTATAAATGTAAAATTAAGCAGAAGATTCAACAAATTAGTGCCACTCCCTCAACTAGTTCTAATTTGAATGGTGTAACTAGCTCTCAGACTGTAAATCAAACAGAAGTAAACAAATGCACGATAAAACTACCAAAATTAACTGTAAACAAATATTTCGGAGATCCAAATTCATGGTTGGAATTTATCGGCCAGTTCGAAAATTCAATTGATAAAAATCCGTATCTTTCAAATATTGAAAAACTAATTTATCTAAAAAGTTTTGTTGGAGGAGCAGCTTCAAAAGCAATTTCGGGATTTTCTTTAACGGATGATAATTATAAAGCAGCCCTTAATTTGTTGAAAGATCGGTTTGGACAGAAAAACTTGCTTATAAATGCTCATTTAGGCCAATTATTGAATATTACACCAATAAAACATAACTCTGATACTTTTGGATTGCGAAAATTATTCGATCGAGTAGAAATCGAAATTAGAAATTTAGAATCGCTAGGAATTGATTCGGCATCTTATGGAAATTTATTAATGCCAATAATTTTAAAGGTACTCCCATCGGAAATAACTTTAGACTTTTGTAGGAAAGAGAAGGGGGATAATTGGGATTTAAAAGCCCTTCTAAAATTTTTAAGTGAAGAAATAAAAAGTCGCGAAAAAACCACCGCCATTACAAATATAAAATGTTCGAATAATCAAAAAGAAGATAAATTTAGATCAAGGCCGCACCCACAAAAAGAAATAACATCCGCTCATGAATTATGCGCGACCGCAACGAGAATTAATAAATGTGTATTTTGTGGGGGTGACCATGAATCTGAGAAATGTGATACTCTCACAGTTGAAGAAAGAAAAAATATTTTGATTAAGCAGAGACTCTGCTTTCTTTGCTTAAAACCAAATCATCGGTTAATTGATTGTTACAGCAAGAAGAAATGTGTTTTTTGTAATCGGAAACACTCAAAAGCGATTTGCTTTAAGTTAGAGGAAAATAAACAAACAAAAACTTTAAACGATAGAGAGAATTCTAAGGAAAATTTAGAAATTGTTTCGGCCATTTCTTCTTGCGAGAATAAATTAAAACATAAACAAAATTCGAATCCCATTTTATTGCAAACTTGCTCAATCATTGCGGAAAATAAAAACAAACAAGAAAATGTTACAATTTTTCTTGATAATGGAAGTCAACGGACTTTCATAACAAATAAATTGGTAAAAAGATTAAATTTGCCAGTAATTAGAAAAGAAAAATTGTCGATTAATTCTTTTGGATCAGAGCAACCCCAAACTAAATTGTTTAATGTAGTTAGCATCCGATTGAGAAATAGGGAAGATCCTAATTATAAAATAGATATAGAAGCCGTAGAAACTGACACTATTTGTGCAACTCAGCTGCCTTCTCCAAACAAAAACATTGTAAAGGATTACGAATTTTTAAAAACAGTTCAACTTGCGGATGATTTTCAAAACGAAACTAAAGATGTTATGATTTTAATCGGATCGGATTTTTATTTTGATATAGTGACTGGCCGAATTCATAGACTTGATAAAAAACTTGTAGCGGTAGAAACAATCTTCGGTTGGTGTATTTATGGACACATAAATAAAATAAACAATCTACTCGCTATGAACGTAGTTGTTAACCGAGGTGATGAGACTTTAATTAGACAATTTTTTGATCTTGAGTCCATTGGAATATTGCCTGATTCGCCTATTACTGATAACGAGGAAGAAACAATAGTTCAAGAGTTTGAGTCTTCCATTACATTTGATAAACGTTATAAAATTAAATTGCCCTGGAAATTAGAATTGATTGACAACTTAAAATCAAATTATGATGTTGCCCTTAAGAGACTCCACCATCTTGTACACAAATTCGAAAAGAACCCTTGGTTACTTAATGAATATAGACAAACCATAGAATCATATCTTGCAGAGGGTATTATTGAAGAAATTCCTGACACTCAATATTCAAATGATAAAACTATATTTTATCTTCCCCACAGGGCGGTTATTAAAGAAGAGCGCCAAACTACAAAACTCCGCATTGTTTATGATGCATCGTCTCACTCAGCTGAATCCTGTTCGCTAAATGATTGTTTATACACTGGTCCCAAATTAACTAATGATATTTTTGATATTCTAATAAACTTCAGGAACAAAGAGGTAGCTTTTGTTGCAGATTTGAAACAAGCTTTCCTTAATATCGAAATTGTGGAGGAAGATCGAGATGCGACCAGATTTATCTGGATGGAACCTCCCTTTGATGAAGGTAAGATTAAAATTTATCGATTTACTCGTGTTTTATTTAGACTTACTTCTAGTCCCTTCCTTCTTGCGGCAACTATAAAATTTCATTTGAAGAATTATGAAAAAACATATCCTCAAACTATAAAAATTATAAGAGAATCATTGTATGTGGACGATGTGATAGGATGCGAGGATAATGTAGATAAAGCTTTTAGTTTCAGTCAGGAAGCTATTAAAATTTTTGAAGATGCGGGTATGCAACTTAGAAAATGGAATTCAAATTCGAAACCTCTTATAGACTTGTGGGAAACTAATAACATTCAAATTGATCACACCATAGAAAATTCAGACTTAATACCTTCTGAGCATAAAGTACTTGGGATAGGGTGGAATAGTGACACAGACAATTTTTATTTTGATACTAAACATCTTATCAAATTTTTATCTGACGGGAGACACACAAAAAGATTTTTGCTGAAAGCTGCTGGTCGTATATTCGACCCAATAGGATATTTGAGCCCCTTTGTAGTAACCATAAAGTGTTTAATTCAAGCAGTTTGGTGCGCTGGAATTGATTGGGATGAAGAACTCCCTCAAGAAATTACTCGTGATTTTCAGGATTGGTGCAATGGTGTAAAAAAATTAAAAGACATTGAAATACCACGTTACTATTTAAGGGATGCTCTTGGAGATAGTATACAGGATATACAGCTTCACATATTTTCCGATGCTAGTTTGAAAGCATACGGCTGTGTCGCGTATTTGAGAATTGTTACAAATTCAGATAAGATATATACATCATTTGTTGCATCCAAAAGTAGAGTATCTCCCCTCAAAAGTCTGTCATTACCCAGACTTGAATTGATGGCTGCCCTTTTAGCTGCTCGATTAAGCAATAATTTGGTAAAAAACTTAAAGTTTAAACTTACACAAAAATTTTGGACTGATTCATCCATCACTTACTTCTGGATTAGAGGTTTACCCAACCGATTTAAACCCTTCGTAAAAAACCGCGTAGTTGAGATTCAACAATTAACAGATCCTGAACATTGGTTCCACTGCCCCGGCAAAGAAAACCCGGCAGACTTAGTTTCGAGAGGACTGAAAGCATCCGAATTGATTAACAACACTCTTTGGTGGGAAGGACCCCCTTTCCTCAAAAAACGTGTTGACAGTTGGCCTCAGACTTTTGAAACATCCCCGGAAGAAAATCTCCTGGAATTCCGAAAGAAGAAAGAGGAAATTCCAAGTTTCTGCTTTAGTACATCTTCCAATGATCCAAGAATTAATCCGGAGAATTATAGTTGCTTTTTAAAATTTTTGAGGATAACAGCATGGATTCGACGTTTTATTTCAAAGATAAGAAAACAATCTACCACTAAGGGACTACTCACATCATCAGAAATTGAAGAAGCAGAAGAGTTTTGGATCAAATTTGAGCAAAGAAAAGCGTATCATTCAGAAATATTGGCCTTAGAAAGTGGAAAAGAAATTGACAAGAATTCTTTCATTAGAAGTTTTGCCCCCTTTTTGGATGATAAAAAGGTTTTAAGAATAGGAGGCAGATTGGAAAATTCGGAATTTGATCTTGAACAAAAACACCCTATCTTACTTCCTAATAAATGTAAATTTACTGAACTGTTGATTAGAAATGAACACGAAGGAATATTTCATGGTGGTGTTTCTGCCACTCTTTCTAAAATTAGAAATCGGTTTTGGATCGCTAGAGGTCGGCAGCTTATAAAGAAAATAATAAAGAATTGCATAATATGTCGCAAATATTCAGCTCTACCTGCTAAACAAATAACCAGTCCCCTACCTAAAGATCGAGTTTCAGAATCTCCACCATTCTCAGTTTGCGGGGTGGACTTTGCAGGTCCGATATATGCTAAAACATCGAATACTCCTGAAAAAGCCTATATATGTTTGTTTACTTGCGCAGTAACAAGAGCGTTACACTTAGAATTAGTTTCAAATCTAAGTACAGAAAAATTTATATTAGCCTTGCGTAGGTTTATTTCCAGACGAGGAATTGTCCAAACCATGTATAGCGATAATGCAAAAACCTTTAAAAGCGCAAATAAAGAACTTCAACTTATTTTTAACTTGATTCAAGATCCAAAGATTCAAAATTTTATAGCAAATAAAAGGATCAAGTGGAAATTTATCATGGAACGAGCTGCATGGTGGGGAGGTTTCTATGAGAGATTAGTGAAATCGGTGAAGGAATGCTTACGCAAGACCCTATCTAAATCTCTTCTTACCTTTGAGGAATTAACAACAATCTTAACAGATATAGAATCAGTGTTAAACCAACGCCCTTTAAGCTTCGTTTATTCTGACTTAAATGAACCCGAACCTTTGACTCCTGCTCATTTTTTATTGCCTCAGAAGAAAATTGAGCTTCCGTTATATTACACCGGAACTCTTTTTGAACACTCAAATCGTTCTTCCTTAATTAAAAGAAAACTGTTCCAGATGAGACTTTTACAAAATTTTTGGACCAAATGGAAAGAACAGTATGTTCTTCTCCTAAAAACTGCGCATCAGTTGACAACTTCAGAAAATCAACGGAACTTTCAAGTCCAGGACGTTGTCTTGATCGAAGGAGCCCAAAAGAATAAATTTCTTTGGAGCCTTGGAGTAATCGAAGAAGTCTACCCTGGACGGGATGGCAAAGTCCGGAGCTGTCTCGTATGGACTAATGGAAGTCGGATCAGACGTCCCGTTCAACTGTTATATCCTTTTGAAATTTTAAATAATGCTTAAAAATTTGATTCATGTTGAACTTTAATGTTTTTTTTTCTTTCTATTTGTCATTTTTCCTTTAATCTTACTAGATATTATGGACGTCCCCGTCCATGATGGGGAGTTTGTAGAAATACATGTTATTGAACCACCGATAGATGGCGGAGTTTATCATTAGATTGTAACCGTAACTGCAAACTAAGATTTTGTAAAAAAGCAAGAACATTGTAATGTAGTAGTAGAATTGTCTACCATTGTACCGTATTATTCATGTTAACGATTTAAATATATTTTTGTTACTTACCCCTTGGTAATTATTGAGTAGTTTTCCTGTGCCATCAAGAAAACGAGAAAAAGGCTATATTCACTAATAATAGTAATAAATCTTCGGTGTATTTTACCCTATTAGAATTGCTTTAAGTTGAAAAGCGAAAGCTACTAAGGATAGGCTACCTAGACTAGGTCTACCTAGAAAGCGATCTTTGACAACACATTAAGCACATTTCTCATTTGAAGCTTAGAAAATCCAACAGTTAAGAAAAAGATGTGGATATATATGCTACAATGTGTGAACCATGATGTGCATATACATTTACAGTTTCAAAAACTAACATATGAAACACAAATTTCACATTTCATTATCATATTATTTACATAGAAATATTTCAGATTTTTTAAAATTTATCAGTGTTAAATTTTTATTAAATCTGTAACATAATGCATTGTTTAAGAAGCTTCAGTTTTAAGAGCGTTTCATTAAAATATTTTAATATTTTCAGAGAAACTTTCGTTTTCTAATTTCTAGTAATAACAAGAAAACAAAAATTATACAGACTTAAGACTTTTCTAAAATTATAAAATATTTTCCCAATTCTCACAATTTCTACTCTTATAGTTTGCTTTAAAATATCTTTATGCGTAAATAAGTAATTTGATTAAAAAAACTTTTTTTTTAAAAAATTGCGCAAATTTGTTAAAAAATATTTACTTCATTCAATAACTGAAAGTAAAATTCATGAAACGAAAAAAAGAAAAAATAACATATTTAAGAAAACTAAGAATTTATTTTAACAATTAAATATGACAAGAATATATAAAGAATAAGAATATATGTTTAAATTAATTTTAAAAAATATCCTTTCTATAAAAGTTAGTAAGGCACAAAGAAAAAAAAAGTAGCCTTGTGTTCCTACCTTTCAAAAATAAAGATTATATATAATTGCTCAACAAACAAGTAAAAAGAAAAAAATGCAAAAATATGTATTCTAAAATAATATTTTATCTATTAAATAACATTAGTTATAAAATGATTGACTATAAAAATAAATACAATACTTTAACTTTCCTTATCGCCATTTTTATCAGGGGGAAAAAAACACTTCCATTATAATCAAACCATCTGTTTCACAGCTTTAATTTTAAAAATGTGTTGCCATCTCTGCATATATATTAAGAAAAAATATCCCTGCATTGGGTACCAGGACATATGGGTATCGGTGGAAATGAGCTAGCTGACGAAGCAGCACGGGCTGGCTCTAATGCAATTTTCTGGGGCCCTAAACCTGCGCTGGGAATTTCTCCCTCCTCATTTAGGGCAACCATATTCAAGCTCTACGGCAAGATCGCCCATGAGCAGTGGCGCGCTGCTGACGGTTAGAGACAAGCTAAGGAGCTGAATCGAGACAGTCCTAGTGTACGTCAAAAGGAGCTCTTAAAGCTTAATAGAAACAGTATAAGGAAGATCATAGGTCTTCTTACTGGTCACTGTATCCTCAGGAAACACCTAAACATTATGGGAATAGAACCCAATTCTCTTTGTCGGGGATGTCATCTAGAAGAAGAGACATCACGACACATACTCTGTGATTGTGAGGTCTATTCTGCTCAAAGATTTGAGCATTTAGGGCAGCATATCGTCAATGCCTGGGAACTGCAAGATGTTCCTGTAAGGTGCTTGCTGAATTTTATTTCAGCCATAGGGCTTTCATGCTAATCATGATTTTAGGGTTTGGGTACAATAGACCTCTGGTCGATGTGCCCTGCTCGTCAGAGCTGCCCAACCTCTAAGTCTAAGAAAAAATACTCAGGCTATGCATTGCATAATTTTGAAGAGTTCTAACACGTTGCTCCTTTGCGAAAGTTTTAAAAAAGCATCCAAAAATTTATATGATGCCAAGCACAAATTAGTTAAGAATGGAATCACAAATCTTTAAGTATAAAATTTCTCTCTCTCTCTAATTTTTTTGGCAAGTTTTAAATATGAAACTAAATTAAATAGCGTAGTCATTGGTACAGTAATATTAAAATATAATAAACTCTTTGATTTTTCTAGATTTTTAAAAGTGGATGCATGTTTTATTATTATTCTTTTAGTTGTGTCTTATTCATATACATAAAATATATTACAAAATACTTATACTGGCAAGGCCTTCACTAAAGTCAGCATTAAAAAATATTTGCTTTAATCAACCCCGGAAAAAATCCAGATTTCCGGAATTTTCGCTAACAGTGATCCGGAAGTTTCCGGAAATCGAAGGTTCAGACGTTTCAAACAATCATTGATCACAGAAGTTTTCGGAAATCAAATTTTTAAAGGTGGAACTTAGAAACATAGTTTATTTTATTTGTTTGTAAGGGAGAGCCAGAGAGATACTTTAAAGCTTATATTCATGATTAATATGATTTTTTTTATCAGTAAATAGTTGTTATAATCATAAACTGAAGAAAGAAAGACATGTTTGTAAATTTTAATTACTTCTCCAGGTCATCATAGGTATGTTTAAATGATATAGGTATGTGTAAAATTTTAAATACAGTTTAAGTAAACTAAGAAATATTCAGAAAAAGGAAAAAAACCTTGTTTAAATTTTTTCAATTTAAACTTTTTTTTTAACTCAAGAAATTTTCCGGAATTTTAACTTGGGCTCACAATTACCCCTGTTTAATAGTCCCAAAAGGTCAAAAATAGTAATCTAAATAGCATCCTCTGATAATGAAAGTAGCACATAAGGTAAAAATATTATCTAAAGAAAGTAAGGATAAGATACAGAATGTTCATTTAAAGACCGCCCTTAATATGTTTTTTAAAGATCCTTATCATAAATAAAAACAAAACAAAAAAAGTATACACATTAGGAGTCTTTAAATTATTATGAAAGCAGGAGAAAATAATAACACTATCAAAAACTGACAGATTACAGAACAAGAAGATAAATGTAATAAACAACAAGACTAGTTTGAGATAAGTTAAAAGGCAATTATTGGAAACACCTCCAATTAAATCTGTTTTGATGTTAATTATACCAGCTTTTCTCTACTGTAATTTGTTGAATTTCGATTAGAACATCCCATATAGCACAGGAAGAACACCCCATATAATACAGAGTTTATGAAACATTTCACTGCAATTGCAAAGTATATAATTATAAAAAATATTAATTTGTAATTACTTTTGTAGAAAAATAATGGACTTGTTACCTCTAACCCTCATTAATTTCCTCTTTGCCTGACTTTTTTTAGTATTTTTTATAAAATTCCCTCGTTTATATGGATTTATAAAATTACCTGAATATTCTCCCGAGATCAATCTGATTAAATAGGCAACAATTATATTCTTAATATATTCCATACAAATATCAATGTGAATTTTAACAAAATGTTTCAACTAACAATAAAATAAAAATAATAACTTACAACTCCATTCATTCGACTTCCATCTAAGATTAGCTTTTCATTTTCTTCTTCAGCTGTTTGCACAATGCGAACAGCCTGTACATTGCTAACCATATTCCAAAGACCATCAGATGCAAAAATTACACAACGATGCACTTGAGGATTAATATTAATTACTTTAACATCTGGATCAGGACTAACAACAAATTCATCACGAGAATAGTTATAACTCCACAAATCACCTGCAAAAACATCAATAAATATAAACTCTGGCAGTGACTTATCTTGGAGTATTTGATATAAATACAAAGGACTTTTATATTGTTCCTTAATTTTATTAAACTAGGTACCTAGAAATAAATTAAATTAAATTTTGAAGGACAATCACATAAATTCTTTTAGGTTTAAAACTAGGAAAATGTGCATTTAAATATCTGTAAAATTAGAAAGGAAGTTTTTTCTGCATATGTTAAACTTTTCAAACCTCTTTGAACTTTATACGATTGATTTCATTAATGTTTTTAATACTCATAAAGCAGTATCTGTGACATAGAATTTATTTTTTAAACATATAAAATATAAGCAAAAGAATATTGAAAAACTGCTAAAAAAGAAAGAAAGAAATTATATTTCATCTTAATTCTCTAAATTGCTATATTTTATGTGCAGTATAATATGAACATGAAAGTATAAAAAAAAAACATTTTTAAATTAAATAAAGCGAGAGTATGAAAATTCAGAATGCACAGTAATTCTAAATTTCAGATAAATGAAAATTTGCCTATATTAAGATACATGAACCCCTATTTTATGAAAAAGTGTAACACTTTAAAGGAAACAAAAGTTAATCCATATTTATGCTTTATAAAAAATTTACTCATCTTTACTTTAAAAAAATATATATATATATATAAAGACAAATTTAAAAAAAAAGCTAACATTTTTTTTAAAAACTTGAAATTTAAAAAAAGGAAAAATATGATTTATAAAGAAAAGTCATAATGTTACAAAAATATATGAATTAACAAAAACCTATGCTTATGATAAGTGATACAAATGAATATTTAGGCATGTTTTGTGCTTCAATCAAAAAAATTTTCTGTGAATAGGATTCTATTGTACTTTTACTGAACTATATAAGCAAATAAAATAAAAACAAACATTAATAGAACCTCACCCACTTTGTTACATTAATTTATTACATTGAATGGCATGGAAAAATAAGAAAACACACATTTAATTCAAACTAAGCATTTTCTAGACAACCATTCTTCCAATAATAGGTCAATTGGAATAAACTTTTTCTTGGAAATAAAAAAAATTAAATTATAAGACATTTCCATAAAACATATTTCAAAAATTTTTTTAGTTTACCAACTTCAAATAATTTCACACATTTTTTCTTAATAAAAAGCATTACAAACAGAAATAAACTTTCATTGTCGTATAGGTTTATTAATTTAAAAATGAATATTGTTACAAAATATAAATAACTTACAATAAACAAGGGCAACTTACCCAGCGACCTAGCAACAGCTAAAAATGGTATTTGATCAAAGAGTGTACTTCGCCGGACAGGTCCTTTATGTCCAGGCCGTGGGCGATTCCAAACAACTCTCTCTACACCAGCTTTATTTAATACTAAACCACCAGCACTATTGATTCGTTCCCTCTCCTCCGGAGACTCAGGTTTATGATCTTTAGTCAAAGCACATGGACACCATTCTCTTGAACCTGAAATTAAGATATTAATTAATATCAAATTATTAAAATGAACAACTTTTCAATTTCTACAATGATAAAAATAATATACATGAATGAAAGATATATATGTATATATACAGAATAATAAAAAGCTCAAAGAAAAATATTCAAAAATTCTGATTACACATAAGCATTGGAAATCTTAAACAAAAAGTGTATATCCAGGGCTACTGTTTACTAATAAAATGCCTGCTATGCTTAAGTAAAACAGTAAAGAGCATTATCAACTTAAAATTGCTTTTGCTATTACATGTTCAGCAAAAATACATGCAACTACAAATTTTACTGCCACAAACTTAAATGTTAATTACAAAATGACTGTATACAAGTGATATTTTACATACATAGTAGAAATAGTTCCCATATTCGGAATTGTCAGAACTTCAGCAAGATAAGAGGTCTTTAAAGTAACAAGGAACAAAACATACATAATATAATAAAATGGCAATAAATAAATTGTAAATGACATCAATATGTAGACAATAATTTCTTGTTATTAGTTAAATGGCATTTAATTAACAAAACAATATTTAGTATGATAAAATAAATGTCACTAAAATATTGAAAAAAAGAAAGAAAAAGCAGACAGAGGAAAAATTTCACTTCGATTCAAAGACATTTTTTGTACAAAATAACATCAAGTTTCTATATATAATTTTTAAGCACTCTATATTTGCAAAATTTGTTATAGTTAGTTAGATTAATATGAATTTATATAATAGTTTTCTCTGGCTGTGTTCAGTTTGCAGACAAATTCGGTTACCAGGTTTCAGTTTGCAGACACACACACAACCCAAGGTGAATTATGCATTTCGATTTTCAATGGAACTTTCCTGCGGATTGCTATGATGGCGTATTAGAAGAATTCGATTCCCACACAGTTTGTAAGAAAAGTGCTTTTCCTCCTCATGTCTGGCTGATAGCATGCTGGGATCCCGAAACGCCGTGGGAGAAAAGTAGCGTTAGCCACTCTGTTCCTTAATTAACTGAAGTGAAAGTAGTACTATGCAAATCCCATTCTCGGTGAGAGCTATGGAAAAAAAGGAGCTTTTCTGCCAATTGTCTTTTGCAAATAGGTAGCATGTGTTTTTTTTTCAGATAGCGCGGTGTGGTAAGCCTAACTGGTCGCTTATGCCATATTATAACAAGCTTTTTTTTTGCGCAGAGTTTTTTTTAAATGAAATGACGAGGCTGCCTCTCTGTTAAATTTACAGGAAGTTGAAATTCAAGCTATTATTTTAAACATTTTTCAAATTTATTCTAATAGACCTTTATTTTCTTATGAAATATTTTTCTATATGACCCAGTTGAAAATGTTATAATAAAGATAACTTTTAGTGCTAGTACTGTTAAATGTATGTTTTTATTAAATTCCAGTTGAAATTTAATTATGGACATTATAGACAATTAATTATGGACATTAAAATATTTTTTCTTACCAGGTAATTGATATCCTAAAACTATTTTAGAATCACCAACATGTCCAATATACAGCTTTTGGCGACGTATAAAGGCAATACTTGAAGTTGTACCAGATGTACTAGGCAAACCACTAACAGTTTTGGGCCATTTACCTATAATTGGATAAAAACTTACTATAAGATTCTAATAGGAAAATTTAAAAACACACGTAACACAGTTGAAAATGTTTTATTTTCAAGAGACAAAATTATTAAAAAAAAAATCTTCCCCTAGCAGTCCAAACTATACACAATGCATGGATAATTATTATACACAATAAAAAAATTTGAAAAAAATACATAAAAATTCAGTGTGCAAATGTTTTGTTTATCATTAAAATAAATTTAACTTCAAAACAGTAAATACCTACACTTTATCATCAAATATTAAAATTAATACTTAATCTTCATCTTCAGTATTTATTAATAAAATAATTTTTATCATTTTCTGTGGAATACACTTTAATTTTATAAACTTTTGTTAAGTCAAATATAATCAGAAATTAGTTTAGAAGAAATTTGGATCCATTTATAGCATTTCACACAATTTTTGATCATTGAAACATGCCCTTCATAAAATATATAGCAATAAAAACAGGCTTTTAAAAAATTTATGAAATGGATTCTATACAAATTTCTACTTTTGAATTACGAATAAAAAATGAATACAATAATTTCTCGATTATGCGCGGGCTAATAGTCTGTTTTGCTGATCATCGGCACTTCACTTTTAACATTAAATTATATAATTTAATATTAAACAATAGAGCATTTAGAACTGAGAATAAATAAAATCATAGAGATGGACTATTTTAAGAGTTTCGTGTACAACATACCAGCAAACATTCATTTTCATACCCCAAGTGTTCTAAGTAGAAACGAGCATTGAAAGAGTGAAAATGGGGAAGCATTTACAAAGAGCAAGGCAGTGCCGGATTACCCATTAGGCCAGACTAGGCCATGGCCTGGGGCACCCAATGATTAGGGGCCCCCTTAAAAATAGATTTTTTGAAAATGAATTTTAAAAAAATTAAGAAAAACAATGATTTTTTTTTAAAAAAAACTCATTTCAAATTTATATTAAAATTTCTTCAAAGTGTTATGATTATTTTTTAGTTCTAATTTATCAAAATAAAGTAAAATTTAATTTATTATTATTTATTTTAATTTCAAATATGCTTTCTTTAATGAAAAGATATATTAATACTTTTATATTTGAATAAATCAAAAATATACGAGAAAAACAATTTAATCAAAGGGCCCCAAAAATTTGAATGGCCTAGGGCCCCGCGTACGCTTAATCCGGCCTGGAGCAAGGCAACAAAAGTCATGATTTACAGTTGCCGAACTACAATTACAGGATGAAGTTCATATTTCAATGAATAGATACAGCATCCATCAAAGCATTTTATTCAAATCTTAAAGAAAATGTTGCAACTCTTATCAGTTTTGAGAGAAGATTCGAAAAATCGTGTATGTAGTGTAACTCTTTATAAAAACTAACATATGTGCTTCAAACATAGTTTTGTGCATTCTTTCTTCAATAGTGTATGATCTCCCAAGGTAAAGTCTGATTTTGCCTGTTTTATTTTAGCCTCTGACCTTTCCAACAAGAAACAAAAGAAATTTTAATAATAGATCTTAAAATTTATAAATTATATTTTTTTTAATAATTATGTGTCTTTTTTTAAGCGTTTTGCCAATTATCCGTGAATTCACTTATCCGCACTTTCTAGGTCACTCAATTTGGTGGAAAATTGGGAGTTTATTGAAAAATTTCAAATGTAGTAACTCAATAACTTATGTTACTACAAATTTTTGAAAGATTAATATATATATATATATATATATATATATATATATATATATATATATATATATATATATATATTTTACTAAATTAGATCTTATTTCCACGTATTCACAAAATCAAGACTCTGACAGAAATTACATGATTATACAAAAATTTTAGAATCAGAAAATAATTAGATTTTCAACAAATACAAAATAAGATCTTTCACAAAATGTCAGTTCCACTGCTTTTTGTAACTTCTCACAAAATTACAAACATAGGACCTTGTATTCATAAAAGAATGAGTAGATTTTTCACAAGACGTCTTGTTTGATAATAATTGAGCTCAGTATTAGAAGCAGTTGAATAAACTAACAAAAGATGACAAATATTTTTTAAAACATAAGTAATAAGTTTAGTTTTAATCAACTGAAAGTCGTAAAATATTTCGTTTTATTTGAAAACAAACCGAGTAATTTACAAACACTTAAAATACAGATCATGTATTCTGAATTGAAATTTCATAAAAACTATTCAAAAATAGTTTTATGACATTCCCAATTCATAATAAATATTAAAAAAAACTTGAACATTTTATAATGAATTAATCCAGTATAGAAACAATTGAGGAAAATTCACATTTACAAAACTGCATAGCAAAGATCTCATTCACACTCATTGCTCTATATGCGATCAAAACATAGTTGTACAGCAGACAAAACAAACATATTATGACGTAATGATAAGTTGCTACTGCGCATGCTTGAGGGCAATTGAAAACAAACATGGCGATTAAATGCCTCGATTTCTGTAAGAAGATAGTATAACGAAATAACAACATTTGGCAATTTTTGGTCACAGATTATGCATAATTTTACTAAAATTATCTACAAATTGTATATAACTGAAAAATAAAAGTAACCTGAATTTCAAACAAACGATAATGCTTAAAACCTCTAGACAAACATAGATTTAAAAGAAATCTCGGGATATTTACCAACTTCTCTCCACATAGCATGGTGGGTAGTTAAAAATCCATCACGAATAGCTTTCAATACTTGATCATCATCATCACTCCAAAATGATTTCTGACTTACAATATTATTCATTAGATGTTCTTTAGCGTACAGGGCGGCCTCTCTTCCACCATGGCCATCGAATATGCCAAAGTAGGCATATTCTAAATCTTTTTTGTCTTCACTCGGTTGATACGCAACAACAAAAGCATCTTCCATATATTTTCGACCACCTTGATTACAATGTCCGGTTACACGCAAATTAAGTCCAATGCTTGGTGTCATTGCACACACCGTATTTCTGAACTTTCATGAAAGCGTCACAACAATGAAGACGTCAGCATCTGACATTCAAATACTATTGGTTCGTTACTCTGACGTATGACTGTATTCTTAAGGGGTAGGTGGAGGTGGCTTAATATGAAACTATTTTTAAAAGCTGAACTAGATCTCTAGAGTCCAAATTTCGTCTGCTATTGTCACTGACGCTTAGCTGATAGAGGAAGGTCAAAGGGCCAATCTCACTAAATAAGAATCACGCACTTTCGATTGCTGTGGGGGAAATTGAAAACTTGATTGGTGACTTTTAGCAAGAAAATACTGCTCACATACTTTTTCAGCAGAAAGCGTGAAGCGCATTCAGTGAGAATGGCCTCTTAGGATGAATCAGATCACAACTCTCTACCTATGGCAACAATTCACGTACTTTCACCAATAGCATGTGGATAGTGCAAAAGCGCGTTAATTTCTGTCTCAATTTTCAAATCGTTTAAAAACTTCAAAATTAAGAAACCATATTGAACAGAAAAAGGCATTAATCATAGTCATGAAGGTAACTTTCTTTAAAAAATGTTTTTGTTGATTAAATACGAAAAAAATATTATGGAAGGGAGAAATGTGATAGAACATTCCCATACAAGGGAGAAGGGTCAAAATCGATCTTCTCCCCAGATGGCGATAGCGAAAAATGCGCAGTTTTTGAAATACGGGATGTTTTGGGATTTAAATTCTTAATTTTTGGGAAATAAGCCAAAACCGGTCTGCTTCGAATATGAATTTATAGCTTAAGGTATACAATATCAAATAAAATGTAGAATTTGAGTTTAAGTAGCTTGATGTAGAGTGCGCAAGAAAACGGACCACCCTGAGTAACTTTTTATCTAATGATCGGTTCTTTACGTTCCAAAACAAAATCTTAATGATTTGATGGGTTCATCTCAAATATGCTATTCGATTCGTGAAGACAATAGTCTGGGTTACGAAATCAAACACAGAAACGCACTTTATTTGCATAAGCATACCTTTTTCTTGTAGAATTCGGATTTCTGACACCCAAATTATAGGGGTAGCTGCAATCTGGGAAATATGGACCCCATAGTTTGATCAGTTATCTCACAATTATGAAATTCGTTTATCAAAAGATAATTTCCTTGCAAAAAGTCTTTTTTTTTTATGTATATTCATTATTTTATTTAGTAGTATTCGAAACATTTTGAATTGTTAGTTATACAATTTTTACGTAATTTTAAGTATCAAAATACGAAATTTCACCGAAATTTTATATTTTGACGCTTAAAATGATGTAAAAAATTGTTTATTTCATAATTCAACATTGTTAGAGCTTGAAGATCGGATAATTTGATCAAAGGTTATTCATCGTTGTCTGTTTCTTTAAGTTGCGCACTGCAAATTAATTGCAATAGTTTTCAATTCTAATCTTTCATTCTTCTAAATTCTTCGTTTAAATGATCAAAACTTGCATTACTTTAGTAAAATTTAATTTTAAATTAATTAATTTTAGCTGTATAAATTTATTATAAACTCTACTGAATATAATCATTTTGAAATTAAATATTTTTCTAAAAAAATATCTGCCAAAAATAAAAATTTTGATTTAAAAAAAAAAGGAATTTTTAAGTTTCATCAATTGCTTACCCGTGATGTTGAATAATTATATAATATAAAATGGTATTTTTCAAAGTATGCAATAAAAAATTAAGCAAAAGTTTAAAAAGTCTACCAAAAAAGGAGAAAAAAAAAAACTTATTAACATTAATGCGTCTTGAGAAAAGATACTTCCGTTGAAATATGCGAATGCACTGATTTGAACCTTTGGAATAAAAAAGCAGCAATTTTCGAAATTTCTTTCCCAAAAGTACCCGATTTACTCTCTGGAATAAAACCGATTTTTTCCCCCCGCATTGCAACTCTATGGGAAGCTAGAAGTGTCTGTCTCGATTTTTAAACAAATTTTAAAAAATTTAGTGTTACAGACCTTAAGGCAGGGAAATATTTTGCATGCAATATAAAAGTGAAAATTAATAGCACAATATAAGAGACAATCGAAATGCATTTACAAAATCCGATCATCACGCGCTTTTTATTGAGAATTTGTGTTTCATAATTATTTCGACCGATCCGGATGCAAAGAAATAATCCGTTGGAAGTGTATAAACGTTTTGAAAATATTGATTTACTTATGTGTGACCTGTACTCCAACAACGACAGCCAACATCAGCAACCATTAAATACTTGGAGAAAACACCAGCAAACTACAATTCTAACTGAGGTTTTTAAACTAGTTCGTAGAACTTTGAAGGATTCGGGTAGCCATTATCGAGGTTGCGAATAACGAATAGAGTTAGCTACTTTAATTTGCATATTAAAACCCATTTACACCAGTGGTCAAGGCTTGTGAAAGCCGTCTCCTTACGCCACTCGCATAAAAAGAGTCGCGTAAAATCTGTATCTTTCCTTATGTCAAGAATAAAATAGGAGCAAAAACTATAATCTACAAAATAACAGCGCGCTTTTGATGTTGTTCTTTTACGTCGCACTAGAGCTTCACAATGGGCTATTGGCGACGGTCTGGGAAACATCCCTGAGGATGATCCGAAGACATGCCGTCACAATTTTGATCCTCTGCAGAGGGGATGGCAACCCCGCTTCGGTAGCCCGACGACCTGCACGCGAAGTCGAGCACTTTACGGTAGAACAGTTTAACGAGGACCAATACCGCACACCCTCGGTCCCTACGCAGACTGATCCAAGTGGTCACCCACCCGCACACTGACCGTAGCCAGTGATGCTTGACTTCGGTGATCTGATGGGAACCGTGTCTTAACGATCAGTCCACTGCGGGACAATTTAAACGGAAAACATTTGAAATCAAAATAACGAATATTTATTTTGCTTATTGCAACTGTTATATTTTTATTACATATTATTCGCTTAATTCAGAAAATGACCAGGTTTGATTGCCTTTAAAGTTCCCAATATTCCCAGTTAAAAAAATAAGTCTTTGGCATTACTAATTTTAAGTAAAAATTTAAATTCATAATTTAATTAAATTAAAACATAAATAATGACAATATTTAGTTTCGGAGAAAAAAATGGCATTGAAACATTTTAACGAGTGTATTTAGTATTCACTAATTTTTCATAATTAATATTCTGTTGATTATAATCTAAAATATGTAGACATGACTTAAATTTAGAAATTAATATTTTCACATGGATATCATTCACCATTTAGAAGTGACTCTTAACTGTTACAGTAAGTGGTAGGGAAACGAAGTTTTGAGTCTGATGAAGACTTTGTTCACAGTATTTAGGTAATTACTGTATTTAAATGCTTCATAAAGTTTAACATTAGTTGAATTTATTTAGTCCTTTCAATTTAATATGCCTTTTTATTTATAATTATTTAATAATTATCATTTATTAATTATTTTAAAGTATGTAAAAACTTATTTAATGTACTACAAATACCTTAAGAAAATTTTAGAACGCATGAGGCATCAAGGGTGACATTTTCAGAAGAACGGCGGGGGAAAACAGCTGCAACTTTTGACTACTGTTTACTCGTAATACTGCACGAATTAAGTGAACGAAAACTGCTCATCTCCCTAACTGTCAAAGGGTTTACATCCATCAACTAATTTAAAAAATGCAATAAAGCAAATTTCAAAAACTGAAGGCCACATCCAGACAGATCAATTTTAATAACAAACTGTTTCATACAAGCAAAGAACAATCACAATGAGCAACTCACAAATGGCTTTTGAAAGTAGAGAATTTATATAACCACATTAGCTATTTGATCATACATCTGCTAAAAACATTCTAGTGGCCAATCATTCAGAGCATATACATGCACTCAAAATATTAAAATAAATGTCAGGCACCAGATCAGATGTACACATTTCCGGAACATTCAAATATTCATTAATATATTCTCAATCCAGAATGAAGGGGGGAAAAACTGATAAAAGCTACAAACTGTACAAAATTATGCCCCAGTTGGAGCTAACAAATGTTTATTTAAAGTGCAAGTGTTAATGTTTAACGTCATTTTTTCATAAAATTGAAACAGCTGTAATTCAAAGATCATCATCATCTTCATCCGGGAGTGAGGTGTTTTGGGCTTCCTAAAACAAACAGAAGAATAATTAAAGAATTAATGTTTGCTAATGGTAAAACATAATTTCAAACTAGCTGCCCCCTCCCAAAAAAATAACCAACAAGTTTTTAAAAAGAGACTAATGAACAAATTCATTGAGCTGATTAATTTCAAAGCCATAACCATGTTATTAACATTATATAAACCATCAAATTAATAAAATAAATCCTATATTTAGTTTAAAAAGGTGAAAAGTTGCTAATGGGAAAAATATAAAAATTTTTATAAAGAAAAATATACAATTGTCTCGAATAGAACTGTCTAACATTTCAGTCAGGCCTAGACCAGAAACTAAAATAAAGCAGAAAACTTAATACAGTACAGAACCCGTTATCCGGAAATCAGAAAACCGGAACGAAATTCGATAAATTTTCCCGCTATTTTAAATTTTTTTTTCTTTTTTTCTTCCTCATAAGATTTTAGGATTTTTCGTTCTTTTTTGAAAGATGTTTACCTTACCATCATTTTGGTAATAATCATTAGTGTATTACTTCATCGTTTTTTCTTCTTTTTATGATTATTTCCAATTGTTCTTTTTTTAGTTGGTTTTAACAATAAAAAAAATGGCTTGTTTCAGCGATTCAGAAAACCGAAAAAATCAGTTATCCGGATAATCGGTTCCCTACTGTAATAATTAAAAAAAAAAAAAAAAAAACGCCCTGTATTTACTCTTCTTACAGTTGAACATTATAGTCAAGTTAAAAGAGTGAACTCAAAGAAATAATCCTTCAATAAGCATAATTTAGCATCCTTAATTTAGTTAGAGGCTCTAGTAAATAATTTGCAAGATCATAAAAATAGTAAGTAAAAAAATAAAATTTAGTTTAATAGGAACATATATCTTTGTTAAAAATAATAAATACCTTCATGTCATTCTCTAACTTAGCTTGCCATTCAGGATCCATAGTTACTTCTGGTGGAGCCAAAGCAGGCATAGCAACGAACTCTAGATTAGGGTCTCCAATCAACTTCCTTGCCAACCATAAGAAAGGCTTCTCAAAGTTGTAATTACTCTTGGCACTAATGTCATAGTACTGGAATAAAAAAATTGTTTTAATGGAGATAAAAAAAACTAGATTTACTGTTTCTATATTTTTAATTAATAAATAACCATTCATCATTTTAGACAATAAATTCACTTCCCCATCAATATTTCTGCAGATATATCACAATTTTGTAAACTAATTTGCATCATACAAAATAACAAACTATAAAATTCTGTAAATATTAAGGAAACAAATATACCTGTAAATTCTTTTTTCGGTGGAATACAATAGACTTTGCTTTAACTTTTCTATCTTTTACATCAACTTTATTGCCGCAAAGAACAATTGGAATGTTTTCACACACTCTGACTAAATCTCTGTGCCAGTTAGGTACATTTTTGTAGGTGACTCTTGAAGTAACATCAAACATGATGATGGCACACTGACCTGTAACAAAAAAGAACTACCGATTTAACCACACAAGTTTTATTTAAGCAGAGGTTATTGCGAGCCCAAGTCAAAATTCCGGAAAATTTCTTGAGCTTAAAAAAAATTTAAACAAGGTTTTATTCCCCCTTTCTCAATATTTCTCAGCTTATTTAAAATATATTTAAGATTTTACACATACCTATGATGACCTGAAGAAGTAATTAGAATTTAAAAATATGTCTCTTTCTTGAGTTGATGATTATAACAACTATTTACTGATAAAAATAAATATTAATCATGAATAAGCTAATCATGAGCAAGTAAATTTCTGGCTCTCCCTTACAAGCAAATAAAATAAACTGTGTTTTTAAGTTCCACCTTTGAAAATTTGATTTCCGGAAACTTATGTGATCAATGATTTTTTGAAACATCTGGACCTTCGATCTCCGACAATCCAGATTTTTCTGGAGCACAATTTTTAAGCTACTACAACAGTCATACTCAAAAAGAAGAAATTTTTCTAGACTTTTCTAGGTCAACCTGTATAGAATGATATAAAAAAGCAACAAAATAGTAATAAAATTTATACTTCATAAAAATTTTAATTATTTATTTAAAAAATAAAATAAAAAATTAATATTTACTAAAAACAGGCAATGGGATATTCAAAAATCCTGGGTAGTCAAGCTCAGAAAACCTATTACCTTATTTTACCTGAATTTCTAATTAAGTGCCATGTCTTAATGAAAGTAGAAGTTTATTAGAATCGACACCTTTAAAATTATAATAGAAAAGAAGAAATTACGATAGATTATGCTTACATTTATTGAAAGATAAATAAATTAAAAAATAATAATAATAATAATAATAATCGAAATTAAGGAGAAGCACAAGAAATTGAGAAAAATAAATGTATACCTATTAACACTTTTACACGATAAAAATTTGTTCTGAATGAAGCAGAAAAGGAAAATAAAAAACCACATTACACATATAAATTAATAAATGGCGTTCAGTTATATCTTCAATAATTAAATTTTTAATTCAATGTAATCATCAAATAGCCTTAAATATGCAAAAGCTACACACCTGGGAAATTGCATAGAAAAAAACTGAGAATTCAATATTTAATTAAAATTAGTATGGTTTAATATTTATTAATAAAATAATTAGTTTTTTAAAAATAATTTTGGGCAAAAAAATAACTGGGGTTACTAAACATTTTTGGAAAAATAAATTAGTATAAAAGGATTACCACTCTTATAATAGGAAAAATTAAGGACTCTTTGAGAAATCAAGGACCTTAAAATAGGATAATTTTTTATCATTAAATATGCAGATCAATTACCTTTCTTTTATTGTCCTTAGAGCAAGACTTATAATTGAAGATAATTTAAATTAATTCATAAATTGAAAAGCATTCAACTTGTTTTAAGAGCATACTAATGTGCTTTAGTTATGATGGAAAAGGGAAGTATTTGTTCTTTACAGAATATTGGGAAGCCAAACACCTTAAATTTTCATTAGAAGTGCTTTACTTTTGAATTTATATTAACTTCATACTTTTTTTCTTAAACATTTACACTGATTGCAATGATAGTACTTCATTTAAGTAAAAATTATCAGTTTTTATAAAATGAAATTATTTCAGTAACTTAAAAAAGTTATTAAACTACCTTTACATAATTGAACTCTTATCAGAACTAATGCCACCATAAAAGTGGCAGGGCACAATTACTGAATATATCCAATGCCACATAAATGGCAAAAATCAAGTCTATTTTTATTATATTCACAATTAATTTAATTATAAATATTATGGAGGAAAGTTAAATCTGAAGTATTTCCACATTGTTAAGGGTTAACATACTTGGAAATAGTACTTACTTTTTATTTTTAATGATTTCATTGAAATAGGATAAGTATTCAAATTCTGACCTATGAGGTAAATACAGGCCATACCAATATTCAGCCACCTTAAATTAATTTTAATTGCTACACCTTAAATTTAGTCAGTCAGAAACTAGGCTTAATTTAAAACTTTTCATTACTCTTTGCAGTAAATAGTTTTCTGAAAAATAGGAAACAAGTAGTTTGATATAATGTAGCTGGGAAAAAAAAAAAAAAAAAAAAAAAAAAAAAAAGACCAGTGAAATGTGTGTTGTTTTAAAGTTGTTTTTAACTAATGAAAAACCCTATTTAAATTTATTTTCTGATTCATTCTATGAATAAAAATACTGTTTAATGGAATAATGGAACATTAAAAAAAAAAATGGAAAATTATACTCTAACATAACTTATTTAAGTTGCATTACCTTAATTTTCATTTTAAACTAATAGAGTAAATTTCAATTATGTCCTTACTCAAGAAGATTGTGTTATTAACATTAAAACAATATATCGCATTTATGATAATTAAAAAAATAATAATTTATTACCTTGAATGTAATAGCCATCACGTAGTCCACCAAATTTTTCCTGACCAGCAGTGTCCCAGACATTAAATCTAATTGCTCCTCTATTAGTATGAAACACTAGAGGATGCACTTCAACCCCAAGTGTGGCTGCAAATCATAAATTTTTTTAAATAATCTTCAAAAAATGCCAAATATTTAATTTTAACATTTTATAAAACATTCTTTATAAACCTACTCAGTAAATTTCACAAACTTATGAACATTATAATAATGATATAAATGTAATGTTCTTATAATAAGAATCACTTTACAACAAAAAATATTTTAATATAAAAAAAATATATAATACACAATGCTCTTTAGTTCTACCCCCCCCCCCCATTACTGCATATGTTTGAAAATTATATTCACATTTTGTGAAGCGCTTATATTATTTACATTTTTCAATTTTGTATTGTTTTCTGAACACATATTCTTTGGAAAAATGGCTGATCATAACCAGTGTCACACTATATGCTTAGAAAAAAAATTAAAATTTAAAGGAAGTAGTTAGAAAAATGCAATCAAAATTAAAAGTGCTAAATTATTCAAGATTCCCCAAAAAACATGGTACGATGTAATTCTGCAAATAAGATTAATAAGATAATGTATAAATTAGAGATGTAACGAATAGTGATTTGGCCAAATACCGAATATTAAGCAGCAAAATAGCAACTTAAAAAATAAAAAAAAAACAATATTGATTTTCTAAGTATATATAAATTAGTATAATATAACATGTATATACAAGTCTACTCTATCAGAAACACGTAAAATTGCACCGCTATCATAAAAACTTCTACAAAAAGATATCCTATAAAAGCCAAACAGAAAAATAAAATCTCAACTTAACTTTATTCTCATTGTATTTGAAGAAAAAAGTGAACATGAAAGATTAAAGATCATTAAAAACGTTCTGTAAAAAAATTGTGATATAATAAAAAGTCTATAAAAAAAAAAGCAAGAGAAACAGAAGGAAAAAAAAAAGTTTTGATAGAAACACTGTGCTATAATTAACTGAAAATCATCAGAAACAAAACAAATAAAAAACTTCTAATTCTTTAAAAAAAAAAAAATGATGAAACAGACAGGCTTGAAAATAATTTAAAAAAAATAAATAAATAAAAATAAACAGTACAAAAATTTATAGTTTAATATAAAGTAGTCTAGTTTCAATACTTCCAAGTGTTACTTTTCCATTTGTCTCAGAACATTAACAAGATTTAGAACTTAATAAATAAGTGGCAGAACTATTTTTAATAATGTATAGTGAAAAATACGATTTTAGATTATTCTTCATCAAATCAAGCCAAATTAAAAAAAAAAAAAAAACTTCTTAAAAAATACTTTGCTAAATATTTAGCAGAACATCTGGTCAACCAAATATTCGTTACATCCCTAGTATAAAAGCATAGATCTTCATGAAATTTGAAACAAGCTGGTTTGCCTAAGTGATTCTAACTATTCTTTCATTTGATACTGGGCTGCATAGACTTGAATGTAGATTATACTAAATCTTATGTAGAAAAATAATGCAATCAAGAAATTTATGCACCAAATATTTATGGTAACTTCAATAAATGCTTGAATTGATTGAATAAATTAACTCATTCTATTTTTTGTAAATTACAATTAGTTTACTTATAAGGAAATTTGTTAGACATGATTAATTGGAAATATTCATGTATGGTTACATAGTAAAAATTCGATTTATCAGGAACTATTCGTCCAATTTCGCTCGAATTTTAGATTTTGCCATGTAATATTACATGTAACAAATGCTGCAACAAAAAAAATTTTACTGTATAATTCAAAACTTTTGACCATTAAGCGTTTCAAACTTTGGAGCACTCTCAAGACCAAACTTCCTAGAACTTTGAAAACAATAAAAATTGCAAAGTTAGATTCTTTTTTGGCATATGACAGAAGCAGAGCAAATAGTGTTTGAAACAGCAGGTAAACAACCAATTAGTCCCATAAAAACTCACCAACATATTTTTTCTCAAATTCACCAGTTACGTGACGTTTAACAAAAGTTGTTTTTCCAGTACCTCCATCTCCAACGAGAACACACTAGAAAGATGAAAGCCACAATTTATTTTTTAGAAATGCTAAAAATAAAAATAGGACACAAATTTCTACAGAACCACAGTATAGAAAAATTCTAGCTCAGCTTTATTTTAAATGATAAATTAACTACGGAGTACTGAGTTTTATTCAAGCAATAATTGTCAACTACTTGATGCCTACTCAAAACAGGGTTGGCTTTTTGCCGGCAGAAACTGGTTTTAACCGGTAAAAACTGGCAGAAACTTAAAAAAAAAAAAACTTCTATATTAGTTCTAGTAATTGCCAGAATTTTACTTACCAATATTAACCCAGATTTTGTACTTTATGTTGTAGCTTTGCAAAACAAATCTGCCCCATTTCCTGCCCCAGCTGCTACATGGTGGTCCAGTTTTAAAAAATATTCAATAGATGAAAGTTTCACAAATCTTGCTTGTTCCTTGATGGCAATGCCTGCTAGTTCTGCTGGAGTTCAGGTTTAGAAACTGCATCAAAACTTTTCTTTTGTTATAGATTACTACAGAGTGCAAAGAATGCAATATTTGATTTTGAATGGTGGTAATTTTGTAAATAAATTGTACTTTGTTTAACATTTGTTTCTCCTACGAATTATCCATTGCATGTCAATCTTAGTACTTACTTTTATGTCATTTTCTGAATTTCTGCCATGCCAGTTTTAACCGGTTTCTACCAGTGGTTTTAACCACTTCGACAGAAACTTGCCAACCTTGACTCAAAACCATATCTATCCAATAAATAAGCCGGATTCTGATTTCGGACCTGGAAATAGGGTCCCCATAGTTTGGTCAGAACAATCAAAGCCTGAACCCTGTTAATGAAAATTTTACTTTTCGTGTATATTGCCATATCACAAGAAATTTTCAAGTGAATTGAAAAGTTTGTGAAACAATATTAAATTTGTTTATCCAAAGACAATTTCCAAGTAAAAAAAGTATTTTATTAAATAGTAGTGCCAAACTTTTTTTAATTGTATGGTATACAATTTTTTACATCAATGTAAATTTACATAACAAATAACAAAATTTGAGCAAAATCGGTTGAATAGTTCGAGAAATTTGATTTTAAATGTAAGCATGGCTGCCAATACGGATAGTATATTACATATTTTACACTTTGGGAATTTTAAGGATTTCTATGGTTATCAAAATAGAAAAACTGCAATATTTTCCAGTTATGACTTCACATTAAATGTTGAAATGTTATTACACTTGGTCATAATTTTAAATAGTAATAGGCACTTAATTGATCAGATCTAGTTAGCTGACCTTGCTTCCTTATGTATTAGTGAACCAGGAGAATTTTTATTAAGCCAATATGATAGGAGAAACTGGCAAAATCCAGTAGAGCTGGCAGCAATGTATAAGACTTCTGTAAAATTAAGACTTATCAGGAACTATTCAACTGACTTGGCTCAAACTTTGTATTTTGTCATGTAAAATTACATGCTTTAAAAAGAAAAAAATTATATTCTTTACATTTCAAAATTTCTTCTCTCCATGGAATTATCTTCAGGTGATAAATTCTATAAATGAGCGAAATTTTTTAAAAAATTCTCGGAGTCCTCAAGTTATGGCGAAATATACCCAAAAAGTAAAATTAACATTAAGGGGTCCAAACTTAGGATAGCCTTTCTGACCAAACTATGTGGACTACATTTCCCAGATTACAGTGAAACTTTAAATTTTAGAGGTAGAAATTTGAATCTGTCAAAAGAAAGGTATGTTTATTCAGAGAAACTACCTTTTTGTGCCTGCGTTTACTATTGTCTGCACTAATTATTTAGTATATTTGAGGTCACCCTCTTGAACCTCTTTGAACTAGAATGTGAAAATCTGATCAATATATCAAAAGTTATTCAGGGTGGTCCTTTTTGGTGAATTGTACATTTTCCTTTTAGATTGATTGTACATTATTTTCAACATATATATTAATAATAAGACAAAGGAAAAGCAGTGAGAAATTCATTCTTATGTACATAAAATTTCTGCAAAAAAATTTCACAATTCATTTTAGATTATGAATTACTTACATCTAACATTTGAATTGATGACTGAACAACAGATAAATAAAAATGATTTATAGCTGTTGACATTATTTAGAACTAGTACTATCAATTCAAACATTTTACACTTTTAATTCAAAGTTGATCATACCTGAAGAAAAACAATAAAATGTAAATGTATTTTACTAGGTACTCAAGTTCTCTTAATTCTATACCAGCCAACTGTCTTGTCTTAAAATGCAGAATTTACTTATTTTCAATTTCTATTCAAAGAATACAGTACAGTTAAAATTCTTATGAAAAACTTTTAAAGCAGATAGGATAAAACGTGCTTCAACACATTCAAATAAATCTGATACAGAAGAAAAATGAGTTCCTTTTATACTATGTCCTACATTTTAAATTTTATATTAATTTAAGTCTAACATCAGGTTGAAGTATAGAAAAAATTAAACACATGAAATTGCAATGCACACATAAGGGGTTTCAAGGTACAAAATTTTATTAAATGTTTTTAAAATATAGAAAGATTTAAGTCTCAAAGCAAAAAATAAATGCTAAAAGCTTCCACAAAATGTAATTAAATTTTTTTAATGCAGACAGCATACTTTTAGCAGTTGAGGCATAAAGCAATTAGCGAAAAAGTTTTAAATAAAAAATAATTAAAAGAAAAGCAAAAAATTAGCCAAAAGAAAAAATAAATAAAATAAATCTTACCTTGAAAGTAGGAACTCCATCACCCTGATCCAACATATTCTACATAAAAAGAAACAAATATAATTATTGGTACAGGACAATTTCAACTAACAAGAGTTGCAAATTAACAGCCATTGACTTATTATAAGCCAAAAGATTATATTTGTGCTGTGTTCAGAAGTAAATGAAACTTTTTTAAAAAAAGGGAAAGAAAAAAAAAATACTGGATAGCTAACGTGTAACACATAACTCTCCTTAGCATAGCAGTATGCCTATGACATGATAAAGACCATGGTATTTCAAGATCTAAAATTAGGTTTTAGTAACAGGACTTAACTTTTCTCAAACTAAAGGCAACCATATACAACCAAGATTGTAAAAATTTAGCTTAATATAAAAAAAATTAGAAAAATCTAAAAATTAAGGGACTAATACATTAAAACAAATGTTACTTAAATTTAATTTGAATCTTATAAAATATTCTTTTAAAAAAAAAAAAGATCGGTAGAAAGGTAATACAACCTTATATACTATGTTCTCTTAATTCGAATTCATAATTTTGATTAGTAACAAGTTTTTCTTTTTTTTTAAACAGCAATTTCCAACCAAAAGAAATAAGTTTCTACCAATAAAGAAACTTTCATTATGAAATATTAAAACACTTTTATTACAATAGAATTTAAAAATTTGATTTCAAGTTATTAAACATTTTTAAATAAGTTTAAGATGCAACTAGAAAAACTTAATTTATAGAATGTGCAAATTAAAATACTTCTAGCTTTTCAAAACCCAATCTAACAGTCAAAATATTTAATTAACATATTCAAACTTTATTAATGTCACTTTAAGATTGCCCAGTCTTCACAACTTTCAGGCACATGAGTAACTAAAAAAATATCACAGAAAAGGACCGACACACCTCATGGCTTCTCATGGGCAAATCTGCATGTTTCTATATAATTTTTTTTATTATTTAAGTTTGGAGCTTTGTCAATTGTATGTGGTGCAGTAGATCACTATACAGAAATATTCTCCACAAATGTAAAATCTTTACAATCCTAGGCAACAACCACAAAAAAATATAATTTACATTTTAATATATTCACTACTTACTTTCCCATAATAGCACATATTGAACACTAAACAAGGACAGTATAATAATATAAAAACCACTGAAGTCCCATAATGAATCGTAAATCAAGGTGAACAAATAAATTAAGTTAGTATTAGGAATATTAACTGCACTTTGCAATACCACAGTTACAAGGATAGAACTTTTAGCTTTCTCTATCAAGGTGAAATGACAATAGGATACACTACATTCTAAAATTTACACTATAAATAGGTTAGTACAACTTTCCTTACCCCTATAACAAACATTTCTATTTATATAAATATTTCAATGTTATAATTTTAAATTCCTAAATTTGTTATCACTTAACATAAGGAAATATTCAATGTTAAAAAAGGAGAAATTGCCAGGTATTTATATTATCTTTACTGAAACGATGTAAAAATTTACCAATAATATTAGTGGGAATTCGTACCATGTGTTAATAACAGCATTTAAAAAATAAGAAGAACCATTTGAATTGAGATCATTAACATTAACCCTCTAACATGAAATTAATATGATGACATAGAAAATTAATTACCTATTATATTTAAAATGTCTTACAATACTAATAACAAGCGCTTGAAAATTTACACAAAACAAGGTAAGGACTAAAAATTGGTATTTAAATAATATCAACAATTAACAAGTTGAACTAGATTTTCATAATGCAACAAAGATAAAGAAAAGAACGAGCAACGTTTTTCCTTTTTAAAAAGATAGCTAGACGTGACAATGAGTCTTGGGCCTAAGAGAATATAAAGACGCATGTGACTCATGCAAAAGAATTGCCGTACCGGCTAACTTATTTAAAAAATAGAGAAATATTATGAGAAGGAACCGCATGTACTTACTCAGAAATTTTACAAAGCACAAAAAGTAAAAGTAAATGATGACTTTACAAAACAAATAATTTAAATAGGTGAATAATTTTCAGACAACTCCTGCACGTCCAAAATATAGAGAAAGAGACGGAAGGAATGGCGGGAAGAGATGAGTAGTGCAGTCTAAAAACAACTCAAATATAAAACACCAGATCGTTTTAAGTAAAAGAGATTCAGACTGGAATAGTTTAATTCTCAAAGATGCGTCGAAATCGTAATTGAGTTAGGACCTTGCTATATTTAATTTGGTATGCCTCAAGCATTGTAGTAAAAATGAATCAATGTTTGGCGTAATGAATTCAATTTGTTGTTGTTGTTTTTGTTAATTTACGTCGCACTAGAGCTGCGCAATGGGCTATTGGCGATGGTCTGGGAGACATCCCGGAGGATGATCCGAAGACATGCCATCACAACTTTGATCCTCTGGGGAGGGGATGGCACCCCCGCTTCGGTAGCTCAACGACCTGCACGCGAAGTCGAGCACTTTACGGTAGCACAGTTTAACGAGGACCTATACCGCACACCCTCGGTCCCTATGCAGACTGATCCAAGTGGTCACCCACCCGCACACTGACCGCAGCCAGTGATGCTTGACTTCGGTGATCTGCTGGGAACAGTATCTTAACGTTCAGTCCACTGTGGGACATGAATTCAATTTAATTAGCCTCCAAAAAGATCAAGAATGCTACCATAAACTACTCGAAATCGAAAACACGCACAAGTCGTAAGTGACGAAAATTGTTCGCGAGTCATCGGATCACCCTCAATGTCTTCGGATCATTCTTAAGAATGTATGACATTTGTTACCTGAATCCTTGGATAGTAGAATTTCAAAGCAATGGCGTGTAGAGATGGGAAGGTAGTATGACTGATAAAGGAAAGAGAAACAAGATAATGATAATCTGAATTATTTATTTACCAAAGATATTACATGTGCTGAGGTAGATGACATTTGAAAATGTCATAAAAGATGTTCAAAGTTCCCACCATTGCTAGCGATGCACGTGTTACACTGTCGGGCCAAGGATTGGTGGCTCAAATCACCAGGATTTTATTTGATATCCGCAGCAACGCAGATAATACTTGAAACCAGTACCAGGTTCATTTAGAAACACACATGTGTTGCGTGTGCAGCACTTTTCAGTCAAACTATATCTAATCCAGCGGTGTCCAAACACCCGATTTGAATGTTCACAGACGCATCTGCCATTATGGGGAGGTGTTCCATCACGTTGAAATCACATATGGAGTCTGACACATGGCACAGGGTCAAGTAAGCTTGGTACAGTCAAACGAAAAAATGAGTGAGCACTGTGACGTAAAAGAAAAAAGTGTTAAACGATCCCTTTTTTGTGGGTAGATAATCAATTCAAACACACAGGATTGAAAAAAAATAAATATATTCCAAATCCCTACATACGTGTCATTTTTCCTGTGTTGCAGATGAAAAAAAAATGTTTTTTTCAGGTAGGAGTGTAATTTTCGCCCCCAAAATTAGTCTCTCATTTCCTTCAGGTGTAGACAAAGGAAATTTGTTTCCCGGGTAGGTGAGATAATTCAAATGAGCTTTCTCTAAGAAAAGAATGCAATTTTTTTCCAAAATTGGTGTTTAGAGTATCATAAAAATGGGACAGGTCCCGAAATGCGGGGATCTGTCGCATTTTGAACTGACATGCTTGGAACTTTTAGACATTGGAAAAATGTTTAGCAGATGTGAACATTTCCAGGTCACTAATTTAGGCTCCTATGTTTTGAAATGAGAAATTTTCATGGTTAGCACCTCGAATGTAACAAAAAAATGGTGTTTCTTATTTTTTCAATGGACATTAGAGGGTGGTTTTTTCAGGATCTTTATACCTGCTCAATTTGCTTGGTGGACATTATGGAGCCTCAAAAGACAAGATGTCATCATATTTTTCACAAGAAATAGCTTGAAAAATGGATGGTGGACAGAAAAACTAGTCCGCATCGCCGCACACAATTGATTTATTGAAAACAAAAAGTGGGATAGGTACCCTATTTGGGACCTGTCCCATTTTTCGTAACATTCTTGGTGCCGCCCATAAATTTTTTTCATTTTAACATTCATGAGCCTCACAAAGCGATTAAAATTTTCAACCGCTCAACATTTTTCCATTCGCAATCGCAACGCTCGAATACGCCATCTGGGAAGAAGACGAGTTCCATCTCCTGACTCTCCCCCTTCCCTCTTCTCAACTGTACAGGAATGTACTACGATATTTCCTTCTTTCTCAATATTTTTTGTATTTATTTATCAAAAATATTTTCTGAAATTTCCACCATGCTTTCTTTTAGAACTATGTTCAATGAAGTTTTCAGTTTACATGTAGTTAATTAACTTAAACGTTTTTAATCAATCTGAAAATCAGGACAGAAACTAATGTTTTTCCTTCTCTTTATGACTTTCCACAAGCTAATGGGGAAAGCATGTAAAGTATTGTCATTGATAGAGAGTTCTGCTCTACGCCATCTGCAACCCATTTCGATCGCCAATTGTCTGAAAGTTGCAATCATGTCATTTGAAAATGGGACAAGTCCAGAAATGCGGGATCCTGTATTCCTGTACCATTTTCAACTGATAAGCTGTTAAATTTTTTATGATACTCTAAGTAGCAATTTCGGAAAAAAATGCATTTTTCCACAGAGGCAACTCTTTTGAATCCCCTCACCTACCTGAAAAAATTGCTTTGGTAACATCTGAAGAAAACGAGGTACCAATTTTAGTTAAAATTACTCTCTGATCTAAAAAAGCAATTTTTTTTTCATCTGCAAAGCTTGATATATGACAAACATATTGAGATGTGAAAATTTATTGATCCACCAACCAGGCACCAGGTAAATTACCAGTAGGAATTAATTTATTTTTTCATTTGAAATTATTATTTAACCATCCAAAAGGAATCGCTTTACGTTTTTGATTTTTTTTTCTGATGGGGTCACGGTAATTTTCCAAGTGACTAGCAGCTTTTGCGAAAAGATGTAGGTAGGTAGGTTCTTTAATAACGTCGCACTAGAGCTGTACAATGGGCTATTGGCGACTGTCTGGGAAACATCCCTGAGGATGATCCGAAGACATGCCATCGCAATTTTGATCCTCTGCCGAGGGGATGACTCCCCTGCTTTGTTAGCCCGACGACCTGTGCGTGAAGTCGAGCACTTTACAGTAGAACAGTTTAGCGAGAACCGATACCGCACACCCTCGGTCCCTACTCAAAGCTGATCAAAGTAGTCACCGACTCGCTTACTGACTGCAGCCAGTGATGCTTGACTTCGGTATTCTATTGGGAAAGTCTTTACGATCAGTCCATGGCGGGACTAAGGAAAACTGAAATTTTTTTCAGATGTTATAGGTCAGGGGTGGCGAACCTTTATATACCAACGTGCCATTTTTTCTAAAAAATTGTTTAATGAGGTCATAGACGTGCCGTCAAATAATTTTGACTTCGTGATTATAGGGAAAATAATACTACTAAATACTATCAACTCAAAACTCATTAATTGCACTGAAGAAAAAAACATTTTGCCATGTCTTAAAACAACTTAAAGTAACATCAGTGTGACTTCTGTTGTTGCAGATTAGATGACAAACAATTTATATTAGGTTGTAAGATGTTAGTTTAAGCAGGACTGTCAATCTTTTTTTGCTAGTTATTTAATGTTAGTTCGTTTTTTTTATGGTTATTAATTGTTTTTTTAGCATTAATTGTTAATTTTTTTATTAATAATTGTTTATTATTTTGCTTGTTTTATGTGAATTTTAATTTAATTGTTACATATGCTTCATAGTGTAATAACATTAGTGTAATTACAATTCATAGTGTAATAACAATTGTAATCGGTGGCGTGCCCAAAATATTGTGTCTCGTGCCTTAAATGTCACGCGTGCCATTGGTTCGTCATCCCTGTTATAGGTGATGGAAACAAGTAAGGTCCGAGTAAAAAGTCGCTGACCACACCAGCCAAAATATTAACCGAAAAATGATGTTGTGAAGCATTTTCCCCAGCCTACAGCCCAGCTCACAGAGCCTGACAAAGGCAGGGACATACGAGGCAGTTGCCCCGGGCCCTCACATTAGAGGGGGCCCCTAAATCAAATAGAAAAAAATATCAGTAGAGTGAGAAATCCGTCAGTTTAATGTTAGCTTCTTCATTAATCTATCGAACGCAAAAAATCTATCTTTCGTAAATTCATGGCTTTCTAGGGAGGAATTCTGCTAAATTTTCGCAATTACGATGGACAAATTTGGCCAATCAAAAGCCTTTATTTTTACATATCGCAAAATGCGATATATTGCAAAAGTACGAGCTTCTGATAGGCTTAACTAAGCCATCGTAATTGTGAAACTTTAGCTGAATTTCGCCCTAATGTCAGCAAGGATATGAATTTTTCGTAGATAGATGACAAATCTAACAAGCAAAAAACTGCATTCGGTATGATGAAATTGTCAGAAAATCAATGATATGGACAGAACGACATTTTGTCTGACCATTAAAGGGGGGGGGGGCTTTATAGCTATTCCAGGTTCTAGTCAATTTTCTTGTTATATATCTATAACAGTGGTTACCAACTGGCGGCCCACGAACTAAACTATATATTAGTTTTTTTCGTTTCTGTGAAATTGAACATACCAACGGTGCAAAAAAATTTATTACTCAGGTTTTGCATCCAAGAAAATATTTATTTAAAAAATAAATAATCGTGTATGTCGCCCTTTTTTATTTCGTTTTTTTTTTTTGTATTTTGTGAATATAATTTAGCATGTGAGTATCAGAAATTTTCTCGAAGTAATTCTCCGATTTAACTTTTTGAAACCATTCATTTTGGTCGAAATTATTCACATTTGTAAATTTTAAAACGAATAAAGGAAATAATGAATATCATGTTTTATTTATATTCTTTGAATTGAATATGACCTAAGCGGAAAAGAAGAAAAAAATTAATTTCGGGAAGCTCGAGAACTTTTTTTTATAGCTATAATTCCTAATAAGTAAAAAAAAAAAATCACAAAATTAAATTTAAAGGAAAATAAAGTCTTGTGACTAAGATTTTGATTAAAAGAAGATTCATGTGTTACCTATCTCTTACATATTAATTGCTTAATACATAGGAGCACATAAAAATTATAGTAGGCAGAATTTTTTAATATGCAATTAAATATTTTTAAGTCCCGCAGTGGACTGATCGTTAAGACATGGTTCCCAGCAGATCACCGAAGTCAAGCATCACTGGTTGCGATCAGTGTGCTTGTGGGTGATCACTTGGATCAGTCTGCGTAGGGACCGAGGGTGTGCGGCATGGGTCCTCGTTAAACTGTTCTACCGTAAAGTGCTCGACTTCGCGTGCAGGTCGTCGGGTTAAAGAAGCGGGTATGCCATCCCCACTGCAGAGGATCAAAATTGTGATGGCATGTCTTCGGATCATCCTCCGGGATGCTTCCCAGACCGTCGCCAATAATCCATTATGCAGCTCTAGTGCAACGTAAATGAGCTACAAACAAAATATTTTTCGAAATCTACTTGCTATATTAATTTATAATTCAATACTTTTGTTTTGTATAACTTGATAAAAATCTGACAGTAATATTTAATGTTCCTTCAAACATAAAAAGAGTCCGATATAAAATTTTGATAAAGTTGCGGCCCCCGTCCTCATGTAAGTTGGAAACCCCTGATCTATAATGAGGTGAAAAATTTAAATACCTCCATAAAGATCGGTTCTTCATTACTGAAGCAGACGGGAGCCCCCAAAGAAGTTTTTGCCCTAGGGCCTCAATTAGGCTAAGTCAGGCCCTGCCAGCCCATTGTGGTGGTTGAGTACATTATCTCGAGTGGAGCACGTCTCATTCGTTGTTGTAGTTCATTTACCACTAGAGCTGCACAATGGGCTATTGGCGGCGGTCTGGGAAACATCCCTGAGGATGATCTGAAGACGTGCCATCACAATTTCGATCCTCTGCAGAGGGGATGGCACCCCCGCTTCGGTAGCCCATCAACCTGCACGCGAAGTCGAGCACTTTACGGTGGAACAGTTTAACGAGGACCAATACCGCACACCCTCGGTCCCTACGCAGACTGATCCAAGTAGTCACCCACCCGCGCGCTGACTGCAATCAGTGATGCTTGATTTCGGTGATCTGACGTCTAATTCGTAAATGAAACGTAGGTTGGGAAATGTGTGTCTTGGCGGTACACCACTGTGCAAAATGCACCAGTGCAGGATGATCTGTGGGGAACAGTGACGGTACTCTTTGAAGATGGTATGGATGAAAGTCTTTACGTTGTAAAACACGATGAACACTACTCCGACCTCCTCTAACGGCAGCAGTGACGGCTCGTGTTCTGGTACTTGGAATTCTTTGAACGGTATCCTACATATTTTATTCCATGCTGGGAGTTCGAGTTCCTTGTGGTCCGCCCTCGCTATATCTATTCAGAAGAAATGTGACGCAAATTAATAAACATCCAGCGGTTTGGTGCAGGGGCCCCCACCAGGGGAGAGGTGGGCCCACGATGAGCCCACTTAAAGCTTGGGGGGAATTTTTACACTAAATAAAACGAATAGTTTGGGGGGGGGGGATTTAGAATTTGCCCAAGAGCTTGGGGGGGATGTGGGCCACTGGTACGGTGAATCTGTGAAGGCCTTTTGCGATGCAACCTGCTGCTCGAGCATTTCGCTCTGTCAATCCGTACATAATGTGCATATCTGTTAGTTCGGTTTTCGTAAAACATTGCATACTCCTTTTTGGGAGATAACAGTTCAAATGACTGCGGCTATGTAAGTCTGTTTTTGTTTGATCTTGTGAATAACACCACTTATCGGCAAACGACGACGTTTCTGACCATGGGTTGTTATGCAAATCTGAATCCTTGTAATATCTCCTACCTCCCCTTAAGGTTTGCCCAAATAATCCTGTATATTTGAGCATTCACATTTAAGACTTATTGTTAGATCAGTAAAGTCTCTACTCCTGGGTCTCAACACTATGCGGAAAAAACTTATTAACAGTGAAAAATTTTCCGTCCGCCTAGGTTTAAAACACTTAAATAAAACTAGTTGGTCAGCTAAAGTTAATTTTTATTACCAATTAAACGAGTCGAATAAATGAACTGATTTTAACGTAAATAGTAATTTACTTGGTTATGCTGTCTTTTAGTTCTTAAACAGCGTCATTAAATCTAAATTATTATTTTTTAAATTTAGTTTTTGCATTAAAATGTATTGTTTACTGTTATTACATCGGTGTATTATTTTAAATTAATGAAGTTTATAACATATAAAGTACGTTTCATTCCAGCTTGGCTGTGA
This sequence comes from Parasteatoda tepidariorum, assembly GCF_982258835.1. Classification (NCBI taxonomy): domain Eukaryota; kingdom Metazoa; phylum Arthropoda; class Arachnida; order Araneae; family Theridiidae; genus Parasteatoda; species Parasteatoda tepidariorum. Next base: position 46,879,317 of record NC_141762.1, on the reverse strand, counting down.
ACGATCAAAATTTGTCTAAAATTAAATCCTTTAATCACAGGTTTTTGGACTTTTTTGTATTCGAAGAGTATCTGATAGCTTAATAAATATTTTTTTAAAAAAGCATACAAATTTTGTGACTTTTGCAAAAATTGCAATCTATTATAGTTTAGACAAAGGAATAAAAAGCAAATGATATATTATATACAGAGTGTTCCCAAAAGACATTTTTAAAATATATTTTTAGAATCCATACAAAAAAAATAGTGCGGAAGAAGTGAAACTTCGTAATGTGGAAATGAAAATAGGAAGGGGTAGAAATTGATTTTTAGTGAAATCATATTGTTTCTTTAAGACAAACTTTATTAATATTGCTTACAATTCACAATTGATTGCATCTTTTAATTATCATTTTCGAGTGGAGAAATATCCAAATCTATAACATTTACAATGGGATTATGATAACTAAAGTAAGATACGAAATGTTTGAGTTCTATTTTTTCAATATTTCTTGCAAAAACTGCATCAATGGTAGTAACCCCTTTGGTTGTTGGATCATTCCTACCATTTATAATTTCCAATCCAAATTTGTCTTTAAGGAAGGTTAATGATGTTTCAGCTTCAGGTAACGAGAAATTCACATTAAAATCTCCTGCAAAGATCACAGGCCACTCGTTGCCATGGTAGCGTTAAACGTTTAACGCAACCTTGTTGGAAGTCGCATTTCACTTCAAAAAGACACACATTGGGATCAGAAATTAATATTTAAGCGAGGAAAAAAATAAAAACACTAGAGAAAACTGATAGCGTATGATGGTTTTAATTAACAGGCTTAATTGAAAGCTGAAGATTTTTGTAATAATCGCCTCTTTACTCTTTTGTCTGCTCCCGCAATCAAACCTGCTTCCTTGCATGCACTTTCCTGTTCTCTAATTTGTTAGATTTTCATTAGTTTTTTCTTCGATTAAATGTGAGTTTGGGAAAACCATTGATTTTTGATTAAGATTATAAAAATGCATATAAAGGACGGTCATTATGTAACACCTTGTATCCATGCATTCCACAGTTCTTGAGAGGGTAAGTTTTCCATTCACAAAGCTAATCGTGAAATAAATTTAATTTATAATACAGAATATTTTTTGAAATAAATTCTTAAATTTTCTGTATGATTCTTAAATTTTATTTTAGTCATGACAAAATTCCCTCTCTACATCTACATTTATAAAATTCTTTTTTCACTTAAAAAAATCACAAGGAACAATTCTGTAGGAAAATGAAAAATATTCTTAAATTGTCATATAAAATAGAAATGTCTGCTACTTTTCAAACCGTCCCGCAGTGAACTGATCGTTAAGACACGGTTCCCAGCAGATCACCGAAGTCAAGCATCACTGGCTGCGGTCAGTGTGCGGGTGGGTAACCACTTGGATTAGTCTGCGAAGGGCAAGGGACCGAGGGTGTGCGGTATTGGTATCGTTAAACTGTTCTACCGTAAAGTGCTCGCCTTCGCGTGCAGGTCGTCGGGGTACCGAAGCGGGAGCGTAACCCTCTCTGTCAAATTTGTGGATCAAAATTGTGACGGCATGTCTTCGGATCATCCTCAGGGATGTTTCTCAGACCGTCGCCAATAGCCCGCTTTGCAGCTCTAGTGCGACATAAATGAACTACAATAAAAGCTACTTTTCAAATGTAATTTTTAATACAGAGTATTAAAGAATTTATAATACAGAGCATTTTTTGAAGTGAATTATTAAATTTTCTGTATGATTCTTAAATTTTATCTTAGTCATGACAAAATTATCCCTCTCTACATCTACATTTTTTTTCCACTTAAGAAATCACAAGGAACAATTCTGTACGACAATGCAAAATATTCTTAAAAATTGTAATATAAAATAGAAATGTTTGCTACCTTTACAATGAAATTTCAGTGTTTCTAAATTTCCATTAAGTTAACATGTGTGCCTGGTCTTACTACACTAGTAAGATAAGACCGAGTTATTGGACTTTAACTAGGAAAACAAATAATTTACATAAAAAAGTAGTACAACTATGACTTTTCGGGAATGATATATTGTACACAAGTGAAGAATAAATATTTTGATTAAATCTGATCGTTTCTGGGTCAAAGAGTTTAGCTCCAACCGGCTCTTAAATCTTAGCTACTAAGTCCTGCTCCATTTTCCCTTGTAAGTTCCTTAAAAAATTTTTTAATTACATTTTTGAAAAATTCTTTTCAAAATACTGATTTTTGTTAAATCTTAACGAAATTTTCTAAATAAATATGAAATAATAAGCTTTAGTTTATACGAACCCCCCCCCCCCGCCTCAGTTCTGTTCAGTTCGTCGATTCTAAGATTTTTAATAATTAAGCGACCTCAAAACAACTGAAGCTGTGTAAGAATTCTTAGGAAAGTTAAAGATCTTTGTATTTTCAAGCACATTAAAAACTTGTTTTAAAAATTCCTTTTATATTGCTGTTTTTTTTTTTAAATAAGCGAAATCTTCAAACTAAATAAATTAAAAAAAAAGAGCTTTATTTTACACGGAAAAATATAATTTAAACCCTCGGTAGTAGACTCAATTTGTAAGCTCGTCCCTCCGATATAAATTCATAAAGTAATGAGAATTTACTTCCTTCTACTTTTATCTCATCTTTTAAAAATAAACTTTTATTCAAAAATTTATCGAAGCTTTGACGTCCGAACTTCAGTTCCATGTTGTCTTAATGCTATTTGTCAATTCTGACAAGCCTATTTTAAGGCAGAGGGGTACGATTCTTCTTGTTTTCCAGTGACACCATCTATGGACAAGAATTCGACTTCTACACACATACGTCACATCCCATTTTACAGAGAGGATATATTCACACACCATCCACAGATTGTAATTTTTACTTGAACCAGAGCACGATCTATCTTCCAGAGGTATTGATTTGTTAAGGAAATTTGACAAATATAGTAAGCACCAGTTATCATTTTACAAAGTCTTCAGCGGGAGGGAATCGAACTCACAATCTCTTGCACATGAGCCCAATTCAGTCCCATAACTTAGCTACATAACATCCGGAATGAAAATGTCAAAATTGATGGGATTACGGAGCATTATATTTACGTAAACAAGAGAATACTAAAGGCGTTTATAAATTTCGCAAGGAATTTGAAAAAATCATAAAATTTTTTTTTCCCGTTCAAAATACAAAAATTTCTAGAAGTAACATTTTGAGCTAAAAATGTCTTAACCAGGGTGTCTACCGGTCAAAAAAATTAATCTAACTAATTTTTAAGATACAATCTTTAAAACACATCTGAAATCGTGAAACAGGAATTAGCTTTTAAAAAGAAAATATAATTAATAGAACTAGTGAAAGAGATTCTCACCAACGGTAGACACTCTGTTAACATAATTGTAAGCTCAACTGAAGAATATTAAAAAGTAGATACTAAATTACTTAAGTAAATAGAAAGATATATTTGAAAATTTTAAGCCATAAGCAATTTGAATCCACCACTTTTATCAATTATAAAAAAAATCAGCGTTTCGGGGACCTTATATGCCTAAGGTAATTCTGCCCCAGAGTAAATTCTGTCCTAATTCTACTTCGATAAAAAGAAAGTATTTTAAATGAATCGTTTTGGATTAGCTTGAGAAACATCTAGATATAAATTCGATAGACTGCATAGTTCCCATAAGATGAATATAAATGAAATGTACATTAACTGAACCACATAAATGAACACTTTTGCAGCAGTTCCAATTAATTTGCACAAAACTGTTTTAAAATAAGTTGGAAAATACGAAATTAAAATATGCAGGTACAATAGCTTAACTAATTCCTCCTCTAACCTGTTTAATGATGAATTAATTATTTTCTTTTTCTTACTTGTAAAATACCTGAACTTAAATTCATGAAAAATCCTGAACTTTGGGGCTGTCTTTCTCCCATCGTGCAAATGAATTGAAACCTGCACATGCTACTTACATCTTTGAATCTAGATTTAAATGGAATTTCAAGCCTAGAGTTTATTATTAAAATTTAATAAACTTCATTTTTAAAACTAGAATCTGAATATTGGGTAAACCAGTATTTTTAATATTTTTGTTTTTTTACAATTTAAATCAGAGTAAAAAAAAAAAAAAAGTTCAATTCAAATTCTATACATCACTTCGTAGTTAAATTAAACTGAAACAATAAAAAACATGCTTTTTAAATTTTATTTTATTTAAATCTCTGATAACAAATCAATAAGCTTTATAGGTGTGGTAAATCAATTTACTTGCTAAGACAATGCAGAAATCAACAGAGAAAACAATTTCATCAGAATTAATACTCAAAACAAATTAAGAATATTTTTAATATTGAAATAATCTTTGCTTCACTTCACTAATTCCGTTATTAAATTACTCTTTAGATTAGCAACTAATTACAGAAAATTAAATCCTATACCAAACTGTAATCCCCCATTTAATCTGTCTCCATGTTGGCTGGACAAGGGAACAGTATAATTTATTTCTAATTTAGCAATCCCTGCTAGAGAAACAGCTAGTCCCATTCCACAGGACCATCTTAATCCTGAGAGTAATACCATGGTATTATGGTGATAGTCATCAGTAAAGGCAAAGTTGCCTATATTCCCAGTATTCAAAAAGAAATGTGATCGACAAAATTTGTTGAAGAATTCAGGGAGTGGGCGAAACGGTAATGGTGTGTATGCATGTAAGCCAGCAGCCCAATAGGCTTCAGCCCCTAAAGAGAAATCTTGTGTTTGAGGACCAACACCATTCTGCGCAAATCCTCGCACTGATAATGGTCCTCCTAAGAAAAATCTATCATTTATTTTTACAGAACTATCAGCACCAATAGATTTCACCAAACCAGCCATGAAACTAAGTTGTAATACTAAATCCCCTAAAATGCACTTATTGACTTGATAATGTATTTCATTTTTCACGAAGTTCACACTTCCTCCCAATCCGGCGTATTCTTGAAACAAATGGAAGTAGCTCCCTCTCGATGGAAGAAGTGCATCATCTCTTTGATCGAAAGACAAGATATGTTTTAAAGAGGATTTGACGCTGTGTCCAGTGTCTTCTCTGATTAAAAATGGCGTTGAAGGAGAAAGACACTTCAGATCTCTCCATACTCCCTCCCAACGCAAAGTATGAACAACTTGAGGGTAGGATTCAAACAAACACTCAAATCCAATCCCTTTGATTTTTTCTTGGTAGGCACTCCATATGTTATCGTAAGTCGAACCAAAAACAGATTGCTTCAACTTTGGTTTGGCCCAATGTAAGAAAGGTTTAGTGTTTTCTATGTTGAAACCTAAATTTTTCTTGCCATAATTGAATTGGGCAGATAGAGATTCTCCTCTTCCAAGCATGTTGGGAGAAAGAATTTTAAACATAAGATTTGGTTCATTGCTTCCAGTTTCAAATACAACGTCTCCTCCGCCTCGAAAAGAACGTTTTTCTTTCAAATCAAAAGTAACTTCAAAGCCATCAGGAGAAGCGTCTTTACCACGGCTCGTGTCCAAAATGATGTCGATGCGATCGAAAGCTTCCAAAGATTCTAACTGTTGTCGTGCTCCGTGAGCTTTAAGAACTACTTCTTCCATGTTTTTTGCATGCAATAAATCACCAATAACATATTTCAGGACATCATTTTTAGTTTTGCCAATTCCTTCAAATCGAACTTTATCAACACGGGCAGGAACTTCATCCAGAGGTTTCCATTCCTCCTGGCCTAATTTTCTCATTTGAGGAGGTTCTTTGGCATGAACAACACCCATGATTAAAGCTACAAAAGTGAAAACACATGAATAAGTAATACAAATAACAAGCACAAGTTAATTTTCTAGTTTATCAAGTATTTAGTCTACTCATATTATAATAACTTTGCTGATTGTTGCACCATGATTTCAGATACTAGTCGTTTACTGCGCCCACAAAACAAAAAGTCGAGAAACACAATGACATGGTGTGTAAAAAAAAAGTAAACAACATTATAACGCAGGGTTCGTAGTTGTATTGATATTTAAAATAAAATATACTTTGTCCCCATGTGTCCCTTTTTCTAGCTTTCTGTCCAGATATTTCTGGTTTTTGGTTGCGATCAGAACATCCCATTTTCTAAAAATACCAATGGGGATTTTTAAAAATAGGTTTAAAGATTTGGATTTTTTATTTAACATCCTTTTATTATAATTAATAATTCGTGCAGAAATCACAAAATTCGATTGTTCGAATTTTGGGAACATTTACTAATTATACACATAGTTCAGATCAGATATATAGCTTTACCCACAGGTTTCATTGTTTAAACCTTTCTGGAAATTCATTCATCCAATGAAAAAAATAATAATTCATACTTTGAATTTTTATGGTGATTAAAACAGGGATCATACAATTATTTAATTTTAAAAATGATCCATTCCAATCAACGATACAGTACAGAGGTCTGTCCAAGGCAAATTTACTGCCGTTTAGGGGTATTTTCATAAATTCAGTTTTAGGAAAAACGGTAGTTTCATAAAATACCTTTACATATTTTCAAAAAATATTTAAATATTTTTGAGAATATTTTCTTATTTTACCATATTTTTGTGTTGATTTTTTAATATAATTTTTAAATTTCACAAATTATGTCTAAATTTTTACAAAATAGGTACCTCTCAAAAAAACATAGACAGACCCCTGAGTAATCATATCATTGAATTTTGAAATGATTAATTGAGGGATCATTTACTAAATTTTGTACAAGAATGTTAGTGGCATATTCATTGCGTTTTCGTTTCTTGATTCTTCAAATCCTATTTTAAAATAATTTGATTAAGAAAATCTTGAACTCAAATACAATTTTTAGTTATATATTGGTAGGAGGGAATATTAAGTAATTGATTTAGGTTATTTTTTTTAAGCAATAGTACTATAAATATTTTCCAGGTACTGATTTTAATTTGATGTGTTATAACCTGATTGAAATTTTTATTCGATTCAGAAATAGACAAATATGAAATAACACTTCACATGAATCAAGCGCTTCAAAAATAGGCGCCCATTTTCAAGACTGATGTGAATGTAAATGGGAGCCTTTTTTTGATATTTTTTATTTCTGAAGTGAATAAAGTTTTCAATCAGGTAATATATTCATACCGTTTCAGTCGTTATAATTATTCATTTATGAGTTGTTAAGTATTGATAAAATTAAGCTCAAAATTTTTCTGTTTTAAACAAAGAAATTCTGAAATTAAAAATAGTGTATTTTATTATTCTTTTACAATGAAATTAGCTTTCATTACACAAAAAAAAAATCAAATTACACTTTTTTTAGTTTGCTGTTTACGAAATAAGTCTGATAAACATATACTGTTCCAAAAAATGTCTCGATTTTTTCTTTGAGCCATTACTAAGCCTGCTTTAATTGTTGAAGGTTTGACGGCCAAAGTGGACGACATAGTATAATTAAGGGTCGATGAATGAAAATCAATGATATTCAATTGCAAGTTTCTTGACAGCGACGCAGTATATACAATTTTCGTTTGGAATGTTTGTAATTACAATACAGTAAGCAAAGTTTTTATAATAGATTAAACCATATTTAATATCCTGATTCAGCATAATTATTTTTTTTCAAATATTTAATCACGAGTAAATTCAGGAAGAATATAAATACTAAACAAAAAAATCCGAAACTTTGTACTGTGGCGTTTCCTCTATTAATTGCATCCGGATTCAGTCATGTTAATTCTATTTCAGTTACGCAGATTAAAGAAATTAAATGTAGAGCAACGAGGCGATTTAAAACTGAAGCTAACAAATTTCAAACTAACATTCTAACTAAGTGTCATCAAGCACATCTTTCTTATTGATATGTGTAAAAAAACAATTTTGTCAAAATAAAATAACTCAATTAAGAAACTGGTTAATTATTTAAAAAACAGCTTTTCTTTCTTATATATATATTTTGAATAGACTTATATATATACAGTAGGGAACCGATTATCCGGAAAGATCGGGACCATCGCTATTCCGGATAACTGATTTTTCCGGTTTCCTGAATCGCTACAAAAAGCCGTTTTTTTATTGTTAAACCCAACTAAAAAAAATTTTTTTTTTTGGGAAATAATCTTAAAAAGAAGAAAAAACGATAGAGTAATGCACTAATGATTATTTCCAAAATGATGGTAAGGTAAACATCTTTCAAAAAAGAACGAAATATCCTAAAATCTTATGAGGGAAATTTTTTTTTTTTTTTAAATGGCGGGAAAATTTATCGAATTTCGTTCCGGTTTTTTGGTTTTCTGATTTCCGGATAACGGGTTCTGTACTGTATTTTTAAAAGAAGGGTCAATAAAAGAATTATGAAATTTTTGGGGGTTGATGATCAAAAAAGTGTAGCGTTTCTTGCTCTAACCTAAAATATGCTAATTAATTTGTACTGATGATATTTACAGTTACAGAAACATACAAATACACACTTTTTTCGATGGATTTGGGTGGTTAGCCACACATTGGAAAATACAGTTAAGGTAGCTTAATTAGGAGTGCGAAAAATGAAGCAGTGCCTAAAGACTGATAACTTGCTCGAGGTTTAGCGAAAAAGGTCAAAAGTAAACTTGGCTTTAAGGAGTCGAAACTTTTGATCGCTCTTCTGTCTAAACTATTGGGACCATGTTTTGCAGATTGCAGCTACCTCACATATTCTGGGAGTCAAGAAACAAAACTAGTACAAAAAAAAAAAAGTTTATTTAGAGAAAGTACGGTTTAGAGTTTCATCTTGCAACTAACAATGTCATTAGCACTAACTAATTCTCATATTTAGAATTAAGCTCTCAAACCATTAAAATTGGGCCCGCTAGTACTTGAAAATCCAATCAAAAGTGTTCACTTTTTATTTTGTACACTTTTTGAATTAGTTTTCTTAAAATAAGTCAAATATTTTAGAATGCATAAAAGCAGCACAAACTTGTCTTAACTGTAAATAAAACTAACAAAAATAACTAGCGGATAAATAATGTTACAATTTTTAAATTTTCACTATCAAAGAAGTTAATTATGTTTATTTTTCAAAAAAGAAAAAAAAATCCATTCCCTAACAACATATTATTGTTGGCTTCAGCAACATAAAGCATGTTTTCATAAATTGTTTAGGAGTTTCGGTAATTTTGATTTTTATAGTAACCATATTTAACATGAGAAATTAGGCTTAGTAAGTAAAATGTCGAACTTCTTTTTACAATTTAATTACCTTGCTTTAGCGTTAGCGACAATGAAATCTTGCAATCACTTTCTGATTAGCTATGTAAAGGAGCTCTATTCTTGTTGACAATGCAAGCCTCAATTTGCTTCTCACCGCTACGAGAAAAATTTATCGCGAAATAATCAAAAATTCAATCTACTAGTAAAATGACTATATTGTACATTTGCAATCCTATTGTTGATCTCGTTTATTGAATATCTTGACAAACAATAAAGAGAACAATGACTTGCATAAATTCTATATAATATATTTATATTTTAAAATTTTGATATTGGTTTTTCAATGACTTTAAAAAAAAAAAAAAAACTTTTTCAGAAAAATCATCAGAATGATACAGATGAATACCTACAGTCAACCATTCAGGAAATTTAAACAATCCCACATAATAAAAATATTTTTAATGAAGCAAAACAGCAGCTTAATGGCAAACCACTTATTGTCAAACCCTGTTTGCAGCATTCTTTTAAAGTTTTATAAGTGTTAACGATGTTATGGCTAAACTAGGCAATATGGACAAAATATTAAAAACTCAATGTTTACAAAATTATTTTTTTATTGCCATTTTATTCTAAGCATATTTTCATACACTACGTTTGCCAAAAAGAAAAATTAAAACAAGTGAACTGAAAATAAAGAAATGTGCTTATTTGTGACAAGTTTAGTCCATACAAATCATTTGCTTTTTTTCAGAAAAAAGTTCCTTGATTTAAATAATCTTTTTTAATTCAACTATGCACATACATATATTTTCAAGGATATGATTTTTGAAGTGTGAAGGAATAGGAAATGTAGTTACTGCAAATGCTGAAATCGTTAAAAACCTAAACATATATGCTGAACTAGAGAAAGAATGAAATTTATAAATTTATGGATAGTCAGTATAAATCTTTAAACTGTTTGTTACTAACATTAAAATTCCATATGCAAAAGGAGTAAATAATGAAGAACAATTTGGCATGAGCAAATACGAAAAAAAAAAAAACAAACAAACTAAATTTAAAAGAAAATGAACAACTATTTAAATGTATTTTAAGACTACATGTGGAGAAAGTCAATAAAAATATTCTCAAGAATCACCATAAAAAAAAAACAACACAAAGATCAAAATTTAAAGAGTTAATATCAGTTGTAAGGATTCACAATAACGCACCATCTCAGGTGAATGCTTTGTATAAACTGGTTATCAAAACGATAGAAAAAGAATTCAAGTTAAAATAATGAAACATGTTTGAGACTGAATGATTTTTGTAGACCAGGAAAGTTTCAGACTGTAGTAAAAATAATGCAATTACTCTATGACTTTTTGTTTGATTATATTTCTATACGAGGCCTGTCTAAAAAGTATCCGACCTTTGGCCGGAAAAAATATTTCGAATACCTGACGGAGTTGGGACCCTAATCCCCTTCAAAGTAGGCCCCTTTTGCTTGCACACACTTAGCCCACCGATCCTTCCACTGCTGGAAACACCTCTGGAAGTCTTCTTTTGGAATGGTGTTCAGCTCCATCGTCGCGTTCAACATTATCTCTTCTCTACTCTCAAAACTGGATCCTTTCAGTGGCGTGTTCAATTTTGGATACAACCAGAAGTCGCAAGGAGACAGGTCTGGAGAGTAGAGAGGTTGGCGAACGGTTGTAATTCCATGTTTGGCTAAGAAAGTGTGGATCAATTGGGATGAATGTGCAGAGGCGTGCTTTTGCGACAACAATTTGGGTACGAATTTTGCAGCCACTCAGTTCATGTTCAAATCTTCACGCAAAATTGCATGTGCAGAATCTTTACTCACTCCAACCTCTTCTGCAATCTCCCGCACTGCCAAACGACGATCTGCCATCACCAAATTTTCCAACCTTTCAACATTAACTGCACTCTGAGCAGTTTGAGGCCTGCCACAACGCTGCTCACTCTCCGCTGATGTGCGGTCATCTTTGAATCGGTTGAACCGCTCCTTAATTTGTGTTACACCCATCGCTTCTTCTCCAAACACCTGCTGAATCTTACGAATTGTTTGGCTTTGAGAATCACTAAGCTTTTGACAGAATTTCATGCAGTATCTTTGCTCAATTCGTTCAGTCATCTTGCGAGAAAACTGAATCCGACGAACACTACGGACAGCACCTTACTTGGCGACCACCTGCCAGCGAGTTGCACAAGCGAACACGGTGAAAAAATTCAGTCATGTGCATTAAGGTTCCTCCTTCCACTGTGCACTAAGGCGCCGCCTTAAAGTCACTACTTTGCGCAGGAAAAATTAAGGTCGGATACTTTTTAGACAGACCTCGTATAAATTAGAGTGTGATCTGTTTTTACAACTTACTTATTAAATCAAATATTTTTTTATAAAATTCATTTTTACTTGTCAGAATTTTTTTTTGGTAATACAATCAAATGAAAGAACACACAGGCTGAATGATATCAAGCAACATCGGATAAACATATTATTGCCCATTAAATATAAAACTGAATGGGAATTATTAGCAATAAAATGTAAAAACTAAATAGATAGTTTGCTACAGCAGCAAACGTGTCAAATAGATTTCTAAAAAACTAACAATAAAAGTAACCTACACTAGAAAAAAGATAAACAAAATATAATAATTTAAGTTTAAAGTATTACATGCACTAAAATGTTATCTGTTCCAGTTTGGATTTTAAGCAACATAAGTTCAGATAGCATTTTCTGTTGAATTGTTATTCAGATAATTTTTACTTACATTAAACTTAACACTACAACAACTGACATTTTTATCTACCTAGAATGATCATAGCAGTCATTTTGACAGCAATATGAAAACGGGAATAAGTATTTTATTTTCATCCTGAATATCATTATAAAAAGTTTAAATGAGTAGTTTTTATTAATTTTAACATTCCACAGTTTTACAGTATTTTAATGCATAAAATTAGTACTAGTTTCATAAAGAATAATATAAAACTGTTGTAAAAACTGTTATAAAACTAAAAGTCATGAAAGTTAAGTAAATTGATATAATTTAGTTATTTAGACTCTCGAAGTTGATTTGCTGACAAAATGACTGCAGTGAACTTCGATCAGTCTGGTGTTAATACATTGAAAAGTGGTAATTGTAAATAAATGATTAGTCCTTTGTTTTGAATAATTTAAATTTAACAAGCAATGTGAAAAAAATCTTGTACGTAGATAATAGTACGTGAAAATATATAAAAATTGATGAAATATAAGATATCACTATAATCAGAAGATATTTTTTTTGGAAAAATAATTCTTTAATTGCGAACTTATGAATGAATGTAATGTACTATTTGAAAAATTAACGTAATTCCTGCACAATACTTCAGCACTTAAAATCGCATCATATAATGAAAAACAAAAATTTTATCAGTTTCTGCAATTAGGAATGTTTCAACAATCTAGTTAATTTATAAGTAGTTTTACAGCTTCCTTTATTGAAATATTTTAGGCCTTATATTTATAATCTCAATGGATTTACTTTCTTTAGCAAAACAAAAAGCAAGGATTGAAGAACTACAGTTCCTTCGATATGAGTAATTCATTTCATAACTATATTAATATTTTTTTTTTTACCATCATACAAAAGTTGCTGATGGAAATAGGCTAACCAGAGTTAGTAATAGGGTGCAGCTAGTATGTATTCTTGGAATATCATTCATAAATTTTGGCGAAGTCATCTTGTAACTGCATACTTTCTGCTAAAGTATTTCGAAAGTGCTTTTATCCTTACAGAATTTATTTTTCAGCTTGATTTTTTTAATGCAGCAATGCTTAGTCAAAATAGATGAGACAACAAACAAGCACACAAAAAAAGGGGATTAGGAGAAAAGATTTTATTAAAAAAAAGAGGTAAAAGTTTACAACAATATCATACGAGGTTTTGTTTTTTTATGACATCTTCTAACACATGATGCAATGTTTACAAATTATAGCAAGAGGGAATACAAGTCATTTAGAAAACTACAGATATTTTAAAACTGAACCTCCACCAAAAATAATGGACAAAAGTGTTGTAAAATAAATTTTATTAAAAAAATTAAGTCACAATAGAAGAAAAATTAGTAAAGAGATCAAGTACATACCTGATAAGATCAACCGGTTGACCTTAGAAATGTTTACTAATTAACTTCCGGCTATTGATTTCTATAATCTAACTCTAGCCGTAGCAAGTCACTGAAGTCACGAATAGATTTTCTGGAACGTTTTTGCTGCATGCTATTTAAGCAACTTTGTGGAAGTTGGGAGAAATTTGATTAGTAAAATTTTTATGTCAGAACATATTTCACCAATCAATTCATGGATGCGCATGAACCATATGTATAAAAAATGGCCTTTAAGGAAATTTCTTTGAAAAGAAGTTGTTTCACCATAACTTTAGTCAGATGAAAATAAGAAGCCGAAAGCGTTTCCCATCTGGAATATAACGTATTCCTGTTACATTCATTTATGCTTCCTCTCTACCTACTTTTTATGTCGCTGTTTTAAGTTGATAAAGTGAAATGTTGTTGATAGTTGATTTTTTTGAATGTTAGAAAAGCACATGGTTTAATATCAGGAAGAAAGATAATTTAAATTATCTGACAGTTTTATGACTTAGTACGTGTAAAAATGTGTAATGACATTTCTAGCTTTTAAAATTTGTCATCTTAATATTTACTGGATCAACTATCCAAATTTGTTAAATTATATATAATGTGATTCTACATTTTTGATCCTCGGTATCTTTAAAAATTATGTCTTTATGCGATATTTTTTATATTCGTGTGTAGAATAACTTCAAAGTATATCTATACTATTTTTTAATTGAATTTGATTTATTTTATTACTGATATCTGTCCTGTCTTGTCATAATACCTGAATGCTATACCTCTAATCGCATCTGAAAGTTTTTGTGTTTCCAATTCCTAATTTATTAGCATAATCAAACTTAATAATTATAATTCATGTTTTAGAAATATGTTTTTTTTATAATTATTATATAAGTGATGTCAATCCATTTTAGGTTAATATTGTCTTGTAATAATGCCTGGAAATTCTAATGCTCAACTTCCAACTGCACCTAAAAGCTCTTTGGTTCGCTCGAAGAGCTTGCGATTGACTACCTCGCGACCTAAACTGGAGCAGTCTGGCACAAGTACTTTAACGAGACATGGTAGCATTAGAGGCCCAAAGACTCAAAATCCTGCATTGTCTTCTTCCAAGCCCTCACTTTCAGTTTTCAAAAAGCCAGCATTAAAACCGAAACCATCTTTTAGTAGTTCTAAAAGCAATGACCAGATAGAAAACTCTGCAAAAACACATTCAAATGCTGAGGGTGACTCTCGGAAAACCAACATCAATTCTCCGATCAAACACTCTGATGGTAAAGGTATTCCATCGTCAGATTCTCATTTAACTCCATCTGAATCGCCAACTAGCTTACATAGTGATAAAAGTCATTCTCAAGATGGAAGTTCTTGGTGCAACTCTGATCTTGTGTCTCATTTGAAGAGGCTAACTGAAGAACATGAGAAACTTCAAGTAAGCATTATTAAGTGTTATTAAATTTTCTCTTTTTTTTTTTAATCATTTACTTTAAATCTTGTTCCCCTTAATTTTGTTTATTTATATTTAAAATCAGGATTTCACAGCAGTGAACCTTTTTAAACCATCTTTTAAAGATCATATAGCATAATTAAAGTTCTTTGTTTCTATTAAAAGATCTTACTTATAAACTCTATGGCAGAATTTTTCGAGCTTTCTGCGACTTACCTTTCTAATACTAATATCTTTCTACAAGATACTTTTAAAAATAAAAATATGTTATATTTTTTATTATGGGTGATATTCTCACATTTTGTAGGGGAAAACACACTGATTATTTCCTTTTTCGTATTTTGTAAATCGTCATCACATTAAAAAATCATGAAATCTGTAACAGTAACTAATGAAAAAAAAAGATCAACGACGAAATCACACGAATTGAAGGATGACTTGGTTACTAAATGGGTTACTAAATGCGTGTTTTAATTTCGAGATTTGGTTGTTGTAATAAATAATACTCTATAAAAAACATATTTTAAAAACTATGTGGATATTAATAGTAATGTCTGCAGAAAAGAAAACCAAATTTTTTACTTTATTATTCTTTATTTTTCATTTATTATCAAATGAGAATAGAAAAATCACATGATTTTTTTCTTCCCCCAACGATGAGCGAGGAAGGCATCTTTTGAACAGAATTCTGAAGAAAAGATAAAACTTTTGAAAATTGCTTCAGAAAAAATAACCAAAATTTGTTACTTTCCAAAAGAAAAATTTTTCTGCGAGAACTGTGTAACTTTCTGCGACAATGTTGCCATGTCATCACAATTTTGCCACAGGGCTTATAAAATGATTGTCTAATAGCCGTAGAACCTTAATTTTGATTAATACTAACTTTCTAAGAAAAAAAAAGCTGAGTTCCATGAAAATAAATTTGATTTAAAAATATATGAACTTGAATAAAGTCAACATAATCTATTTTGATGAACAGAGTAACTGAAAGTAACAATAAGATTATATATAACAAGTTTCAGAACTGACTTGCTTCCACTCTACAGCTGTTTTTGTGGAACTCTTTGTTTCTGCTAACATCGACAATTATAACTTTCAATGTAATGCTTGGGTTGTACTTGTGTTTGAGAAGATTATAGACGTGATATCGGCTGCTCTAGAGCAGCAGATCCCAAATGATGTTCGGTGGAGCCTTGGGGTTCTGTGAGTTAGAGTAGGTTTTAAAACCAGTGATGAGTTTTGAAACCTCCAATTATACATATCTAACTTATCCTGATCCAACCTATATTTCATTGTTTATTTTATCTTTCGGTTTCTTTTATGAAATAATTTCAAGTAAAATACTAATGAAATAGAAATGACATTTTTTAAAAGGAAATCTATTTCTAATAACACTTTATTGAACAAATGATGAAAAGATTAAGCATTTATAAATCATTGCATTAACGTTTCCTATTGTGCTTTTCAAATAAAAAGTAAAATAATTAAATTCTTTTATAAAAGTAATATGTTTCTTTAACCATTTTCAGCATTTGTATCAGTACTTTTAAGTTTTCATCTTGTAGTAAACCATAATTAGACACATTTTGTTCGTTTTCTGTTTATGTATACACCGAACACAAATTCATAACTATACTAGATATAGAACAAGAACTGCTAATCTAACTGTTGGATATAAAATCTGACTTGATTTTATAAGGATAAAACGAAGAATAATCTTCATTCCTCTAATTAAATATTTTTAAAATGGTCTTTTATATAGCTTATAACCTTCACAATGACCTTAATGAGCTTTATTTATAAAGTTAGGGCTCTTCCAAGGAGTGGTTAATTACTTAGGGTTCCGAAAAAAATTGGGAACCTCTGATCTAGAAAAGCAAAGGTTTTGACTAAATACCTTCTCAGTTTTTTGTTAAGTGTAAGTGCAATTTTCTGGTATAAATTTGTCTGCAATTTACTTCTTTGATGTTTTTTTAAGGTTAAGGAACTACCCAGTTGTTCTGATTGGTCGTGCATTTTCATATTAACTTTGAATCATTGTGATTATGAAAAATCTTTCTCCAAGTTCCGGTGCGATTGCCTGGCGTAAATTTACTGCAATTCATGACACTGCTGTTTTTTTTGTTTTTTAAAGTTTAAAGAATTACCTAGATGTTTTTTAAATCTATATAAGTAAGGAAATTACACAGATTGTACACAGTCAGTCTATGCATGGATCATACTTGTCAATCAATGTATGGGATAAATAAGGAATATTAAAATTAATTTTGAACTGATGCTTAGTGTATCGGCTGTTAGACTATTATCTAGATGCATTTTTTTAAACAGTGTATGGTGTGTAATGACAAAAGTATATTTGTCATATGTGAAAGGATTAAATATAGTTATGAAGATAATTTTCTAATTAAAGGCATTTATTTTTGGTTGTTTCCACTGAAACACCACTGAATTTAGGGAATGATTGGCCCAAACCTAAGCACAATTTTATAAGGAAAAAAAATAAGATACACCTTTTATAAGTGAGTAGCATTAAAGTGTCCATATTTTGTAATATTTATTTGTATTTGGGGATGTGATGGAAGTGGCATCAAAGAAAATAAACTAAATATGGTTAGCATTGAAAAAAAATCACCATTAAATTGATACAGATAGATGACCAAAGTTTGAACACAGATTTAAACACTTTTCTACTGCAGAAAAAAAAAAAGATGTTATAACCTCTGTGTGCCAACAACAATTAAAATCGTCGTCTAAACTTGTGTAGTTCTCGCCCTTATCAGTTGAAGTGCTCGATAAAATTCTATTATAGCTGGTTTCTCAAAACAACAACTTTAATTTCTTTTATAAACTGTCATCCAGTTGAAAAACCTTGATTTATCTATCTAACATTAACCTTTACAAGCTCTTAGCTTGTAACTTTTTATGTTTGTTGTGATTTGATGAAAAAATATTTTTCTATTAAAAAAGAAATATTTTTTAAATATTCTTAGTAACTACAAATTTTCAGTATTAAACAAATAGAAAATGTTTAAATAAATATGAAACATATTTTCTTTCAACTTTGAATATAGGTAATAAAGTATAACTGAGAATAAATTTTGTTATGAATTATTTTGAAAATTTCATATTGAATTTTTTTTAACCTACAGCATTTCCTGTATACAAAATTTTATTTTAAAGCATCCATGTTTAAAATAATGTTGCGTATGTCTCTTGCTTCTTATTTTAATTTTGTTTTCTGTAATATGTGTTTCTTTTAAAGGTTGAATATGCAAGACAAAGAATCCAATTACTTGAAAATGTCAGTGTACAGCCTGTTTCGAATTTGAGGCGTGATCAACAACATTTATCACAGTCAGATTCCCATTTAGCTTCTATTCCTGAAAATTCTGCTGATGCGGAGAATGGACATCAGTCTCAGACAGAAACACTTGAAGCCGCTGTTCAAAATTTTAAAAGTGAAGTTATTCGTCTTCAAGAGGATAATCGCAAATTGCAGAGGAAATATTGGGATCAGGTAAGACTGCGACTAGTATTTTAATACATTGCATTTAATGCTGTGATAAAACTTAATGGATTATGTAACAATTTACTAAATTAGTCATTTACATAGCAAAATATGTTTGTTTTAAGTGATTGTAGACACTTAAGCTTTTTTCTATTAATTTTCACTTAAAAGGATCAGGAATTTCCCTCACTTTTTAGTTTGAATTTTTCTAGTACCATTTTTAGTTACTGGAAATAAGGTATATTTTTTTCAAATTACAGGAAAAAAATGTACATATTTTTAATTTTAATCAAGTAATTTTTGAGGACTTAGTATAGTACACTTAATTTCCTTTTTATGTTATTCAACTAAAATATTCTTGTTGGTATTAAAAATTTGATTTTCATTATATTTGATTTTAAATATTTTTGTTGCTCTTGTAGGTATGTGTTAACTCAGCTTTTAAAAAATTGATGTTTGAATCATAAATAATAAATCTTAATAATCTGGAGTCTTAAGCTGTGTTATTGTTATAATTAACAATAAAATGCTTTTCATTGCTGAAAAATTATAAATGTTTTTAATAGAAATTACTGTGTCATTGTAAAGATACTTGAAATAGTTATTGTAGCTTTAATAATTATACAAATTGAAGAATAAGGAAATAATCTGAGAAATTTACTTGTATGAATTTTCAAGCATTGCACATTAATTAAAATCCATTCATTGTTAAACTTAAGTTCATTTGTAAAATTTATAGAATTTAATATTACTGAAAGTAAAAGTATTTAATATTTAAAATAAATAAATATAATCCAAAAGTTGTGTTATTTATAAATACTTCAATTAGTATTATTATAAATATAAATAATTTTGTTCTCAATGTTTGGCTCATCTATTTGGCCAAATACTTTGTTTTTCCCTTTGTCAAACTGAGTATTCAGTTTTGTGCCAAGCATTTTTGCATTTCTTGGAACTAAAGTATTTTATTCAAATATCTTAGAGCAATAGCTAATAGTATGTATTTATTGTTAATATTTAAAAATATGATTGCTTTATCTTTTTTTGTTTAAAGAGTTTTGTTCATCTAATGTTTTTTTCTTCCTTTTCTCAATAACTTTATAATTTAAATTTTATAAAATTATTTTACTTTAGATTCTCAATTCTGAGCTTGTCATGGATGAATCTTGTAATGGAGCATCCCTGGAGATTGTAAATCTTATTGACAAATTAGATGAAAGAGAAAAAGGTAAAAATAAGCATTTGAAAGAAAAAAAATTAAATTGGACTGATCTGAACATTATTTAACTTTTTTTTGTAGTTTGAATATTTATAACACATTTTGCTAATTTCTGTTTTTTTATTTTTAATACTTTTTATTCTAAATTAAGAGATAATAGATAATCTTTACGACATGCTCTGCTGTAAAGGCTTTGTAAGGTTATAATAAACTTAATAAAAATTAAAGTTTTAACATTAATACCTTTAAAGTTTAATTTTTGTATACTATTTAAAATGTTGTTCAAAGCTTTTTGAATTCTGCAAAGTTTACTTGAATCAATTTTTCATGTGATGTAATTTTTTGCCTATGTAGTTTAATTGTCAAATTATGAAAACTTTTTATTTCTTATTTCTCCAAAGCATTATCAGTGGAAATTTTATGATTGAATTTTTCAGAACTGCATGAAGCCACAGGAAAAGTACAAGAATTGGAAAATCATTTGGCTGGTTCCAATTTAGAACTTCAACAGTGTCAAGATGCTCTTTCAGATCAACAACGAATGTTGGAAGATGCGAATGTTCAACGAGAAGAATATGGAAAACATCTGAGGGAATTGAGATCTGCATTGCTGGAGGCTAAAGACCACATTGACTTTTTACAAATTGAAAGATCTACGTCGGCTGAAGCCTATCAGGAAACAGAACAATCTTTATTAGCCACTAAAGCAGAATTAAGTAATGAAAAAAGTAAGAATATTGATATGATGGACAGAACAAGGAAGCTGTATGCCAAAATAAAAGATTATGCGTAAGTTTCATTTTAATTAATTTTTTTAGTTTGTTAAATATGTTTGTGGTGAAAACCATATGTGTGATGAATTTTTGGCTAAACCATTAAACCTTGCATTCAATTCAATCCAATTCTGTATGTTGCATTTAATCTACTTCAATTTTATTTTTGTTTGTTGTTGAGCTTTAAAGGTTAAAATTATTCATTGCTATTTGCATCCATACAAGAATTGAAACTTGAAGTGTTCAATCCAGCTTGCCATTTGGTAAAGTAGCATCAAGGGTAAAGTTTTTAATATTTCATAGATTTCTCTTTTTAAACTAAACAAACTTTAAGACTGAATAGGATGGAACTAGAAACACTTTTTAAGAGTAAATAATATATAAATATGTAAATAGTGGTTCAGCAAAATCATCTTATGCAATGGTTTAGTATTAAGGCAACATCAATAGTCAACAATGCAATATTAATAAGACAATTTTTTTTTTTTTTTTTAGTAAAAGCCCTTCTAATTGGAGGAAAGTTCAGTTAAATAGATAAATTAGATTTTATTTGATTTGCATTTTATATTAAAGAGCAAACTATTCTTTTTATATTTATTATGAAAATCTAACCAATCATCTTTTTTATTTTTAAAATTTAAGTCTTCAGAATTTTAACCAATTTCATCAAGGAATTACATTATAACTTTACAGTTATTTTTAAACCAAACTTATTTTCCTTATTGAAAAATTGTGAAAATTTATTGAGTTTTCTTAAGAAAAAGCGCTTTTTTGTTTTCTAATATTACCTTGTATGTAAGACAATCTTTTTAAGTATTAAGTATCTTTGCCCTTTGAATAATTGAATTTTGGAATATTCTAAATATTATTGGTAAAAAAAAAGAATATATATATATATATATTATATATATATATATATATATATATATATATATATATATATATATATATATATATTATATATATTTATATATATATATATATATATTATATATATTTATATATATATATATATATATATATATTATATATATATATGTATATATATATATATATATATATATATATATATATATATATATATATATATATATATATATATATATATATATATATATATATATATTGCAGTCTATTAATATTATAATCTCATATTTATATTTAAGTAAAATGACTCAATGTGACAAGTAATCATATCCAAATATTGTAAGTTTGTTTATATGTAATAATAGAAATGTTTAGGTTTTTGATTGTTTACATTGTAAACAAATTTTAGTTCTGCAGTTGTGTTTTAATGCTCATGTTGATAAAGTTGCATTTGAACCGTTTTCATTATTTTGTGTGCCATGTCCCATTACTAGCTGATATTTATTTAATTGATACATTTAATTTAGTCTTGTCTTATTTTTTTATGATTTATTTACTGACTTGAAAATCATATGTTTTGAAATTAACACATATAAGGCTGAGACATATAAGGAAAAATTCTATAAAAAAATGTTAAAAAATTTGTAATTTTAGTTAAAATTTTTAAACACTTTTAAATGAATGCAGTGTTTTCATCATAGAAAAAATATGGGTGAGAATTTCTCACCCTTTCTCAAAAACAGGGTACAATTTCAAAAAGCTAAGTGAGATTTCTAAAAACTAAAAAAACACAAAAACTCTTGAAAGAAAAATCATTTCTTTAATTATGATACATTTTTAACATCTATTTTTTAAAGCATTGAACATTTTTTGTGCATCGTCATAGAAGATTTTGCCTTTACAAGGTATTTGTCCATCTTATGTAAAAAATTTGAGCGTCTTACATGAAGAAACCTTACCTACGGTAAACACGTGGTTACAGAGAAATGTGTTGTGAAAGGGGTTCCGTGGTTGTGTTCTGTTGTTTGAAAAGGTTCTGAACAATACTGGTAAATAGAGAAGCTAGATAACGGGACAGATGTTGAAAATCCAGGAAGAAAAGTGAAACTGATTTTATTCTAAATGGCATAATTCGAAGCTTTTTCCAAAATGCAAGAAATTCACGAATTTTGAAATTGATTTATAAAATGGGCGAATTGCTCGCGATAATCATTTTTTAATGCGAGAAAAGAAAAAAATGTGCAAGATCCTCGCGTTCTCGCGCTGTAGTGAAAACACTGGAATGGAGCAATTGAAATATGAAAAAGATGAAATGAATCCCTTTACAATCTATGAACAAGCAACTAGAGTTTTTGGAAATTAAGAATTTATTTTTTAAATTTTTCTATCTTTTAAATTCTTTATTTTTCAAAATTCCAGTTAATTGAAGAATATCCTTTGGAATTTTTTAAAATCATCACTTTCTTTTTGCTTATATATCTTCAGATTGACAAATAAATTTTGTTAAGGACCTGAAACAAAAAGTAATTGAGTAAGTTTAAGAATTAAAAGTGATTTTTCTATTTTGACCCTTAGTAATATTTTAGGCCTGTTTTTAAAATTTGAGATGAAAAATAATCTTTAGATGTGTAATATTTGTTTTTTTTATTTTTAAAGAAAATCTGAGATGAAATAGTGCCAGCTGCTGTGCTGGAGGTTTTCTGTTTAATGGGACTACAAGTACTTGTTACATTAAATATTAAAATTGATAAAGTGAGGTTTTATCAAAAGTTATAAAAGCTTATTCACTATTAAAACCAATTTTACTGTATTTTTAAAGACCATAAATTTACCAAATGCTTTAGTATTTAATGGTGAACTTGTATTAATGAGTATTTTGATGATAACTATCATTTATTAATAATTTTTTAATCCTTACTGAACCTTTTGTTTTTTTACTGAAAATGTTAAAGCTTATGCTTTGTTATATTGAATTGTTAAAACGTGTTTGTATTTTTGCAGATTGCAAGTTCAACTACTTAGAGCAGAATTAGATCGCACACAAGGAAGTTGCCGTGATATGCTTCTGAGCCAAGGAGCTGAGCTCACTATGATATCTATGCATTTATCACAGATTTCTATGAATGCACATACCATGCTAACTGCTGCTGCAGATTTTGCAGCTACTGAATTGTCTCTACAGAAAGAGGTAATTAAATTTTTTAACCACCTCTCCAAAAAGTGATACATTTAAGATGTTTGATATTTTTTATAAAAACTGGCAGTGGAGTGGGGTTGTCAATCATGCTTCCAGGGTTCTGGAATTTCAGGGCAAATGCAATTTTACTGCATTTTATTTTAAAAATTAAACATGAGACAAAAGTATTATAGTAGTTAATACCATTTACCTGGGAGCTGAAGTGATGTAGAGTAGTGTTCAGCAATTTCATTGTATCTTAGAGATATTCACGAGACCTGCCGCTTTGCAATGCCGTTACCTGATGCCTAAGTTGCTACAGGAAGATTTTTCTTGGCATTATGGCACGTTTATAATGATTTAAGATCAAATATGAAGGTGGGTTTCTTGGTTTCAATTCATCTCTTAAGATTGATCTAATGTGAATTACATTAAATCTGAATTTTCCATGTGAGTTGATTATGTTATTTTTTAATGTTCCTTTTTATATTAAAATTTTCAAATTGAAATCTAAAATTGAGGTGCACGTAAAATAATCGGAATCTCAGTGGAGTCGGAGCTTTAGTGTAGTATCTGGAGTGGGTAACTTTGATAACTTTTGCATTGATAACTTTTCAGCTCCGAATTCATTGTTTTTTTTAAACAACTTGTTTAAACAATTTTTTAAACAAGTCATTGTTTTTTTTAAAAATTTTTGAAGTGAGATTTTTATTATAAATTAAATAATAAGAATCTAAAATTTTTAAAAAAAATTATTGAGAAGAAATTTATTAGTGTTCCCAAGAAAGGACCCTTTCCTAATATATGGAATAAACTTCAGTTCTATTTATATGTAATATGTTCTTCTGTTTAATAAATTATTTATAAATTTTTCTAAAATGGAGAAACTAAATTTGTTAAATTATAATAAAATATCAAATTTCTTAATATTACTTGTTGCTTTTAAAGCAACTGTCTTTTAACAACAATTACCTTAATTTTCACTTATTTAAGAAATAATTTTTTTTTCAATTTATGATAATTATTGTTAACTTTTGCTTTCATTTTTACGTTTTTAATTTGTCTTTTGATAGTGTATCGTTAGATGAAGAGATTAATCTCCCAAACTTCAGTGATCAAAATGTCATCAATTATTCAAAATTATATGAAGAGTTATTTTAAGTTTAATATTCTCCTTTCGATGGCATTTATGGATAATGTTTTAATTCCAATATGTGTAATATTTTTACTAAACTGGAAAATACAACTGTGTGTTGTTAATAAAAGTTGCTAATTCTGGGCAAGTCAGACAATTTTTTTGCCTTTATTTTTGCTGTAACTAAAAGGATGGAAAGTTTTTATGTAAAAAACCAAATTTTAAAAATATCTGGATAGTAATAAATTAAATTGGTAGTTGTATTATTAGGTAGATACGGGCAATAGACTTTATAGAGTGAGATTGTGTCTTGAATTGAATAAGAGCTTTATACGGGCAGAAAAGTGATGAAACAGTAATTTATTTGTAAATTTTTCATATTGTGCAATTGTAATTCTGGAAACTAGAGTTTGCTTTTTTTTAATACTAATGATACCTTGTTTGTATGAATAACGGCTATTTTAAGCGTATTTTTTTATTTAAAGATAAAAGAAATTCTGCCTAATCTGAGTTTACCTCTGTACTAATTAACTTTGATTATCAGTACTATACTGTATTTATTTTTCTTTGTTCCTTATTATATAAGCCACTGAGTTATCATTGTGAAGCATAAACTGGGTTTTGATTCTCACTGGTGGCTTGTAGCCTACCCAACTTCAAATCTCTGGTTAATACAGTTTCTGGGAAGTAAAGGAGACTTGTGCACAATGTTAATTACATTGCCACAATCATGTAATAGGTTGTGAAATTGTGGAATTTTAATCTCCATGATCTTCCTGGTTAATAATAGGCTGTTACTAGGATGTTTTTTTAACCCTCTTTTTATGCAGGTAATTTTATTTAATTGCTCTAAAACTAATTTGCTAATGGTTATTTATTTTCTTGTAGATGTTAGAAGAAATAATGGCCGATTTGGATAGCGAAAGTGACAATAGTTTTTCTCAATCAGAGCAAAATGGAATTTTAAAATCTGATTCACATATTTCAAATTTGGCTGCATCATCTCAGGACAACATTAAACCAGAAGATAAAGTTCTTGATATTCATAAATCCTTGCCAGATATATTTTGTAGTGAGCCTATTAAACCATTGCACTCTCCTGCTGCAAGCGAAAATGAACGCCCAGTTTCTCTTGTACAGTCTATGGTTAGGGCTTATGAACAAACAGCCAAAAATGATGCAAAGCTACCTAAACAAAACATGTCTAAATCTTTTTCGGAACAAAATTCTGATTCTGCCAAGAGTTCGATAGAAAATTTAAGTAGCATAAATGGAGATTTCAGTCATATAAGCTCAATAAGTAAAGATTCCTCACCAGTAGCAAGTAGTGCATTCAAACCTATTGGGATGGCTACTGCATTCCGTCCTGTAAGGCAACGTAGTTTAGAATCTGAAATTTCTCCCATAGAGAATATTAATTTTGAAGAGGAGAAAAAAACATCTGTTGAAACTCAGCTAAACCAAATGAACAGTTTGATTAAAAAAGTTGGAAAAGTTATTGAACTGACACAAGAGAAATTTTTATTGAGAATGAAAACTTTAATTGAAGAAAAGTAAGTAAATTTTTTATGTATTTGAAATTGAACTTTATTTTATACCTTGTGTTGCCCCTTGCATATACATGGTTTCTACAGATCTTAGTGTTTATTTTAACCTTACAATGTTAAAAGGATAAAGTGAAGTAAGACAGTATAGCTAAAATTTAAAGGACTGTTCATCCTAGAAACTGCACATTTAATCAGATATTTATTGTTTAGTTGTGTACAATATATCATTCCTGACAATTCATAGATGTACTGCTTTTTTTTATAAAAGATTTTTTTTTGTAGAAAAAGTCGAATTCCCCGGTCTTACCTGGGGTACAAATGTTAACTATGGGAAATCTTGAAATACTAGAATTTTAGTGAAGAAAGCTGCAATCATTTCGATTTTAATGGAAAATTATGCATGTAATTTATATGTGATGTAGTCAAGGCCATATTGCTGAGGGCAAAACCAAACTTTGTACAAGAAATTCTAGTGTTTATTATATAATTCTATGTAAAAACTACAATTTTGTTTAAAGGGTTTTTGTTTATTTTTGTTTTTGTTTACAAATTCTACAAACTCTGAAAATAAGGCTTTTTGTGCTTTGAGAAAGGAGTGTACAATATATTTTGTCCTGGAACCTATAAAACTTTTGTTCAGCCTTAGATCTAGTTGTCTTTTTCTTCCTTTGCACTTTAGCTTTTAAAAGCATAGCATAGACTCACACCAAGAGTGTGGGGGTGGAGCTAGATAGTCCCCATTCTTAATCCAAGGGCAAAAGTTATCAATGTAGAAAAGTTATTGAGGGGAACACATTTTCAGTCTGTAGAAGAGATAAAAATAATGACAGACTTTCTGACAAAGATGATACCTAATGATCTGCAACACTGCTTTCAACAGTGGAAAACTCGTAAGCAGCGATGAATTGATAGGGAAGAGGAGTATGTTAAAGGGGAACTAAAAAAAGTTTTCATAATGTTTTTAATCAAGTTAATTTTCAAGACTTGACCGGTTATTCGATTGTCACCTTTCCCTCTCTCTATATTTCATTTTATTATAAAATGTTGTTTGATTCTATCATTTAAAACAAATTGAAATTTTATTTATCATAGGAACAGTATCATTATCATAGGAACAGTATCTAAGATGAATTTGGCTCATATAAAAATACAGCAATATGAGCTAGCAGATTTGAATAGTAATGATATTTTAATTATTGTAGACCTTATAAGTTGAACATTTTAATTTTTGCTAAATGTAAAAAAAAAATATTTTATGTACATAAATTTTAGTTATTAATATATAATGTTTGATATTAACCTTTAAATGACTTTAAAATCTTATTTATAACAACATTATTATAGGAACAGTATCCAAGATGAGTTACGCTCTTGTAAAAACAAGCAGTATCAGATGCAAGCAGATTTAAATAATAAAGATATTTTGATTGAAAGATCAAATGAAAAATTCAAGCAGCTGTCATCAGATCTGAAAAAGAATGAAGCTGAATATGAGGAAGAAAAAGAGGTTTTTTGAAAATTTTTAGCATATATCTAAAATTCCATTTTATTTGTCCATAGTTTAATTACAAGTGTTACAAGAAATTATTTTGAATTTTTAGAATTTACTTTCGAAAAATACAACTTTGACTGAAGAGATAAGATGTTTAGAGGCTGTAAATACGGAACTCAATCAACAACTGACATTAAAACTTGAAAAAAGTTTTTCTGAGTCTAATCATGGTTTCCGAACAAATGCGGAAGATATATGTGATAAATTGACATTAAAACAAGAAGTAAGAATTTTTGTAATCTGTTTTTAATAATTATTGCACTAGTTCTAAGAAATCGTTATTATTTTGCATTTATGTAATTAAAGACTACAAATAGCAGCCAATATCTAGAAATAATGCCCAGAAGATATATTCAGGTTATTTGGGATTGTATAATTTAAGGTTACTATGAGGCTTCTCTCATTTACTTCCTGAATTACTTTGCATTTGTTATAGTTAAGTCAATAATTTCTAAAAAATTTTTTTATAAAATATATGAATTAAATTATTGCAATTTCTTATAAGAACATTTTGTTAATGTTCTCATAATGAAATTAAAGATTTCCTAGATTTGAAAAGCAATAAATTGTACTTGAAAAGAGTGTAAACTTAATACACAAAATGTGTCACAAAATAATTAAAAAAAATCAAATAAAAAGTAATTTTATTCATTAATATTTGTATATCAGTAAAACTTTTATTCAGTTGGATGCTAATTATCCTGCGTGTGATTATTCAGCGTCCTTACTGGCCAATTTAGAAAATTAGAAGCTGGTCATTTTTTAAAACTTGCTGTAGTAGGTGGAGCAGTAAAAAATGAAGAATGTTAAAACAGTCATCTGTACATTCTGATTCGTATTTTTGCATCAATCATTTATCTTGATTTTGTCCAAGCAGCTAAAAAATAGTTTAGCTTTATGTAAAAATAATTTCAATGCTCAACAGTTCATGAGAATATCTAAATTAATAAAGAACTAAAATATTTTATGAAATACAGGGTGGTTTTTGTTACTGATATTATAGGATTGTTTAGGTATATTTTTTTAATATTCTTTCTTCTTTTGTTTGCAAATTAAGAAATGTTAAAGTCAAGATAGTGTATAAGTGAATAAAATAAAATATTTTGCCTTTTTCAGATTGCAAAGCTGAAAGCCATAATAGAACAAAAGGAAAAACTTCTTCAACAGTTATCACAAAAATTTAGTCGTACCAAATTAATTCATGAACAGAACTTGAAACAAGCTGAGAAAGAAATTGAAATACTAGATAATGTTATTCTCAAAGTTTACACTGTAAGTTGTTTCCTATTTACTTATTTTAAGAATGATTTGTGTACTTATTTTTTGTAAGTCCAGAATGAAATTTTTATTTTCCTATTTTGTTTTAACTGAAAAGTGTTGGAATATTTTTATGTGAAAAAAAACAAACATTAAAGTAGCTATTGTTTTTAATGAGGGTATTTTTTTTTGACAAATAACATTTCAAAATACAAAATTAATTTTCTTTATATAATAATTTTAAGTTTTATCTAGTCATAACCTACTCCCGAAGGAACAATACGGCTTTAGGACAGGACACAGTACTACTGATCAAGTACTATTCTTTGGACAGCGAATACGTGATGCCCACAATCACCTGCCCACAAAACATACTGCAGCTGTCTTTTTGGACTTGTCTAAGGCATTTGATAGAGTTTGGAAACAAAAACTTATTGTCAAACTCTTTACTTTCTTCAAAATTGATGGATTTGGCTTGCCATGGATTACTGATTTCTTGAAATTCAGACTTTTTAACGTCAAATTCAACAATGTTTTATCAGACACCTTTACTCAGCGGCAGGGACTTCCCCAAGGATCAGTTCTCAGCCCAACTCTGTTTTCTTTGTTTCTGGCTGGCATTGAGAGGGTCATTTCGAAGCAATGTGAGGTAGGACTATTTGCTGACGACATCGTCTTATGGTGCTCTGATTCAGACATCAGCAATATCGAGAATCACCTTAATCTAACTTTAATGCAAATTCAAGAGTTTGCAAAGTGCAACAAATTGACCTTTAATCATTCAAAATCATCTGTTAGTTTCTTCACTACTAACAAACGACTCTACAGATTTCAACCCAATATCCTACTGAATGGCCAAACTCTACTTGTTGAAAAACACACCAGCTACTTGGGCTTCATTCTAGATCCTGAACTCACCAACAATAAGCATATAAACAACTTAGTGTTGAAAAGTAGAAAGAGACTTAAAATCCTAAAGTATATTGCTGGGCGAGATTGGGGCACTGACGCTACTACCTTAAGAGCCACATATTTTGCACTCATCAGACCAATCCTGGAATATGGAGCACCAGTCTATAGTTGTGCATCTGCTTCAAATCTCCAACGTCTTGAACGAGTCCAGCTTTCTGCTGCTCGCATTATTACTGGACTCAGAAACAGTTGTCCAAATGACATTGTCTTGTTTGAGGCCGACCTCCAGCCTCTAGGTCTCAGAAGAAATTATCTCCTTACTAAATACTTTAATAAGCTCTCTAGCCTTGGACACCAAAACAGAACAGCAGATTATCTACAAAGGTGGAGCAGCAACCAAAGACTAAAGAAGAACAGCCCGCTTAGCCAAGCCGTAGCTAACAACGTTCTTGCTGGAAACGTCGAGGATTGCCTTAATAAACAATTCATTGACCCAACTGAAGGACTAACTGGTGTTTATTTCCATCAACACCTTTCTTCACAAGTTAACAAGAAGCTGGATCACCCGGAATTGCTTAAGCAACTTGCTTTAGAGGTTATTAATACCATCCCCAAACAATCAATACTGGTGTACACAGACGGAAGCAAGACGGACACATCATCATCTGGCAGTGGTGTCTACATCAAATCAAGTAATTACTCCCTCAACATCTCCAAAAGGAATCCTGATTTCTGCTCGGTGTTTAGAAGTGAACTCATTGCTATTGATACTGCCCTGGATTCTCTTCTAACACAACAGGATCAAAATAACATCTGGATCATGGGTGCAAGTCTTCCGTCTCCAGGACGGATTTCCGTCTTTCGAAAATGTCCGCGGACGGAAACAAGGCTGACTCGAAGACGGAAATCGAATTTTTTTTTCTGTCCATAGAAATATTTTTTAGGTCTACGTTATTGGTCTATTTTCTTATGTCCTGTTGTTATTTTATCAAAAGACAGATGAATAAATATTTTTTGTACAGGTTTCGGGGTATTGTGTATGTTAGGTATTTCAGTCAAAAAATTTTCAGTCTTGGCCTTTTTTCCAACTTGCACCCATGATCTGGATCCTCTCTGACAGCCTCAGCTCCATACAATACTTAACGCATTGGAGGAAGGTGAGAGACAAAACAGGTGCTTCAATCCTACACAAAATCAAAAACCTCTCACGATTGCGTGAAGTCCACCTCCAATGGAGCCCTTCTCACGTTGGGGTTCTGGGCAATGACATCGCCGACACTCTGGCTAAGGAGGGGACGAAAGAAAATCTGATAAGTCCAAATTCCCTCACCTTCATGGAGCTGGCATCAAAAAAGAAAAAAGAAGACCTCGCTTCCTGGCTCGTACCCCCCAAACATCACTGGTACCAGAGCACCAGTCCAGGAGGTGCACTCAACATTCGGTGCAACCGCAAGGACCAGACTGCACTTACCAGGCTTATCAGCGGCCACCTTAAGTCCCTTTCTTTTGAGGGTAGTATTAAAATCTACCCTAACTGCCCCAGGTGCCACAATATGCAGGCTTCCCCCCAACATATACTGGACTGTCTTGGTCTGGACAAAAGGGACATTCTTAATAACACACTTATGGTGGCCGATTTCCTCAGGGCCATGAATTTCATGGACATTGTTTAGCCCTGCTAATTTTGGGGATAAGAAAGAGAAGAGAGAAAGAGAAGAAGTTTTATCTGCTGGGCATGGGTAGTTTGAGTTAAGTTGTAAATTAAATTATTTTAGACCAAATTCTAGCCTTGGTATTTTTTTTCTGTATGTAATGTGTAATATTTATACTAAAAAATTTCAGAATACAAATTAAAAGAATTAAAAAAAAAAAAATTTAAATTAAAGTTGGTGTAAATTTGATTTCTTTGCTATAAAATAGATTTTACAGAAGTGTGTTTTAAAAAAGACTAGTTCAGTTGTTAAAATTTTCCTCATTAATCTTTCTAATGATTTTCACGCAATTGTGTGCTTCATTATATTTTATCCTATTGTTCGTCCTGTTAATGAAAGAATCAAGCTCAAAAATATTAAACCAGTAAAAGTGTAAAATTAAATTCTTCACATTAAGATTATATAAAGAAATTATGATGTTTATTATTTTTAGTTTATTTTTGTTATACGACTTTTAACTGTTTTTTAAAATAATTTCTTTTAATTGTGTATAAAATAATATATAAAATAATGTATAATTTAAGAATGAAAAGCTAAACTAGGGGATAGCTGTTTTAGTATCATAAACATGTCTCATCAGTGTTTAAATCTGAGTAAAAAGCTCCATCTTAAATTGTGTTTTTATTACCATTATATATAGAGATTAAAAAGTTCTGCATTTATCTGTTCTCTGTATCTGAGGCCTAATTATATGACTTGAACTTAAAATGGCTCCCTTTTTTTAAACTTTTTTTTTTATATACAATAACGCCATATTCATTTAATGCAAAAGTATTGGTTTTAAATTACGTAGAACATTTTAGGTTTTTTCTAGCTTGACATAAATTGTGTTTCTAAGTTATATACATATTATACTTCTTTTATGATAGGTGTTTTTGGAGAAGTTTTGATTTTTAAAGAATCAAGCTCAAAAATATAAATGCAATAAAAATGGTTCTTAACCTTTCAGGCTCTGTCCATCCTTTGAAAACTCATTTAGGATCATTTCTTCCCCCACCATTGTCTTTGCTTTATAGGAGTTCAAAGTGAATCTGATTAAAGATAAATATACACAATTTCATACACAAATTTTAATGTAACTACACATATTTAAATATGGACCAGTGGTTAGGAAAAACTACATTATTTTTGTTGTTAACTACTTTATTGCAAATTTAGTTAACAGCTACTTATTTTTAAATGTAGCAATTATAAGCTACTTTGGAGATGTAGTCATTACTTGTATGTTACTTGTATTCTTGTCATTACTTGTATTCCTATTACTTGTATTCTTGTATGTTAATGCTGAAAACCCAGATTCACAGAAAATGAATAAGAGATAAAAAGTTGCTTAGTGGTATTAATCAAGTATTATCAAGTGTTAACCAAGAAGTTAATAATAAAGATGCTTATTAATGCTTATTTGTGCTTAATGCTTTTATTTTTTTAAAAATTGTATCTAATACTATTGAATTCTCTTAAAATAAAAGTGTTGATTTAGATGCACTGTTAATGTCAAAAATAGGTACACAATGTTAATAATAGGTAAATTTATATGTTTTCAATAATATGCGTTTGAATAATATGTTTGTGTAAGTGGAAGGTTCATGTGCCTAATATACTTGGGTGAGCCATGTAAAATTTTTTAGCTTTTTCTGAGCTTTATATCTTATATTTTTATAATTAATAAAGAATTGATGTGAAATAGAAATGTTATTTTGGTATTAAAAACTACAAAACATTTACCTTTCTAATCCCCAATGATGCTGCCAATTACCATTGAATTGAATAGTTTATTGTTTTCTTTTCTTTTCACTTTCAGACTCTTGAAACAAATTCTGAATTAGTTGAGAAAAATGAAGTTCTACAGAATTTGCGGTCTCTAGTCAGTGGAAATTGCACACTCCCTAATGTTTGTCCTTCAGAAGATAAAAAATAAATGTGAAAAATGTTTTTTTTTTTTCAATATTCTAAAACTCATCTTACTTAAAGCAGTAATTTTTATATATATAGTTTGAAACAAATAATTAATTTTATAATGATTACTTCAGATATGCTTTATTGCTTTTTATATTTAAAATAAGCAAATTCTTGCATGATTCTGAAGTTACTGAAATTACAATGATGAAATTCTCATTTCATAAACTGTTTTGTTTTTGATAAAATGTTGCACTTAATTTGTGATAATTGTCAAATTTTTCATTGTGTGTTTATTGGCTTTCAATTTCTGATAATGGAACATCTGAATTCGCATGTCATGAACAGTTTATATTTTTTGATGCAAAAGAGGCTGTACTTGAGATAATCTTCTACTTTGGCATGCCGTTTTTTTTCTTCTTTCACTTCCAAAAGTCATTTCTTATTTAAAATTAAAGACTGTAAAATAATGAGATCATCGGTAAAGAAATTATGCGCCAGTATGAAATTTTTAACTTATTTATTTTGTTCAATTAATCCCAAAATTTCATCATCCGGGCTTTGTTTTTAAAGAAAAACTAGAACAAAACTAAATGTAAATTAATGTTCATTTCTGTATGTTGTGATATTTGTGAGAGTCACTTTTGTATGAAATACATATCTTAAGCAAAACTAAAATAAAATCAATATTTTTTATTTATTGCATTTGATTTTTAGTAAGCTTTATAGCTTTTACGGAATTTCATTTTTAAAGAGAAGAATATTTTCAACATAAATGTAATTTTTGATAAGTGCCTCAGAAAGAATGGATGAAGGCTATGTATAATTTTATCTAGTCTCCGTCCTTATAATAAACTATTAACTTTCAAAAGTGACCTTTAATAAAATAATATTAATACTAATAATTTGTTTCTACTTTAAAATAAGATAAGGTTTTATTTTCTGTGTATGAAATATAAATAATTAAATATTGCTTTTTTTAACTACAAATTTAGAATTTCAAATTGTTATTTTGTCTAACTTATTTGAAAATGATAATTTTGTAATAATTTTACTGTGATAGTTTACTAAAAATGACTACTTTCTACTAATAAGACTATTTTCTATTAAAAAAGAAATTTCCCTACACATTACAGTTTTTTTTAAAAATAAAATTATGTAGATATTTTTCTGTCTACTAATATAGGATTACTTCACAAGCTCTTTACTTTCAAGTCCTTGTTTGATTTTATTGTTTTGCTTAAAAATTCTCTTGTTAGTTTTCTTTTTGAAGTAAAGTGGCGTGAATAAATCCAGAAATATTGTTTGAATTAAACTACTCTATTTCAAAGTAGCTCACATACTTTTATGCGAGTTGTTCTGAAATATTTTTAGCTCTAATTTGTCTTTTAAACAGTAATTTAATTTAAATTATTTGTACTAACTATTATTTGTCTTTTAAACAGTAATTTCATTTAAATTCCTTCTTTTTTATGTGAGAAGAATTCGTATAACCAATACCCATATCATTGTGAATTTTCACTGTACAATTCAGGTATATATTCAAAAATTCACATAGTATTTTTGAACTTTTTGATTTTTTTATTATCAAAAAATATATTTTTGAATTCCACTGGAAAATACATAATAAATTTGAATAAATGTTTTACTTATATTTGTTTGAAAAATTCTAAATTCTTTTATCATAAAGGATTTCTATTGATGATGACATGTAACAAATTTCAATCTAAACTAACTTTTGATATTTTGCCCTTTTGCTCTATATATTGTGTAATTGCAAATAACAAAAGCAAAACTGCCGTCAATAATTGTATTTTACTTTAATTATTAATTAGTATACGGTTAATAAGGATCTTTTTTGATCTCTCTGTCCATGAAGTTAATTATGGTAGCTGCCAAGTTATTTTGTTTCATTCCATTTTCTAGATATTCCTTGAATAAAATTTTGATTTTTTCACCATTATCTTATTATACTTATTTTTGTTTTTTTATAATATAAGTAATTTAATTATTTTGAAATCATAATAAATTGCAATATTTAAGTTCTGAAAATAGATACATATTAGCTATATATTCTAAGTCAATTTATTCCTTTTGCAATTCATATTTAATTTTTTTTTAGTAAAATTAATTCCATATTGTGTTCATAAAGTGAATTGCTTCTTGCTGACCTTTCTTTTTCTCTGTCTATAAATTGTCTATATGAGCAGCTGACAATTGTAGAATTTTTACCCATATAATAATGCATTATATATATATTTTTTAAAATTCTTACTTGTAATTGTAAATATATTTTCTTGTACAGTTACTTTTATGGAGGAATTTTTACAAAGTTATAAGAATGTTTTTTTAATAATTTTGTCTCTGTTTAAAATTTTTAATTCTTAATGGTTTGTATAGGTATTCACATTCATTCATCATTTGAACGTACTATTATTCCATTTTCATTTTTTAGGAATTTCATTTTTGAACTATCATAACATATCATTTTTGTGAGGTATAACCTTTTTTCCTTTTGGGTTCTATCAGGTGACCCTGTTCTTTTT
Source organism: Parasteatoda tepidariorum (assembly GCF_982258835.1). Lineage (NCBI taxonomy): Eukaryota > Metazoa > Arthropoda > Arachnida > Araneae > Theridiidae > Parasteatoda > Parasteatoda tepidariorum. Next base: position 46,843,450 of record NC_141762.1, on the reverse strand, counting down.
GTAGTTTTATCAGATAAAAGAAATGGGTGTTACACATTGGAAGTCTTAAAACAAATAATTTTTTTATACAAATTGATAAAATTATAATCTGATAAGGAGATATTCTATGTTAAAAAAAATGTGCTTCCTCTCTTTTTTTTGTTACAATTTAAAATTTTGTTTAAGCTCATCACTAGGATGTAGGTTTTATTGGGTTAAAACATAGTTATATTGTCTAAAACTAATTTTTTTAAATGATTTTCTTCTTTGTAATTAAGTAAGTTAAAATGGAGGATATGCCCAATAACTTAAATATCTTTAAATATTCAGCTGGTAGCAAAATTTTGTTTAGTTTTATCTTTTTGCATAGCTTTTGAAATTTCTAGGTTATTCTCTGAGAATAGTTTTAAGAAGAATCTGATATTCCAGTTTAATAAGTAAAAGTTAAAAAATGTTAGCAGTAAATTAATCCTTGTATTAGTATTTAATTTATAAAAAATTATATTTATATCTACAATTAAGCTTACAATAATTACTTGTTTATATTTACTTAAATATGAATTTTTATACTCAGGGGTTAAATACTTTCTTTTTTTTAATTATTTAATACTATAACCTAGCTCCTTTTTTTTCTGTTGATAGTTCAACTGTTTTTACACTTGAATAAAACTTTTGAATAAAATACTTAAGCAAATTGATGCCTTTAAGGGAGAAAAAACATATATTTTTAATCTATTAAACATTTTTCATTAAGTTAAAATTCTCTCTAAAACATTTTCAGATTTTATTCCTCGCAAATTGAAATAACTATTCTGTTCTCCATTTCGTTTTTTTTTTTTTTTTTTTAAAGTTGTAGATTGTCTTTTTCTTTTAGTTCACTTTTGTTCAGTCTTCAGTTTCTTTCATTTTATTTTTTTTGTTCGTCCTTACTAATTTTGTAACTTTTGTATAAATATTTTAAGCTGTGTTATATGTTTAAATTTCCTTTACAGCTCAGGAATATAAGAAATAATAATGTAATTAAGTTTTTGTAAATAATATTCTTTTCTATAGCTCACAACTTTGTTTAGATACTTAAATATATATTCCTTTATTTTTCTTTATAACTCTAGTCTATAATATACTTGTATTATTAATTTTTATATTACATTAGAAATAAAGAGGTTTAAATAACAATATATTAACAAAATAATACAATCATCTCAATGTAGTCTCATCAATTTTTTCCCCCTTTAATATTTGATTAAAGCGAATAAAACTCTTTTCAGTAAAAGTATATAATAGAGTCAATGTAATCCTCAAAAAAATTATATGGGGCAAATAATGATAAAGAAATGAAATCTTTTAATTATTGCAAAATGAGAGATTGAATCGTAGTACATAGTATAATGTAGATTTTAAACGAAGGGTAGTTTTTTTTCCCTGTTAGAAAATTGTTAATTTTGATTCTTTGACTCAGATAGGCTGTAAACATTTTTCCTTTCAATTTTTCCTAATAATTTTATTAAAAATATTATAGCATGTGATAAATGTTTGGTGATGCAACAATTTTATTCTGAATCCAATAAGAATGAATGTGCCCTTAGTCTCCTGAGTGTCTTATTTCATAGTTGATAATAAAGCACATATCTATTTCGAATTAGAAATATTGATAAAATAAATTTTGTAATTTAACTAAAATATTTGGTTTAATTATTTTGCACTGGTTTTAATATTTCTTTTTTTTATTTTTATAATTTTTATAAATTTCCTAAATTATTAAAAAAGTTATTACTACAAACTTTAAAAATTTATATGATTTTATTTTTCCTAACTAGTCCCCTGCTCCGGATTTTTATCATTGTTTTCCTCTGTGGTGGTTTATTTTAGCACGCTGGCATAAAAATAATTTGTTAACCTAATGAAAATTCAAAATAAGAGACCCAAAAATCTTGTCTGAAACCTCTGTACATGATTTTAAAAGTTGTTTTGGTTTAGGAACTTATGCAAAATTTTACTCTAGGAAAACCTCAAGCTTCTTTAAGAAAGATCTGGATTAATTTTAATTAACAATTTTTAAGAAATTTTGAGACACATTTGAACTTTTAAAGTATTTGAAATTATGAAGAAACTCTCTCACTTTTTTTTGAAGTGAAACCATACTTTTATGTGACAAATTTTTATCAATTATTAAGTAGAAATCTAGGCAAAGTATTTTTATTTCTTTTTAATCTATTACATAAAACAAATTGTTTATTTTACATTAAATAATTATCTTTAAAGCATTAAGAACAATTTATTTGATAATTTTGTATGCTTTTTTAAACTTTTTTTTGTGTCAATTAGTTATAATTCATTATCCTCCCGTTTTATAGTTACCTTTTATTTCTTATTGAAGTTTTTAGATAAGTAAAAAACATTTTTTAAAACTGTTTTATACTTATTTCAAATGCTCAATCATTTCATAATTTTATTATTAGAATTTTTTGAGATCACTCATACTTAACTAACCAAGTATTTTATGTTTAAAAGTATCCTAGATATTTTCCCCGAAATGTTCTATTTAGTGCCTTTGAAGACATGCACTTGTGATCATTGTTTGTATTCTACTGTATTTCGTTTTATTGTTTCATTCAGTATTGTTTTATTGTGATCTTGCCTATGATATACAATGATAATAAATATTTCTTTGGATTTACATTTGTTAAGTTTTTTATTTTATCATTATTTTTACTCGAACATTGCTTTTTACAATATTTTGCTGAACTATATAGTCAGTTATCAGTACAAAATGTGTATTAATTCTTAACAACCCTTAGGTGTTCATGTGCATGGAAAGCCACATTTTGATTTATATATTTCCCTACTCAGAAATACTTGTTTCCCCATGCCATTTGACAGGCACAATGTTACACGTTTGCATATAGTACAAATATTCTTCCAATTTTGCTGGTTTTCTAAATATTTCTAGAAAGTGTGCTAAATAGTGTGATGCCATAAAAGGATCAAATCTTTTAGGATACAATTTTTTCACAATTTTGCAATGTTAAAATTTTTAAATAGATTTGTAATGTTCTGTAATTTGATTTTGAGCTTAGAATTAACACTCCTCGGATTTCACTCTACAAGGGGTTAGTTTTTTTTTTGGGAAACCCCAAAATACCCAAAGGATCTTTCCTCAGTTTCTCTTTCTTTTCTTTTTTTTTTGGTGTCATTCTTCATTTGTTGCAAATCAATATAATCGAAATATAGGCATCTTTTTAGTTAAGCATATGACCTTAAACCCTGAGATGACCAAATGTTTTTTTTACTCTATTACCTTACCTTACCTTCTTTTACTCTATTACTGATTACCTTACCTTAATCAAGGTTTGCGCAATCCTAAACTACTTTTATTTTATTTTGAAAATTTACGACTCTTAAAATTTACTCAATTTTGTTTCAAGGTCCTTTGGTCAAGGTTAAGATTTGATTCAGAGTTACTAGTTTGTTTGAATGATTTAGTTTTAAAATATTTAAGGCAAAAAGTTTTTTTAATTTTGTCTTTATAAAAAATTAAACATTACTATAATTAATGAAAATAAGAATGTATGATAAGAAAAATAAGAATTTGCTTTTTTTCCTATCCATTTAGTTCATGTAATATTTGATGATTACTATAATACATTTTTAGGTCCTTAACTTTTGTTTTGATTAAAAAGTGGAACACTGTGGTTATTTAATATCATTTGTGTTGGGCGAAGTATAGCTTTTTCAGATTATTGTACTTTTAAAACAATAGTCTACTACATAGGTTACGTATCTCGATTGCCAATTAGATGCTTCAAGCTGGAAACGTTTATTGGCGGCGAGCAAGAGAAGCATTGAGTCAACAAAAATTTTCTTTTTAACGAATAAATGTCCATTTCTTGATTATTCGTAATAATGATGAAAGAGTAGTCGCCAATAAACAGAAAAGATACAAAATTATTTCGAGTGATAGTGTAAATATTTAGAAACTTTATGAAAATTTATCCTAAAGCTGGTTGCTTTTAAAATAAGAATTATATTGCAATTTGAAAATTACATTAGGCCTGTCCCCTGGGGCTTTTGGAGCCTGCTCCAAATATCACTCAACTTTATTATTGGTTTGGTTTATTAGTACAACATACATTTGCTGGCTTGTGTGCTCAATTAAGACCTATAAACCTTTGTCAAGTAGAATAACAGAAGAAGGATTCGAACGCGCTACCTCCGCGTTTGACGGATGATACCGCTTCTTCAACTTTTGAGGAGTTTACGATTAACGGTTAAATTTTGGATTCATAATTTTCACGTGACTTCATTATTCTTTATTTAATAAAAGTTCTTTTAGCAATTTTATATATTTCTTTCAGAAAATTAAACTACAATGAAAAAATTAAATCTTAAAGAACAACAAATTACAATTTACGGTTTTTACAAACTCGGGGAACATTCCTTCTAAGTGAGGTTTGATCGTACTACTTAAAATACAACAATCCAATCCTCAATCTCTAAATTTATATTTTATATAAATTTTTATTTTGATTTTGAAGTTTCAAAAAATATTGTCGGTGCAGGGTCGAAAATATTTGCATTACAATGAAAAGTTTCCCTTTTAAAACATTTGCATTCTACACAAAATCGTTTATTTGTAACAAAAAGGGAAGTAAAGAATATCTCGCCACTTTTTTAAGATGAAAACCGATTAAATTTTTCGGTTTGTTTTATAATGCCATCGTCTGAGCCATGGTACCGTCGGGGCTATATGTACGCGTAGATTTTTTCACACGTTTTTGTAATTCCAAGTTTTATACGATTTGCGCTGCAAAACAAAATGTAACGTTAAATTGAACAGCCGAAACAGTGTCGGCAACGTTTGCGATTTTTTAATATAGAGTGATATTAAAGCTTAAATTTATATGATAGGTCATATGACTTTTTAACGGAAATGATTTTTAATTTTTGTGAGATGTAAGGTCGATAACAATAGGGTAGTTTAGTATCAATATTTTTAAGCGAATTAAAAATTCATTCTGATCTAAGTCATAGTGGTAGCATATTTCTTGTACAGTGCTCAAAATAAAAAAAAAAGAGCACCTTAATAACTTTTGATTTGAAGATGGGATATTCTCATGCTAAATCGCAATCTTAGTGGTTCAAGAGTCTTACCTTGGATATGCTAATTAATGCAGATGTTATTGCAAGTTACGAAATCAGACACAGAAACGCACTTTCTTTTTTTTTTTCCTTCCTCGACGGATTCGAATGTTTCTTTTCAAAATAAGAGCGACGATTGAACCGCAATCTGTAAAATATATCCCCAATAATTTAATCAGGAGAGCAGATGAAATTTTGGATCATATAAGCTATGTAATTTTAAATGACGAAATAAAATATTTGAGCAATGCCGATTAAATAAATTCTGGATATTATTATTGAAAAGAAAAATCGCTATTTAAATGTTTTTTTGAGAACTATTTTGACATTTCGTTAAATCCTTGTGATTTAATATAATATAGTTTTAAAATGATATAAAAATTGATATCCTTAAAAATTCAAGATTTTTCGATCATTATAAATTTAAATAATAAAGAAATTTCGAAAATTATTTTTTGCATGAAGTTATCTTTGGATAAATGCGTTTCATAATTAAGCATTAAAGAAGTCCCACTCTAATGCTAGGCGTATAAAAAAGCAACAAATGGTTTCTGCTCTTAACGTGTGCAGCTCCGCGCAGCGGTAATAAACATAATTACTTTCTAGACAGCGATTTTATCGTTTTGAATTGAAATTTTTTTTTCTTTATTTATAGAAGTATTGTTAAAAAAGGTAACATGGTTTTTAGATTTAGAAAGAATTCGTTTTCTTGATCCCGATTCGGCCTCTTTTTATTTGTTTACTGCTGTTTGTTTTTGTTGCAAGCCGTGCATCATCATACGCAAGTGTTGGCATATTGTTCGAGCAGCGAGATTAAGTTCATTTTACAAATTATCATTTAAGTTTAAATTTCGAAGTGGGTATATTGTTGATAAGGTAAGAAGTGTTTCATAATGATTCGTTTTTTTCAAATGACGATTCTTATGCTTTGAAATTACAGGGCTTCAAATAACGATTCTTTTTTTTAAACACAATACTAAATGCAGGGTATACAAGAAATACTACTCGAGAGAGTATCAAAACACGATGATCACGCTGTGAGCCAAATTGCTTCAAAATACACCGGAAACAGTAACCCCGAAGTATAGGTGCAAAAAGATTTGCAGTGCAACCTATTGGCTACTGCACTGAAAACCCATGGATGAACAGATTTGAACAAGATAACAAAAGAAGGGAGATAAGAAAAAGGTGTAAGGAGGTTTGGTGGGAACCCCAGGGTGCAAAAGATGAAGTTTGAATAGATTTCCAAATATTGGGAAAAGGTTGAATACTAAAAAGATCATTAACTAAATTATAAAATTTTTTCAGAATATGGAATGATTCCCAGAAATCATGATAGATTATCGGCTTAAATTAAAAATTATATTAATTATATTACGCAGTGTGTTGGGAATGAAGCACAACGTTACGTCTTAATTTTCTGAGCAAAAACTGCAAGACTGTGAAACTTGAAATTACAAAGATAGGTAGAAAAATGTATACGGCTGTATAATATGAAAATCTACTTAAGACTCGAAAAATTCAAAATTGAGATTTCTATGGATTATGCATTATAGTAGGACAGGTTATTTATTGTATATTTTTTCAAAAAGAAATTTTGTTTTATCAGTATTCTAAAATACTATTTAAGCGTTCAAATTACCAAATGAGAAAATAGTTGTCAAGTCACTTTTCTCGAAATCTAACGTGAGGCACTTACGTTATTTTTTCGTTACGGGCAATTACGTTACGGGGTAATAGCATGGCAGTACATCATTAAAATATATTGTACAATTTAATGTAACAAAAATGACATTAATTTCCAGTACAATTAATATATTAAAAAAAATGATTGATCGATAAAACTTAATTATTGAAATTTAATGAATCAATTAAACTTGAAAATAAAAGTTTATACGATAAATGTCTTAAAAATAAAGTTAAAATTTCACGCTTTTAAAAAATTCCAAATTTTTTATAGGATATTAGAAAAAAACTAAATACAGGTATATAATCATTAATATGTTAATATTTATGAAACTTTAAAAACATTACTGTTTGAAGAAAAATAGTGAAAAAGCGCAAATAAACAAAACAACCTAAAATATAAATGTAATCACTTTTTAACAAAGAAGACCAGGTGGCCGAGTGATTAGCGTGTCTAACTGCGGAGCCATTGGCCGCGGGTTCGAAACCTGCTCAGGGCATGAATGTTTCTTTCTCTCTCTGAGTTCTATGTCCTTTCCTCTTTTTGTGAATGTGACCCGCCCTATAAACGGGTTTGTGGTTGTGTGACGTGGGCGACGCTGCTCCACAGCCGTGGCTTCGCCACAGGTGCCCACTGGGTAACAGAGAAACAGAGAAAAGTAACAGAGAAAAATAAAATAGAGAAACAGAGATTTTAACAGAGAAAAATAACAATATGTTGAACTTTTTGAATTTTTTTTCAAATGTTTAAGATTATAATTTATTGATAGGAGAGGTAACAAGTAATATTATAATTTATAATTTTTTTCCAATTTGACATAATTGACAAATATTGATTAAATAACAAACAAGGAAAATTTAGTCACAGAAATATAGAAACGCATTAAATTTCGAAATCTGAAAAATCAACATTAAATCAGTGACATGGTAAAAAATACTATTTTTTAAAAGTCTGTTTTAACAGGTCTCGTGGGTAAAATTATGAAATTAAAGAAGAATTAATAAATGATTTTAATTTAAATAAGAAATATTTAAAATCGCAAAAAATAAAAGAAAACACAATAGATGAAAAATAGTAATTTAATAACTAATTAAAAAAATAATACTAGCGCAACAAGTTCACTTTATTTCATTCTAATTAAAAAGAAAATTTTTTTATATTTTTGAATTTCTTAAACTAAAATTAAAGCATTGTTAACAAATTATATACTGATAAAATAATTTAAAATAATGTGAGTATAAAGCTTTTAATTTAATGTTACTTTTTAAAAAGTGCAAATTTATAAAATTATTATTTAACTTGCAGGGAAGTAATAAATTTTGTTTTTACTTTAAGAAAGAGGCAAAAAGTAACTTGAATCTGAAATTGCTGATATAGTTTTAGAATTTGAAAACTAATGAAAATTTCAGATGGATATTGAGCAGCACTGAGCAGCAGGAAATTCAAGGAGTCTCTGTGATATCCTTCCTGTAACATAGTAATTGTTAATTTTTCTATTAAATCAGAACCATTTTTCGCTTATTTGCTTTCCTTAGAAATTTCGTATTAATTGTTTTTTGTCAATGGACCAATGTCCAAGGTTGCCCCAATATTTGCAACTTCTCATTTTTCGTTGTAGAAAAAATGCTTTCCTTCATAAATTTTTTTTTCTTAGAATATTTTGGGACGTGAAATTACTATAGGTCAGTCTCCCCCAGTCTCCAAACTGTTTTCTTAACATTAAAGGACACTCAGCAGGACTTAGCCGCTATGAGTGACCGTCATCTGCATCTGCAGATCAGAATATCATAAATTATCAGAATAAATTATCAGAATAGAATGTTATCGGCACTGATGAAAAGATCTAAGACAAAGAATGCTGTATTGTAACACAGTTTGAAGGGTTATTTTGTTATCAGACAAGTAGATATGTTTCAACATTTTATGATAGGAAAATAAGTTCATTTTAACTTTTATTTTTCAATAAGCAACCAAAAAAAAAGAAGCTTTTATAAGGAAAGAAAACCTATAAAAGGTCGCACTTGACTTGATGCCAAAAGTAACAAAAATAAATAAATGAAAAATAAATAAATAAACAAAATAAAAAATGAGAGAAAGAGATTAGATGTTACCACATGTAATTATATCACTTATATCGAAAAGTGTAAACTGAATAAAAAAAAATATAAGCGATTCGTTTTTATTTTGAACTGTCATACAGTATAAGGTTATCGTTATAGATAGTAAAATAACATCTCGTTTATTGCTTTTATTGAGTCACCCATTCGATATCTTTAACTACTTTTTACGTTTTATATTTTTAACTATTATTATTTAAGAAGGATTTATTCATAAGTACGGTTTATCATTTTTAAAGTCTAAGTAATCATTCATTTTTTTTTAATGCTTAACGTATTAAAAAAAAATGCTTTTACATAAAATTATACTTATCACATATCTTTTAAACAGAGTGCGAATGCCCTTTCATTAGTAGCAACATAACTTAGATTACAAATAGAAACATAACATAAATATGAGCTATCTAAATTTTTCTGAATGAATTTTGAATGAATACTATTCATCAAGTTTCATTAAAAAAATTATTTTTTAATATTTCAAGTTTTATTTTAATATGAAATTTTCATGTTTGGGGATATTTTAGAAAAAAAGCAATATAATTTTGGATCAAATTGTGCCTAAATTTGAAAAATGCTCTCTTTTGACGAATCTTATAGTTAAAATATGGAAAGAAAACAAATATTGAAAAGAAGTTTTTAAATTAGTGACATTGTTAAAAAATGTATCGAGCAAAAATAATTTCAGTTAAATTATACCTCAGTCTTAAAATGTGTTTTCTCTTTTGTGAATGTTTTAGTTTCAATGTGGAAAATAATATTGAAAAGAAGATATTATGACTTAATTTTTTAATTTATTATAAAATGTTCAAATGTATAGACAATGTACATAAAAATATCAAGGAAAAGTAATTTTAATTTAAACTATGTTCAATCCTTGAAACATGTTGATTCGTCGCGATTATGCAAAACTATACCATAGAAAAAAGTATTATTTTTGAATGTTTCAATTTAATATAAAATTCTATAATCATATATTGTAGAAAAAAATATCAGGAAAAAGTAATTATACCTTAAATTATACATGATGCTTGTTTTTTTTAATTAATATTTTGCGTCTGTTTTAGTTTTAATGTATTATCAATTCTGCTTTGAAAACAGCATTGAAAAGTAAAATGTTTTTAGCATAAGTAATTAATTGGATTGAGTTTGTGTTTTTACTAAAGTCAAAAGTTTCGTAACTTACCAAACTTCTAGAAAACTTTGAATGTCTTATTATTAGTCAAATTGAACTGAAAGAATCGCCAAAGGAATTCTTTGAGAAAAGTACTTAAGTAAACAAGCGGCGTAAATATTTAACTCCTGTTTTTATTTTTCACACTTTGTTAGAGTTCTCTCTATCAGCTAAACCTTCTCCTTTTTTTCATTATTCACTAGTTAAAAATTGATGCGATGCTTAGTTCTTGTTTGTAAACTCTTGTTAAAAATTTCGTGGGAAAATTTGTTTAAATTTTTTATTATTGCGTTTTTTCTTTTCTTTTTTCTCCCTCAACCAACCAGAGAATTGTTTCTTAGTAGTCGAAATAGCATTCATTAGCATTCTTCTCTGCTTCGAAGAACATTTCTCTTTTGTTTTATTTGATGGGTAAATGGATTTTGTTTGATGCCGTTACAGATAAGAAGTTCAACATTTACTGATGTGAAATATTTGCCAACCATTTCTGTGAATAGCAATTTTTGAGGCACTTTCATTGAAATGTATACACTCGTCTGTTCCTATTCTGGATTTAAGTCTTTCTGAATTTTTGTTAGGAGAGCGAATGATTCTCATACTAAGTGTATTTTTATTCTCGATTTCAATGCGGGAAAGAGAGCGAAGTTTTAAAATATATTGATCATTGATCTATTCAGTAATAATTATCAAACGTTTGTTACTCTGTTAATGACTTTACTCAGTTGAGGTCGAACATTAATATTTAAGTCAGTAGAAAATTAAATATTTACCAAGCTGTAATGAATCATTAATGATGAAGGCAATATAGGAAAAAAGTAACAAAAACATAATGTTATGTTTAATTGCCAGAGAAATAACGATTATAAGATCAAATAGTTACGTTATTTTCTCAATTCGTTAACTTTTGCGTCATTAAGCAATATTCCTCATTAAAATACTTATTGATATATTTTCCTTATTTAATGGTATTTTTTTCTTAAAATACTCGTAAGAAGTAAAATATGCATCAAATAGCATTTTTTATTCAAATTATGTTAAAAAAAATTAACTATCGGTAAAATGTCATTACCATCCTTTGTTCCCAATATACATTTCTGAATTTTTTAAATAATTTGCTACATTATGAAAGCGTTACAGTGATAAATGCATATCCTACAATAATGGAAGACACTTTCACTTTTGGACATTTTCTTAAATTTCTCAAGAAATACCCAGAGGATTATTTTGTAACTTTAGAGTTCTTTAGCTCATGCGATTTTTTAAATTTTTTAATAAAGTTTAAATCTTTCAGAGGTTTGAGAAGCTGGCAATAAATTACGAAAGAAAACTAATATTTTTAAACACCCTACGTCAGAAAATCAAGCAATTAGCTTGTAACTGGTATAGATTACTTTAGTTTTTATTTGTAATTATTACATAAAATTTCACGAGACTAGCGTAAATACTTATAGAGATATGGACAGTTTTATAAAAAAAACCTAATTTTTCTTTGTCTTACGATTTTTTGTATAATTTTAAAATTATTTCGTAAAGTTCAACAAAATTTCTGGAGCAATTTAAAATTAAATAAAAAAATTTTGTTTTAAAGTTTGAAAAAAGTTCGCTTAAAATTACACAAGATATGTGTATTTAAAGTAGTTCTTTTGTGTTGTGCATGCACAAAAAAAAAATAATTTTTTTATAATTTTTGTCGTGAATCGTATTTGACAACTAATGAAAAAAAGCTTATTTGAATATCTCAAAAAAAGGGCAAAAAGTTTCGAATGATTATCTATATAGTTTCTGTATTTTTAAAATAAAACTCAAAATGATCTAGGGTTTCTCCCAAATTTTATTTTATAATGTTGGAAATGACACTATTTTATAACCGGACAGCAAAAACAAATGGAAATTTTTGAAAACCCCCTGATCATTTTGAGCTTTATTTTAAAAAGTACAAAAACTAGATAAAAAATTATTTAAAACTATTCACGTTTATAAGATAGTCAAAAAAGCCTTTTTTTATTAGTTGTCAAATACGATTCACTACAAAATTACAAAAAAAAATTAACATTTTTTTTCGTGCTTGCGCAGTACAAAATAACTACTTTATAAACCAATATCTTCCGTAGTTTCAAGCGATCTTTTTTTAAACTTTAAAACAAAATTTATGTATTTAATTTAAAATTGTTCCACAAATTACTCCTTCTTATGAGTATTTCTTGAGAGATTTAAAACAATCTCAAAAAGTGAAAGTGTCTCTTCCGTTATTGTAGGGTAGTGTATTCTGACATAGTATGATTGTCTATTTGAATATGTATAATCAATATTCTTAAAGTAATTTGTATATTTTGTTCTACATATCCCTTTATTTATGTCCCCTGCATCTGTGTAATTACTGTCCCATGCTTTAAAAGAGCCAATAAAACATATATTTAACTAGTTAAATAAAATATGACTTTCTGGTTACATAAAACACTCTTCTATATCTATACATTTAATGCATACAAATACATCAAGAATAAAACGTCTACTCGAGTAAAAAATTAATTAACATTTTACTGGGTCATTTGAATTAAAAGTTTTATTGGTTGCAGGTACGAGATATACAAAGATTGAAACTATATGTCATTTAGAAATTACCACAAAGGTCAATTTCTATCCATTTCTAAATCATAAACAATATAGATGAAACATGCAAATTATATCTTAAAATATAAAGCAAACAATATCCATCAAGTTCTTAAATTATAATTGAGGTGATATATTTAATAAAAAATATTTTTCATTTTTATTAAATATTGAAATTATAAAAAATGGTGTTCTTTCAGTTTATTGTAATCACTTACCCCATTTTGTAGTTACTGTTCTGATTTTAAATTAATCTGTGCTTGCTAATAAAATGTAGTCTTACTTAAGAAAATAATATAAATATAAGAGATACAAAGATGTTTGTGCAATGAAAAAGTAAAATTTCTTCTGAAAATCTTTGACATTTCTTTAAAATTCTAGACGTAATCCATTTACCTAAAAATTATGACTTATTTTTTTCAATTAAATATTATTTAAGATGTTTTTCTACCTTTACTTGTTAATTATTGATTCATAGAAAAGCAATTAAATTTCTTCATGTGTTTTTGAAGCATTTAAGAGAAGATGCAGTAATTACATTTTTCCATGCCATTGCAATTTAAAAAAGTATTTTTTTTTTCATTTTTGATCATTGATTTGTATACTCAAATGTATGGTCTTAATGTAAAATGTATCAATATTAAAAGTTAATTATGAGATGAATTTTTTTAACTGTCTAAGGCAAAAGTTAACATTTTGAAAAAAATCACCCAGTTATAGTTCAGAGTTTCATTTGGTAAAAGGACTTTGAACTTTTTTAGTAGAGCTATTCATCAGATTGTGATTATATGCATGGTTTAAAGGTGTAATAGCTGAATATCTTTCGCTATATAACATAGAAAATTTGCTTGCAATAACCCGAGAAGGGGTGCATTGATTTGCATTACGTTTTTTATAATAAATTATAAAGTCTATTTTATCTAAATACTTAGCAATACTCGCTACCTTCTTACGATACCTTGCACGTGATACAAAGGAAACAAGAACTCTTAGTTTAAATGTTTACTTTAGGCTAAATGTCATTTAAAATATTTTAATTGGCTGCTCGTTCTGTTTAAGATACTTTTCTTTTTAATTTTTTTAAGAAACAAAAGTAGATGACTCCTTGAAAAAAATTTATTCCGCGTTCAATGAAAACAAGGATCAGCTAAGATTTACAAAAGAGTACCGACTGGCAAACTATTGGTTCATTTTGGCAACTTAAATGGTAAACTTAATTTTTCATTGCTGCGAAAAGGAAATTTTTTTTAAATAAATAAATATTTAGCTTAAATTGGTGTTTAACTGCCTATCCAAAGTATTTTTTTTTACTCGAAAGACAGTGAAAGTTCTGGATCATATCAGGGTGAATTGTCCATTGTGGAGAACGTTTTGAATGAATTTCATTCGCATCTGTCTTACATATAAAAAAGAAAACTCATAAGACTAATCCACCATCGAGTCGTTCATCAAAGTCAATCTAATTCGTGTTTCTTCTACCACTGGGGACAGATGACTAGTATGTACTAATTCAGCTTTGAATTGTTTAAATATAAAGATCAACGATTTCTTTTGTGTATTCGCCCATGGTTCAGGGTTTATATAATTTTATCAGTTTTAGTTTAAAAAAAAGTTCCATATACGTGATTTTGGTTAGATTTTTTTTTGAGTTGCCTCTAGGATTATCGCCAGGAGGGTCCTCGGGCTGAACAATATTGTTTCAAATATAAACACCAGTACCGAAGCTTTGAAGTAAGATAAGTCGTTATTTTCCTTCCTACTGAGCATGCATTTATATTTTAACGTCATTTGGTTTTAATTTGATTTAAAATGAATTTCGTTTGGGTTCGAATTTTTGTGTTTTAATTATGTTTCGCTTTCGCCTAAATTTTATTTGGCAGGACTTTGTCGCACTGGAGTATAATTTTGGACCTCAGATTAAAACTGCGTGCCTGGAGGAAGAAATGAGAAGGATATTTTCTGCCTTCCATTTCCCCTCGTTATTTCAGTGGAAGAAATCAAATGGAAAAAATGTGTGAATTTTCAAGTCGAAAATTTCAAATTTTAGTTTTATACTGTTCGACATGTAGTTGTATAGAAAAATTTGATAAGGGAATGCTTAAATATTTGTTAAGTAAGTGAATTTTTTTTGGGAAATTACAATTGTTTTATTTATAACATAAATGAGCTTTTAGCACGTTCTTCTTTTCCTTAAAACATCAAATGAATGTCATATGTTGTTCCATTTTATTCATAAACTTATTAATTAATTGAAGAGTAATTGTTTCGTGATAATTATAAAATTTTGAAATTTAATAGGTAAAAAACTTTGATTTTCACTTCAATTATAAATATGAAACCCTTTTTTAAACTTAAAATATACCCATAAATGGATATCACTAGACACGTTTTTACTGCCCTTAAAATCATTCAAATTTTAAAATTACTGAACTTTGTAAGAATATAAACAATTTTGTACAGTTTATACTCAATAAAAAATTGAAATTCTAAAATAATTTTTATTCTAGCAAAATCTTGTCAAAAATGATTAAAGATATTACTGTTCTATTATTCTTAACGCTCTTGAAGCTTTTAACTTTATTCCATTGATTTTATATGAATACAAAGCACGAATATACTAGAACGAGAGCTTAACTCAACTGTTAGACGACGCCCTTCTTTCTCCACCGAAATCATCGAAAGAGCACTTGACAAAGGGAGTCTGATGTCTGGAACGAAGAGAGATAGGGAGATATAACAAAGTGCTTTTTCTACTTCTATCACAGCTCTATGGATGTTGCACATGAATGCAATTAGCACCTAAAAATTCCTAATTTTTTTTCCAAGGAGCACCTCTTAAGATATTTTAACCATAATTTTCTATAGCTGATTCATTAGCCACGGTGGTTCAGGGGATAGAGCACTTGTCTCCGAATGAGGTCATCCAAGTTCGAATCCCAGCGGCAGCTGATTGATACGAATCCTCCGGGATCGCACCGAGCACAGAGCTGACGAGAAATATCCTCAGTGATAGACGGATCATGGGTTGTAATCCCCTTACCATCGGGCTAACCATGAGAGATTTCTGTAGTATTCCTCTTCATGTAACACAAACGTGGGTTTGTTCCATCAAGAGTCCTCTGCGAAGTATAGTTTGTCCCAATGACTGATCCAGTAGTTCCCTTGTCTTCTTGGTTGGGTTCAAAAGTACAAGGCTAAGGAGTTGAACTTCGATAGTGTTAAACTCCAAATTGGGTCAGCTGTTTAACACCGGTAATAAAATAAAATATAAAATATGGCTAATTTATGCAAAAAACATTGCTATTCCAAATTTTCGAATGATTAAATTTATAAGGAATAAATATAAAAATATGCAGTGCAAACAATATTAAGTAATTTTTGCAATTTTTTTATTCATAATATTGCTCTAAAAATTCTAAAATATGTTTCATATGATTTTGAAACTAGAAGATATTTTAAAGTATTGCCTAATTAATTTGCCTAATTAATTTAGTCTAAATATAAACTCAAATAATATTTAGCAAACAGTTTTGCTATAAAAAATTTTCATAAGCTATCATTCATTAATTTTCGAAAAACAAACATAGGTTTGAAATGCTATTAAAACTTTCTAAGACCAAATGAAAACCATTACAACTTACGCGAACTTCACCAAAAAGTTTGAAGAAATGAATAAAACAAATTAAAATTATGTAAACAGTAAGCAAGTTTGAAAACTTCCAGGTCTTCGTTTTCAATTAATTAAATTAAACTTCCTTAAATCAGAGATTTTATTTATTGCGGACGCTTAATCATACTTTCAAAATTTTCTAATTCAATTATACGTATTCCTTTAGGGTTTAAATGAAAAAAAAAATTGAATAATTCAAAATCTTTTAAGGAATATTTTTGTAGATTTGCGTTGGAATGTAATGTTAATGTTTTTTTTAGAACTTTTTCAAATGTTTTTTCTTAAACTTCAATTAATTAAAGATATATATATTATAAAATTAGTAAAGAAAAAGTATTTTGCTGATTGAGTTAAGATGATATACAATAGATTAAATTAATAAAAATAATTGCATAAATTGTTTTTAACAAGCAACGATTAGGTCATTCAAGCAACTTGATTTTTTATTTCGTATCAATATATTTTTCTTTGTATGTCATTCAAAATGTTAAAATAATTTATAAAAATAAATCTATTACGAAGAACCCAATGTTATACTTTGTTACTTGTCACAATATATAAAACTAGTGGGCTCTCCCCCGTGCTCGCTAACGCTCGCCAACCCCCGAAAATTGCTACGCAATCTTATATGGTTTGCTTCGCAAACCAAGCTCGCTTCGCTCGCTACTGACTTAGGTACATTGCAAATGCACATAATTCTAAGAATTCAAAACAATCATTCAAATCCATATAAAAACTTAAAAAAAAAAAATAACGTCTTTTTAGTAAATAATAAGTCATTAAAATAAATTTGAATTCAAGTAAATGACATGTAATTCGTTAAGCCTATTATAAATGTGCTATAGTATAATTCATGATATAAATAAAAAATCGTCAAATAAATTCGTAATATATAAATTCGAGAAAAAAAAGCGCTTTCGACAAAATACTAAAATAGCTGAAAGGTGACGAAATGCCTCAACGTTTCTTCAGACAATCACATTGGTTTCTATCTTTTTATCTCACTTTCCTCCCTAGTGATTCGACAGATTTCGATAGAGTTTTTGATTTTTCATTGAACAAACAGTAAATTTTCTACCCCTAATGTGTTTATTTTTTATACTTCATTTTTGCCACAATCTCTGGAAATATATATATCAGATATCATGTAGATATTTGTGGTTATAATTTTGAAACTGTATTTTATTATATTCATAATTATAATTTTAAATTTGTAATTACTTTGTAGTAGAAACTTATTTATTAAAAAACTATTAGCAAAAAAAAAAATTATTATTATAAAATTATTATCAACAGTATTATAAAAAAAGCAAATACATTCTAAACGTAACCTTTAAAAAAGCATTTTATTTCAATATGAAATGAAACTTAAACTATTTTCTCAGACAATAAAAAAAAAAAAAAAGTGCTTACATTTTTTGAAGCTTATTATTTTCTCTTTTGGGTTATGTGTTTTCCGTTTACGAAAATGTTACGTTATTTCTTATAAGTTCGACTTTTCGAATAAAAAGTCGAGAATTTCTACTCAATCAAGAAGTTCTGGAAGTAAGCATCCATCCTTCTGTCAATATGTTATTCTTGGGAGACTGATTGCACAGTGAGTACCCGATCCTTCTCAAGACATTGCCTCAATAGCCATCTTCTCTCCCCCCTACTTAGGATTCAACTTTAATGCCAGTAAGAAAAGGGTTTTGGAGCTTTCTGGTACTCCCCCGATCTATTCCCAAAATATATTTTCCTCTCCTCGTCGTGTCTCAGGATTTTTCTCCGAGAGAAGAGAGCAGAAATTGGAATTTTATTGACTTGACATTCTGTGTGCAGAGCAATATAAAAGTCAATCTCTTCGATTGTCAGATTTTCATCCTACCGTCTCTGAAGAACTTTTATTATTATTATTTTTTTTATTTATTTGTTTTCATATTTTTTTTCGTTCGTTGTTAAGTTCGACGTGTGGCCCACACGTCAGGAAGCATTCTTTTCCTCCGAAAGTTTTTCTTTCTTTCTCTCCTTATTTAAGTAGTGAAACACGAGGTGTTATTTCTCGCCGGTGTCATTGTAGGAATTTGGCTGTTTTTCAGTTTCCAGGGATCGATGAGGCTAAGAAAAAGGGATATATATATATATATTTATACACGTTTTTTTATTTTTTTATTTCTCTTCCCTTGAATATACTCACGTCTTGGATATGGGGAAATAGATTGTAGGAAATTTAATTATCTTTTTGAATAGACTAGATGATTTACTGACATAATATAAGCACAGATTATTTTGAGAAATGTGCAAGCATGCTATTTAAAATAAGCAGTACACATGATCTTTATATGGCATTTATTAACATCGACACGTATACAAGCATCACACTAAATCAGAAATGAAAAAGGATTGTGATAAATGGAGAATATTTAAGCCGTCTTCGCTATGTTGATGATGTTGTAGTGATTTAAATAACCATGATGAACTAAACTCGTGGTAAACCTGACCTTTAAGGATTGTATATAATGCAGTTTTCGATGTACCGTCACTGCAGAATAGCTTTCATTTATATTGCTTACAGTACTTTTAAAAAAAGAAACAACTAACGAATACCGATTTTATTGATAAGAATAATAGTAACAAGGAAGAATTCAATCAGAAAGGACACGAAAATCATTTATATTAATATATTTTTTTTCCAATGCATACCTGTGTTAGCATCCGTCAATTCAGGCATTTACGAAGTGATTTTGTTGGCCTCTCTTTCAGGGGCGCCATATTAGATGGGCCAACGTCGCTCCCGCAGTGAGGACAGATAGTACAGAGAAGGAAAGAACATCCGTGCCTTGCCCGGGATTCGAATCCAGAACCTTTCTGATGCAAGGACAGATCCCTGTCTCCTACACAGGCCGGTTAATATTAATATAATGAAAAAGCTTTAAAAGTGCATGCTGGTGGAAAAAAAGAGATAGGCTCACACTGTAAAACATTTCTCGAAATGGAGCAAAAATGTGTCAAAATATCTCCAAAACAAATGATAATAGAATTTGAGAACCCCATGTCTTCAAAATTGAAATGGCATTTACTCAATTTTGTGCAAAAAGCATGTGGAAGAAGAAATGGATGAGGCAGATATTCGTAGGCTGCTGGCAAGATTCGAACCAAAGACCTTCGGGCTCGTAGTATGATGCTCTAACAACTATAGTTGAACATCCCAGACCAGGGAGAGTTAAAAAGCTTTATATAGTGGTCGCATCATGACATTCATTCCATTCACTTGAAAGTTTTTAAAAAGCAGCTAAATAAGAAGAAAGATAAATTAAAACTAGCGATCTCCTACTCAAACTATGGGGATCATATTTTCTCTTGCAACCTTTTGTATAAATGAAATTGGAAACTAGTATGTCCTGATGTGTCATTGCGGTGACCATTATATAAAACTTCTTAACTCTTCCTGCACTGGGGTGGTGTTTAGAGCTTCCTATTATGAGCCCTAGAGGTCCTTGGTTCGAGTCCTGCTGTCATACAGCAACCATGTCTTTAACACATTTCACCCTCCACATGCATTTAGATTAAAAATGAGTGAATGCTGCTTCAAGTTTGAATACACGGAGTTTTCAAATTCGTCTATTTTTTGTTTCGGAGATATTTTTATCACATTTTTGCTCAATTTCTCGAATTTTTTTTCTTGCAGTGCACTTACTGGCTTATGTTAGCTCTAGACGTTTTTGTTGTAACCTTTTATCTTTATTTTTGCTTTGTTTAATTGGTCAGTTAACATTTTTATTGTATTATCCTTCTAGATACTGTTTATGTGTTTAAATAATTGGGAATTATGGAGCATTTCATCACAGTTAGATACCTCACTCATAAATATTTGAGAATTAATTTTGCAACTATAAATACTCAAGTTTAATTTTTCCTTCCGCAATTGTCTCGTAGCAGACGACAAACGAATAAAATTTTTTATTATTATTGTGAATGTTAGCGCATTATCAAAGTTAACTTTATAAGTTATTATGGAAAATTTTACTTTATAGCGGGCTAAAATATTTTTGGCCCATCTCAGTTTTAGTAATTTTCAGAAATAAGAATTACTCACTCATATTTCTATACTTTTATACTTTTTATAATGGATAGAGGATGAGGATAATAATTGTAGTTTGGGTTCTCAAGATGTTTATCACTTCATTTATTTAGAAATTTGTGTTATACACCTTATTCATATAAAAAACCTATAAAAGGTACAGTTTTCAAGGAATTGGAATAAATATAATTGATGAATATTGTTTTATTCAGTTAAAATGTTATATTCTTTTTATGTATATTCAGCATAAATAATTTTTAATAACCAAAACAGGATGAATTTAGCTATAAAATCTAGAAGAAAATGATGTAAATCAGCTGTCATAGCCGTGGTATTGCTTAAACGTCAGCTTTGCTCCTAATGCAGAAGACATAATTGATGATCTATCAGTAGCCAGTATTTGAGTAGGACTTAGAGCGAACTTTCAGAAAACAAAAGTGATGATCATTGCTTTTTCGACGAAAGAAGAAATAAAGAAGTGGAAGTTAAAAATGTGCAGAGTTACGTTTATTTAGAGCAAAAATTAGCAATGGATGGCAACATCACGCATGGAATCAAAAGAAGAATTAAAATCAGTAGGAGTTCTTTTCAGAAAATAGCATGAGAGTAATAGACCACACCATGAAGAGAAAAGTATTTAACCAATGCGTATTACTCGCACTTACGTATGAAGCAGATACTGGTTAGCTGGACTCTCGCTAGCAAATTCGTACAAAGGCTTGGAACAACATGAGGAAATATGGAAAAGTATACTCTGTATTAAAAGAAAGATCTGAAAACGAATAATCAGTATGAAACAAAAGTTTTCCATGCCATCGAAATTAGAATTAAACATTTGAAATTGCATATAGCGTGAAGCATCAAAGACCGGTATCCTTATGACATTTTAGCTCCCAAGATAATTTATTCCAAAACAAGGTGGTATGATGAAATTTGGGAAACAGCTAATGTAAATTAGATGGTAAGAGTAGCAGATTATTTTTTGATAAGTTTAAAGAAAACCTTCATCCAGCTGTGGATTAATACTGGTTTACATTTAATATTAAATGCTAACGATGCATTGCAATTTTGCTTTCTGGTTTAGATTTAAAATATAATGAGAGCGTAGAATTTTATCTACATTTCTAAGTATTAATTTAGTCTGCTTTTCCTATACAAAGGGTTTTTTAAACACTAGATTTTTTATTTACTTTTAAAATTTTGGCAAGAAAGGAATTATATATTACTGAAATAGTAAGAGTTGCAAACGAATATTTAATATTCAAATGAACGAATTCAAATGAACTTGCACGCACCAGAATCTTTCAAGAATGATTGAAAATATTTTCGTAATGATATTACCAGATTGCAAAATATGAAAACAGAAGCCCAAATAGAGTTAGAAGCTTAAATAGAAGGATCTTTAAGGTGTATTTCGAGCTTTAAAAGCTTTAGGGAAATCTTCAATTAGATCTTGCAAGCAGAAGAGTTGTAAGACAGCATGTAGAGTTAATTTTAAACCCATTTTCAAACAAGTTTTTGAGGCATCAATTTATGAAGTTAAAATTGGAAATGCTTTTAAGAAATATGGTATTTTTCCATTTGATGTTGAAAACTTTGACTTTAACAAATGCATGCTAAAAGATACAAAGAGTTAAGGAACAAGTAAGTTTATCAACAAAGAACATACTTCGAGAGTAACGATACACAAGTTCTTCAGAAGCTTGAGAATGAAGTCCCTGAAGAAATGTTGAAAGTTTTTAATGCCACATCGGCTGAAGAGTCTAATATCCCAAGCATCCAATAGCCTGTGTTTTTTTTTTCAAAATGGAAGAAGTATGCATAGCAAAAAGAACTCTTGGTTAAGTCAAACTTTGACATTGAAGCTGAAACAACTATGATAATGAATTTATATTGAGAATTGATTTTGAGATAAGTCCTCTTGAAGCTTTGTGAGAAAAAAAGTTATAGGAAGAAAATATGACGAAGAGAAAGAAAGAAAAAATACTTAAAAAAGTAAAAAAGAAGGCTGTGAATGAAATTTTTTTTATTTTTAAATTCTATATTCAACCCCACTTTACTTTCTATTTCATAACTGAAAAGATGTAAAATTTTCCACATTAATTATGGTTACATGTTGTATTTCCAAGAAAAGTCTTGTTCTTTGATATTTGCATTGCTTATGAATTCATAAAGAGTATTAAAAAGTCACATAATTGACTGTTCATTAACTGGAAAATTTAGTGCTCATTCGCTGGTAAGAACTGCTCCTTCACTTGGTTATCTTACTACTTATTATTTGAACCATCAAAAGCTTAAAACAATATCATGCAAGTTCCCTAGAATTTTTTCCCGGCAATTTGCATTTAATAGCAAATATGTTGACACTGTCATTTAACTAAAATTACAAATTTTAAAATTATTATAATTTTTTTTAAAGACAAGCTACGCTTAAGTGTTCCTTTATTAGTTAGTTTTCCTTACTCTAAAGTGATTCAATTCTGGGTTATTGATAATTTTATTACTGTTTATATCTGAACGATGTTGATTAATTTTAAATTGATTAATTATTTTAAACATTTCATTTTAATAATTTTTCTTCTTCTCTTTTCACTAATTCATTAATCTTTATTATTAATGTATATATATATATATATATATATATATATATATATATATATATATATATATATA
The DNA here is from genome assembly GCF_982258835.1 of Parasteatoda tepidariorum. Taxonomy (NCBI): domain Eukaryota; kingdom Metazoa; phylum Arthropoda; class Arachnida; order Araneae; family Theridiidae; genus Parasteatoda; species Parasteatoda tepidariorum. The sequence goes on along the minus strand of NC_141762.1, from coordinate 46,820,344 downwards.
TATATATATATATATATATATATATATATATAAGTACATAACGAAGAATAAAACAAAGAAAAATAATAGACATATGAAACAGGGGGGGGGGGAAATAATAAGTAAAAAATAACAAACAACAGTTTATTAAAAATAATAATAATAATAGATAAAAAAAAATCATGAAATGTTAATTAAAAAACCGGAAAAAAAGGATATAATCTTTTCTTCAGCCCACACGATTATATCCGCAAAGCAGAGTGATTTCTGATATTGTATTAATAAAGCCAAAGCTAAATAAATTAATACAATAGTGTGAGGAGCACTCAAAATTTTTTTTAAAAATAACAACAAATGAAATAGATCACAAAAAGTACAAATAAGTAAAAATAACATGTAAAAACAGATAATAAAATAAAATAAAAAGAAAAAACATTAAAAAGGGGGGACTATAAAGCGAGCAGCAAAATCAGTTCAACTTACATGGACGGATATTTTTCAAGAATGATTTAAAAATGTTTTCGCAGAAAGATTGCCAAATTACAAAATATGAAAACAAAAGCGCAAATTGAGTGTAACAAGAGGGTTTTAAAGTGTCGTTCTTACTGCACTGTTGAAGTGATTTGTTATTCTGAGTTTTGATTTGTTAGTTACCAAGGATGGGCCCGAAATGGATGTGCGCAAGGTAATATTATACTGGATAATTTTAAAAATTGATCATAAATAGTTTTAGAAGATAGATGTTTATTTAAGAAAATATATATATATATATATATATATATATATATATATATATATATATATATATATATATATATATATATATATATATATATATATATATATATATATACTATAGAAAGAGAGAACTACTTTACAAACAAATACATAATGAAATTTTTAAATAGCTACATACATATAATCAAAAATATTATTTTTTCATTTTAAAACCAATAATATCTTCTTCCCAGTTTTATAATTTCATCTCTAAAAGTAAATGAGTACTAAGATATATCAATAAATTTATCAATAGCCTGTTCTTCTATTGTTAATAGTCTACCAACGGTAGGCAATCAAAGCTTAGACATCAAAAGATTTAGCTACATTTATCGAGAAATTTCCTTTCTTTTATCGCCAATAAAAAGCGCCATCACCTTTTATTGGCAACTGAAATTCCTTTTATGAGTATCGCTTTTGCTGCCTTGAGTTCTAATAAGGGTTTGCTTTCTCAACAAAAATATGGTGAAAACTCTAGATTGCAATAAAAATTTCATATTTTGATCTAAGAGTGGCTAAATACATACAAAGTTAATAAATTTTTTTACTTTCGTAAACGTCGTAAATTCCTTTTCAAGCAACTTCGGTTTAATCTCTGTTTTAGAAACCTAAAATACAAATTCACATGCTTTTCCCATTATTATTTTTTTTTAAATAAAACAGATTTCAAAATTTAAAAGTTATCAGAGGGATATATTTTTTTCCAATTAAACACGTCATTTTTTGTATTTGATCCGGTCGCAACTATAAAATTAATTAGATTACTTTTTTAAATCTCTATAAAAGGAAAATTGCTGATTTGAAAGATATAAAATTTAGAAATAATAAGAAAAGGTAACTAATGTGAAACGGTGAGGTGGAGGAACTCTTAGAAAAATAGTTTAAACAGTAATTACCTGAGGTAGAAATGAGGCTGATTTCTATAGCCTCAGAAAAAGAATCTTGCCAAAGTCAATACAGAGTTTTGCTTGAATACTAATATCAGTGACTTTACCGTGAAGCATATTCACGTAGTATGCCTGAACTGGTTGGTGTTGGTAGCAAATATAACTATTCGGAAGGTAAAATTTTGTGTTTGTCTCTCGTACTGGCCATGATGTAGTGCTGGCTGGAGCAAAATTATTGGCCTTCAGTTTTGTGTAAAATTCAGAAAGTTCGTACACGAAACATTTTCTTAGATATAGTTTGTCTACAGTAAGAACTCCCCTCGCCAAAAAGTCTTAAACCGTCTGTTGCTATGAAAACAAGAATAACTCATTTCAGGGAAGGTAGCTTCTTTTCACTCTAGGGCCACCACAATAGACCGAAGAAAAAGATTCTCTTTCTCTTCCCAACCAGAGCCAAAACTTGTCCTAAGCAGTGACCCCACACCTACTTGAAATAGTTATACCTCGTTATCATAGTCACCGCCATGGGTCCAAACAAATGGCTAGGGGAGTTCTTACTTTAGACAAACTGTAAAACTAATATTTATGATTGTTTATCTGAAGGATAAGTCTTCCGTTGGCAAAAAGCTGTATTTAAAGTCCAGGACGAGGTTAGCAATGAAACCAACTCCGCGGTAAAAGCCCATCAACGACCATCACCTACGGAAATGTGGCTCGTGTGACTGAACTCTCTTGAACTTAGACAGTCATTTCTGAGTCCGTTTTATAGAACAGACATTGAAGATTCTACAAAGTGTTATTCACAAGATAGTGAACAATTTTCTGATGAAATAATTGCGTGAAGAAAAGTCTTATCATTCCGTCTTCTTCATGACGCGTTTCTAAGATGAAGATAGTCTACCACAACCTCCCAACCTTTAAAACTGAAATTAATATTTTTTTTTTTCATTTAGCCGGTACTGTTCTACGCTTCAAGAAAGATAAGCTTTAACACGAATGATTTGATGCATTTAAGTTAGAAAAGGATAAAGAAATAATTCTTTAAAAAAAACTATTGTCTTATATGATTTTATGTTGTAGCTGATTGTTGTTTAGCAATCTAGGTGTTACCCGCCTTAAGTGACCATTATATTATTGAAATTTTGGTGTTCTAGCTAAGCTATTTCTGTTAGCCATTTACAGAAAACTTACATTTCAAATGTAAGTGCGGGGTACCATTTAAAGAAGGAGACAAGTCGAAAATATTTATTTTAAAAAAAGTTCAAAAAGTTACGCAAACTTTTAAATAAAGTTTCCAATAGCATAATTTCGGTCATGGATTAGCCAAAATAAAAGGCAGTTTTTTACTACCATTTTAAAATAATTTTATAACTCAATTGTAAAGTGAGCATTGTAAAGTGAGACACAATAATGGAAACTAATTATCATTAAAATATAAGTTTAGAGATAAACTTGCGAAGCGAATTTTTCTAGGAAATAAATGCTTGCCTAAGTACAAATTGTGAAATAAACGTTGCTTGTGAAATAAAAGTACATACTAATACAGCCACCTTTTCTCCTAAGTGAAAAAAGAAGTTTTGATTTTCCTTTTTTATAAAAATTTGGAAACTTTTAACCGAAAGTGTGTGTAATAATTTTATAAGGAGATCCGCAAGAAATAACTAGTATTGCTTTGAAAACATTCATTTTATAAAAACATTTCGCTCATTTACAAGAAAAGAGTTTTGTTAATGCATTTTGCAAAATCGTTATAAAAAATTATCGGAAATGCAAATCTGAAAAGGAATTTTTTAAGATCCCAATGTATCATAACAATTTTTATCATTTTTTCACTAAAGAAAACTTATTTTTGACAACCATTTTCGGAAAAGTTTAAAAATCAATTGCTAAGTACCATCCATTATTTTTGTAATAAAAAACGATAAGTCAATTTCTTCAAACGTACAGTTTAAGTTGTTTTTATTTTCATAAACACGTATTTTGAGCTATGTTCAGAATAAAAAGCTCTTGATACACTTTTATCATATAGTCTAGTTCTAAAATACAAGTTCTAGTTTAAATAACTAATAGGAAGATTTCTATTACCACGAAAAACAATAAAATTGAAATTCTAAGCAAATAGATACGCTTAAAGATAAAGCATTCATCATGATTATTAAAAGGGTATCTCATTGATAATAAATTTTTCTCTTGATTTTAGAAAGAAGATTATGTAGCAACTGTATTTTATCTTTATTCATTTATTCCATTGGGACTGTACATTTTGAAATTTATTCGCAATGCATGCGTTATAAATTCTCAACAAATGTTAAATAAATTTATAGGTTCATTAGACTCTATTTATGTTTTTAAAATATTTAGCGTGAGCTTAAAAACATTTTAATAGCATATTTCATAGAATATTAACTAAGTAAATTAAAATATGGTAAAAAACTCTTTAATGTCTATTTATTGTGTATTTGATTGCATTGGTGCGAGCATTTCAGTAAAAACAACTATAATTTTAACAATAATTTTAGTATATATATATATATATATATATATATATATATATATATATATATATATATATATATATATATATATATATATATATATATATATATATATATATATATATATATATATATATATATATATATATATATATATATATATATATATATATATATATAGTTTCTTACATATTTTTCTTAAAATATTTAGTATGCGCTTAATGTTTTATCAGCTTATTTAATATAATATTAACTAAACACCTAATAAATATGTGACAAAAACTTTTCATTGTCCATTTATTGTGTATATTACCATATTGAATTATGGCAAACATTTCAGCAATTAACTAAGAAAATCACAAACTGTCCAATGTATTTCCGCAAACTCCAATATTGTTGTTTAGTTGATTGGAAACGGTTCATTTTAATTCCTTATTAAAGTTGTAAACATTTTACTTCGTAATCGTTCAAGGTAACGATTTTAAAACTATATATGATCATGATTTTAAAACTTTATATGATCATGTATCGATATGTGATTAATACTGCACTGATTTTTATGTTTTTATGAAAGTGCCATTTGAGGCAATTAATTAATTTCCTGATATTTTACCCATTGAAACTTTTGCTTCTGAAGTCATGATTTAATTTAAAGTTGAAAATGATGTTATTTAGTTTTAATTTTCAAAAATTATGCACAATTTGAATAATTAAAACAGAAAATCTCACAGTGCACGATTTCAAATACAAAATTTTTAGCTCTGTTTTCAACTTATATAAAATTCAAAACAGTAGGAAATTTTTAAAAGTTTACGATTCCTTGATTTCAATAATTTCTTTCAGCTCTGGATAAACATTACTAGTAAAAACATTAGTTTCAAGATATTTTTCTCATTGAGACCTTTTTTGAGAATATGTGATTTTAATTTCTGAGTTAATTTAATGTTGATATGATTTAATTTAATTTTGAAATTGACATGACATAATTTTAATTAGCTAAATTAAAGATTTAAGTTTTCCATTACATCAACATGACCCATACTCATTTTCTTATTTGAAACTTTAATGATTTGCATAAGATGTTATTATTTTTGAATTTTACATCACAAGACAAAAATACGTTTGAAAAATTCGGGTATTCCTCTATAGATTGGTAATACTATAGCGATTATTCATTTTGTTAGATTGTCTTAAGTAATAATTTAAGTAGTATTGCATAGTTAGTTTAAGCATTTATTTAAAGTAATTTCATATAGTTATAAAAATAAAGATTTAGCTACGAAGTAATTATTTAGATTCTTTGATCCTTTCTAAAATGACTGTAGAAATTTGAAAGCAATAAAATAAAAAAAAACTTCGGGTATACCTCTATCGATTGGCAACTCTCTAGTGATTGTTCATTTTGTTCGGTTGTCTTAAGTAATAATTTAAGTAGTGTTGCATAGTCATCTTATGCCTTTACTTAAAATAATTTTTTTATTGTTATAGAAATAAAAACCTTGTTAAGAAGTAATTATTTAGATTTTTTTTATCCTTTCCACTCCATTCTGTCCTTTCCAAACTTTCCATTTTTTATGGTACCGCATATTTCGTAAGACCAACTGGATACTTGCAATTCGAGAAGAAGTGAGGTGATTATGCCTCCTAACCATTTGATTTGAATTAAATTTAAGCGGATACATGTAAGCGACGGCATGCGTATGTGTCAGACTTGATTGGTTTTAGAATCGACAAATGCCTACTATTTAATTACGATGATGTCGCAAGTATCCAATTATTGGTGACGGAGCTTCCTTTTTTCAAACAATAGCATATATATTATACGATATTCAAGTTATGGCTCGAGAGCTGCTCTAGGAAATAGTACAACACGTAATGAAGTTTTGGGATGAATTTTTTTTCTGATCTTATCTCGCAACAGATGTGGCAATTACTTTAATGCTTCTGCTGCCTGTTATACTGAAATGTCACGTACTCATACTTACGGTTTGTATGATTTAATGGCTGTCGGACAGATTTTATAATGAGAAAATTATTAAAATACATAAGGATTTCTTTTTAAATATCGCAAAATAGTTGAAATTAAAATCAAAGTACTTCCAAGAGGGCGGATTCGCAACAGCTAAACCAGGAAAAATTTGGTTAATGTATTGCTTAAAACTTAATTAAGGTGCTAGGATCAGAGGAGTGGTTGAAGAATAAGAACATTTAAATGTAGTAGTGCTGTGCATTCGGCTTGGTAATTACTAACGAAAATATGTTGTACGAGATAATTTTAATATGATAACCGATCTGGTACCCAAAGGGGGAAAGCACAATTCAAGTTTGCAAAATCCTTAATAAGGCGTTTAACTCTGAGCCATGTCTCCGTTCAAGTTGAATCACAGTATGGAGCAATCATGCTTTCAACATCAAAACTGAAGCTTAGAGAGTCAGAAATAACCTTCTAGAACTTGCGAAAAGAGATTGAAGAATTAAAATTAATCGAGATTTTGAAGTATCAAAATTAAGAAATTGTAGAGGTTATTTTGAACATGAAATATCCTATTAAGTCAACTTAAGTAGGCCACTATAGCTATCGACCTTCAGCACTTTAGAAGAGTTTCAGAACAAAAAAAAAATCTTGAAATTTGTTGGAAAAGAGGAAATGTGAATGAACATTTGAGATCACTATGATGCTACATATGCTGTAGGTTCTGGCTCTTGGCGAAAAACGGTAAGATCATAGAAGTCTGCTAGAGCTGTGGAAGGGTCATGCAGAAATCGGATGAACTGCAACTTTGCGAATAAAAATTTGGAATGAGCTTTAACTAATTGACTACAGAGAGTAATCGTTCAAAATGGAAATTTAACTTTGCTACTTTACCATGATCAATTGTCTTTGAATTTCTGCGATTCTCTATACTAATGTAAAATTTGTTAACTAAATCTCAACTTAGTTTTGAAATATTTGATTCTAAATTTTTATGTGAAAAAGTTTGCTGCGAACTTTTTCTGTAATTTCGATTTCAAAATTTTGATGCTGAGGTTGCGATTGAGTCCAGTATTTATGTTGTGGGGAAATTGAATGAACGGTATTATTGTCAAAAAAACCAAAAAAATAAATAATGATGAAAGAAAAAATAAAGAGATTTAGAAATGGTATTCAATATAATTCCCCCCAAAATGATTTTTTCAATTTCTTTTCTTTGGAGGAATAAATTCTTACAATCAAATTTCTTTTGCAAAAATGCCTGAAATTGGATTGTTAGAAAAGTACTGCTAAATAAATATGTAAACACAAAAGTATTTGTACTTTTGCTTAGCAATGAATTTTGTCTCAATATTTTCGCACGTTATATCCGCAAAATATTATTTCCAAGAAAAGAATGCTTACTTTTTGCAGAAAACAAAATATAAAATAGAAATTTAATATAAATTACAAAAAATATCGACACTTAATGACAGCAATTTAAGAAAAAATGTGTTAAGGAAGCAAACTGAAAATAATACACCCAACCATAGTATTGTGCAATCATGTTTAAAACGCATGATAAGGTTCATTTTGTAACCATAAAGCAAATTTAATTGATATTGTGATTTAGTACATTCCAAAATTTGTAGAAGTGTGCGATTATAAGTTTTAATTTTAATTTTAATAAAAATAGCATCTTACAGAAATTTATAATTAATATAAATTTTGTTTGCAATAATATTTGCAAAAATATTTGCAAAAAAAAATTGTTGATAGATATTAACAGTGGTCCATTTTTAAGTTCACTTTATAAAAATTTTGCTGTGGAAATATATATTTCAAAGTTTTACTCAAATATAAATAAGTTATGTAACAATGCCGCTTTGGTCTAAGTTACGAAACAATCTAGAAAATAAGCATATAAGTATTAGTATATGAAGTTATTAGTATGTGATGCCAAACTTATTGGCTTTAAAAATTTTATTTCATTTAAGAATTCAATAGAAAATCAACATCTTCTTTTAATTCTGACTTAAAGTTCCTAAAAATATTTTCTATTATAAATATAAAATTAAAAAATCAGTACAGCAAAATAATGTTGTAAGAATTTAATGCTTGCTTTTTACGAGATTACTTAAACATCTTAAAAGTAACGAATTTGAGTTTTGCGTCTAGACTTAAAATATAGAATTTAACTCCCGCTTGCTTAGTTGCTAATCCTTTTATCCAAACTTTTCTTGTTTTAAGAATTTTATTTTTTTAACGAAGGAAAAAAAAGCTAAGTTTTAAGAATATTTTTGAAAACTTTATATTTTTGAGTTTTTCCTAACATTTAAGTATTTCACTTCTAAAGTAATTTTATTAGCTTTTTTATTTAAAAAAATAATATATTTCAAAACTGGATCTTTTAAATTTTTTTTTCTTTTAAAACGAATTTACTAAAAACTAAGAAACAATTCTCCATAAGAGCACTTTTGCTTTGATCTGTTTTCTAAAACCAAGCTCATTAATTTTATTCATATAAATTCCTTTTCTGAAGAAAGAATAATCCATTTAATAGTATTCTTCGTATATATTTTGCTCATTCTTGGTGGTTTACATTGCAGCGTTAAAATAACGAAGTGAAATTTATGAAAGTTTTATTTGCTAAAGTTTCCCTCGAGATTAAAGTGAAAGATTTTCTAAAATCGTATCATCATTTGTGATACATTTGATACAATATTTATTTTGAATAAAAAGATAAAAATTCTTCTTCCGCTAATATTGCTTATATAAGTATTAATATTCATGGAAATCAACTTTGGTAGAACTTTGAATTATTGAATAGGTAGAAATGGTTGAAGCTGAAAATTTATTACGATTTCAACAATCCATTAGTTATGCTTTACGTCATTCAATGAGTTTTTCCTTTTTTTTAAATTTAAAACATATACAAGCAGGTAATTGGAAATATACAAGTACTAAAACTAACGATATAATAAATTGGCGAAATAAAATTGGATAAATATCGAAAATGAAACTGCTTAGAAATAGAAAACAAATGGAGATAAATAGAGCATTCTGAATAGATAGGAACTGAAAAAATAAATATGTAGTCTGTAGGGAAAATGGGTTGACTAGACCACTCTAAATTCAAAAAGAGAAAGTGTTATATAAAGACAGTGTGTTCCATTATCACCTCCCTTAATCTATATATTTGGAATACTTATCAAATGTGAGAAAAGTTAAAGCGCGTATATTACGGGTCGGAAATTTATATTTAAGAGGGAAATAAATAAAAATGCTTTCAAAATCTGATAAATAACTAATTAAAAGTGTGATATTAAAAATTTCAAGATCTTTTCGATTAAAGGGGAAGATGAGAGGAGTTTAAAAGGGATTATTAAAAACTCCTCAAGTTTTATTCAACAATATGATTTTGATGATTTGTATTCCTACCTTCCTCAATAACGATTTCTCAGATTTCGATAAATTTTTTATTTTTCTACGCTTAAATTATAATTTGTGACACTTATTTAATTTTATTTTATAACTGTTGTTGAACAGCCGACCCAATTTTGAGTTTACGACTACCAATACTCAACCCCGAAGCCTTGTAATTTTGAATCCAATCCAGAAGGTAAGGGAACTCCTAGATTAAGTATCTGGAGAAATTTGCCTTCGTGGAAGATTGTTTGCATGGAACCAACCCGCTTTTGCGTTACATGGAGAGAAAAACTACGAAATCCTCACACGGTCAGCCTGGCGGCAAGGGGATTCTAACCCATGATCTTTCTACCACTGAAGATATTTTATGTCAGCACTGTGACCAGCAATTGCTGGGATTTGAACCCGGGACTACTTTCTTGGGGAGGCGAGCGTTTGTTTCGAGTTAATATTTGAAAAAGATTCTAAAAACTTATTACGAAATATGTTTCATTCAGGCATCCAGGAATTCGACTCCCGCCTCACCCGTTTATAGGGCGAACCCATTCATACATCTGTTCATTCATCCACATATCGTAATTTTGACTTGAACCAGAGAACTATCAACCTCCAATTCAGTACCTAAGAGGTATATAGGACTGTGGAGGACTTTGTCATCCGACAGATTTAAGACGTACCAGTCCCCATTTACTACTCGAGGAGTCTTCGGCTGTCGGGGATCGAACTCACGACCTCTTGCACATGGGTCTAACGCCCTATCAACCAGGCTATTCCGGCTAACGTTTTAAGTATAATGCACGAATTCTTTTGTATCGAGTCTATGAGTTGTTTCAGAAGTTATGCGAACACTAAGAATTGTTAAAATGGAAACTCGATTTTTATTGTTTCTATTACCAATAGTGTGTTAATTTTTATTGGATTGTGCTCTGTAAAAAATTTAAACAGTAAAAATGGTAGACACTAAAAACACACCTTTTTTACATAGGGGCACTATGTAAAAAAGGTGTGTTTAGATACACTAAAATTTGTGGCAATTTCTTTACACCAAAGTGGTGTTCCACCACTCCAAGAACCTAGGATAGTTTCTAGTGTAGTGAAACACTAAGAAAGTTCTTTTACACTATTTGGTGTAATGCAGCCACCACCATTTTTGTTATTGTTATTAAATTTGTTATTAAAGTTAAATATGAAAACACATAAAGTTTATAAAGTTAATTTTACGATAGAGGATACAATATACATCAAGTACGAGGGTTGCTATTTATATTTCTGGCCTAATAATGAAAAAACAAACATGTAGGATCGAAATTGGTTTTATTGTTTTTCAAAATATTCTCCATGATGATCAATACACTTTTGCATGCGTTTGAACCAATTTTCAAAGCACTTTTTCCAGTTCGATTGAGGTAACTCCAAAACATGCGTTTTGAATGCATCAACCGCTTCTTCGGGGGTCGAAAATCGTTGTCCACGTAATTTATTTTTGATGTGTGAGAATAAGAAGAAGTCATTGGGTGCCAAATCAGGGCTGTACGGCGGATGACCCATCAGTTCGATCTTTCGCTCCGTCAGAAATGCCTTTGGTTGAGTCGATGTGTGAGAGCTCGCATTGTCATGATGAAGAATAATTCGCCTGTTCTTCTGCTTTTTTCGAATTTTTCCGATGACTTCTGGCAAACAAATGGTCGTGTACCATTCAGAATTGACCGTCCTGCGTTGCTCTAACGTCACTGTTGCCACATGACCGTTAATGCCGAAGAAACAGGCAATCATTTGTTTCGATGTGCTTCTTCCTCGAACAACTTTTGTTGGTTTTGCCTCGTCTTGAAGGACCCATACAGTTGATTGCTGTTTTGTTTCCGGCTCATATGCATAGATCCATGATTCGTCACCTGTGTAGATGTTATACACAGCCTTTGATGTACCTTGAACGTATTTTCCCAACATTTCCTTGCACCAATCGACACGAGCCTTTTTTTGAGCGTTTGTCAGATTATGCGGGATCCAACGCGAACAAATTTTTTTTTACGGTTAAATGTTCATGCAATATTTGCAGGTCGTCGGGCTACCGAAGCAGGGGTGTCATCCCCTCTGCAGAGGATCAAAATTGTGATGGCATGTCTTCGGATTATCCTCAAGGATGTTTCCCAGACCTTCGCCAATAGCCCATTTGTGCAGCTCTAGTGCGACGTAAATGAACCACAACAACAACATCATGCAATATTTCATTGATGCTAGTCATACTAATGTCCAAAGACGCCTCTATCTCACGGTATGTCACATGACGATCTTGCTTTATCAGTTCACGCACAGCATCGATCTTTTCTGGCACAACAACGGATTTTGGACGACCTGCACGGGATTCGTCCTGGATTGAACATCGACCATGATTAAATTCGTTATACCAATTTTTTACAGTGTTGTAGAAAGGCGTTTTATCGCTGAATAAAGAATTAAGTTCATCGAAGCACTTTTGTCTTGACAATCCACGTCGAAAGTTATGAAAAATAATGACACGAAAATGTTCACGATTCAATTCCATTTTTTGAAAGAGAAGAACTTTTCAATTTACTGTCAACAACACAAATGAAGCTATAATGGTAAATCGTCTGCTGAATTTATGTTCAAAAATATCAAACTTTCGATTAAAATCGTCTGCGGTCGCCTAGCAACACTTACTGTTGCCAAGGCCAGAAATATAAATAGCAACCCTCATATCATTAACTTAAGTTGCATATATACATTATTCTTGAAAATAAAAACATATACAAGAGGCAGAGAGAATATTAACAGTAATTCAATCAAGGCTTAACAAAATCAAAGTGAATAAAAACATTATAAAATTATTTAATACAATCGGCAGATTTATGTAAATCATTTTATGAGAACATAATAATATTTATTATCCATTTAAAAACATTATATACCTTTTCATGAAGTTTTTTAACTATTTCTGTGGAATGTTCAGCATCGTGTGATGCAAAACCAATCTTACATCTTCTCTGCTCGATCGTAAATAAATCGATCACTTGACTGCCTAAAAATCTACTCCAAGAATGATGAAAATAACTAATGAATGGAGTAAATACTTGTGAGATCAGTCTAGGCTTCCTCATTTATTGGAGTTTAGATTTGACTATATCATGTATATTGTTAATGAATGCTTGATTATGACACAACTTGAAATAATACAATATTTTTAGAGTTTCCAACATCTAATTCAAATAGGTATTATACTACAGTTTTGATCTTGTATAAGTAACAAATTAAAATTATTCTCCGTTTGATGTGTCAAAACGTATCTATTTTGTTTACATTTATACTTTTAAATCATGATTTTACAAAACTAAGCAATTTAAAACCGACAATAATTGAAATAAAAACAAAAGTTTTGTATTGAAAGACGAAATTATTGAAAAAATGATATTTATTCGCTGAGGAATAAGCATTGAAAAGAAAGCAATATTACTATTTACGCCGAATAATTAATTTCGGAAAATTACTAATCAAGTACAATAATAAGTTATGCACTAAAAGGCAAAATTAATGGAGAAATGTTACCCAGTTTGTTTAAGAGAGCGTAAAAAATCAGCAAACTATTATTGATGACAATGATGCTTAATTTTCACTCTATAACAAAAAAAATCGACGCACCAAAAAGCAATCATCTGATTGTTTTGAAATTTCAAATTACAGTGGTGCATGGCTGCTCGATCAGGCTAGAATGATGCCGACAGGGGACGTATAGTCTTTAGCGACGAATCCCGCCTCCAACTGTGTCCTGACGATCATCGAAGACGTGTTTGGAGACACACAAGGCAGAGGGGGGGATCCTGCCTTCACTGTTGCACGCCGCACCGGCCCTCAACAAGGCATTATGGTCTGGGGAGTTCCTTTGACAGCCGGACCCCTTTGGTCGTCATTAGAGGTACACTTACTGCACAGCGGTGCGTCTACGACATCCTGAGACCTGTTTTGCTACCGTTCCTTTTGCAGCGCCCTGGGCTGGTTTTTCAGCAGGACAATGCCAGATCACATACGGCACGTGTTGCTATGAACTGTCTACAAGCTTGTCAAACTCTTCCTTGGCCTGCCAGATCACCAGATCTCTCTCCCATCGAGCATGTCTGGAATATGATGGGAAGGCGATTGCGGCACGGAATGTTGATGACCTCGTTCGACAATTGGATCGAATTTTGCAGAAAATACCGCAAGAGACCATCCGGGAGCTTTATCGGTCCATGCCACGCCGTGTGGCAGCTTGTATCCAGGCTAGAGGCGGGTCAACACCTTATTGAACTTGTTATCGTAACTATGCAATAAACTATTCAATTGCTCTGAAATTTTGATCATTTACTATTCTGTACATTGTCTTCCTATCCACCAATTTTCGTTTCAATCGGACAACTCCTTCTTGGTGCGTAGATTTTTTTGTTATAGAGTGTATTTTGATAATAAATACTAAATGGCAGAAAAATATGCCATGAGCTACAAAGAAAAATAAATGGAGAAAATGTACTTATTCATTACTGGGTGCCATAAAAAGCCGGGACAAAGACGACATACTATTATTGACTCCATTGATGCTTAATTTTGGTAATGAGCACTTTTGGCATTTATGGTAATAGGTGAAGTTTTGATAGATACCAAATATACTCTTACAAGTGTACCCGTATTTTAAAGTAAATTTTATGCCGATTACAGCGGCAAAAATACAGTACACTTTCATGATAGATTTATTACATAGATAGTTATGTACTGGAGAGAGTATCTTAACTGTGGCAAATTTTAAATCTCATGAGCAACATCATTATACCAGATCATACTGAATACAGTTCGCCTTTATTTAGATGCGATGAACTACTAAAAATTCATTTTGCTTGATCTAATAATGCAAAGAAACCGAGTTGGGTAACAAATAATAATGAATAGATAAAAAACATTAGAATCATTGTAACTTTATTATTTGAGTTGGCATTTGTCTGAAGTTTCTGTGTACGATTTTGTCGTGGTGTGCAGTACTGATTAATTGATACTTTTTTTCACCCCTTACTAAGCAAGTAATGAATAACAATTATTATTCAACCTGCATAGGTATAATTAAAGCATTACATATTTTACTTTGTTTGTTGATATGAACTATTCCCTTTTAACCCTTCAATTCTTCTCAACTTATAGCTCAGTTTTCTCCAGTTTCTCGTTGTCGGAAAAAGAATTTTCGGTCAAAAATTTCTAAGTATGTACGGTTGAGCTTTCATGTTTATGACAGCTCACATGCTTAATACACTCATGGACAAAAAAATTAGCGGGCCAAGAAGGAGTCGTCAAAATGAAACAAAATTTTACATACGTAATGACTACTTTGATATAAGTAAATGATTAGAAAATCAAAGAAAAACGATAATCTTTGATTTTCTAATCATTTACTTAAATCAAAGTAGTCATTGCGTTTGTAAAATTTCTCTCCATTTTGACGACTCCTTCTTGGTCGGCTAATTTTTTTGTCCATGAGTGTATATCAATTCTTTTTTGTTAAAAAAAAGAAATAAGAACTTTTTTTGTCACGGCATAAAAGAAGTATTTGCATACATGTAAATTTAGTGATAAATAGCGTTATATTTTGTTAAATAATTAGTTTTGAGTAATCTTAACAGCTATACTTGGTAGGTTTAACGTATATCATGCTATTTTTCCCAATATTTTCCGAATGTGAAACTTTAGTTTTTTTGGCCAGATTGTGCAAATTCTTGTAATTTTTTTAGCTCTATAACTGCACAGGTCGGAAAAAAGGTAACATACACTTTTAACTTAACTAACATTGTATTTTTTTTTGCAAAAAAACAATAATGCTTAAGTTAGTATTATGAAAATATCTTGTTTAGTTATTGTTCTAAATTTAACTACTGATGAAATTTCATTTAACTTAATGAACATAGGAAAAAACTGTTTAAGTTCACAGAGAAGAAATTTTTTTCACGATTTTAAAACCTCACATTATGTTTTAAATCTAATTATTTTGTTAAGACTCTCAAGTTGATTAATTTATTTCCATTTTTTAGCAATGACAGTACTCTGGGTTTTAAATTATTATTTTTCTTTTTGACCTCGCATTTAACACTTTTAATAAACTAAATGTGATCCTTCGTTTCGAACCATTAAAGACTGAGGAAAGGAAACGATTTTTCACCTAATTGATGGTGTGATAATCGTACATATGAATTAAAATTAAAAACCATTTTCCCAAAAAACATTTTCTGAGAATGTTTGCTTCAATAACATTTAATTACTTTTAATAATTTGGGCAATCATTTTTCTCATAAACAAAGCGAAGAGGAATTACTTCCTATTAATTTTGATTTGAAATCCTTCGGAAAAGTGCCGTTTGATTTACATTTATTCATTTTCTCGTACTTTTACGACAGTTTATTTCCTTTTGGCGCAATTATTGGCTTTATTTTTCGATTTATGTACTTTTATTTTTTAACTGAAGATTTTATTCCATCCTCTGCATAATTATTGTTGAATTTTTTTTAAACTTCCGCACTTATTTTAAAACGACGCTTTTATTGCATTTTCCAGTTTCCCACATCTCGCTTTTTCCGTTTGATTTTCTATGAATCCTTATTTTATTGAACAAATCTTTTAAAGAAAGGTGGATAAGTTTTTGAAAAGAGGTGCACTTAATTTTTTTTTTTGAAGTTTTAAGAAGTTCCGCTCATTAAAAGTAAATGCAATTAGAGCATAAAATTTGTTTCCTTACTACTAAATTTTGAGGTAGTTACAAATTTAAAAAGTGTAGTTTACTTGCTTTCTATAATTAAACAGAAGTACTTAAATTGATATTAAACTTTATGCAGGTACTAGCTAACAGGTTCAGAAAAATTGCGCATTTTTAGATCTTTTTTCTTAATTTTGTGTAATGAGAGATACAGTTGATGTTGTTGAATTGAACTAACAAAAGCCTGATTAGTTTCTTGGTGCGATGCTTAACTCAATTTAATAACTATTAGAAAAAAATGAACAAATGTTGAATTTTTATTAAAAAAAGGGGACAAATGTTGAATTATTATTAAAAAAAATGGGACAAATGTTGAATTATTATTAAAAAATGGGACAGATGTTGAATTATTATTAAAAAAAATGGGCAAATATTGAATGGGAAGTTTGCTTACAAGAAAACACGCATAGCGTATTTCAAGAGGAATATAAATGTGACATGACTTTCTGAAGTTTTTTAAATTTTATTTTTTTCTTAATTTGGCAGTGTGCAAATCTAAGATAATTTTTTTTCATACGTCTGAAATCTATTCAAACAGAAAAGATACAGCTATAAATTATGTAAATTATAGTACAAAAATTAATGTGTCAATTTTTTGCAAACTGTTATTTTAAACACTCGGTATTATAAAACAAATTAATATTTAAAAAAAATATAGTTCAAATTATGCAAAAATTATGATGCAAACTTAAAATGTGAATGACTGAATTGTTGGTTTATATCCTAAGGTACGTGATTTATTTGTAAGTAATAACATATAAAATACATTATAATTTTAATATGATTTAAGTAAGAATATTAATTTTCTATACTAGATCGTATTAGTAAAATATACATGGAGAAAAAATTCTGGCAAAATTACCATACTGTATACACTGTAAAAAATTGTTGTAAAAAATACTGCCAGTCAGGGAGAACTTTTTAATATAAAATGCATTTTTACTGGAACATGTTACGAAGCACAAAAAATCTGATATACCGTCATTTCTACCGTAATAATTACCATAAAATTATAGAATCACTCTAATTAAATAAATATATCTCGAAAAAAATTGATTTCATTTTACTGTAAAAATGGAATATATTTTGCGGTACTTAGTACAATAATTTTATTTGGAATTTTTTACAATGTGATAATGACATTTATGTTAAGAAAAGCTATAATTCTGGTTATTAAAACAGAAATATATGGTATTTAAACATTGCAGTTGGAAATTTTTTTCGATCATACGGTAACTGTTTATTGGAAATACTGATTTTTAATAAAAAGCTTAGCTATTATTACCACACATTTGGTGTAAAAAACAAAACTGAAAAGTAAATTTAACAGAATAAATAATTTTTTTGCCATGCTCTAAGATATCTTCATAAAATTACTAAATTTTGCCTCACTTATCAAATTTTACCACATATTATAAAATCAAATTTTACCAAAGCTCTTCTGTAAAAACTACCTTAAGCTTTTTGGAGTTCTCATAGAAACAGAAACAGGGATAATTTTACAATATTCTGGTAGTTTTGACCCTACTTTTTCTCGCAATGCAGTAGTTGTCTGCTGGAAAATATTAACTTTCAGTACTTGCTAGGCTTGCTTTATCCAGCCTTAAAACACCATTCGTTTCCTAATATCGAGAACACGAGCCTTTTTCTTTTTCAAATTCCCTTAGTTATAAGTGTCTACTATAAATTTGGTCATGTTTGGTAATGCAGTTCTCTCATAATCGGCTTTAAACATCTCAACTTTAATTATTACCACCATGTCCTTATTCTTAAATTTATATTTAATTTCGTAACTTTACTTCTAATTTATTGTATTCATAACAATTTTCAACTTAAAATATATCGTACAAATATTAATTAAATAAAAAAATAATCGATATCAACACTTTCTATTCATAGAATATCACATTTATCATTTCATTTAGCTAATATTTAACAATTGCTTAAGTCCTGTAAATTAAAAAAAAGTAATTTACCTTGTCCTTGTATTATTATCTTATGCGTTACTATCAATGTACGTAATGCTGGCATTCTATTAAATATTTAGTCATTATACAGAGTGGTTGGCATTTCCATAAAATCATCGAATCACTCTAATTAAATGAGAATGAGAAGCATGAAGAAATTCTTGCTTAATATATACTGAATTCATACATGGACCTATATCTCCCTTTAATATTAACCCATAATATTCAAACTCAGCCGGGTATTATATTACAAGGTACTATAGTACCATAACAAAGGCAATTATTTTAGGCCAATTAGGGGCCTTATATATATATATATATATATATATATATATATATATATATATATATATATATATATATATATATATATATATATATATATATATATATATATATATATATATATATATATATATATATATATATATATATATATAAAGTTCAAAATGAAGAGTAAAGCATAGAAAAATTATAGATAAATGAAAAAAAAAGGGAGGAGGGAAATAATAAGTGAATAAATAACAAACAACAGTTAAAAAAAAAGAAAAACGGATGAAATTTTATTTAAAAATCCGGAAAAAAAAGATATAATCTTTTCATCAGCCCACACGATTATATCCGCAAAACAGAGTGCTTTCTGATATTGTATCAATACACACACACACACACACACACACACACACACACACACACACACACACACACACACACACACACACACACACACACACACACACACACACACACACACACACACACACACACACACACACACACACACACACACACACACACACACACACACACACACACACACACACACACACACACACACACACACACACACACACACACACACACACACACACACACACACACACACACACACACACACACACACACACACACACACACACACACACACACACACACACACACACACACACACACACACACACACACACACACACACACACACACACACACATATATATATATATATATATATATATATATATATATTGTTTTTCACGTATATTATGTTATGAATTTTAGAGCATGTTGATACATGATATCGTTCAAACATGGTGAACTTTATTATGGTACTAAATTGATCCAAGTTGATCTATATTTTCGGATTTTTTAAACTTGATTACAAGTTACTATGCTCCAACTTGATTGGAAACATAGTAGTTTAATTTAATAACTCTTTAAAGACTCATCAACTTTGCATTCCACAATGAGAATAAAAAACATGGTAAAAAATACTAGAATATGGTAATATTTACAGTGTTTCTGGCTTTATGGGAGCACCACATAGTTCGGTAATTTTTTGCTGAAGTGCATTGTTAATTATTTTGGTAAAACTAATATGAAATATGATGTATTTATAATTGTATGATTAAAATTCGTAAATTTAAAATTTTATAATTTTATCATGATGCCTTATAGCATAGCCTAAGAATCATTTATTTATTCAATTAAATTAAGTTTTAAGTTTTGTTATTTTTACTAAATAAATTTATTGAAAATAATAAAAGTTTTATTCTTGGAATTTATTCTTTGTAGCTCACATAATAATTCTTTTGTCAAATTTGTGGATAATCTTATATTAATATATTATTGTCTAGTTATATTAAATGGGGAATTGATATACTTCGCTTATCCAACTGTTAAGAAAGGAACTCTTTAACTATTGTTTACGGCAATCTAGTTTTAACGATGCATTTTAAATTCGTCTCCTCTTTGTTGAAATGATTAAATATGGGTTTATATTTGAATTCTATTCAAATATATGTTTCAGTATTAAGAATAGATTCTTTCTCCGGAGATGAAATTCAATATCGGTGTTTGGAACATTTTACATTTAACTTAAACTTAATGAATAAGTGTGCAAAAGAGGATAATTTGTACGCTGGTGTTGAAAAGTAGAATTTAGTCTTAAGTTAATTAATATGTCAATATTGAACATGCATTGAAAAATAATGTTTAATTGCTTTCCTTGCAATTCCTGATTAGTTTGAATTACATGCGTTTTTTATAGTTTTGAAAATTGTTATAAATTTTTTTGGACTCAAAAACATACGAATTAAGAATATTTATTGGGAGTGTTATTTAACATTTAGAGTGGTTAACCTGGTGTTTAAGCATATAAATATGCTTGTCTATCGTTTAAATTATTACGAATTGTTAAGTTTTGATTTATTTAATAACTTGGCTAGGTTTAAATATTACTCTCAGAATAAGGTTTCTAATGCTAGAGAGATTTTATGAAATAAAATGCAATCAGTGTTTTTAAAATTATCATGAATATTAAAAATTCTATTAATTAAAGATAGAGATTCTAATAAGATGTTTAACTTACATATTAAAGGTAAAATTATATGTTTATTCCGAAGATATTTAAATGGATTTCTGAACGGAATAAAAATGTCATCTCTTCGTATTAATGCCTTTAAAAATATATTTGAATTTAAAATAAATTTGTTTCAATATAATTAGTTGAGAAATCATTTCATTTCGATTATTTCAGTAAAAAATTCACCTTAGCTGAAATTGATCTCTTAAGAACTGGAAAAGATTTAAAATGTTTGAAAGTCTTCTTAAAATATTTTACTAAATAAAGACTGTCTTCTTTACTTTGTGAAAGTTTGCGTAAATTCTGAATGAAGTTCTGATAATAAATTTTCGTTGTTGTTAGCATCAAATATTGAAATAATATGAATCTATTCACTCTCATATAATTTTTTCTATTTTTCTCAAATATTTATTTTTAGCGTATAAATTTATAGATAATTAGGGCATTTAAATTAAGTTATTTTTAGATATTTGAGGGAAATAGTTTCAACTTATTTTAAAATCCTGGCGTGAAAATCATATATTTAAAGCCATACTTATTTAGAGAGTAACCATAAGCTAAAATATAAAAAAAAAATTAGTAAATGGTGTAAAATTGAAAATGAAGAGGTCTGCGTAATGAGCAATTTATACACATCATACATACATATAACATATACACATATACTCATATAACATATGTGAACATATAACATATGTGTGCTCATATACACTTATACAGAATAAAGAATTTGTGTGCGTGTGCGTTGTGTATTGCATGTAAACTATAGGCTTCAAGAATTCGACATTCAACATGAAACTAAGTGAGCACAATAGTAGATAAATTACGAAGTTCAATTTTCAATTTTTAGTTATATTTTTAATACAAATACAATTAAAAAAATGGAATTTTCTCATCGGTTTAGAGGAATAAATTGTTTTGTAGTTTATATTTTATAATCGTCGTTGAACAGTCGACCCAATTTTTGGGTTTACGAGTACTGATGCTCAACTCTGTAGCCTTGTAATTTGAAACCCAATCCAGAAGGTAAGGGAACTCCTAGATTAAGTATCTGGAGAAATTTGCCTTCTTGGAGGATTTTTTTTCATGAGACTAACCCGCTTTTGCGTTACATGGAGAGGTAGATCACGAACCACGGTTAGCCCGATGGCAAGGGTACTCCTACCCATGATCCATCTACCTTTCACGTCAGCACTGAGGTCGGTGCAAGCTGGATGCAGAATTCGTATCGACTAGTCATCGCTGGGATTTGAACCCGGTTCACCTCATTGGAGGGCGAATGCTCTGGTTGCTCTATCCCCTGAGCCATCGTTGCTCAAAATATATTATAGACTATTCAGTTTGGTTAAATATTTCAATGATAACGCTGTGATATTTGCTAGCTTATAGCGCTATTCAAGAATGTTATTTTATTACACGTTCTGTAACACTTAATTATATTTTATTCGTTATACTAGGTTATCTGAATGATCAAAGTGATCATGGTGGCTTAGGTGGAATAAGTCTGCAAATTAGCATTTTTAAGGTTATCTGAAACCTCATGTTCATTTAGTTTACAGTTTTGATTTTAAAAATGTAGAACTATAAAACAAAATAAGTTATAACCAATGGTAATTGAAATATAAAAAAAGTTTTGTACTGAAATGCGAAATTAATGGAGAAATTGAAGTAATTCGCTGAGAATAAACTAAAGTTCTAACTAGGTACTAAAGTTCACAATTAATGGAAAAATGTTTCTTTTTCGTTTATGAGAGCGAAAAAATGGGTAACTATTACCTGTTATCAAACTTTAGTAATAGGTACTAACTGAAATAAAAATAAGCTAAGAACTAAACAATAAAATTAATGGAGAAAATGTATGGGGAGCCAAAAAAAGCCAGCATACTATTATTGAAATAATGCTTAAATTTGGTAGTAGGCACTAGCGCCCTCATGGCAATTGGTGCAGTTTCAATAGGTATCAAATATACTCTTATATAGCTAAAAAACATTTTATGAGTAAATTTGATGCCGATTACTGCTGCATCATTACTGTATTTAATGCTAGATTTTTTACGAAGATACAAGTACAGAAGAATGTAGCTTGATTGTGGTAAATTTTAACTGTCATGAGTTGCCCCGGGGAACAGCATTATACCAGATGACACTGAAAACAGTTAATATTTATTTTAATGAGATGAGAAGATTTAAATATGTGCTTTGCTTTATCTAATAATGCAGATACCATTATAAGAGAGCAATTAATAAGAAAAATTTATTTCAGCTTTATTATTTGTGTCGGTATTTGTCTTATAGTTTTGTGCATGATTTTATAATCTTGTTCAGTACCGATTTATTGATGCTTTTTTTTCACCTCGTATTAAGAACGGGTAATGTAAACAAAATCTAAACAAAAGAGTTTAAATATAAACAAAAAATTTCGGAAAAATGCTCGCACCTTTAAGCTTAATCCATCCAATTAATGAGCTTGAATCATGGAATGGAATTTTTCTATTTTAGTAAGTTCGAGACATTAAAATCTTAAACATTTTGGTATTTTTATGATGATGAGAAAATTAATGTTTTTTATGTTTTAGTCTTAATTAAATAAAGAAAAAAAAGACTTGTTTTTTTTTCTTCCCTATTAAAATTTAAGTGATGCTTAAACTTTGAAATCGTCTATTTTCCTCACACAATATTTTTTTCTAATTTTTATTCAGCACTGAAAAAATGCATCTCAAAACTTATTAAAAATAATTGCATTAATTCGAGACTTATTTTATAAATTTAATCTTCAAGATAGGCATTTTTATGCATTATTTTTTACACAGTAATTTGTCTTTAGGAAATTTGTAAAAAACAATTGTTGTATATTTTTTTACGAAAATAACAAGAAGAAAAAATAAATAGTTTCAGTTTTTTTAGTTTTTGAAGACTGGAAAAAACAGCTTCAGACCAATTTAATAAGCATGAAATTACCGCAATATTGATATTTTTCCACCTGCTTCGCCGCTGAACAACTAGTATATTTTCCTAATAAATTCAAATTTTTTCCGACTCGTTAGCATCTCTTTTCTCAATAAAAATCTGTGGACAGTCCCTCTTCTGGTAATATATTAAAATGTCAAATCTCGATTAATAAATTGCAACAACTAGGAAAATTAGTCATTCTGCAATGGCTCCCTTCTAACTGAGGAATCAAAGGCAATGAAATGGCTGGTGGTTTGGCAAAAAAGGGCACCTCCATGCAACAGGTCGTTGTATGGAGGTGCCTAATATCTTAACCCCTTTCTTCAACCTTTAAGCGAGTTCTCAAAAGAAAAGTCTTTACTAGTTTCCGCAAGCAACTAATGTAGAGAAATTCTAAAAAGAAGGATCTCGACTGGCCGCGCAACGAGGCTGTGGCTCAGTTCCGGCTCTTTATAGAGCATGACTGTCTTGCCGCTTACTTCTACAGATTTAAGCTGGCTTCTGATCCATATTGCTCTATATGTCGAGTCCAATTTGTAATGGATGGCCGTCACGATCTCCCTTTGCAGTGCTATCCGTGGAGCAACTATCGCTGATCATTACTGGGAAGCAAGGTGTCGAATGAGGAAATGACTGTTTTCAATTTTTGTATGCTTGTTTTCTTGAGTTGTGTAATTTTTACCCTGAGTCAATCCCCTCTGCCTTTAGAAGAAAAAAAAAACATTCTCACAATCATTATAAAAAGTATAGACATTTTACTTAAAGAAAACAAAAATATTTTAATATGGAAGCATATTATTTTTCTTTTCATCCAAATTTAAAATTGTTTAAAATTTTTAAACTTTTTTTTTAAATGTCTCTTGCAAGATTTT
Organism: Parasteatoda tepidariorum; assembly: GCF_982258835.1. Taxonomy (NCBI): domain Eukaryota; kingdom Metazoa; phylum Arthropoda; class Arachnida; order Araneae; family Theridiidae; genus Parasteatoda; species Parasteatoda tepidariorum. The sequence continues at coordinate 46,795,898 of NC_141762.1, read as the reverse complement.
CGAGTCGTTTTCGAATGCCAACTTTTTGGTACATTAGCATAATAAAATTAACATCAAAGGAAAACAAATTTTAATAAAAAAAAGGATATTTAAATATAGGAAATAAAGGAACTTTAAAAGAAGTTTCATTATTGGTATTAATTCAATGGTTTTGTGTTTTTCAAATTTTCTTAACGGTTCCGAAAAATTATGAGATATTACCATATACATTAATATTAGATTTTATGCCATTACATTTATTAATTGTTGGAACATTATTATAAAGTTATATTCTGTAGAAAATGAGAAATTTGCGGTCGACAGGAAAAATCTTATTATTGTTTTTTTCATAAGCTTAATGAAGTAATATTTTTGACACCCAATATTTATTATTTTTAATAAATTATTTGTTTCTTTACTATTGAAGAGTGTAGAAAAGAAGATGGAATTTAAACACACATAACTTAGGTGTGTTTTAGTTGCGAAACTATTGCAAAATTATATTTTATCGAAAATGAAAGGGTTTAAATAAAAAAAAAATGCGATTGCCAGGAAAATTGTTCTTATTTTTGTTCTTTTCATAAGCTTAATGAAGTTATACCATCTGACGCACGATATTTATTATTATTAAAGAATTATTTCTTTCTTTATTGCTTAAGAGTGTAGATAAGAACATGCAAATAAAACACACAATATAGTTTAGTTTTGGATTAGTAATATTTTCTGTACTGCATGAAATGATCATAATCTTATAAAGTGTAAATAACTACATTTATTACTAGCGAGACTACATTTGTGTTAGTTGCAAAATTTTATATATTTAACTGTATTATTGATCAGAAAACATTAAATGCAATTTATTAGAAACTATATTTCCCTTACATGCTGTAACTTCAGTTACTAGAACAATTTTCAACCGATTTACTTTCAATTTTGATACCATGTTTTCTATTAATATTATTTTTGCACCACATAGAGATTTTTCTAATAGGGATGATTGGTTTTGACTAATACAAGAAAATGTAATTTATTTTATATAATTTTTTTGGAATTTTTTTTCCAAAACATCATTATTCTGTGAGAAATATTTATTTTTTAGAATTCCTACGTGCAGCGCAAATTATGCTCAAGTAGTTTAAAAAAAATTAAAACAGAACCGAATTTGGATGATGTTTTTTCACCTTATGAGTACAGCAAGTTATGAGCAACTAAAAACAAAAATATAAGCATTTTATTGTGTAAGCGCTTTTAAAATGTTTGTTACTGATTAACTGAAAATTAAAATATTTATAAGATAAAAAAAATGTTTTTTTTTATTTATTTTTTTTTTATCACGATCGTTGCAACGTTCATTAAAAAATCCTTTTTTTACAGGCTTCTACTGTGTTGTTTCGCCCTAAGATTGTAAATATTTCTGATGGAAGGTGAAATAAACTTTACGATAGAGAAAACAATTTTTGTCAAGAAAAAAGGTAATTAGTGTTATCTTGTTTCAGATAATTGATTTGGAAAAAAAGTGAACAAAGATAACAATGTTTTTTTTTCTGAAACCATTAAATAAAAAACCTGAGATAATATTAGCTGCTCAAAAAAATAAATATATAAAAAGCAAATAATGCTTATTTACCTTTCCTAATATTGAGAAAATGTAAAGAAAAAAACAGTATAAAATGAATGAACATTTTAAAGAAAAGAATCTTAATTTTTTCAACATGGATATTTTTGATAACATAATCATTTTTCAATTAAAACTCACTCTAATAACCAAAAAGGGATAAAATTACTATGTACCATGTTGGTTCAAGTAAATTTGAATCTACATATTTTTCCCAGTTAGAGTAGCTATTTAAAGAGCTTGAGAAGAACTTTAACAGCAGACTATCAATTAAGCAGGCTAATAGTTGAACCATAAAATCGGTAAAAATTTGCTGCAGCTTTAGGATCTAAAACTGTACCATGATTCCGTTTGAAATGAATGATAGCATTATTTAATCAAGAAGTTTGATCAAATGATTCAACTTTTAGCGGTATATTGAGGTTGCAGCAAATTCGATTCTAAAGACTAAATAAACTCGAATCATATTTCAGTTTCAACAGAAATTAAAATTTTAATCATAAGGTTAAAAAAAAATTAAATAAACTCTTTCTTTATGCTCTTGAAATCTTTTTTGCTTAAAGTACGCACTATAGACAAATAATTTATATAATACTACAGTGGTTTTTGAGAAATTATCAAGTTCAGGTTTGCTTAAACTTTAGTAAGATGCCAAATTGAACCATTTAAATTGTATCGAATTGTGTTACTTATGCCACTTGCCAATCAGCAAACCTGGCGCCATCTATGTGCATATTTTTCAGTGGCGTAACTTTGTCGTAATTTCTATCTGAGCCAGAGAACGATTAATCTCCAATTCAGTACACTCAGAGGTATCGATTTGTTATGGGAACTTGGAGGATTTTGTAACCCCGACAGATTTAAAGTGCACCAGTCACCATATAATGGTGGGAGTCACGAACATGAGTTCATCATTCTACCAATTAGGCTGTCTCAGCCGAATCGAATTGTTTATCATGCAAATTACTCCTTTTAGAATTTGTTTACCTGATAGTGAGGTTCAAGCTGAACAGAAATATGATTCAATTGAAAAATTTCAACTATAATCTGTTTATTACGGTTCAATATAAATAATCAGTATTATAAGGGGTCAATGGAGTATGGTCTTAAATTGTTGATAGTCAAAAGGTTCGATGCAAGCGAATTTCAAGTTTTTAAACTAAATTTTTTATCTAAATCCGTTGTTTGTAGGTATTTAAACAAATTTAAGTGGTTAAGATAACCGTATAAAGCTATTACTTACATAGGGATAAACATTCTTTTTTATCCCCAAATTTTTTTTCGAAAAACACACTTCAATGATATTTGCTAAATTATTAAAAAATTAGATCAAGGTTTTCATAACAATAAAATTAAAAAAAAATGATGCGTGAGGAGTTTTTTAAAGTTGCAAGAACATTGAAAAATTCCGTAACGAGAAAAAGTAATTTGATCAACGGGAACTGCATATTGATGTATAGATTTTCACTAATTACGCTTTTTTTTTAACTTGATAAGGGAAACTCCAGTTTGAACATGATTAATTGCATATTATTTGGTAAAATGTTGAATTTTTTATTGTCTAAAAAATTCCTGGTTTGGTTTTTAATAAATATAATTTGGTTTTTCAAGAAGAGTAACAAAAAGGAAGCACAATGCTACTTTTAATCTAAATTTATTTCATGCTAACATTTTAGCATTTTAGGAAAAATAATTTTTACAGACTTAAAAGTATGGCAGCAGATCTCCTACCAGCTAATACAATTGAAAATTTATTGCAGCAAGTTCCTTATCCACTTATGAAAATTTTGAAAAGCAGTTGCAAAAAGGCATGTCTTGCATAAGCATTTGGAAAACCAAAGAAACAAGATATTCTTTCAAACGTTTTAAGACGGAAATGACATTTTAAAAAAATAACATAATTATCGCTCATCCTGTGTCTACGAAAACCAAAAAACTGTTTTCATCAACCTGATATTTTCATAGATATGCCTTTATTCTTAAAATATTTTTTTTTCAAATTAAAACCTAAAACATTTCTTGTTAAAACAGTTAAATTCACAGTTCTAAAAATTTTTATGCTTTGTTATGCGTTCAATTTAAAATTTTGTGTGCTCAATATATTAAATTCATGGATATAAATTAGTTGAAAATTAGTATTAATGAATATACTTATGTTACGCTATGTTTCCACAATGATAAACAATTTTTTAATAATTATTCTACGTTAAAATAACAGCTATTTATTTCATATCAAAACTATTTGTGAGAACTATTTCTGATATAGACAATACCTTTTGCAGTGTCAAATAAGTGAACAGAACTACTCGGAGAAAAAAAAAACTCCGGTAAAATTACCGTACTGTATGATAATGGCATTTGTGGTATAAAGGCCATTATCCTGGTTAATAAAATTAATATATACAGTATTTGAGCCATTCATTTGGTGATTTTTCTGCTCATATGGTAATGGTTTACAGGAAATTCTAGTTTTCAAAATTTTAGTTCTTTTTACCACAAAGATTGTTAAAATATAAAGCTGTAAAGTAAATTTAACCGAATAATTTATTTTTATGCCATGTTCTATCATCACAAAAATACTGAATTTATTACACATTATGAAACCATATTTTTTTATTAATTTTACCAAAGCCATTACAAAGCACTTCGGTAAAAATTACCGATCTTTTCGTTTTTTCCATAATGTCAGAAGCACGATAAATTTTCCCATATTCTGGTAATTTCGACCATGCTTTGTTTTTCTCATTGCCAAATCACTTTTTAAATTTTACGTAATTTTGCGTAAAATTATAAAAACAAATTTTGTAGTTAGATGTTCCTGAAATTCCTTATAGAAATGGAGCAACATAAATGATTTTCAAATAAAGAAGGAATTTAGCATATATAAGAAAAAAAGAAGAAAGAATTTAACATATAAACTCTTAACATTATTTAAGTACCAATCGTAGAAATTTTAGTATCTATTCGTTTTAATAGATGGCGTGCACAGTCGGTATATTTAGCCTGGGAAAAGTAGAGGGGAAAATAGGGATGAGGAGCGAGAGCATCATCTTCGGATGCTGTCAGTGGAGTTCATCCCAGTTCCGTGTTGGGGTAAGTGAGATAGCCGACAAAACGTGTGTTTTCTCTATCCCTAGAGGGGGACGAACGAATCTTGTCCCCCCACGGAAGTATTTTTTGGAAATATAGATCTTCCGTTGAAAAATTGAGTTCGTATTTGTTAATGAAATGAACAGAAATAAACTGTTATGAATGGTATAGAATTCTTAAAATAATGCAGAGGATTGATTAGTAGTTCTCTGTGCCGGTTTGTGTGAACGTGTGCATACATTTATTACTTATTATTAAAGGTTTTCTTGTACATTCATAGAAGAGTTGATTTGAGGGAACTGTTTACTATTTGGTAAATAAAAGTGATGTGAGATTTACTTTTGAAGAATATTTGCTTCTAATATATTGTGATTTTTGGATTTATTAGCTAAAACTACTGGATTAGTTTGAAAAGAAAAAAAATGTGAGCTGCATTAAAGGAATTTGGAAATATTTGATTTTGCATGCGTTAACGGAGATAAAATTGAGTTATTGAAAATAATAGGCCATAATTATTTGAATAAATTAAAATTGTAGATTTTTAGAACTATTATCTGTTTCTAAAAATAATAACAACCTTAATGTGTTAATAAAAAGAAAATTTTTGATTGGTGAAACTTGCGTGAAACAGAGTTTAATAACTATCCAGAGTGTAATATTTGATTTTATATTGGATAAAACCAGCAATATATGCACTAAATATCTTGTTTAGTGTTTTATGTGAGCGAAGTGTCAACAATTTTTGGATAACCTGTTTTAATATTTGATACATAAAACTTTCAAAAATGATAAATTTGGTCTTATTTAACTAATTAGTGACAAATGTAGTGATTAGCAGGCGTGTCTACTGCCCGATAGCAAACTTGTGATCATGTTATGAAGATCTCTAATTATCAGTGTCCATCGTGGCCGATTACGATTGTGATTGTTGGCGGACGGACCCTGCCCTCGCAGCGGGTGGGGGCGTCACGCCTTCACACCTCACCACCTCCCCATGTGTCCTGGAGATGACGTTAGATGCCGTGAAGAGCAAAAAGAAGAAACAGAAAAAACCTAAAAAACCAAAAACTGCCAAGGCCAATTCTCCTGGTCGCTGCAGACGTTGTTGTGGACGTTTTGCTGCTTTCTTGTTTTCTCATATAGGGTTGTGTGCCCTTGTTATCGGTTATAGCATCATGGGAGCATTTGCTTTCAGAGCTTTGGAGGCACCCTATGAATCCAAGAAAGCTTCTCAAGTAGGACTTCTTAGGCAAGAAACTGTTAAAAGACTGTGGGAAATAACCGATAAATTGAATGTCTTGTATAAGGATAACTGGACAGAACTTGTTGAGGCAGAGGTGCGGAGATTCCAGAAGCATCTGATTGTGGCTGTCAAAGAAGGATACGACGGTAAAGAAGGTTCCGGACAACAGTGGTCCTTTTCCGGGGCCTTCCTTTACTCCCTGACCGTTATCACTACAATCGGTAAGAAGGTTTTATTGAATACTTATTTAAATTATTTTGTATTCTTTACTGTTCATGTGACTTTTTAATCCTTTAGTAAAAATTGTGGTAAAAAAATCGGTACACCGGCTCTCAAGGTGCAAGTACATGTTACCGTAAAATTTTGTTTTTTTACCATTATTTGACCAATATTTGTGCAATACACAGTGATTCAGTAAATGTTACCTATTATTGTTAAATACATTATCAGAAAAAGGATATGATTGGAGGGAGGGGTTTTGATAAGAAAAAATAGTTGTTTAGTTTTCCCCACCCGAAGATAAACTGACTCAGTAATGTTATTTTTGAGTTAAAATATACATACTTAGTACAGAATATTAACATTTTACATGCATTTCAATACTAGCATCACATTTATTTTCCAAATTGAATTTTATAAAACACTTTAGCAATCATGTTTAGCTATCCGTAGCTTGCTGTATGCAAATTTTCATGTATTTAGAAACGGGGTCAATTGTAGTTTGTCTTTCTTAAATAGCCTGAAAGTTATCAGTTTTTTAATCCTAACTTTTAGCTGCATTTATGCTTAAATTTGTACGTTTTCACAATTTTACATTTATTTTAAGCCGAATGTGTAGGGGTCAGAGAACTGGCCTTGCATCAGAAAGGTTCTGGGTTCGAATTCCGGGCAAGGCATGGATATTCCTTTATTCTCTGTACTATCTGTCCTTACTGTGGGAGCAACGTTGGCCCACCTAATATGGTGACCCTGAAGGAGTGGCCAACAAATCTGCCCCTCTGATGCCTGTATGACGTAGGTCATTCCCCAGGCGGGCATTGGAAAAAAAAACTTAATTTATTTTACATTAAATTACAATAATTTTCAACTCAAAATGCATTTAAGCGAAATAAACTTAACATAACTGAATATCAAATTTTTTTATTAATAGTGTTTATGAACACAACCAGATGAACTAATAAAACCACATTCCACGGTTCATTTGGTAAAATTCAACTCAAACACAACCTAACTCCAATGCCTATTTCCTAACGAAAAGTTTAGCTTTAATGTCCAGCTAAATTTCTTTTTTAGGGTTTTGAAACCATGCTAATTGTTAAAAGTATAAAATCGTACAGTTCATGTTTTTTTAACCACACTAGTTGTAAACGGTTTCAAACCCGTACAGATAAAAAATGTTCTTTCCCTTAAATTTCCCAGTTAATTGGTTGAACAGTCTGCTGCCGGTTATTTTACCAAAATTTTAGAATGAAAATTCCAACAATATAGAATGTGTCTTAAATTTCATTGATTTCCATATATTATGCAGTTGACTATAGAAATTTTTGCTATACAACAGCACAATACTTAGAAATATTTCATTGCCTGCAGGGAAAACAGGGTGTTTTTCCCCATGCTCTCCTAAATTCTGTAAAAAATGTGGTTTATCATTATTTGGCTACAGATTTTCAATTGTTTTTTTTTTAATTTCATGTTAATTTCATTTTAGTTTATAGTTGATAATTCCGGTAAAGAAATGATCCATGCGAAAAAATGGATCAACTGATGGTGCAAAATACAATTTATTTTACCATTGCTAAAAACTCGTTTATAATATTAAAAAAAAGATAGAACACCCAAATTTATGGTTATGGAAGAAAAAGTTAATCAAAATATAGTTATGATAAATAAAAAAGCATACTTTAAGAGTAAAACATAGCTTTTAAGGCATTTTCATATCTAAGTGTTATTCATATTTATTGTTCATATTTTCTATCATGTAATTATTTGACATTATGAATTATTCTACAAAAATATATTTGTATAGCAAAACATAGTTTATCTGAAGGTATTCACGTAACTAACTGCTTGTTTTACATAAAATATTTTCCCACTTAGAAGAGATAAAAGTCGTAAATAATAAATTTCAGGATACATAAATTTTACTTGCATTTATTCACGTTAAAGTTATTTGTGTTAAAAAATGGAGTCTACTAATGGAGTCTAAGAATTTGACAAATTTATTTTCTCAACCCCTTATTAAACTGCAATCTTTATATCCTTAACGATAGTATTAAAGTGCAACTGTGAATTTTTTATATGATTTTATTGACACGGCAGATGATATTGCAGAATTGGCGTGATCAAAAATGTAGCATCTCCAATATTTGTTATTTCGATTTTCCTTTTTCTTAGGTTCCTAATACTTCTAAAAAAGTTCTATTCACAATATCTAATATTTAAAGTACTTACTACTTATTATAATAATAAGAAATCTAAACTCTAAAAAATTGCGTATAAAATTCCGGTTAAAAGTACCACAAAATCCAATTTTATCGGAGCTTGTTAAGGAACAAAAAATCTGATAAATTGCAAATTTTGCAGTAATAATTATCGTAAAATCACGGAATCACTCTAATTAAACATATATTACTGTAAAAATAACAGTATATTATTTTACCGTGAAAATGAACTTCACGTTAAAATGGATTTTACGGATGATGCACCCAAATCATTAGAACTTAATACCGTAATTTGAGCCAGACAGTTTTTGCAGTGTAATAATATTACTGAAAATAACAAAAAATAACAAAAGAACACTGAAAAAAAAATCGGAGATACAAGTTTAGATTAAGTTATTTTTTTTAAAATTTATATTTTCGATCTCATTTTTTTTGTGGTTTTGATAATTCAATGTTTGTTTTATGAGTAAAGGCGTGATAATACACCAATTTCTGTGTATCATATTCAAGGTACAATAAAGACTCAAGATAAACGCACTAGTATATATGTTCTGAATCATCATTATAACGCATAATTCAGGTTCTGATTCATTACTAGTATGATTGATTCATTACTAGTAGGAATCAATTCACTTAATGGGTCCTGTCAATTAAAGTTAAGGGAATGACCATGCTTTTCAAGGATGGAGGCATTTTAATTAGTTTTTGTTTTGTCTTATTCTGAAAATTCTACTCATAAATTGTATATAACTTTCGATTTCTCCTACACTGTAAAAAATTTTGCATCAAATTGCGCTGTAAAGTCATCATAAAAATCCGTTTCAACATAAAGTCCATTTTTACTGTAAAACATTATATTATTATTTTTACATTAGTATTTATTTAATTAAAGTTTAGGGTAATTATTCATGTACAAATTACGGTATATTAGATGTTTTGTTCCGTAACGTGTTTCGCAAAAATACCCTGATCTGATAGTACCGGTATCTTGATGCCGGTACTTTTTACCGTAATTTGATCCAGAAACTTTCAGAGTGTATGGTATCACATGATTCGGAGTGCTCTGATGGCTACTGGTTTGTTCTGGTTCTGTTGTCTAAATTCGATAAGTTTTAATTTGATAAGGTAACTATTGTTGTATATAAATCCATGTCAAAAGTTTTTAAAGATGTTGAATGAGATTTGGATCTCAGAAATTGAGAGCTACACTTTATTGATCTAATATCTCCTTCTCGTTAGCCTCGGTTTAAATTCAATTCAGTTAAATTTATTTCCTTTTTCAAATACATTAACGGAGATGGGGATTTCCACAATTGAACGAAATATACATTTATTCCCCTTTTTTGCTCTAAATTAAGAATAAAAATAAAGAATTTAAAAATACATCACAATTTCATGTTTATAGAAAGCTTAGCATATCGGGGTAATTATTACTGTTCAAATTACGGTATATCATATGTTTTGTTCCGTAACGTGTTCCGCAAAAATACCTTGATCTGAGAGTACCGGTATCTTAAGTGCCGGTACTTTTTACCGTAATTTGGTCCAGAAACTTTTAGAGTGTATGGTATCACATGATTCGGAGTGCTCTGACGGCTACTGGTTTGTTCTGATTCTGTTGTCTGAATTCGATAAGTTTTAATTTAATAAGGTAACTATTATTAATGTTTATAAATCCACGTCAAAAGTTTTTAAAGATGATGAATGAGATTTGGATCTCAGAAATTGAGAGCTACACTTTATTGATCTAATATCTCCTTATCGTTAGCCTCGGTTTAAATTCAATTCAGTTAAATTTATTCCCTTTTTCAAATACATTAACGGAGATGGGGATTTCCACAATTGAACGAAATACACATTTATTCCCCTTTTTTGCTCTAAATTAAGAATAAAAATAAAGAATTTAAAAATACATCACAATTTCATGTTTATAGAAAGCTTAGCATATCGATGCATCAATCATTTTTGTTATACCAAAACAAATTGAAATGGAAGTATGGTGCAGTGGAAAAGCCTTACAATAGCTGATGCCAACTTTTCACGTCTGCATATAATTTTAAAAATAGTTGAATTCATGACGTTTTTCCTATTTTTTCCTGTGATGATAATTTCTACGAATCAGAATAACGTATGGTGTGAAACTGTGATATGGGCAATAAACATAAAATGTTTTCATGAAAGCATTTTAACAACAAAAAAATTTATTCGCATTTAGTATTTAGATAACTTTAAGTAGATTCTTTTAAAAATATTTTAAAATGTTATGTCTTCAAAAACTTTTAATTTCCAGGATTCATTCATAAAAATAAATTATAAATTCCTTATTCATTAAAAATAAGCAAAAAAAAAAGGTTTTCAATATTTCATGAATGAAGTTTTATAACCCAATTACTTGATATCTCAAAAATAACCAATGCTAAGATTAATTTATTAAAAAAAAAATCTACCAATCAATAAATCGAAATGTACTCTTTGCTCTGTTCTGTTTTTAAAAAGACAGAATTTATTCTCCCCTATTCCAAAAGTAGTCAAAATGTTTGACGCCGAATAGCGCTGTCGACTAAAAAATTATAAACCAATGTTATTCGCTGCCCACCAGATCTTTGCAACTGAAAACTTTGCTCGTGTGACAGTATGCAGCACGTTATTGCAACAAATGACAGTTATTTTTAAAATGTTTTATTTTATAGTTTTTCTCAATTAGCAGCACCATCTTTTGAAGAACTTTGTAACTAGTTTTGAAACTTCATTTTAATGGTTTTTCTAGCTTCCTAATCAGAATGCAGCAAACCATTTACTTTTACCATCCACATTCATTCATTCGGTATTACTTATATTCAAACTTATTTTGAGCTTTTAAAGAATATTAAAAAAAAATCAATATAAAAGAATTGAAACGTTCAAAAGCATTACTATATTAAAATTCTCTGATAACTATGATGGATTCAGTAATACTTCTATTTTTTCATTGACAGAATGTAATAATCATCGTGAACTGTGGCTTTGAAATAAAATCAACTTTCTGACTTTTGACTTCTTCAATATCTCTTGATATAATAATGTCCATACTAAAAATTTTCTAACATAAATTGTGTCTTAAACTTGAAAAGATTTATAACATTTATAAACATTTTCTAAGATTTAAAACTCTATTACTTTCGGTTTTAAAGTTGTTTGAATTAAGCAAGAACAAAGACGAGAACAAAGATTATATATAGAGAACTCAAACAATTTGGTTTTCAGAGAATATTGCAAGGCTTTTATCCTTGTTTAGTAAACAATCTGTTTTAACTCTCAATAATTAGTTAACAAAACATTTAAATATTTTTTACACAACGCCTGTATTTTTTTAAAATTTTATTATAAAATATTAAGCCTTTAGTAAGTTTAAAAGCAACTAAATAATTTAACTCTATAAATAAAATTACTAAATTACATTTAATCTAAATGTGTGGTAGGAATCGGATTGGGAAACACTTAAATAATTTCGATAATATGTTTAAAATGTCAGAAATTTAATTAAATTTGATGAATTTTTTATTACATTGTTAATTTATATAATTATTTGAACTAAATAAGTTTTTTTCCAAAGAACTATATCATAAAAAAATTATCTTTTTTATTGCCGGTGGATAGACTGAGATAATTTAAATAATTGAATTTGTCTATTTATAAATTTGTTTATTATGTTCGTGTGTGTAAATCCACAGACACTAACATAATAACAAATTTATAAATCGACAGACTCAATTATTTAAAGTATCTGAGTCTATGAAGTCTCAAGTATTGAGTGTTTCAAAGATTGGCACTCAATCTTTGTACTATTCGACTAATTTTTGTTGAATTCTTTGAGTTAATTTGTTTAATTTTTTGTTATTTATTACGTACAAAACATTTTTTCCGATATATTTTGCGATTTAATTTAGTTTTTTGGGAAATTCTTTTAAGCAATTTTAATTTTAGCTTTATCTACGTTTTCGAAAGAAAATATTATTAAATACCCCAAATTTGTTTTATATGCTACCAGATAGCTACATAAAATTTAAATGACGGCATTTGACGACATGAAAAAAAATTCATTTAATATGTGTTCGGAGTCTAATAACAAGTAACAGTACTATTCCATTTTTATTGAATGAGTTGTTATTATAATGTGCAAATTAATTTCTTCAATAATTTGAGAATATTCTTAAGAAGTAATAATATGTAGATTAAATAGAAACATATATGCTCAATAATGCTCCAATCACAATTTCAATAAGATATTGTATGCTATTCTTAAATGCTGGAAAATCAATAGAACACAAAATTAAAAAGAAAATTCAAAAGTGAAATTGATTCGAAATTGAAAATAAAAAAAGTCAAATCCAAAATCTTTTCTTTTAAGTATTCAAATCACATGATGGTATTTATTAAAATAATAGCTGAATATAAAAAATTAAAAGTCATTACTTTTCTCTTCAAGTTTTGAAAAATGTACATTTAAGTTTGCATACTTAAAATGTAAAAGAAATGAAAATTTAAAAATTCTTATGTCAAATTTAAGTTGAAAAAAATTTTCCGTGAGCTTTTCTCTTTAAAGGGATTTGTTAATTTCTGTGAAAAAGATTCATTAATTAATAAAATCCTAACCAATAAAAATATAAAATAATTGTTGATATTTATATCAGAAACAATTTCTGGTTATCATATTAACCCATTCGCGCAGATGGGATACCAGTGTTTCTTTTGTATATTTTTTTTCTCGTTCGCTCTGAATTGGTATTTTTTAATAAAAAAAGTCGATTAACTGCTAAAAAAATCTCTTAGATTATCGAAATTATATTTGTACTAAAATATATATTCCAGAAAAGTCATTTGAAAATTTTATTAATATTCAAAAGAGTCAATTCAAGAATTTTCCTTAAAATTCAAAATAGCATCGAAATGTATTTTGAAAATCAAAGAAACTTCAGTGAAGAATAACTGTTTCTTTTGAATCTAAATAACGGCTAATTTAAAAATAAATAAATATTGTTTGGAAGTGAATCAGTATTGGAAAACGAATAAAACGCAAAAAAGGTACACGAAAAAAGGGATCCGATGCTATATTATGTAACAAAAAAATATTAAAATAATAAATACAATATTTTTCACTTATTTTGACCTAAATTAATACAATTAAATGAAAAAGATTTGAAAAATATGTTTAATAAAAATTCTGCGTCAAAGGGTTAATTCCTTGCCTGCATTTTAAACGTAAAATTATTACTCGATGTTTTTATTATTAAAAAATTAGTCGAACCCTTTCAATATATAAGACAAATAGTATTAAGAAAAATTACAAGAATCGATAATTCATGTAGACAGCTCCAAAGTTTCATCGTGTACCTTAAACACATAAAAAGAAACAAGTACAGCCAAAATCTAACTTTCTTTAATCAGATTAAATAAAACAAATTAGCTTCAGTAATATTTAACTAAACATTAATTTATTCATTTAATTATTTTGCGAATTAATGAAAATATGGTAATTTTTGTTAAGAATTATAATCCTTGAGTTTGAGAATAAACTATTTGCATAGAAGCTTTAAATCATGTAAAAAAGCTTAGCAATTTTATTTTAAAAGTTGTAATCCTGTAAAACAGCTTTTAAAGTGAATTAAATCTTATTCTCAGTTTGTATATTAATTAAAGTAGTTATTATCATAAAATGTGTTGAGAGGTATTGACGAGGCGTTAATAAAATCACTAGACTGTAAGCATTTTAAGTTAATGATTTTGTTTGTATTTTGAAAAGTTTTCGTTAATTGCTGAAAAAGAGGAAATTTTATGGAAATTAGCTAGATAATGTACTTTAATTTATTTTTCTTTGTATATTTAATAAATTTATAATAAGAATTAAGGAGATAAAGTTAAAATATTCACCGGGTAAATAAACTTTAATTTACAGAGTAATTTGCTTTTACTAGCATTCAAAATAATACGTGATTTAATTGAATTGCCACTTTTTATATTTTAAAAAATCTACTCGAGTTCAGTTAATATAAAAATTTTTTGATAAAAATATCACTTAATTATCTACATAAAAATAATTGCAATAGGAGCATAATTTGCATAGTTTTTATTAAACTTTTTATTAATCTTTGGTCGTTGGAAAAAAAACCCGATCTAAAAATAGAAAGTTCTAATGTAAGCATTTATTTACCGGCTGATTCTAAAATCATAGGACACATTGGTAGAAGTGGTGGGGCACATTGTAAAGATTAAGAATCACACTGGAACCTACGACCAGAGAAGTCATGGGATGCCATTAGGGGCGCTTCTTTATTATGAACTGTTTCTAAGTGTGACCTTAAACAGGCACTTTTATTTATGTAAGTTATCTTACTTTGAATGTTTTCTAATAATTATTGTTAAAAATTTCACTCAAATTGGTTTAATATTAGTAGTTTAAACGTAATTTAATGATTTGACAAGCTTGTCCATCTCCAAATCCTTAAATTACGATGAAACAGCTAATATTCAACCAATTTAAATGCAGTTTTTGATAATAATCATTAGGAAAACAATAAAATTAAGATAATATAGATAAATAAAAGTACGATTTTAAAAGCAGACGTAGAAATTGTTCATAATTGGGAAGCACCCCCCAACGGCGTTCAATGACATTTGAAGTCATGGGGTTCTATGTAAATTTTAGTGTTTAATATGGGCCCTACCACCCCTTTAAGTTTGTCTGATGTTAAGACTGTTATGATGCTACTTAGTTCCTTTCAACTTGGTACACATTGTAGCCGAGAGGGTAAACTAGATAATCTATCAGTATGACTATCAGAATGGGGCCTTGAATATCATCCTTAGTACTACAATATTTCTACCATTTTTTAAACAAACAAAGAGTTCCCTTGCGCTACTCGATTTCTGTCCTCCAATGTCCGGTTAAATTTAAGTTTTGCTGTTTTGAAACCATGGTTGTTGTAAAAGTTTTCAAACCTGCATAATCTTGAATTTACGGTTTTTTCATATAACTAATTGTAAACTGTGTTTCATAACCGTAAAGGAAAAGAAATGTTCCGAACCATAAACTTCATAGTTAACAGGAGGAACTGACTGCTGCCGGTTATTTTACCGTCATTTTAGAATGGAAAACTTAACAGTGTTGTTTATGTTCGTATATGAAACTTGTCAGCATTCTTTTAACTTCAGTTTTGCTTCATAATGTACCAAATTCGATCTGCGGAGGTACACCGAGCTTACCCATAAGCCTATCTTACCCCAACTCATCCTATTATAAACTGAAACAGTAACGAAATCTTTTTAAGGATAAATTTCAAATTTTGCATGAAAGTATGCATTGATCTATTTTTAAAGAAATTTTTTCAACTAAATCTGATTAAATATAAACTTTCTATTGAACATGTGGGTATTGCTTATTAGTGTAAACATGATGATCGCTAATAATAATCGGGAACTAAACTATCTACATATATTGTGGCTTAGGTCGTGAATTGTAATCTTAAATTATCCTCTTGTAGTTAGTCAAATCTACCATTTATCGATGTATTTAATGACTTCTAAGGATTCATGTATTCGGTCTCTCTATGTCAGCTACAATGGTGATTTCACGAAAATGATGAATACTGCTTCTGTGACAAACGTCCTGGCAATGCTTGCATTATAGACAAAGTATGAATTTCAAAATTCGATCCCTAAATCAGATCTATCAGTAAACTAAGCAGCAGAATTGTTGTTTCTGTTAATGAGTATAAAATATTAAATCGTTTTGAATCCTGTATTTTAAGCTAGACATACATGTATTTGGTACCGTATATTATCAAATATCAGAAATACTCCGAATAAATTATTCCAAAATTCGATCTGAAAAATATATTTATGAGAAGATAGTTAAGATAAATGTTGTTTTATTTAGTATGTATTAAATCTCGATTTATACATACTAATTATTTAGTAAAATTAAGTAAAGTCGAATCTATTTATTCAGTATGTATACTATCTCGAATTAATTTCTGAGGACTTGGAATATTAGATCAAAGATGAATATTAAAAATGGGTCATGCGTTCTGATTACATTTAATTTTTTTAATGTTTTGCTAATTTCAACTTATTGGTAATCGACATTTAAATCACTTTACAAGAAACTAAAATATTCAAAATTCAATTTAAGTTCCATACTTGGTGAGAATAAAAGTTTCATTTTGTTTCCGTAGCGATGAAATCTGTACTTATTATTATTTTTCCACCAATAGAATTTATCACCAATCAAAATTTTGATTACATTCCGTCAAGTCAAAGTGTTCAATTTTTAACTGAAACATTGTATCTGATGTCAATACAACTTTTGTTTCTTAAGCGTCAAAAATAAATAAATAAATAATTAATTAAATAAATAAATAAATAAATAAAAACTATCGCTTTTTTAATAATTAAAAATACCACCAATCAACGTTCCAACACATTTTTGACATAAGCTAATATACATGAGATTTTTGATTTTATATATACTCGTTAGCTAACGTGTCTATTAAATGGAAATAATTTTAAAAAATTGCTTAACAAATCACATTTTTTCTAGCTTATTTTTAAAGAAGAAAGTATTCATTTTTTTGTTATTACTAAAACGTAAAACGTTGTTGCACGCAATTCGAATATACCACCATGTACTCTGTAAAAAAATACTAGATCGATTCAAGCTGAAAAGTACCAGCACTCAAGGTGCCTGTACTTTTTACTGTAAAATCTTTTTTTACCATAGAATTTTCCCGAACAAGATATCTGATACACCGTAATTTTTACAATATTAACTGTAAAATCACAAAATAATTGCAATTAAATAAATCAAGTAAATATTACGGTATAAAATTTGAGGGTAGAAATGTCGTGTGGATGTTGCACTCAGGATGCCAGTATTTTTTTCTTACCGTGATTTGCTAACAATTTGATTTTTTCAGATATCTAGGGGATATCTATCTCTGTGACGGGTCAGAAACTTTCTCTGCATACCCTTACCATACCTTACTGTGTAATCTTACCTTACCAGTTATCATTTTCATATCATATTTATATACATAAATTTGACCTTTATATAAAGAAATCATTATTATTTAATCTAATCTTGTTTGTGAGAATTTGAATTTAAATATGTATTGCTACAAAACACATGACGGAGAAATTAATTTAAACTATAACTGTATTTAAATTATAATTGTATTTTAATAGTACAGAGGCAGAATAGTTTTTAACTCGTAAAGCAAAATTTATACAAAAATACAAGGCCATAATACTCGCCTTAAAATACAGCAAAGCATTGCTAATACTGACAAGCCATCTTTTACTTTTATTTGTGCATTTTATAGTTAAAATGAATTCTAGAAAATAGTATTTGATAAATAAGTTCCTAACCTTCATTAAAGCAAATTTATTATGCACATTTTTAAATGCGTTAATTGAAAATTTTCATTAATGAACATAATTAAAAGTGGCTTAACCCTTAAATCATTCCTTTGCTTCCCCTTTCAGCAATGCTATAGAGTGTGAAAAGGGATACAGTGAATATTTAAATGAATCGAACGCTCCCCGGGAATTATTTCATTAAGCGTATAGATTCAATTTACAAGTTCTTTAAATCAAATGTTATCAGCTTCTTTTCCTCCTGCGGATACTTTATGTCCTCGCTCTTTTTCCGATATCCTATGCCACCAGTACTCCTTCTTTAATTCTTTCTGTTTTATTTTCTTACGTCGTTTCATTAATTTATGAATTCGAATATCATTTATTGCTTTTGAATGTTATGTTCTTCAAGATCTTTCTCTAATTTGCTATTAAATTTTTATGATCGGAATTTGGTTACTGCTAGGGATTCTTAGGTTTATTTTTTAATAGCGAAACTTTTAATTCCAAACAGAATTTAAAATCGTTACTTGGCTTAGAAAAAAATTGGAGCGAAATGAAATACCATAATTTTTGGGATTTCATTAATAAATATTTACTCTGCAACTGCTGTTAGTTATGATATTTATTCGATAACAGAGTGTTCCGTAATGATTGTCTTTAAAACATATTTTTAAAATCCCTGTCAAAAAAGCGTTAAGGAAAAATAATGAATGCGTTAGGGAGCGCAAATTAATTTTAAAACAAGAAAAAACAAAGCAAAAGCCATGTCGAAAACATAATTATTCACTGCTAAAGAAAACGAGAATGAAAACATCAAAACCTGTTTGACTGCCGGATATTTTTAGAAACAACTCCAAGTTTTAGTAGGTATTCAAATTGTTTTTGATGCTTTAAATATATCCCTCTTTATTAGTGATCTAATACTTTTTGGTAATGTCTTTGCTTCCTCCACGCTTACAATTTTGTTTGAGGCCCCTAAAATGTATATTTTTTGGCATTATCTTTGTCAAAAATTTAAAATTCATACATTAAACACTGGGAATACGGTACACCCTAAACATTTAAAAATCATTTTTTTCCTTACAAAAAGTTTAAAATAAATTTAATATAATCTTTTTTACTTTTAAATATTATAAATATGAATACTTATTCCTATGCTTTATATGTAGCAACGAATTTAGTCCACATGTATTGTAAATTCATGCATACAAAAATATTCAGTTTTCTATCTTGCTCGTTAAAGCAGCTCTGCTATAAATCATCACTAAACTTCTCCTCTACACTTTATTTAATTGATTTTACACCAGAGGAGAAAATTTCATAAATTTATTTAGTTTGCTTTCTCACTAACAACCACCATTCATTTATTACAAATTATATTTTATAATAATTTCAATTAGATGGTGGTAAAGAGTTCATAATGTTTGGGTTGAAACATACCATAAATTAAAACTTGATTTTTGGGGCGAATGTTTACTTATATTCATTAATTTATCTTAGCGAACTGATATATTTAGCTAAAGATATTTCCTTTTAATAATAAGACAGGCCGCGTAAGACGAAGAATTATTGTCTGTAGAAAGGATTTGTCCTTTTTGTGTATTTCAATCCTTTATATTTTTTAATAAATTCCAAACAATGTATCTTCAAGTTATGCTTTTAAAAACTTAACCAAAGTTACTAGATGAAGACAAATTAATTTAGCTGTTAAATATAAGTTTAAGAGTAATAACAAACTTGAAGTTGAAAATTTATACTTAATAAATTTGCATTTAGACAGGAGTTTTCATAAATACTGATATTTTTACCCTACCTTTTGTTTTTGTAAAGAGGTTTCGAGGATTTACAATAAGAAAAGTTGTGAATTTTTGAAAAAAAAAAAAAGATTACATGCTATGAGCTGTTTTATTCTGAGTAGTCTGACACCAAATATAAGATAATAATCAATTTTTTTTCAAAATTACTGCAAAAATATTGAAACCCACTCTCTGGAAACAAAAAATAAAACTTCGAAACTGTAATCACGTTTATTTGTTTAAAGTAATTTATTATAAGTTTTTATTTAAATTGTTTTTCTCAACTAAATTTTTTGCACTTGGTGCTTAAGATTATTTCACTTCTAATAAGTAAAAATTTGATAATAATTTTATATAAAGTATGTTGCTAAAATTCACACAAACACTCGAGTATCGATAAATATTTCATATTTTTTTAGTAAAAATAATTTTTTTTTACTGTAAAATATTATACTGTAATTTCTACAATGATATTTATTTAATTGGAGTGATTCAGTAATTTTAATGTAAAAATGACGGTATATGAGATATTTTGTTTCGTAACATGTTCTGGTAAAAAGTACTGTAATTTAATCCTTCTTTTACTGTGTATGAACTTTTTCTACAAACATTAAGAAATTAATGTTTCATTATTCTCCTCATGACCACTTTCCCCCCTCTTCGCTAATAAGGATTTCATAAAAAAAGCTAAAAAGTAGAAATTGCTGAGTAATGATTTAACTAAAGCATCTATCGAAAATGTAATGTAATGTATTCTTAAAGAAAGTAATGTAGAATTATTATAACCAAATTCGAAAATTTCGAAGAACAAAGGGAAAAAAGAATGTTTTTATGTTCAAATTGCAATTCAACACTATAAAAGATTACAGATCAAATTTCGGTAAACATTTAACATTTCACGTTTAAATAACTATCGTGTTTAACTGCAAGTTTTATGCACCAAATTTATGTTTTGTTCTTCTTATATGTGGTTCATGATCTTCATGTGATATTTTAGCTTTGTTTATTGATGTTTGACACTGATGATAAATAGCGTATAACCTTGTTTAACATAAAATTACTATACCTCTTAAAATTTAACTCAAATATAGTTTTGTTTCAACGGCTATGTGAAGTTTTATTTGACACGTCTCTTAATAGAAAAAAAATGTTATCTGTCTAACCACGCGATAATTTTTAAATCTTATTCCATTTCATCAAATTAACTTTTGAAAATATTTCCGATTTAGAGTGTATGGCAGTTGATATAATCCTTGATCGCTGTCAAAGTTCCAATCATCTAATATTCACAAAAAAGACTTTAGATAAGTTGTAAGTGATGTTGATCAAATTTCTCATACAGGTACTATACTTGTATTCTGACCACTACTTTATCACACGCTATTTTGTCCTTTGAGTTAATTTATTTCCATCAAAGAAGACTTTCTCGGAATTCATACCTTTATTCTCTCTTACACGGCGAAGGAAATTCTAGTAAAATTACCGTATTATATGATAATGAAATTTCTGGTTTTAAAAAAATCACAATACTATTAATAAAACCAAACTGTAAGGTATTTAATCCATTTAGTTGGCATTTTTACCGTTCGTATGGTAACAGTTTATCAAAAATTACTGTTTTCAAAATTATGGTTCTTATTACCAAACATTTATCACCAAAATACAAAAAGAAAACCGAATAAATGGTATTTAGGCCATTCTCTAAGATATCACGATAAAGTTACCAAATTTTATTCCATATTATAAAGCCATACTTTATGGTTAATTTTACAGAACTCTTTCCCTAAGTGTTTCAATAAAAATTACTGGGCATTTCGTTCTTCCCTTGAAAATATGGTAAACTTTTCCATATTTTGGTAGTTTTGACCATATTTTTTCTCATTTTACTATCACCCATTCAGTGATCCAAAAGATAAGTATTTTAAACATGCGCTGTGAAAGGATTTTAATTCCATTGAAACCATTAGAAGAAAATGCAGGAAAGAAGCCTCAACAATTGTAATGGATAGTTTTAAAATGATAAAAACATTCAAATTGTGACATTAACACGAACTTATTACGCGCATTTGATATATTTCAACTATTTTTTATGTGTTTCAGTAAATACCTTGTTATTGATCAAATTTCCTAAAAATGTGCTAAATAAGATCCAAACTTTCATTAATTAACATAACTAAAAGGAATTTAACTTTTAAATTATTTCTTTTATCTACATTTGAGTACCGTGTTAGGGTTTAAATGTGAGAAGGGGATACAGTGAATATTTAAATGAATCGAATGCACGTTGGGATTTATTTCATTAAGCGCAAAGATTCAATTTACAAGTTTCTCTTAATGAAATGTTATCTGCTTCCTTTCCCTTGTGTAGATTCCTTCTGTTCTTTATCTTTTCCTGTTATTCTATGCTTTCACATCATCTTCTTTCAACTCTTTCATCTTTATTTTCATTCTTCCGTTCATTAATTTACTATTCTAAACATCGCTTCGAATCATCGACTAAAGTGTTTCTCATAATTTTTCTCGTTAAGAACAAGTAATCTATTGCGATTTGCAGTAATTTTGAATGCTTTTAATACAAAAGGTAAGGTTTTAGCTAAGATGAATTTTTTTTGTATATTTAGCTTAATTGAAAATAATATTCCAGACATAATTTATTTCGAATACTATTTGTAAAAAGAAAATAAAAAATATTTTCACAAATGTTTTATTTGTGAATTAATTATCATGTTTGTTTGCATTGATAATTATTTTAAGTTTGTCCTCTCTACAAGGTACACAGAGAAAAGCGTTTGTGTAATAATTTCCAATACTCTGCCTAGCCGGAAAAAATTTCTATTTTGTGGTCCTGACATAATAAGTTAGAATGTTTTTAATGAGTAAGGTAGGATTTTAACTAAGTAGGATTTATCTTTTTCTCATTTAGCTGAAAATATTATACCGAATAAAATTTATTTCGAATATTATTTTATAAAGGGAAAATAAAAATAAAAATGTTATAATTTTTTAACTGATTATCCAATTACGAAGTTTTTGATAAATATGACGTCCATTAGTTTTTATTGATATGTTACATTAAAAAAAATTTAAAAAAAAAACCAGCACGCGATAAAATTTACCGCGTTTTTCATCCTAAGAAAATACTAGAATGTTCGGTAATTTATACTAAAATGCTTTGGTAAGGAATTTATTAAAATTAACAATAAAATATAGCGTTTTAGAATTTAGTAAATGTGGCTAAATTTGGTAATTTTATCACGATACTTTAGAGAATGGCATAAAAATCGTTTAATTGGTTAAATTTACTTTTTATTTTTGCCTCATAATGAGAACTAAAATTTTGAAAACTAAAATTTCCGTTAAACCTTTACCGTATGAATAACAAAATACCAAATGAATGTTTTAAATACCGTACATTTTGGTTTTGATAACCAATAATGCCATTACCAGTAACCAGTAATCTCATGTCCATTTTTTTACCAGATATATCATTACCATAGAGTATGGTAATTTCAATAGATTTTTTTCTGAGTCCAATAGTAATTATCAATATCTATTTAATGTATATAACGTTTATTTCTTAAATCTGACCTAATAATTTTTTTAAGAATTCAGAATGAATTATTTTGTAAAGAAGTAACATATATATATATATATATATATATATATATATATATATATATATATATATATATATATATATATATATATATATATATATATATATATATATATATATATATATATATATATATATATATATATATATATATATATATATATATATATATATATATATATATATATATATATATATATATATATATATATATATATATATATATATATATATATATATATATATATATATATATATATATATATATATATATATATATATATATATATATATATATATATATATATATATATATATATATATAATAAATGTAGCTCGATAAATGTAGCTAAATCTTTTGATGTCTAAGCTTTGATTGCCTACCGTTGGTAGACTATTAACAATAGAAGAACAGGCTATTGATAAATTTATTGATATATCTTAGTACTCATTTACTTTTAGAGATGAAATTATAAAACTGGGAAGAAGATATTATTGGTTTTAAAATGAAAAAATAATATTTTGGATAATATATATGTAACTATTTAAAAATTTTATTATGTATTTGTTTGTAAAGTAGTTCTCTCTCTCTATAGTATATATATATATATATATATATATATATATATATATATATATATATATATATATATATATATATATATATATATATATATATATATATAAGTATAGATATGAATTATAATTGCATTATGATGATATGATTATATCATCATAATACAATGATTATAATTATATTAATGATTTTTGATCTAGGTAAAATCAGGTTAATGGAAAGCATTAGGAATAGTTATAAATATTAAAAAAAATATGCAAATAGCAACACTTATTTAACTGAATGCAACCACAACAGCTTGAATGTAGTCATCAGAAGATAAATAAAAATACTACAATGAATGAGCAAACAGTATATTAATTGCTTTGCTTCTAAAGAATCATTTTAATACAAGAACGAACGGAATTATGTCTTTTATGTGGATTGAAACTTCATTATTAAAATTGTATTGAATACAACAATAAATTCAAAGGCGACAGATAATTGGTTATTTAATGCTATTGCAGCTGTCTGTGACACTTGCATTTATCTTAAATCTGTTTACTTTACATCCATATTTATTAAGAAGAATAAAGGATATTGAAGCGAGTTTAAATTCAATCAACTTATGTTTCAGAAAATTAATTAATGGCTGTAAAATGTTGAAAATTTAAATTAATTTGAATGTGAAAGAGACTGAAGTGAGAAACATAGCTTAATTGTAGATAACAAAGATACTTGAGAGTAGTTTTGAATAAAAATAAAGTCGTTTTAACATGGTACAGCATTATATTTTAATAACGGAAAATTGTTTAGGAAATTCAATATCCAATTAAATAGAAGCCAACGATTGAAAAGTTGTAGTTATCTTTAATTATTAACCAATCAAAATAAAAATCTCAATTTTTGACTTCTTAGAATGTTCTACTTCGTTTTTACTTCTTATTTAGATAATGAAAAGCTTAATTATGTCTTAAATATGAATTGAAGACTGACTGTAATTTTATATGTATCTAACTTCATATGTATTAAAATAAAGTCCAACTATTTGCAAAAACTCGTAAACTGGTTGATTTTTATTACTTTTCTTAAAAATTGCTACAGTTTTTTAAAATTGTCCCTTCACATTTTACTTCTCTTTAAATTAAATTTATAGCATGAAAAATCAATCAAATTATTTATTATTATTATTGAGAGCATTGTTACAAGTTTAATTTTTCAATTTGTTTTTCCGAACAGAGAAAAATCAAAAATACTAACTCGGAGCTTTTTTATTTTAGGAGCCAACTAGATATAATTTTTAAAGATATTTAAACAGACAAAATATAAAATCAGCATAAAGCTAGTTTTTTAAAAATATTTAAACAGACGTAACATGATAAAATTAAAATACTAGCTTGGATAAGATGCCTAGGTTCAAAGAACAACATAGAACTTTCCTGGGAGTGAAAAACCCAATTTAATGAATAACAAATTTATTATTAGTCATTTTTAAAAGCTTTCGTGAGTAAAGTATTCAAGTCTAATCAATTCCTTAGGAATAGAAGTAAAATATTTAAAAAAATGCTTTTAATTTTATTTAAAAACAAGAAAAATAAAATAATAAATGTCTGACTGATATAAAGTTTGAAATAAAAGCTCTAAACCCAAATAAATTTGCTTTAGTTATTTATTTTTATTATTAATTTATTCAGTTATTTATCTTTATTACTCATTTTTTATTTTGAAATTTATTTTTAGTTATTATTTGTACAGTTAAGTTAATTTGCAAACGAATGAAACATTGTAACGTGCACATTTATGCATACATTATGCACATTATGCATATGGTAAAAATTAGCAACATATTTTAACGATATTATATTCATGAACCATAATATCGGTATATTGAATTTAAATATGGTGCCTACTTTAATGCGCCCGGTGGCTGAGCGGTAGCGCTTCGCGATGTCGTGCCATAGGTCCCTGGTTCGATCCTCGGGCCGGGCAGGGTTGACTCAACCTTTCATCCCTTCAGTGGGTCGATAAATGAGTACCAAGCATGCTTGGAACTAAACACTGGGGGTTCCGCATTCGGCTGACCACCTGACCGGAACATCTGCTCCTGCACCCCAGAGCCCAATGCCCAGAGCCCTCAAAGGCTGTCGCGCCGATGAGTTTAGTTTAGTTTTAGCATACTTTAATGGGTTAAATTGAACTATGTTTCTGTTTAAAATGAAGCACAATATTGCGTAATCAAGTTTAACCAATATGATAATATAGTTAAATTTAGTACTACATTAAGAATGCTATAAACTTTAGTCACATTATGGTTTAGAAAGTTCCATAATTTCAATCAGTATAGATATTATTTCTATAGCAAAATGTTAAAATGAAGGAAATTCTTTTTATGCACGTCAGAAAAGAAAACTTGAAATAAAGTTTTTTTTTGCATGTAAATGGTGCTTTTAATTTTTCATATAACTATAAATGTAGGGAGGGAGCATAAATTTGTAACATTTCTTGAATTGTCATCAAGGTATATCAATAATAATTGATTAACTATTTCATTCCAATTGTCCATCTCTGCACATAAAATTTAGTTTTAACATGAAAGCCAATTTAGTATTTAACTACAAATTTTTTCTTTCTCGTACATTATTAGTAACAGCGAATTTGATTTGAATTGATGTTATGGTTCAAGAAGCTAATTTTTATTTTTAGTATACTTGAACTAGCAAGTTATATTGGTCAACGCGAAGATGAAGAAAATGCTTTTTGGTCATACTATTATATAAGTTAGCTTAATGTTTGGCTGAAAGATTTTTTTAATATTGTGAAAGGCTTAAAATTTTTTTTCAATTTAAAAAAAAAATCAGTTTTTCCCAATGGGGTATAGAGATTAATATTTACAAACATTGCATTTGAGTCACTGATAAATTTCCATCATTCCAGCTAATCCTGTAAACTTTCGATTTGATTAAATTATTTCCGCATTATAAATCTACGAAGCTTTTGCGGAAAAAGGAAAGATTGTATTTATAAGACCAGACCATATGTTTTGCTTCAAATCGGAAAGTGAAAGAAAATTGTATCTCAAACAGTTACATTAATTGAATCAAGCGAAGTTAAATTGATAAATAAGAATGTATTGGAGGGTGTTTCGTAGAAATATCATTTACTAAGCGAACTGTGCAAATAAAAGTATGATTTGATTTCCTAAAATTTAACATTCTAAACTTTTACATTCCAAAATGTTATAATCTTAATTTTTCATATTCTAAAATAATGACTTGTTATCATATTTTCAATCTTTTTCACTTTAGAAAATTATATGATGTTAAAGAAAGTATAAATAATAAGTTTAAGCATGGGGTATACTCATCAAGAGGTTTCGGTTTTTTCCCCATCAGACTTAGTTTATGACACTACTTGATAAGTTTTGCCCAGAATGCGTATTGCTGTTTGCATTTGACACAGTATAGCTGTTTATGCTAGTGCCTCACAGGTTTAAAAAAATTATGAAATGCGAAAGACAGACGAAATGCACGAAAGACAGACTTAGTTATGTACTTTTAAAAATGCCTGTATAAAAATTCATAAATATTTCATTTCACTGACTCGAATGTTATGTAAATTAATCCTATATACTTCTCTCTTAAATTTTGAAAACGTCCAAGTTCTAAAACTCTTTCATTTATCTAAGACTAATGGAAATGTAACATGTTATCTCTGCAATATATGTAGTACAGATCAAAATAAATATTTTCATTCCAACTGCAATTAATGTTCCAGCAACAATTGCAGCTATCTCTAAATAAAATACTTCTGTTAAATTTTAAGGCTCCATTAAGGATTGGAGTCACACAGGATATTTATAAAAGAGAGATAGATGCGAACTTTTAAAATTTCCGCACAGGAAGACTCAGCGAGGCGGTTATAAAAGTTAGAGAGGAGGTAGGACTCACCATAAGGATTGAGGAATGCATGTTCAGATATGACATTCTTTCCTATTATCGACTGATTGTTTGTGCATATTTGAACTGGTACTTTCATAAGTTTATGTCAGTTTAATTTTATCTTTACTACAAACTATTATCATCGGAATAGACTTTGAAGTAACCATTTTATCATAATTTACTTATTTGGCAGCCATACATTTTCGAACTCAGAATTTTTTTTACATAAAACAGCTAAATCTGGACAATTTTTTTCATTTATTATTAGAAAACTTAAAACTTACATAAATATAAGATAATATAGATAAATAAAAGTACCCGTTTAAATGCTCATGAACAGCCAGTTCATAATAGGAAAGCGCTTCAAGTAATATACTACGGTCCTTCCTGCCATGAGTTTGCATCCAATACTCAATCCTAATGATGTGCATTACATCCCCTTCAAGTGTGTAATTGCGCTGCTATAATGTATACCTTGATATAAAAAAATAAGAGTAAAACGATTTGTGTGATACATAGACAGGGTGTCCCATAATGTCCACACTTAATGTGTATTTTTAGAATCCCTCTAAAAAAGCATATTTGGAAGGTTTTTTAAATTTATATCTAAGAAAATAAAAATAAAAACGCCATTGAATTCAGCAAATCCTAACTAAGGAAGGTGGGACGTAAAAAATCATAACCTGCATGATTCTTAGAGCAAAGGAGGTAAATTAAAAGCTGATTATCAATCTACAAGTTTTCTGGGATTCTCACATTTTTGGTGCTTTAAGTTCCCCCTTCCTCAGTAGTGCTTCAATATATTTCACTTTTTTTTCTCGTCTAAATATCAACTGCGATTGCTTCTGCGCATACCCTTTCTGCAAGGATTTAAAACATGCATATTAAGCGCTATCACAACGAAAATCCTTGTTGCCGAAAACTCAGAGTTTTCTAACGAATATGAAGCATTTTATGCCTATTAAACATAAAACCTTATAAAACTATAAAACTTTCATTTCCAAACAATCGAAAATGCAAAGCGTATTTTAGTTAAAATAATTCAATATAATATATTTTCTTAACGTACATTTCAGAATTCTCTAAGAAAAAGTTTTAAAAATGTCATTAGGATATTTAGGGTACTTAAAAAGCAAAATACTTTACTCTTGTGGACTTGCAAATGAAATTTATATTCGTGTCCAAAGGTGCCGACAGTTATCGCTATTCCGGACAAAAGAAGTCGTAAACAAAGAAGCTTAAGAATAACTCGTGTTCAGAAAATTTAATGCGTGCTATCCTTAAAAGATGCAAGCTGTGAAGATTTTATTTTTACTCTTCTCTTTTGTAAAGCTGCATACATTATTAATTGAAGCAAATATACTACGTTACTTACAATAAAAGTAGAAACAATTTAGAAGTGTATCTTAAAATAGTAAATAAGAGAATAATTTGTTAATTTTAAATTATGGTAATTTTATTTCGCATTGTATATTATGCCGTATCTTACAAAATTTTTAAGTGTCCTTATTGTTCTTTGATTTAATAACGAATTTTCTGAAGAAAAATATTTTGAAGGTATAGAATGAGCGTCAAGTTTCTTGCTATGTTTTAAGAGAAAACTTAAGTGTAGAAGGAAGTATTTATTTAATATACAGATGTTCTGAATTTATTTCGAATGTTTTAACATAGTTCTTTAAGTTAAAATCTTGAAATTTTGCTTTAGATGGAATGTATTATGTAAAGTTGATATAGCGTTAAGTAAAGTTTTTTTAAGGAATATTTTATAACTATTACTGAGCAGCTGACCCAATTTAGGTTTTACTACTATCAACGTTCAACTCCATAGCCTTGTAATTTTGAACCCAATAAGGGAACTACTTTATCAAGTATTAGGAGAAATAAGCCTTCGTGTAGGTGTTTTTGATTTAACTAACTTGCATTTTGCGTTAAATGGAGAGGAAAATCGCGAAAACTTTCCACGGTTAGTTTGACGACAAAGGGACCATGATCCGTCTACCCTTGAGGGTAATTTACGTCATCAATGCAGTTGGTGCTAACCGGGTACGGAAATCGTATGGACCAGCCATCGCAGGGATTTGAACCCAGTTTATTTCATTGGAAGGCGAAAGCTTTATCCCATAAGACACCATGGCTGTTGGCAAAGTTTGCAAAAATAACAAGTGGACGTGTGTGATAGCTTCAGAAGAGATAACAGCACCCCCATTTAAGTTTCTAAGAGAAGATAGGAGGAGTTCACTGCATATTGATTTGTTTAACTAGATTCTCAGGTTGCATTTAAGGAAAATTTTACTCGAAATCGGTCCAAAGATAGGCTACCAGGTCAAGTTTAGAGAAACCCATAGCCAGCTTTCAGACATGCCTTGTCCGGTGGAAACTACTCCAATTCAGGTAGAAACTCAGCAGCATCATGATTGAATCTTTACATATCCAACTTATTTTCTGCCTATCACAGTTTTTTGTCTATCTTCTTCTTCAGGAATGGTGTGAAATTAAAAATTTGTTTCAAGTTGGTGACATCAGAAAACTGTTTCTCTAACCTGTTTTTAAGGCTTTGTGTAAATAAAGTGCGAAATTGGGCTAAAGATGGATGTGTCCATTACAGGAGAACGCGCAGTCATATTTCCTAACAGAAAGTGGACGTAATGCGGATATATATAATCCTGTTTATGACCAGCCCATCGAACTGTTTATGGGAAGAAGTGCTTGCGGATGAACTTCATTATGTATATATTGGGGTACATTTATACATTTTGCATTGTAAAAAGCATTTACAGTTAACTTTGTCCACAATAAAGGAATGGCGAGACTGTGATAGCTCAGGTGATAAAGTTTTTACCTGCGTCATCAGCGAATCTCAGAAATACTATTCTGAGTTTATATTGAGCCTTTACTGTGTGGCAGTGCGCTGTAAGAAGCTACTGATCAAATTACAATAAAAAGTACTGGCACTCAGGGTGCCGGTATTTTTTACCGTAAAATCCTTTTTTAACTGACATATTTTAAGGAATAAAAATTTAATATACAATTATTTCTACAGTAATATTTACAGTAAAATTACTAAATCACTCTAATTAAATAAATATTACTGTAAAAATTACGGTATAATATTTTAAGCTAAAATCGATTTTACTGCTGATGCACCCAAAGTACCGGTGCTCGATAGTCTAGCTTCATCCGGAATTTCTTTTCAGTGTGGTGTCTTCGTATATATTCTCAAAGTTAGATAGGGTAAACCAACCAGTGAAGGAACATTTCATATATATTGATTAAAGATAAGAATTTGAAAGTTTTTCTTTGGATTGATTGGTAACAATAGCTTACTGTCAAACAATAGGAAGTCATCTAGCAATGTTTTGGATTACCTGGTCAAATAGACTTCTCTGGAAAAAATTTTGAATTTGTTATTATCTCTGCAACACCTTGGTTCTTTGAAAAAATTATAAGGTGAGTGTTTGTATTTATATGTTTGAAGTGGAATTAATTGCATGTAATAGTTTTATTTTCCTCACTGTGAAAAAGAGAATTCAAAATATAGTTATTGAAGTTACGTTTTTTTTTTAAAGCATAATAGCATAATAAAGTACTGAGATAAGGGGGTGTTTATTCACTGGATCACCTACGGATGAAAAACCAGTGAAGAAACAAGTGTTCCTTTACTAGTTTTTTTTTCTAAGTTAATGGAAATAAAAGATAAATTTTAATTTTCTTGTACCTTTAGTGATGTACCACATCAGAAGTATGTTAAAAATACAAGAAACAACTTCTGACCAGTGAGGGAACAGGCATGTTCCTTTACTGGGCATAGATTTCCCAGTGAATGAACAGTATGTGTTAATATGTTAACACTTTAATTTTCAATTCATGATTACAGAAAAAAAGTCAACATTTTCCAAGTATTTATATGTTATAATTTCAGGAATAGGCTTGTTTTTAAATATTTATATGGCTTATGAATTCACAAAGAGCATTAAAAAATAACCAAAATTAAGTGTTCTTTTACTGGGTGTTCATTAACTGGTAAGAGCTGTTCCTTCACTTAGTCTTCTTACTACTTGTTATTTGAACCACCAAAATTTTAAAACAATATTATGTAAGTTCTCCACAATATTTTTACATAATTTGCAATTAGTAACAAATATGTTGACACTGTCATTTAAATAAAATTACAAATTTTGAAATTAATATGATTTTTTAAAAGGCTTGCAAAGCTTAAGTGTTCCTTCACGGGTTAGTTTACCCTAGATCATGAATTGAATAATTGCTATCGAACAAAACATGGGTGACTTCGTGAATGTTTTTCCTGTTCAGAAAACGCTAATCTGGTGTAGATATTTTTTATTCGGGCGATTTTATACTAATATTTGCCTCAGAACTTTTGTTTTGCTCTTGAGCATTTAAACGGCGATTTGGAGAAAAAATTCATTTCTTAAAATACAATGTTGTATCGGCAGTGATAAGACTATAAAATAAAATAATTTTGTACCGATTTATTTTATTGTAAAATGCTTAAGACGCATATTTACAACTCGAAATAGTTCTACAATCATATAAGAGACAGCTTTAGCTGAATGCGTAATGTACTAATTTTAGAAAACTAACTATCTATTTCTTTTAAAGAAGACATCAGAGTTTCAGTAATTTGTATTCGGAGATAACTCGATTTTCTTAAATGTGTCGAAAATCAACGAGAAAGAAAAGCAAATAACAATTCTAAGTGGAGTACTTAGAAAGATTGCTTACGTGACACTAGCCCATTGTATAGCCATTGCATTAGATTGTATTTACTCTGACACTGTTGTCCTTAAACTCCCTGAAGTTAACTTTTCTTCACTGCGAATCCTCATTCCATCGTATTCCATGAATCAACACTAACATTTTCCCTAAATGGGGTGGCATCCAGGGGCCGGCCCGTCTTCTACTGGTCAAACAAGGCTCTACCAGTAGACTTGGCTAAGTGTCGGTGATTGTCATTAGCTTCGAAAGGGTCTTCAGGTTCAATCCGGGAAAATGCAATTATTTGCCTTCCTTTAAGAATAGAAGGCCACCGTTTTCCTCTTCTAAGTGGAACCAGGAGAAAAGACCATGAGAGATGACAGCGAATACCCATTTACCCAATCTGTCTATCTTATCTTTTTTATCTTTCTTTTCTTTGCTTTTTGCCATATGCTCTTTTTTTCCATCTTTAGTTTCCTTACAGCGTCTCGTAACACTTTCGTTCCATCATGGTGCCAGAAGTTAAATATTTGAGGAATGCTGGATGCGTGTGTGTTTGGCGTATTTTTGTTATCTGTTTGAAGACGAACTGATCATATCTGTATCGATTAAACTTTTTTTCTTCTTTTTTTATCTTTCGGATGGCAGAGTTTTGATGTCAGGATGGGTGATTGAATGTTGTTTTAAGCCCAGTTGCTGATTGATTGCGTTAATTCTAATACCACGAGAAAAATGTTGGTTACATTAATTGGTTGTGTAAGTAATGATAGAGAGCAGAGAATTAAAAAAACAAACATTAATTTGCTTTATGTCTTTTCTCAGTCAGCAGAGATAATCTTTCAGTATTCGTATATTTTATTCAGTAAAAGATATTTTAGTAAATATTTTCCTTGCTGTTTTTCGAACTTAATGTGCGTATTTCATATAACAGAATAATAAATTGATGTACCAAAATATAACGTGTAAGTGTGTAGAAATATGCAGTTTGTTGTTAGAAAGCAGAGAACATTTCAGTAAAATCATGATTTATCAAATAAAAGTTAACTTACTAACTCTTTTGATATTTTTTCTTTTTAATTGTTGTTTCTAAAGCTTAATGATCACTAAATGAGATAGAACTATGCTGTATTTAACAACACAGTAATAAGTTGTTATACAGAATTTATATCGTGATGATGCTGAAATGAAATTATTTGTAATAGTAGCATTTTATTATGAGGCTCGAGCTCGACAGCATGTATTACAACATGACCCTATAAATAGTGTATTAAATATTATATTACAACATGGCCCTACAAATAGTGCATGATTTTAGAAAATACTAGTAAAACAGCAAAATTTGTTTTAGATTTCTAACTATTATTAATTTGAATAAGGAGATACACGTTAAGGAGATTAAACATTTCCAAAAGTCTTATTTTGTGTGCTAGTTATAGTGAGTATTACGGGTGAAATATTCAGTAACCACTGCGAGACTTGTTTAAAGGAATCTTAAGGTTTTGGTTCGAAAATCTTTCTAATGATTTCACACACTTTTAACTGTAAAGAGATGCCGTATTATGTCATTCCAATCATTAGACAGATAAGAAATCATGAATAAAAAGTGCATTTTTATATTTTGTTTCCGATTGTCTCCGTAAAATGGTTGTTTTCATTTTGTAAACATCGGATCCATGATCTCAAGGTGCCCTGGCTAACTTTCATCTTTACCGTTTGTTTGCATTAGACTTAGCTTTTAGCATAGTTTGATTAACATACCTAGATTATATAACACATTTTATGCTTGGCGCACATTAATGCATTAAGTCTTACATTCAATTTAACACTTTTTCTGGGAGGGATCAGACCACTTACCATAAGTCTGTTTCAAATTTTGGTGATTTTCTCGTCAATTAGAATCTTGCCACCAGCAAGCAGCGTCGACAGCTATGCTGACATAAAAATATCCCTTGTCGTTGATGGATTGTCATGGGGTAGAATCCCTTTACTCTGACCATTTGAAGATTTGGACTGACCGTATGAAATTTCCATTAAATTTTCTATCCATTTTACTAAAAATAGACCACCAGAAAGACCTTCATGAAGATGAGTTTGAATATATTCATGAACTAGATGTTTTTTTGTATTCTGAGTGTCTCAAAATTACTAAAAGTATTGTTAGCTAAGAATTCGATAAGGATTATTTATTTATTCCTGGTGATATAATAAAGCAAAACTTATTTGATTTTCTTTGGTTTAAAACCTTTTTTAAATATTGGGCACAAAAATGAGAATAAACTTGTTTTGCAAAAAAGATATTAGATTAGAAAGGCTGGAACTGAAACACATATTTTTTACAAAAAAATTCTTTTTATGAAAACTCTACATTTGAATAAAAAACTCTGTTCTTGTCATCTAAATAATATTCTCATCTTAAAAGTTGCTGAAGTCGCAGTAAAATATTTTTAGAACATAAAAAATATTTTCCTACATCCCACAGTCCGACTCTATCTTACCTTGCCACCTGACTACAATCCTGTCCTTTCACATTAAGATTAGTGTACAAATGTGTTTCATTTTTCATGCTAGGTGAGAAATTGTTAGGATTTATTTTTACAGATGTAAGAATTGTATCTTAGAGAAGTTCAAGAAAGATGAACTTTTTGTGTAATTCCAATTGCATTGAAGAATTGTATTGGAAAAAGATGTTTTTACTTCTTTATTCAGCTGGATTTGTAGGCTTACTGAAACATTTTTTTAGTACATAATTTTATTATCATGTTCATCTTGTACTGAGATTGTTTATTGCTTCGGTTAATTTTGACTTATTACATCATTTTTTCAGAAATAGTGAGATGTTTTAAAAAATAATTTATAAAATATTTTGATAGTTCGTGCTATCATCCCTTAATCATCTCTTTCTGTTTTCGATCTTATATTTTTGGTACTCACTTTTTCTGCAATTTTTGTTCTTAACACTTTTTTTGATGACAGTGTATCATTTCTACAGTTTCTTTAAAAAAAGTTGATTGAAAGATGCTTTTATAAGAGTGTAGATACAAGTACATGATAATTTTTTGGATTTTCTAATTTCTTTAAAGAAATTTAAAGCAATAAAATTGTGGGTTTAGTAATCTTGAATAAATTATTTAATGCTTTTTACAATGACCAAAATAAAAAACAAATAGGCAAATAAGAATATCTTAATTTTTGATATAATGGTTTCATTTTAAATTACTAAGCTGCGATTTTAATGGTTTGATGGCTTGACCTTAAATATGCTTATTAGTTAGAGCAGACACTATTTAAAGATATTTTTTTCAATTGCTCTGATAGAAGGGCACAGATAGAAGGGCAAAGATAGAAGGGATTGACCACAGATAGAAGGGCAAATAGCACAGAGAAGATCGAAAGAGCATACATGCCTCTGACGCGATTCGAACACGGGACCCTTCTAAAATAAGATGTTCTCCCTGGATCCTATACAGACCTTTCGGCATATTCAAAGACTTGATGGGAATATTCTGATTTTGTAACTTTAAAATCATTGTTTGCATTAAAAAATAAGCGTAAGTTCCTTGAACAATTAAGATCGCTTCTTTTTGCATTAAAATCTGGCCTACAGATCAAAAGTAATTTAGGTGTCTTCTTTTCTTCAATTTACACACTGTAATATCGAATTTTAGTATATGTTGAGATTTTTCTTTCATATTTTTGATTACCAGGATGAATGACTCAGGAAAAGATTTTTTAACATAAATTACAAAAAAAAAAAAAAAAAAAAAAAAAAAATACTTCAGAAAATTTAAAGTTAAGTTAACTTAAAATCTTAAGCTATTTTTCTGAAAATTCTGATAATAGAATTGATCGAATTTTGTTAGATAAAATATTGAAGGAATTTTGTTAAGAAAAAAAAATCCCTTAAAATACGTTTCACACTAATTATCGTTAAGTCGGTGTTGTTTAAAATGTTTTTCAGTAACTGAACTCATCAAGCATACAATTAATAATGGAAATCTTCTTTTTTAAACTTTCATGTAATAATGCAATGGTTTCTTGCAATGTTGAAGAGAAAAGCTTTAATTTGTAATCACTAATTAATTAGTTTGCGTTCAGCAAATAATTTAGCAATCTCGTTTTCATACGGGGCAAAATACTTCTAATACACGTTCATGATTTAGCACAACTTATTTCCTAACAAAGCATTAATTTCTTAAGAATTAAACTACTAGTTTCGGTTGAATATCTGATTATAAAGCGAATTTTTCACCTAAAAAAAAGAAAAGTGTGAGATCAGGGATTAAGAAAAATGTTCACGAACACATTTATTGGTTTGCTCAGCAAATACTTGGCCTTAATGAGCAGTTGCATCGTCAACTCGGAGACACATGTCTTTCTTAATATTGTCACAACCTTTTCTTTTCATTGTTTTTATTAAATTATGCAGCAAGGATAAAAGATGCTTGTTTTATCCTTTTCTTAAGCTTTCACTTTTTTTATTGCATCAAGAGTACTTAATGGCTCTTGACACAAG
Organism: Parasteatoda tepidariorum; assembly: GCF_982258835.1. Lineage (NCBI taxonomy): Eukaryota > Metazoa > Arthropoda > Arachnida > Araneae > Theridiidae > Parasteatoda > Parasteatoda tepidariorum. The sequence continues at coordinate 46,759,002 of NC_141762.1, read as the reverse complement.
GCTCACTTGTTATGAAAGAGAGCTGTTAAAGAATTTTTATTTCCCCATTTCAAAAATGCCAAACTGTATGAAGTGTATTTTACACGAAAAATTTGAAATTAATTTTTTAAAGAAATTTGAATATAAAGTAAACTGTCGGTTAACTGGGATAGGAAAATCCAAGAAAGTCCCCTTCCACCATAATAAGTAAACCCGGCGGAGGCTAATTTACAATCTAGCGACTTTTAACAACTCGTTCTCTATTTTGGAGATTTTCCTCTTGGTTGGTGTTGGTTTTAGATATAATCCAATCTTTAATTTCTTTTAAAATTTTTTACATGAAGTAAAAAAAAGTCAAGATTCAAGTTTTTTTTTTTATACAAGAAAATGTCCAACGGGGGAGAGGGTCATTAAAGGCCACTGGATTGGAAATTCGCAGCTCACTAGGAATGTTGGTAGAACGAATTTTCATCAAATGCTAAATGGAAAACAAAAAATCTATATTTCGTTTTTGTCCCAATAGTACAAATAATTACAAACCTAAATATAACGTCAATATTTATATTAGTTATTTTTTGCAATCATAAATAAAACTATTGATGTGATATTGCTTATAAACTTTAAATATTTAAAATTTTTCAAAAGTCCTTCATCAAAACTCGAATAAATTTGATTATCGACTTATTTTGCTTCTCCGAAACAAAACACTTTTCGATTCCAAAACATAAATATTTTTTTGAGCCTTTTTCAACTTGTTTTAAAATCTTTGATAAAATGAACTTTTTAATGCTAAACGAGAGTACAACACCGCAAAAAATTCCAGATCAAATTAAGGTAGAAAATACTGGTACCTATTTGCCGATACATTTTATAGTAAAATTCTAAAATTTTACCGTATAAAAAACTTATATGTCGCAATTCTTACCGGAATATTAACTATAAAATCACTGAATAGCTGTAAATAAATAAATATTACTAAAAAAATTTGGTATAAAATTTTATAGTAAAAATCAATTTCACGGTGAAATGAATTTTGCGGCTCCTGCTCTCTAGGTGTCAGTACCGTAATTTCATCAGGAATTTTATAATATGAGATACACAATGATAAAAGGCTAACAAGTGATAATGGTGGTTTTTATAATTTATTTTGTTTTCATCCCATTTATCTGACAGTTCACTATGGTTTAAAGCGGAAATTACAAAACATAATTTACCAAAGTAGCGTCATATTGGTAAACACCGTATTCGATTATAGGGAATTTAACTAATCGAAAACTGTTATAAAAATGTCTTCGCACAACGAAAATTACAACGATAATATTGATGCTTTTAAAGAAGTTTGTGAAGATTGTTTGAAGTTTACGAAAGTGTATTCCATCATTTTAAAATTAATGGGTAGCTTTAACTTATATACACAGTAATTTATTTGAGTTCCAACTGACATATTTTGAAAAATAGTGGTTTAGTGTTACTTTATATGTAACAAAAAGTTTTTTTTAAAAAAATTAATTTTGTTTCGCTTTGAAGATTTCCATTAGATACGAAAGATACTTTATGTTAAATTTGGGTCTTCTGAGTTAGATAAAATGTCAATATGAGTTATATAAAAGAAGCACCTTTTAAATCAATCAATCAATAAATAAATATATTCCATCATTTTGAAACTAATGAGTATCTTTAACTTATGCACACAGCAATTTATTTGAGTTTCAGCAGACATTTTTAAAAAGTAATGGCTTCGTGTTACTCTACGTATAATTAAAAGTTTTTTTTAATAATTTCGTTTTGCTTCAAAAATATCTATGAGCTACGAAAGGTACTTTATACTAAATTTGGATTTTCTGAGTTAGAAAAAAGCCTATATATTCTTGAATTTCATAAAATAAGCACCTTTAAAATTAATAAATGAATGAGTAACTGAAGACAAGCAAATAAAAAAAACAAATAATCAAACAATCAAAAAAATATTTAAAATAATGGATAAAATACATTTATAAATAAAATACAAAAGAAAAATAAATAAAGGGAAACAGTACATTTTTCCAAAACAACCAATTTATATATTTTTCTTCAAATCAGAAAATCATATTTTCTACACCTTTATATTTATAAAATATTATTTTCTCAAAATTTCTTTTTTGCGCAATATTAAAATTTTAGAAAAATAAAATTTTAATATCAAAATTTAGTAGCAAATATTAAAATTTTAGAAGGTGAGTAATTTGTTTGATTTTATATTTTCTACATAATTCACTAAAGCAAACAAAACTTTTTCGCAAACGAATTTTGCAATTAAAGTTATTTGATATTGACACATTCAAGTAAAGAAAATAAAATATTTTTTTTAAAACAACGTTTAATTATTTAAAAATTAAAGATTGCTTTTCATGCAAATAAAGCTTAAAAATATATTTCACTTTAAAGTAAATAATAAAGTTTTTGTTTTTTTAATTCTTACTGTTATTTTATTTTTTATTTTAATTTTTTACTGTTATTAATTATAATAAAGTATTTAATAAAAGTACTGTTGTGATAAATGATGAATTTCACAGAAAAAAAACTATTTTATAAAAACAAAAATAAAAATTTATTTTTCAAAAAAAAGCTTGTTAATAAATATTTGTAGTTGAACAGTTCAATCAAAATAAATTATTCATTTGAATATGAAAAAAAATTTTTTTTTCAAATATTTAAATTCAATTTTGTTTGGTTATGCAGTTTGAAAACCTTAATTAAGTAAATATTAATAGGAAAATTTTAAACTCTATTTTTATCGTGCAGTAAATTTCAAATGATAGTATCTCCAATAAATAATAATTTTTTTTCCTTTTTAGATTTTAGATTGTCATTTTTAGAAAATGTGCGATTATTTTTATTCTTTTGGAACTCAGAATATATTTTGTTCAACAGAAAAAAGGAGCTTAATTTGATTTTGATTAAATTCATCCAAGTAGAAAAAAAATTCTATTTTTGCTATAGATTCAATTTTAACTCATCCAAGCTTGAGAATTGTGTATAAAGCCTGAGCTTTTATGCTTAAATTAAGAACAAATCGCAATTAGGTAGAAAGATTGCGTTAAATATATACTAAACGGTTGGTCGTCTTGTTTTTTTTTCTTCTTCAATAAATTTAACCAGCTCCGATATTTGCATTCAGTAATGAAATTGAATTTTTTTTAACTGAATAAATACAAGTTTAAGAACTAAAAGAAGTTTCATTCTTTTGAATAATATTATTACAAAAAGTATGCTTGATTCACGTAAAAAATTACATTCTTTATAGATCAATGCACTACTCACAATGAAATAAAAATAATTCGGGATTACACTTTTTCATACAGCGTATTATTACATTAATAATATTTTGATTAAAGAATATTTGTTTTTTTTAATGCCTATAATTTACTTTAAAAAATTAATAGTTATGCATTGAGAAATAAACTTTTTCAGGCTAATTAAACGTACATTATGAATTTATTTGTATGAAAATTGGATGTTTCATGAAAATATAGTTTTAATTTGAATAGAGGTATTTCCGAAGCTTACAGTTTAATAATCATGAAGGGACCTCTACCTTGGACCTATTTTTACAGTTTTTTTTACGTTGAACAAATGAATTCAAAATGACGTAAAAATTTTGTGAGAAATGCATTATACGTTTTTCCACTAATATAAGATATTGTAAACGAATACTTCCAAGCATTTAGACATATTTTTTTCTAAGTCAGATTTTTTTCTCCAAATTATAAGGTATTATGTCTTGAAACGTTATTTACTTTTATGCAACTAAAATTAATTTTTAATAAAATTTTTAATTAGTTTATAACAAATAAATACCAAATAATAATGTCATACCAAATAATATTTTATTGGTACATTGGTTATTTATAACTTCGAAAATAAAAATGTTTTCACTTAACTTGTGGCAAGTTTGTTGGATATACATTTGTGTTAAGTGAAGTTAAGAAGGTCCTGTTGCTTATACATTGGATAGGTTCAAGGTACAATACTGACAGTGATCTAAGGTAATATTCTGACATAGGTCTAAGGTTCAATTCTGACATTGGTCCAAAATAATTCTCTGACATAGGTATAGGTAAAAATCTGACATTGGCTCAAAATTTATTGGATCAAGCTGATATTTTGATGTAGGTCTAAGGTAACATTCTGACATTAGTCCAATGTGGTTTTCTGATGTAGGTCTAAGTTACAAATCTGATATCTTCTTCTGAGGTGCAAGGGGAAAGGCAGGCAAAACTATCTACATTTAAAAATAAATTAAATAAATATTTATTTACTATTTTAATTAAAAGAATTACGAAATTTATTTTGTATTTGTTACTTCATGTTGTAACTGTTTTAACATGAATCTAATTTACTTAAATAATGAAATTTTTCTTTTCACATTGGATTGAAATTGCGGTGTTTCGTCTTTGGTGAAGTTGAAAATGGTATAGTTAGTGAATACCAACGCAAATTGTAGAAATAATATAAATACTAATATAAAAAGCGAAAAAGGCTTGATTAGTCTTTCACACAAATGTTAAATGTCTGGTTTTAGTAAAAAAATAATTGAGCTAATTTATAACATTTTAAATATTTTCACTGCCGCAACATTCCAATTTTATAGTGATAGTTTAGTTAGAATTTTAAAGAAATAAATTTCGTAGGGCAATGCTGAAAACATTTAAAAAAATTACAACTGATTTATAAAATCTTTCAAATAAACTTTGATTCATAAAAATTCTGTTTATAAAAACAGATTAATTTATATTTGTTAGGATATCTTTTTTTAATAAAGTAACAGTAACAGAATATATATTAAATAGTTATATATACAAAATAGTATTTATTATTTTTAAAAAATTTATTTTATGAAATAACAATTTTGAAAAATGATGAGTTGGAAGGCTTGAAGTGCACGAGCAAAGAAAATTCTGGTTGAATCCCGGTAGTGTATGGTATTAGCAATGCTTGTAAAAAAACAACATAATTCTTGCGATAAAAACTAAAGTATGCGGTATTTAAACAATTTATTTGATTATTACCATTCGTGAAAATTTTGTTTTTCAAGTTATGGAACTTATTAACTAACATTTAGCAGAAAAAAAACTGAAAAGTAAATTTGTCTTAATAAATGGTTTTAATGTCATGCTCTAAGGTATCATGATATTACTAAATTTTACTACATTTGACGAATTTCATCACTTGCTTTAAAGTCATATTTTATTGCTAATTTGACCAAATTACACAGCTTTTTGGTGCTCCCCGAAGTTCGGTAAATTTTTCCATATTGTGGTAGTTTTGATCATACTTTTTTTCAAAGTATCAAAGTATGGAATATGGCAATGCTTATTAGAATTTATTAAAAATATTAGAATTTAAATAAATATATTTAGCTTCCTTCACATCCATCGTTATTTTAAATGTTATTCAATAAGCAGACTAAGTTCAGAATACATATTTTGGAGCCATTTTAAATGACTTTAAATTTTTTTTATGCAGATCACAATATTTTTAATATCTTTGCTTTATTTAAGCAGATAATTTTTATTCGGAAACATAATTTCTGAAAATGAAACTTTTCATAACATTTATTTTTAAAGTTTTCGGCATTTTGTTTGAAACCACGGAAAAGGAAAACAAGATTAGAAATTTCAGAAGCTACTTCAGACTGTCCGGAAGCCACAGTATTAAAGAAAACATGGCTTCGAGTTTCTTTTCTTTTGATAATCTGTTGGAATCAGCTGAAGAAATCTTTGGTACTCTTATTCTTTCTTTTTTCGTAAATATTTGGTGTGGCTTAGGAGTGAAATGTTTTCTATTTAATCTGTAAAAATATCCAATTTTTATTAAAAAAAATGATTCTAAAAAAATTTGTGTTTATTAATTAATGTATAATTTAGATATATTTAGTATAATAGTCCATTAATACGTAAACATTATAACACATTCCTAAAAAATGATAATTTTAATTACTTTTTTTACTAGTTAACATGATTAATTCCTTAAATATCAATTATAATAATCATCTGACAAATTTTTAAAATATTTTATTCTCTCCAACGACGAAACAGAGTGTGTGGCACACAAATTTTTAAAATACCAATGTTACCAACTACTAATTTCGATAACAGAAACACATTTGAATAACCATATTTTTAATTAATGCCAGAAAAATCTTATTACATAAAATCAAGTAACATTATTCTCTATGAGCAAAAAAGAAAATCGAACTCTTTAACTGTCGTCAGCATTTAATTTTACATTAGATTTATGCCTTTTTCATTATCCTCTATATCCTTAATAATATTATCCACTCATTGTAGGACGTTCCTTTATTTTATTTATTATTCAAACAATATACTTAAAACTGAAAGGCTTATATTTATAAATATAACTTTAAATAAGCAAGTGATATTTATCCCCAATATATTATCGTCAAACAAAAACGAAATTTTATGCTCTGAAATAAATTTCCTCGTTAAGGTTATGGTCAATTATCGGCAAAAAGTGTTCCAGTCACTGACTGTAAAAGAAAATTTATGCCCGTAATGCTCCGTGACAGTATAAATACAAATCTGGCCGTAAATCTGTTTTCGCAAAATATTTGGTTCTTGACCGTAAATTGTTTATTCATTTCAGGCCTTGACGTTGTTTAGAGAGTCAAGGAACATGATTGTCAAAACAAGACGAATTGTTGAATGCGATAAAGTAGCGTAGTTGTCCGTGGTGACCAATGTGAGAAGAGTGAAGGCGAAATGTTCTTCATCAGCGGCTGTAATCGAACTCGGGATGTTTGACGAGATGTCAGACTGACGTAGTCTGATACTGTACCCGTTTATTGAATTGAGAAGTTTTAGCCAGTAGCTGACGCAATAGGAAGTTGTTTGAAACCCAACCAATAATAAAAGTAATTTGCTTTGATAAGACAAAATTTCAAGTCCTGTTTTAGTTATGAAATAGTTCACGTTTAGTATGAATTCTAATAAAAATAGTAATAATTTTATCAACTTACATTTTATTTTAAAATTTTTTTTCCTTCATAACTTGGTGTAGAATTAATTTTTTCTAAGGCTAAGATCAAAAACAACGTGAATACATTTAATTTAAATAAATACTTATTAAGTAACATAGTTTTAAGCATGATTTAAAATACTTAAAATGTATACAAATTTTACTCAAAATTTTTCGAATCTTTAAAATTATATAATAGTTAGAATTAGGTCAAATTTGTAACTTGTACTGTTTGTATTTTATCAATATGATGTCTAACAGCCAATCATAGCTGCTGATCGTGAATATATTTTTACGTTCCGTAGACTTTTTTCTCGAAAAAGGGAGCTGGCTATTTAATTTGACTGTCGACATTACTAATTCGTTTCAATTATGGCAATGGTTTTTTTTTCTCAATAAAGTAGTATTAGTATTAGTACTCTATTTATGTTACACTTGAGCTTCGCAATGGGCCTATTGGTAAAAGTTTCGAAAGCACCTCTGAGGATGATGCGAAAACATGCCATTACAATTTTGATTCCTGAAACAAAGAGGATGGTTCCTCCACTTTGTTAGCCCGACGACCAGAGCCCTAAATCATCAAATAACGACAGAACAGTTTCACGAGAACCAGTACCATGCATCCTTGGTCCCTTCACGGAAAGCGGATCAAAGTGGTCACCCACCCACTCACGGACTGTTGCTGGTGATACTTGACTTCAGTGTTCTACCGAAAACAGTGTCTTTACAATCAGACCACTGCTGGACTCTCAACAAGGGGAAGAGGTAGTATAGATGAACGATGATCTCTACTAACTTTGCTGAAGTTCAGTCGTACAATCGCGGTTAATGGGCTTTTCCTTTTCTTCTCAGAAAAGGGAGCTGGCCGTATAAACTATTCTACAAAAATATCTTAAAGTGTAATAAAGTTTCACAATTGCCAGATAAACTGTGATTAAATAAATCTATTACATTTACTTTTAATAAATATTACGTAAAACTGCATCCAATCTGCAATTTATGAAATTAAAACGCATTTCAACAGTATTTAAAAATGTGAAAGTGTGTAACTAATTTTTAAGACGTCTCAGTATTAAATGGAAGCTTCAGCTCAAATTTTAAATCCGTTTTTATCACATGCAAAAAATTAAAAGAATTTAGCCAACAGCACTAGTGAATAAATCTGCAATATTATAAATCTAAATTACATATTAAAGCAAAATGGGGTAGATTAAAACTGCTGCGATAACAGATCTTGATTGCTTTTAATTTAATTTTTTTTCTTCGAAAAGTGGTTACAGATTAAATAATTTTAGGTTTGCATTTTTTATTCTAATTTAGTCGGTAAATAAATCTTTGAGGGATGTCATGGTGAGAGTAGACAAACTGTTGAATAATTCTGGAGAAAAAGAACGCAGAATACATTTTGGAATTTCTTAATTAAGTATTTTAGTCTTAGAAGGAATAGTCGGTTTTGCACCGAGAATCAAAAGTAATTGCGGGGTTGGCGTGCAAACCTATTATTTACACCAAATTTGATTTATCACAAAGTAAGTCTATCATTTGTTGTCAGTTTATTTAACCAAACTGCTTCATTGGAATTATAATTATGGGTAATATACGGCCTGAAATTATGTTGCTAAACTTCAATGAAAGTAATTTAAAGGTCATGTTGCTTTTTCTAATTTTTTCTATCTTCTTTACTTTACTTTGCTTCACTACAGAGTTATAGAGTTTTAATCATATCTTTATTTGAACTGCTTTGTAATTTTTAAAAAAATATTTTAAACAGTTACAGGTGGTAAAAATTGCAATAAATTTTGAACATGCTTTAGTGTTTATATAATGTAGAAAAACCCTTGGATAAAAATATTGGTCAGTGGATTTTCCTTGGAAGGTTCAATATAAATATGTCTACTAATATTATTCTTAATTAGTTTCGAAAAGTAAAAAAATTAAATAAATTTTTATTGCTTAGTATTTCTAGCAAATTTTCTCCTCCAAAACGTTTAGCCGCACAAAACATAAACATTAAACTTATGCAGTATTTTTAGTCTGTTTGCAGAGTTAAGTTTTCTGATCTTAGAACAAGTGTAATTAGATCAAGAAACTTATTTTTAAAATATGTTAATAATTTTATCATTTGTTCATTTGCATGATTTATATGCTTTACCATTAGCTGATCGGTAAATAATTATGTTAAATATAATCGTAATATTAATTTTTTAAAATAAAAATAAAATATTTTGTATATATGTAATAAATAATAATGCATGTTATTGATGGTTATTACCAGTTATTAACTGCAAAAAGGGGTTTCTCAAAAGTAAACAAAAGTGTGCTAATATAGCTAGGTACCAAAATGTTAAATTAAAATATCTAGATACCTATAGCTATACCAAAACAAATCTAGCTGAATTTGAAAACCCCATGTATTTAAAATTAAAGCAACCATATACTCATTTTTGAGAAAAATCCTCATAAAAAAAGTCTAGTTATATAGAAGGAGAAAACTATGGAGATATTCACTGGCTGTAGGCAGAATTCGATCCGAAGACGTTCGGGAACGCAGGTGGACGCTCTGACAACCATAACTGTACACTCCATTCTCGGACAAGTTGGGCAGCTTCATGGAGTGGTCGCAGTAACGATACATCATGACATACAAATTTCTAATTTCAATGATACTAAGGATTGTAATTTGGAAAATATAGTCCCAATAGTTTAGTCAAGAGATCGAGTTGGTTCCATCAAAGAGTCTTCCAAGAAGGCTAGTTTGTCCTAATGCTTGATCCAGGAATCACCTTGTTTTCTGGTTTGGGTTCAAAATTATAAAACTACGGAGTGGAATATTGCTAGTCATAAACTCAGAATTGGGTCGACTGTTCAAAAACAGTTATAAAGTACAAAAAAATAAAATATCAGTTAAATAAGTATTTCATCAAACATACATCAAAATACATATTAGATCATATTAGATTGCTTAAGAAGGTGTAATTTCATGCAAACCCTCTGTATAATTCTTCTAATATCAAGAAAGATATTTCAAAAACCATCAAATCTGCAAGAAATGTGAAAGGTCAAAGGAATTCTTCCATGGTACATTTACTATCATTAACAATTAACCGCCGTAATCAGGAAAAGCCATTTATGTCAATATTTTATTAGGTTTAGAATTCTTATCCAATGAAATACTTTTTTTCTTCAGAGAATCCTATAAAATGCTTGATTTGGATTACATCAAACAACGGTGTTCAGAATTAAAAAAAAAAAATCTTTCTAGCTATGATAAAATGCCGGCTAGGTTATCGATAGGTCAGAGTGTCTGACTGCAAAGCCAATGATTGCAGGTTTGTATCCCGGTCGGGGCTTGGATACTTCTCACTCTCATTTGTTTGTCCTCTGTTGTGTGTGGTGTGAATGTGACTTACCGTATGAACGGTTATTTATGGTGGTGTGATGTCGAGTAACGTTAAATCCGCAACTTCCAGCATATATATATATATATATATATATACATATATATATATACATATATATATATATATATATATATATATATATATATATATATATATATATATATATATATATATATATATATATATATATATATATATATATATATATATATATATATATATATATATATATTCATACGATATAACATATATTCATAAACAACAATGTTCCTTAATAACAAAACAATATCATATTATATTTACATTACAGATTAAAAAAATATTCAATCAAACATAAAGCAGAGTGAGCAGAACATATTAGACTGCTTAATTAGGTCAAAGTTCATGTATTCCCTTTGTAATTAAAATAAAAATAGTATTACTTTCTTTAATATCAAGAAAGATATCATGGCAAAAAACATCACCCTTATAAGAAATCTGAAACGTTAAATGAATTTCGCCTAGGTCTATTTACTATCTTTAACAATTAGCCGTTGTGATAAGGAAAAGCCATTTATGTCAATATTTGATACGGTTTCGATTTTTATCCAATCAAATACTTTTTTTTTCGAGAATCCTGTTAAATGTTTGCTTAAGACGAAATCAGCCGGAGGTCAAAGTTAAAAAATATATATTACTTAGTTTTGAGAGATAGCAACAAAAAAATGGAGTCGTTGAAAAGAACATTTGCCAAATTGTAACTATTTCTGAAGCAAAAGTCCTGATTGTATTTTCTTTTCCTGCTCTTTTATTTGCACTAGAAGAGAAAAATGCACTGGAAAATTCTTCGCTTTTGTATTTAAGGAAGAGATGGATTCCTTCTGAAACAATGTACTGCCTCATTATTTCATGTGGATTGCGATATTTTTGCTTGAAGTATTTTTCCAAGTACTTCTAATTTAGAGAATACATTTTTCTCCACTTGAAGAAGTATGACCGATTGGGAGGTTGATTATAATTAATTATAAACTTTTCTTAAGGTCTCTGTTTTTTTTACGAAATATAACTTTATTTTTTTAATGATTGTGTGACTTTTGAAATGCCTACTAGGAAATTATCTTTTGTGTTAGTTATAAATTTATTTGAGAAATTAATAAGGATTTATAAAACAAATATTCAAATAATTAAGTGCACTAGATTAAAATTCATGAAATATTTAAATTTTCGACTGAGAGTTTGCTGAGATGATGTACTTTATTTGAACTAAGTATTCTATAATTCTATCCTTAATTATGCATTTTTTCAATAATTTTTCTTATTTTTTCCTTTTTTTATACGATTTTTTTTCTCCAAAAATTCTATATACTTCAATACGTGCTCTTTTATTTCAATATATGCTTACATATTTCAATAGATTATTCATTTCTATACATAAATACTTATTTCACGAAAACTTGCTTTGTTCACCAAGTTGGTGGATAAAACAGTTATTATTAGAAACTTTTTGTCTATAATATGCGTCAATAATTAGAAAATTTGTCAATAATTAGAAAATATACAGCAACGTAAACTAAAGATAATTACGTAAAATAAAAATATCAATTCAAATGCGCAAGAACAACCAGTCCATTTCTGCACTGACGTATGCACGTACGAGGACAATTCTAGCCACGCTTGTTAATTCTAAATTTTTTATACTAGTTTTTTTCTTACTATATCACATACATCTTCTAGAAGAAAATCGTTCTTAAGTCCCATCCTCTATGAAAACCTTATTTGAATAATAAACTAACTGCATTTGTCAAAAAAAAAATAAGTTGGTCTCATTTTCATGCGTATACAAGTAATTTTTATCTTATTTCAAAATTAGCCCCTCTTACTTCTGTTGACAACGGTGGTCACAAACTTTCAACATTCACTACTATTTAAAACTCTGAACCTCAAAATGAACAAAAGTTGCCCTATTATTAAAATAAGGCCTGATAAGAAATTCCTCTCTCTTTTTTTCCTTCATTGCGCCTCTTGTCGTTATCTTAATTCTTAGTCTTATAGCATCAAGGCAACTGTATATCTTAATTGATTTTAATCTGTTTTCTTTTCATTATTCATCTCTTTTCATATCATAATCATTATTTCTGATAAATTAGTGGCATGTCTTATTTCAGTACAAGATAATCCTCTATTCTTAACTCTCTTACTTTTCAACCATTAATTATTATTACACTGCTTCCAAATTTAAAGTTACGTTAATGGTTTATTTAAGAAGCTTTTTCTAAGTTGGTGGTCATGCGTTTTTAATATTTTCGATCCAAGAAAATTGACAAATTCCATTCAATTTGGCGATGGTTGGTCAATATGAATTCAGCAAACAGCTCGCAGCCACTACAGGTCTGACATTAAATATCCTCAGTGGTTGATGGTTAGGCTAGACTGTCGGCCAGACGTGGACTATACGGTTAAGGGTTTTACAAACCTAGGTACGTGTCCACGTCTGGAAGAAAAGAAAAAAGTCCCTTTGACGCTGGTTTTTAATTGGTCATGGTCCTTTTCCATGTTATTTTAAATATCTAAACACCTCAGATAAGGATCACTGTAAACGCGGCCATCTGGGCACTCCAGAACACTATCTTATACAGCCTCTTATACAGAACACTATCTTATACATCTATACAGCCTCATGGCATACTCGTGCATCGCATATTACTAATCTCTCAACCTGGTAAAGACATTTCATAACTTACAATACACTTAAAACCAAATTATTAATAGTAATGAATTTTCTTTCTAATAATAACATTAGAAAATTTGGGATGCTTATCTATATGTTGCAAATATTGTATATATTTTTCTATTCAATTTCTTATCTATTAATGTAACATTTTAATTACTTTCTTTCATTATTTAATACCTGGAAATTAAAATTTTAATGGAGCACTTAAATTAATATTATTTACCTGTAACAAAACCATCTAAATTTAAGAAAATCAAGGATTTTTAAATTTTTTCTTATTAACCTTCTTTTTAATAGTTTACTTTTCAAAATTTATTTATTATTACTTTCTATGTCATATATACTTATAAAAAAATTCTTGTTTAAACTATATTCCAACAAATATTTCTGTCTATTTGTAAACAAAATTGTAACCTCCTTCCTTCTGAAATTTTAAATAATAGCCACTGATCAAGCACGTTCCCGGGGTTGAGGTTAGCTGGAATAGTGGTCAGTCACGGATTATACGAGTAAGGGTTTTACTAACCTAGGTACGTATTCGCGTCTGGAAGGAAAGTCCCTTTGCCGTCAGGCTAACTATGGGAGGTTTTCGTAGTTTTCTTCTTCATGTTAGGCAAATGCTAATTAGTTCTATCAAAAAGTTCTCCACAAAGGCAAATTTCTCCCAATAGTTCTGGATTCAAAATTACAAGGCTACGGAGTTGAAAATTGGTAAAAGTATTCTTAAAATTGGGTTGGGTGTACAACGACGGCTATAAATTAAAATAAAATAAAATAATGCAATTCCAAGTTTTAATTAAAAACATAAAGTAAGGAAATAATTTTATAAAAATCATCTTTTTTTTTAAACAAGACGATAAAAACAAGCGATGTATTAAAAATTATTATTTTCGCTTCAACTAGACATACTTTAATAAAAAATAAAACAATAAAACGATTTTGTTCTTTTTGTCCCGTCATTTCCTTCAGTAATTTTTTGAGCTTTGACCTTTCAATTTCTTATTGATCTCAGCTACATGATCACATGAACTCATCGACATAATGTGGAAAAAAAGTCTCCTTCCTAGCGAAACACATTCTCCATTTTGTTCTTTTTCTGAGCTTTTCTTTTAATGTGGAGTCTTTGATATCATAAAACTAAATACACGGAAGAATGGAGACACAATCGAATATACACAGTTATTCGAAATTTAGTGGAAGAAAGAAGTAAGAAAGAAGCAGAAAAACTCATAAAAATATTCTTTTTGTTGTTAGAAAAAAAAAATAGAAAAGAGAAAGGCGGCGTGTATCAGGGATACAAACAAGAAAATTTAATTAATTTTGTTATGAGCAGAGAGATGCATACAATGGCAGAAAGTTTTGAGTTTCATATCGAAAAGAAATCTTCGTTATGTTTTTTTTATTCATTTTCGCAGTCGGATGAACTTATTGAGTTAGTTAACTAACGCTGAAGTTATACAAATTCATGCTGAGCTGTGCTCGAGCGTATTGAAATTTCATAATTTTTCTTGAATATTTTCTTGAAATTACTTTTGATTAGACAGATGTGACGCCTTATATTATCTTTACGAAAAAAAAACTTCAAACACTTTTTATTATTAATTTCGATGAAGAATTTCGTTCAAATAAGATTTTAATTCCATTTTCGAAGATAATTACAAAACCTGTGAAATGAGATTTTCGATAGTAGATATTTACATAATTGAAAGGATTCGATTCATTAACATAATTTACATTGTGTAAATAAATGAATATACTCGTGAATTCATGAAAGGAAATATTAAGGATATTGATAACTATCCAGTTGTTCTCATATCCAAACTAAAGTAAAACTAATAAGATTATAATCAAATAAGTGAATTTTCAATGTATTTCGACTGTAAATTTTCTTTTAGAATAACGTCTTCAATTCTTCATTAAAGCTCGTATTAAGGTTTTAAATGAATACGAAATGGAATACTATTTATAAGCTTAAGTTTATTTTATTTTTCTCCTATTATTTGATTTTTAATTAGTCTAATCTTTGACTCAATTCAAAGCCTTTGAAAAGTCTGATTCTTTAACGTTTAATGTAATATAATAACAAAAGTAAGAAAATTATATTTCTTGAAATAAATACAAGAACAAGTAGTTCTATCAGCATTTAAGAGTCGATAAAAAGAGCATTCGATTTACCGAAATCTTTATCGAAATTAACGCAGTAGTTAATAATATTGTGTAATCGAGTTAGTCATGGAGATTATTCTATTACTTTGATCAGATTATAACATAGATGAACTATAACCAAATAACAGCTAATTTACTGATTTCCGATTCATAGATTCTCTGATTCATTGATTCACTTATTTCATCATATTTTCAATATATTCAGCAATAGCTGAATATATTGAAAATATGATGAAGTGAAAAAATTATTAATATTGAAGTTGCAATAGATTTTATGTGTATGTGATATTGCTGTCTTTATATCAACAGAAATAGACATTCAATCTACATGAAAGACAGGTATTAAAAAAATAATCACTGATAAGTCTATTCAGGAATTCTCTGATACACTGATTCGCTTCTACTCTATATAGAGCCTTTGATATCCTACAAAATAAGCGAAATTATAAATTTTGAAACTACTATCACCCAAATAATATAGATTTATAATATATAGTGGTTATTCATGTAGGAAATCAATTGCTTTGATATATATATTACAGAGAAGTATTATAAGCAATTAGTAGGTGATACAATGAATCATTTTTGCACAGAATAGCTGTTTTATTGAATGGTTTCTTTTCTTCATTAAGTAGATAAACTTTATTTTTGAGCTAGCTTTAATAGATAAGCTGAAATTAGGTTGAATCGTGAGATCTTGGTGGTCAGTTTAAAATATCATTCTGAGAAATCACTTGATCAAATTTGCTCCCCGTTATAATAATATTGATTAAGAAGTGTATATCGTTGCTATTGCCCAAACCTTCCCACACTGTATAGTTAAAGTTTATAGTAAATAATTTTCATTTGCTTCGTTAATCTTCTTAAAATTCACCAAACATTTTGATGGTTAAATTGGAAGAATAAACTTGAAGAAGTAATTATTATACTTAAGCTAATCACCTCTCAAGTTTTTAAAATATTTATCACAGCATTGTAATTATCTCCGAAAGAGATGGGAGAATTCTATCTATGTTTTTCATTTTTTTAAAGCTGATGAACCAGTATTTCACATTTAAAATGTTTTTTCTCTTAATTGCACTAACCTGTGATCATGAAATTTTAATCAATTATACTAGCTCTTAAACAAAAGCATTGCCCCGATATAAAATCTAATAAATCGAAAATGAAGTCTAAGAAAAAAATCTTCTTAAAAACTTTTGTGTTTGTTTTTAAGACTTTTAAAGATGTTTGGGTGAAGGGTAATTCGGATTTATTCAAGTCTTAAGCGAAAATCCAATACATATGACAGATGTTAGATTCAACACAGAAACCCCGAAGAAACTAGCCAGATTAATAATAATAAGAGAAGAAGACGTTTCGAGTATCCAGTGAAGTGAAAACAGAAATTTAATTAATTTAATTAATAACAAGAGCAGAAGGCGTTCACTATATCGTGAACGCCTTTTTCAACAAGAAAAACTAAGAAACTTTTCTTGTTTGAAAAAGACAAACAAGGAATAAATTGGAATATTCTCTTGTCCAGTTTTTGTGTCATTAGATGATGACTTTATTGAGTTATTTAATGTATTCAAACTTTTCTATCTTTTTAATTGGAAAACAGTACCACTTTTAGGAATCAACTACTTCAATATTTTTCTGCACTTGTATGAATGTTTGAAGAAAGAAAATTTTTAGAACTCCAAATATT
The DNA here is from genome assembly GCF_982258835.1 of Parasteatoda tepidariorum. Taxonomy (NCBI): domain Eukaryota; kingdom Metazoa; phylum Arthropoda; class Arachnida; order Araneae; family Theridiidae; genus Parasteatoda; species Parasteatoda tepidariorum. The sequence continues at coordinate 46,742,039 of NC_141762.1, read as the reverse complement.
TTTAATTGGGTAATTGAAAAAAAGTAGTCAACAAAAGATACTGCTTGTTGGAGATATTTTGGAAGTCTTGGTTTTGAGAATTTAATTTAGATATGGGTTCGTTTTGTGCTAATTGGCTATAGTTTTGAATCAATTGATAACTTTAAGAAGTATATAACATAGATTTTTAGTTTGAGAACTGCAGCAGTTTTACAACGTTATAAGCATTGAAAATTGCGCAAATTGAATATTACAAAAAAATATTAATCTATCTATCTATCAATCTAATCTTGCTCTCTTTGTAGTAATTATTTGGAATGATTTTGTATTTTTACAGAAATAAAAATTCAGTTATGAAGTAATTACTTATGTTTACTTCTTAATCCTTTTTATAATGGTTGCATGAATTGTGCCATGGTGCCGCATATATATATACATATATATACTCGTATATATAAAATTTTAAAAGGTGACCAAGCTAGTTGGTTTTCAAAGTGACTAGTATGATTATGTAAGTTTAATTCAATCAAGTAGTTAATTATGGAATCATAATGTAAAAATAAAACATATTTTCCTTATTTCAAGGATTTTATTATACTTATAATTATATCATTTATTTATAGAACATTATAAAATAATAATTACTTTTTTATTAGAAAAATTAGCATTTTGTCAAATTTTTTTCTTAGGCATCATACTAATAGATAAAACTAAATAAAGAATGCAATTGATGAGCATGTAATCTAGAATAATATAAATAGAAACAATTCAGACCTGATTTAAAGATTAGTTAGAGAAATGTTTTGACATGTAAATCACTCTCACACAAATAGCAAATTATTAAAATCATAATGAAATGCATCATCACTTTGGAATTTTTTGATAAGATGTGGTTATTGTCGTCTTTTATTAGAAATGACTGGCATTTTAATTCAACGCAATTACTGCTGTGGGCCCAATACAAGGACCTTTGTAGGATAACGTTAAATGTAGCAATATTCCCATTGTCTTTGATATGGATGATTCAAACATCTTTTTTTTCTCGAAATATTTCAGTTTAATCATCATCTACATGTGTAGCAAAGAATTTTTTCATTAATCTGATGTCACTTTAGTGGATTTTTAAATTTTTGAAAAGGCTCTAGTTTGAATTTCAGTCTTGATTTCTTTTACAATAGTCTTTTCATATGATTAAAAAATTTGTTTTTTTTTTTCTTCTTCTCGAAAAAAACCTAAAAAAAAAGGAATGATTTAATATTCTCAACTAGAGGAATTTAACTGTTTATTTTCAAAATTTTCTTTTAAATGCTTCACTTCCTTATCTATGTTTTTTAAATTCTTTATCAAGCTTTCATTTGGAATTCAAATTCTAGTTATCCAATTCAGATTTAGTGCTAAATAGGTTATATGCAATAGTTTTTGTGAGCAAGGAAAATTCCGCGAAAAAACTGAGCCAGAACTAAAAGATTCTAATTAAAATTTACAAAAAAAGTAAGTTAAAATTTCGAGCTTTTATTTTTAATTTTTTTATTATTTGAGATTATTATTATTTTTATTATTTTTTTATTATTCAATAAAATAAGAATGTTTAATATTTAAGAAAATATTAAACATTCTAAATATGTTAATATATTCAAACATTCTAAATTAATATTAAACATTCTAAATATGTTAATATGTTCAAAATATGTTAATATTTAAGAAAAATTGCTATAGCATATTAGCATATGTTTATAAAACTTTCTTCAGCATTCGAAATTTTTTTTCTACGTCAAAACTTTGCTTTTAAAACTTACTTTTAAACTTGCTTTTGTAACTTGCTTTTAAATAAAAAATAATTGTAAGTATAAATTATAAATTTTTCGTTAGCATTAATTATTATATTTAAAACTAATTGCTTATTATTAAAAAAATCTCATAAGCGTTTAATAAGTGGAATGCAAACAGAAAAATTATAAAATCATTCAAAAAACATTTATAAAGGGGAAAGTGGGGTAATATCGAGTAACTAAAGTCCGAAGGTGTGTTAGAGATAAGCTGTTCGACCTAGAAACTGTCTGGTTTCGCAATGATATTCATTGTTTAGTTGTATACAATATATCATTCCTAAAGAGGTTCTTAGATGTATTAAATTTTTTTGATAAAGGAATTTTTTCTGAAAAAGTCAAACCACTCAGCAAAACAATATGTGGGGCAAGATTGGATACACATAATAACAGTATGGGAAATTTAGAAATATTAGAATTAACGTGAAAAAGAAGCTGACATATCTATTTTATATGACAATTTAAGATAACTATTCATGTAATTTACATATGATGTAGTCAAGATCGTACTCAAGAGGGAAAGAGAGAGGAGGACAATTTTCCAGGGGCTGATGAGTGCCCGAACGAAATTTCTTGCAAAAAATATAGTGTTTATTAATTAGTTCCTTTAACGGCAAATTGCAGACAATTTCTTTATATGAAAAATGCAATTTATATAAATATAAAGGATCTTCAAAAATTTTACAAAATATGAAAATAAGGCTCTTTGTGCTTTGAGAATGGGACCCGCAATAAATTTTTTCCTGGGCCCTCGAAAGGGGCGATGGTCCTGGTAGTACCAGGTTTTAACCCACGACCAGAGGTAACGAAACAGAACAGTGCTAGTTATCGGGTTAAATCTTTATTGTTTGTTAGGGTATAAATCTTTAGTAAGGGTATAATAAGCTTGACTAAAAAAATGTTTTTAACTGCTATGATCAATAAATAAGAACAGTTTAAAAATAAGAGAACATTAGATAGTTGACGCAGTAAGACAAACTTATTTACACAGACGTCATGGATTAATCAACAACAACACGCTAATATGCAAGTTCTTTTTTAATTAGTAACGTGTAATTTAAAGTTGGTTCGCTAGAAAACAGAACTAATTTCGCCAAAATCGAGGTACACGGTTTTACCCCATTACTCGGTTTCATTATAATCTTCCGTATATGTCTTTGATAGCTTCGATATTTAAAAATATGCACTAATCTTGACTAAAAATAATTTTTATAACTGCAATGGTCAATAAATAAGAACAGTTTAAAAATAAGAGAACATTAGATAGTTGATGTATTAAGACAAACTTATTTACACAGACGTCATGGATTAATAAACAACAACACGTTAATATGGTAAGTTCTTTTTTAATTAGTAAAGTGTAATGTAGAGTTAATTCGCTAGAAGACAGAATTAATTTCTCCAAAATCGAGGTACATGGTTTTACCCCATTACTCAGTTTCCTCGCAATCTTCAGTATATGTCTTTGATAGCTTTGATACTTAAAAATATGCACTAATCTTTCATGAATGAAAAATATTCTACTTATAATGAAGGAAAAATCTACATTTTTCAAAAAATTCTGGGTACTATTTCCCTTTTTAATATTTCCAAGATCTTGAAAATATATGAATCAGGGTGTTCAAGTTTAGATGGATTTGAAGCGAAAATCAAATATATGGCTGACTTTTCAATTCAATGTAAGTGAAGAAGAAGACATAAAAAAACAATTCTTAAGAATCGAAAAGAATGAAAAGAAAAGGATGTTCAGAGTATCAGGTGAAGTGAAAAATGAAATTTAATTAATTTCGTTAGGAATAAGAGTTGAAGTTGTGAATTTCCTTCAGAAACTTTTTTTCTTGTTAGAAAACAGAATTTAAGATCAAAGGCAGAATATTTTTCGATATATATATTTTTTAAACATTTTGAAACGATGATTTTATCGACTTATTTGATGTTATGCAAAGTTTTCTCCAATTTTTATTGGAAAACATCACCACTTTCAGAATTTTAAGTACTTCGATTTGAGCCGGAAATTCTTTGTATGTTTGATGAAAATTTATCGAACAACCAATGGCTTTAATTTCATTATAAAAAGAAATAAAATATAGCTTATTATCTGAACTAAGTTTTGAAGTTGCTCAGTAGAAAAATTACCGGATAATGTGTTTGATTTTCTTGAAAAAATTGATTTTTTTATCACCATTTGGCAAACTTAGAAAGCAGACACTTTGCCTAAGTATGTTTATAATTTAAAAATAAAACCCGATAAACCTCGTAACTACTTCAGTTATAACGTCGTTTCAAGGAGCTAAAAAATTTCATTTTTAATTTTTCTATAGTATAGTCGTGACTTGTAAATACTTAAAGTATTTCCAAGGCTACGACGAAGGAAAAAAAGTTTGAATATTTAAATTTGTAAAATTAATTGGGTCCTTGCAACTCGATAAAAAGGGAAGTAATTATGCCTAAACATGTGATTCAAATCAGATTTAAATAGATACCTGTAAACGACGTCATGCGTGTGTATCGAGCCTGATTGGTTCTTAATAGACAAATGCCATGATTTACCTTCTATGACGTCCTTTGCAGGTATTCAATTGGGAAATATTTATGAGTAAGATACCTGAGATGAACATTTTTATACTATTTTTAATGTATGCTTAATGGACGAAAAGTAGAAATGTTAAATAGTGAGACAAGAGAAACAGATAAAGAGTTATAATAAATAATATCCGAGACTGACGCATGCCAATTAGAGAGCCAAGCTGGTTTTTCTCATTTTCCCTAGCATAACATAAACTTAACTTATTCATAATATACATTTAAAAGATTTTCGAGTTCTTTTTGCACGGGGAAAAAATCCGGCGAAAGGTATCATATCCTATGGTAATAACTTTGCTGGTTAAAAAACATATTTCTGGTTGTTAAAACTAAAATATACAGTATTTAAACCATTCATTTGGTGATTTTTGCGCTCATGTGGTAATAATTTATTATGAATTCTGTTTTTCAAAATTTTAGTTCTTATTACCACACATATTTAGTATAAAAAATACGAAACTGGAAAGTTAATTCAGCAGAATAAATGGTTTTTATTTCATGCTCTAAGGTATCATGATATATTACAAAATTTTATAACACATTATAAGACCATGTTTTACTGTTAATTTTACCAATATTATTCTAAAAGCGCTTTTCTAAAAATTACCGAACTTTTTGGTGTTTTCATAGAGTCCGAATCACAGTAAATTTTACCATTTCCTGGTAGTTTTGACCATATTTTTTTCTTAGCGTGACTCAATTATATTAATAACCAAATAATACATTGTTAGAAATTATGCATGATAATCCTCTCCGAAAAATGAAAACATTTCTAGAACTACTAAGCATTGTACCTTAATAAAATTTTTGAAAACTTCAGAAAATCAGTTTTAGATTATGAGTAAACAAACATGCAAAAGGTGTTTAAAAGTCAGCCAAATAAGCTGCTTTTCCTAAAAAAACCCAGCCATAATAAGACGAAAGCAGAATCTTTAGCGTTTTCAAAATTTCTCTTAATATATATTTTCATTTTTAATAATGTCAACTATTTAGGGATTTTAATGACAAGTGTGTAGTTTACAAAATAGAGCAATATATATTTTTCGAAAATTGTTGGCGTGAGATTGATTGCATTTCTTTTATTGAGTTGCTATTTCAAATATCTATTGAAGCCGTGGCATTTAGTTTAATTTAATTTCATTTTCACTGTAAAAATTTACAATAACAAAATAATTTAATTAACAAATTATATAAGATCAAGAAAAGATACTCATATATAGTATGCTCAAAATGTAAAATTTAGATTGTAATAACATTTTCGACCTCTTCAAAGCATATGATAATTGTCTCAAATATTTGAGGAGTGATATATTGTTTTTATCTTTGAAATATTCCAGTTTATTTATATAATGCAATCTTTGATAATGTGCTGTATGTCCTAATAATAGTCGAAAAAGAAATTTTTGCATTAAAAATTTAAAAAATAAAAATACCTTACTTTGAAAGAGAGTGATCAGCAACCAATTTACTCGGTATCAGCGTAGATAGTGTAGTGAAAAAGAAATTCATCTTTATTTTGAATTTTGCTAATTAAGCTTAACGAAATATGAATAAGATTTTACATGTAATTCATTTACCTTTATTTTGTATTAGACTGATTTCTTTTAATACATAAATCTCATTAGAACTTTATGTCGCATCACTTAAAAGTATTCAAAACGTACTGTTTATAAAAGTATTGCTGCAAAAATTTCAAAAACATAATAAAAGGCTTGAAAGGTTTGAAAAAACGAGAAATTTCTGAGTTTTAGAAATAAATAATTTTTTGTGTACTTTTTAAAAAGGTTTGATCTATAGCAAATGCTTTCAAATGTTATGACATTTTAACATTTCTGCAATCTTTTGTACTTCGTGAGATATAATCCTTTTGTCGAATTTAACCACGATTTAATAACCTTCTCTAGCAAATAGGATTTCCTCAAACAACATCATTCCCATAATACAGGGGCTTTATGCTGTCATCTGTTTGTTAAGCCTTACTTATGTTTTGTTTGCACAAATATTTAAAGCTTGTTTAACAATAGTACTTAATGCTAAATCTTAAGAAGAGATTGTTTTGCATTTTACAAATTTGTTTTATTCAGATTACAGATTTATTTATGGAATTAAGGGAATGAGTAACTAGACTTATTTTCTAAAAATAAATCTTTTAAACTACTGCTTTATTTTTTGGTATTTTTTTCTTGTTTCACTATTTTTAGATTATTACCTACTAAAGTTCATCGTAAGGCTTTCAGGGTGATAATATTTATTGGTAATGTAAGGAAATAATCTCAATGCATTTAATTAGATTACTTTGCCATGTTTTTTTAAAAAAAAACTTCACTTAAAGTTTTTATATTTAATTATTAAACTATTGACGTGCAAATTATTTAGATTATTGAAACTATTTAGAAAAAGAAATCCCCTCAGGTATTAAATAGTTTGTATAAGCATATAATTATGCATCTTTCTAAATGAACGAGTTATGAACTAAATAGCTAATGTAATGTCCTAAAATGCACCGATGATTTGAAAAAAATATTAAAGAAAAATGGAAGGATATAGAAAAATACGATTTGCTGCATTCTGCTTAGAAAAACAGATGGTTACTCTGCCTTTAATTTTAAAAATTATTATGAATTTCAATTATAGATGGCGTTGATAACTGTAAAACTATAGTTTGTTGGCTGCAGATACTTATCAAATCATTCATCAGATTTGTTTGGGAACCTGTTAACTTTGTTCTTAGATTGAAACACGTCGTTGCTGCAAATGGTGATTGTTTTGAAAACAGCGTTTTGTAGTTTTTCTCAGCCAGCAATGTTAATTTTTTAAAACATTTGTTTTGATTGATTGATTGATTTGTTCATTTACGTCGCACTAGAGCTGCACAATGGGCTATTGGCGACGGTCTGGGAAACATCCCTGAGGATGATCCGAAGACATGCCATCACAATTTTGATCCTCAGCAGAGGGGATGGCATCCCCGCTTCGGTAGCTCGACGATCTGCACGCGAAGTCGAGCACTTAACGGTAGAACAGTTTAATGAGGACCAATACCGCACACCCTCGGTCCCTACGCAGACTGATCCAAGTGATCACCCACCCGCACACTGACCGCAGCCAGTGATGCTTGACTTCGGTGATCTGATAGGAACCGTGTCTTAACGATCAGTCCACTGCGGGACTGATAACATTTGTAATTCGATGAGAGTAAATTATCTGGTCGCTTAAGCAGAAGACAACAAATTGCACTGTTCTATATCGTTCTAATTTTTTTTCATTGATAAAATATCGTAGAGTAGATTCAATCATCGATATTCCTTAAAATACCAGTTTAGTTTTTAGAAGATTAAATTCAATACTTAGATAAAATTCATCCAATAGACAATAGGGCACAATTTTTTCTATCTGTTCTTGAGAAAAAACTTTATAATTGCTTTATACTTTAAAATAAAAAACATAATAGTTGAGTTTTAACACTATAAATTATTTTTCAAACCCAAAAAAAAGAATAATTAAAATCATGATATTAAAACAATCAACCCAAAGACGTAATGGAATAACGTGAAAAACTACATGTTTTGTGATTACGTAAAACATTAGAAGTTCAATTACATATCTGACACTTTAATAATTTCTCATTGCTATTAAAATAAGATTTCTACAAATAAGTTTGAATTATCTCATACACACTCAAATATATGTTACGGAGATATACATTTTCCAGAAAACCAGAGCTAATTAAAACGGCATAATCATGCTTCATAAGATATAGCGAACGCTGTTTACATTAAGGAAACAAGTTTATTAGATAAAGAGTCTTGCACGGTTGATACATTCCCTTTGGATCTATTCATGTGCGAAGATAAAATAGATGAAAGAAATGACATCTTTCGCACATTATATTCCGTATTTATTGAAAGCTGCCCACATTTCTCCTCACGAGGATAAACTTATTTTCTCCTTATTTGGCAGATATTTCAGCGATATCTTTCATATTTCTGATAATATTTGTTGTTGCAAGAATTTATTCTGAAGTTATGTTTATTGAATTATGGGTATATCGATTCGTATTGTTCAGTCTCAAGACCAAATAACCGATTTATATAGTTCAATGCTGATTTTGAAAAACTCACCACAATTAGTTAAATGTAAATTGAAATGTTATCTCCTCCATATTAATGAATTCGCAATACTAAAAGAGATTAGTCGTAAACAGATATATTAACCATGACACATTTAACTGTTCTTAGTGTAATTATTTTACAGACAGTTTAATGGTCAGTTTTAAGGGAAAATTTGTTTTAATAATAAATTTCCATGCTTAAAGTACTTTATGCCGTTGGTATTAAATGATACGGAAATTAACATCAGTGTGACATTTCATAGAATTTGTGGGCTGCTTTATGGTTTAAATAAATATTACAGATTTTATGGCTGTTTTATGAGCTTAACCTTAAATAATATTAGCTTAAGTAACCTATAACAGAAATTTATAGATATACATTATATATTGCTCTTTTAAGATAATCTATAAAAGAGTAAAGCGATTTAAGAGCTTAGTGGTAGAATTAGTTAACATTTTGAAAGAACACCTGTTTAAAGTTTTATGAATGTGCGTACTTTCAAATGAGTTCAAATGAGGTTTTAAATCAAAAAATTTTTTTGACAACATAGTCCTTGTGTTTCTATATGTTTTTTGAAGCAGTCTATGAAATGTTTTAGGTACTATGGTATTTCATAGAATGCCTGGTGTTTTTAATCAAAATAAGAAGCATGAGAATTTTTATCAACTTTATTTCTAAACTATTAAATCTATTGATGTTTTTTTATCACTTTTGATTTAGTGCAAAATGAAATGGGATTCCAAGCTTCGATTCTCTATAAACAAAGGAATTCTGGTGAAACTAACATTCTGTAATGACATTTTACTTTCTAAATCGTGTTTCTGGTTAACTAAACCAAAATATACGATATTTAAACCAATCATTTTATAATTTTTCAGTTTATTTAGCAACGGTTTGCCAAAAATTCGGGGTACAAAAATTTTAATTCTTGTTACACCACATTTTGTAGAAAAAGGAAAAAAAGAGGAAAAAAAAAGCAAAACTGATAAGCAAAATTAGCTAAATAAAGGATTTTTATGCCATGCTCTAAGATATCATGATAAAATAACCAAATTTTACCACATTTATCAAAATATGCACATATTATAAAACCATATTTTATTGCTAGTTTTACCCAAATCATTACCAAAACGTCTCAGCAAAAATTGCCAAGAATTTTGGTGATCCCACAGAGCCAGAAACACGGTACATTTAATCATATTCTGGTAGCATTGACCACATTTTTTTGTTAGTGTAGTAATGCAAAATGCGTAATTACGTATAGGTAATTTTTATGCATAAAAGTTTATTAATTTCAAATTATTAATTCAATTCTCTTGCTTCGGTTCACCTAATGAGGGATGGCACGCTTCATGTAACCAGATTAGCGCAATTTCTAACTTAATAGCATTTCCAGTCACAATTTTTAGCTAATTCTGTATTTAACTACTTTAGAACTGGCCCATAATTAATAATTATCATCCCTTTTGAGGACCGTTTTAAAATATCGAAGTTCTCAGAAATTATTTATTTATTGTGAATTTAATATAAAATAATTTTTAAACATTGATTTTTTTATTGTTTATTGTTGGCATGTAGTTGACAATCGAACTTCACATATTTTTAGAATATGTAAGAGTCTTTTTCTCTATTTGCGTAAAATGCTTACTTTTTCCTGTTTATTTAAAAACTTTTCAAATAAATTTTCAGGTAATTTTCAGCATTTTAATATATTTAGTAGCAAGTGTTTTAATATATTTAATATTTCAAAATACTAAATATTAATTTAGTATTTTGACTTATTTAATGTTTAGTATTATAATATATATAATATTTTAAAGTATTTAAAATTCTAATCTATTCAATATTTTAATATATTTAAATATAAATATATAAATTATAATTAAAAAATTGCTATTTGCAAATTAGCTGTTTAATTTAATTCCCTAAGATGTATTTATTTCTTTAAAGTAAATATTTTCTAAATGAAACAACGCAATTATCATCCTTAAGTATGGAATAAATGTACATAATTTTCAATTATATTATTTTAACAAATTATATCACACATGGGAGGTGAGAGACTATCATTCAAATCATATTTTTGACTTTGCATGTATCTTTCAACAACCTCTCCAAGGGCTTATTTAGGTTGGCTTAATGCCCATCTTAATTAACCCAATAATATCTCATAAGTAAAGTCCTTGATCATGAGCTGAGTGAACATCAAGGTCAGCCCTTCTTTTTACATCATATCACACAAAGAAGATATTTAAGCGCTTTCAGTATTTGAGTTATGAGAGATTACAATAATTGTTTGTAAGTATAAGCTTGTGTTTGAAACATCAGGATTAGGTTTACATCTATGTTTCATTAGAAAAGCCTGTTGGGGCTTTTAAATTTCTAAAAATATATACTACAGTAATATATGATATTTGTGTGTAAAATTTTGTATTTCTAATCCTAAGGAAATACGATCTTAATATGTTTTTGAGAATGTCAGTTAATAACAAATGAATAAAAACCACAATATTGGCTTATTATTTATTTTAGTGTTTTTAAGAAGATGAAACTTTACAAATGGGTACTTCCAACTCGAGAAGAAGACGATCACTGATACACAGACACTTGAACTATGACCTTAGCGTTTATAAACATGATGGAGTGTTAAAATCGATCTTAGTTTCTCCACATAAATTAGAATGTTAATTAACGTGAAGTTAATCAAATACAACACTGTATCGCACATAGAATTTGTTAAAATATAATTCTTTCTCGTCTACGTATTATACTTAATTTTATTCTTTGTCTATGTATTTTATTGAAAACAGGATTTATTTCCGTACCTGGAAACTTCGATGCATAATTAATTTGTTTATGCTCTACATCTCTTTGTGCATGTCTTTGTGTTAAGTAAGGAATGTATAGGGAAAAAATTAAAATCTTTATGAAAGAATAAAGAATATGTCCCTAAAGAGAATTGATACTTAACGGGCTAGTATTACTCGAAATGAAATGGAAAGAACAGTTGCTAACGTAAACAAATACCGCGTTTAGATAACCAGTCAGTGATCGAGATAACCACACTACGCTACTTGAGGATATCCCATTAATTAAAGAACTTTGTTTGATTTATTTTTTACATTTTTGCGAAAAAATTGATACAATTCTTGAAAAATGTAAAGTGAATATTGAATTGTAAAGTTTATTTTTTTAAAATATGTTTTGTAGTTCAGCGAGAGTTTAGCCACTTAAAGTTCCTTACGTAAAAAAATCAAACTTTATTTTTAAAATAGACCAAAGGTTTGTCTATATTCATCGCAATTAGAATTAGATGAATTTTTTTTTGTTGACTGTACAAAATATTTTCAGTAAATATGTAGACTAGATGTTGAACTGTACTTATCTTCAAGCTCAGAAAAAAAACAGTTCTTAAACAAAACTTTTCATTAAGAAACTAGGTGTTCCTAGTGTTGAGTAAGACAACTAAAGTCCATTCAGTAATTTTGCTACCACATGTACTTGATAAATTCATTAAATAATATTATACATGATAATTCTCTGTGCTTGTGTCACACATATAACTCTTGAACCCTTTATAAACCCGTCCTGAAATGAATATTTAGACAGTGAGTGAAAGGGTAATTTTAGCCCTCGATCCTAACAATTGTTAAAAAACTCCCATTAGATCGTTAGGCACAGACGCTTAAAAATGAAATTTTTCTTCATTAGCTTTGAAATCCCCGATGATAAAAATTAAACTGCAAATGATTCTGTTTTCCAGATAATATCAGTGATGTTTTCTAGCTTATAACTCTCAGGATTTTATTCCACGTTAATTATTTTTATTCGCTTTTATTCTCAATGATCAACATGAGCATGGTAGCTTAGGTGGTCCACGTAACCAAATTTGTATTTTTGAAATTATTCACGAGTTAATTTTGTTACGTTTTGCTAAGCTTTCAAAGCGTGTTTCTGCAAAACTAAATAATTTTAAATTAACGAATATGCAGTGAAAAGAAAAATTAATGGAGAAATAGTATCAATTAGGTTAAGAGAAACGAGAAAAATCGCCACGTAATCATTGACGCCAATGATGCTTAATAAAATTTTGGAAATAAGGAATGCTTGAAAAAAATAAGCCGTGTATTAAAGGGCAAAATTTATTGAGAAATGGTACTGTTTCTTCTAAGAGAAAAGTAAAAAGTTGTCACATCATTTTTAATACCAATGATGCATACTTAATTTTGCTATTAGATTCTAATTGAAGTTAAAAAAATAGCTATTATACTAAAAGAAAAACTAACGAAGAAATTAAACTTATTCATTCAAGAGATGCGTAAATAATTGCCAAATTATTATTGACACCAACAATGTGTTTGGTAATTTAAAATATCACGAGTTTACCTCGAGCATGAGCATTGTTTCAGATGATACTGAATGCAGTTATTTTTTGTTTTGAAGGGATGAGCTACTAAAAACGTATTCGGGCAAAATCTAATAACGTAAAGTCATCAGGAAGGGCACTGAATAATATTAAATAAAAATAGCATTGAAATTATTTTAGATCTACTAATTGTGTCGGTATTTGTCTTTCAATTTTGTGTATGATTTCGTAGAGTTGTTTAATATTGATTTTGAATTATTGATTCTTTTTCCCCCTTACGAAGAATGAGTATTCAACTAGCTATATAAATTAAAAATTTTTATGTGCACAAACAATAATTTAAAATTGTTGACAAGATAAGAAAAAGTGCCTTTCACAAAACTAATAAAATTTTTTATCACTAAACTAAGTGACTACTTATGTAACAAAGACACATTAAGTAACTTAACCACTACTACATAATTAAACGTATCATAAATTCTTAAATAAAAATTTTATAAAATAACTAAAAAAAATTGGGATAAGTTAAGAGAAAGCAATTTAAGTTCGTCTACAAAATTTTTTCATCATATAACTAGATGTCACTCATGTTATTCTAGATAATTAAGAAATAAAGATTGTAAGCATAAGTACTATTATATAAGTTAAAAACTGTTCTTGAACTTGACGTCCACGAAAAGTACGTTTGAAGAATTATTAAAATCGCCAATTAATTATAAAACGTTGTATTTTGCTTAAACTAATAATTAGATAGTAATCTGTCAGATAACTAAGTGTCACTAAATATTAAAGGTTCATTAAGTAAATTAAATGGCATTACAAACTATTAAATTTGTCTAAGTATATGAGGACATTTAATAATTCTTTTATCCAATAAATAGAAATTAGCGTTTGGTTAATAAAATTAATTCTTTATATAAGAGAAAAATTCCTTGGGAAAAAACTTGTCTCTAAATTAATAAATAAAATAAAAGTAAAATGAGAATAAAAACTATAAGTAGAAACTAATAAGTAAATTTTCCTAGAGTGCCATTGGATAATTAAGAGCTATTAGCCTTTTATTTTCCAAATTAACACTTAAAAATATCAAAAATGTCTAAAACTGTTTTGTCCAATTATATAATTAAATATTAAAATATTTTTTTAATATTTGTCAAAGTGAAAATAGATATTATTTTTTAATTTTTCATAAGACTTTTTTAACTTGGGACCTACACCATATTATAAAATATTAATTAAAGTCAAAAATTTAATCCTTCGTTGAAAATACTGATGAATCAATAAAAAAATGAAAGATTTGCTTGCTAAATCTATCGAGTTTGAAAGCTGAAAATTTCAGAAATCATAAAATAGGGTCTTTGAGCGAAATATCAACTATGAAACAGTTCCAAAGGTTATGTTCATCTTCAAATGATTCTTGTGATATTGTTAATTAGTAATAATGAAAGGAAAGTCATATACCAAATTAATGATTTAAATACCATATAATTTGGTTTTAACTAAACATTTTTTTTAAAAATCAAAACTACCATTAACATTCAGTACCACAATTTTACCAGAAATTTTTCTTCCTGTATTCTAAAGTCTTCTTTTACAACGTCAGTTTTTTTAAAAAAGGAAATGACTATCTAATTAACATTTAAGAGGGTATTTTAATAGGTAATATTAATAGTATATAATAATAGGTAATAGATATAGTTTTTTTAAAGATAATATTTAATGAAATAAAAACATAATATTGTTCGCTAGTAATTTTAAAGTTAAAAGAAATTTATTGAGGTGATATAGGCATTGTTTTCACGATATAATGAGATAATATAATAAATAATCACTGATAATTTTCTATTGAAAATAAGTTGTAATCGAATGTTCCTGAAGGCACAATAAGTATAATTTTAATAAGATTTCGATGAAACAAGTAAATAGCAAATTGAAATAAAATTTCAGGTAGTTTTTTTAGTGGAAAAAAAACTATAAAATTGAGGCTTCTGAAGGAACCATAAGTATAATTTTAATAACATATTAGATGAAATACATTCAAATGAAAATTCAGGCATTCTTTTAATGAATTAACTATTCAATTCATAATTAAGATGGCACTAAATAATAAATTTAGAGTTCATCAAAACATATTTATACATTTATTAAACATTAAACCTATATAAGTATAAATTAGAATTTGTTACTTTAAAACAAAGTAATTAATTGGTTGGTATGTGTAACGATTTAAAAAATGCTCTCTAATTTTCTAGAAGCATGTATTCCTTAATTTTCAACTTCACTCTAGTTTATGGAAGAAAAATTAAGGACATTTGCATAGTTTATTTTTTATACCTTTTTTTGCGCCATTAGTTTTCTTAAATATCACTCAGAAATTTTTTTTCTACAATAAAAGCTCGTTAATTGGTTTTACTAAGCGTCTTTTTTGTAATAAGACTCGCCGGGCTAAAGCTATCGCAATTAAACAGGCATTTATTCTTTTCAAAAGGTCTTTTTTCATCTTCTGTAGTAAATTATTTAATGTAAGTTTTGACTTACTTTTTATAAGATCTTAAGCTATTGCATTTTTTATTTATGTTGTACCACTTAAAGTCTATGCAATCACACCCCTTCAACAAACATGAAGTACTTTAATATCTTCTCATAAACTTGAAAACTGAATTAAAAAGATGTATGACTGCTTTAGAACTTCTTAAACACTTTTTGGTGTGTTTTTCCGTATGTTATAATTAATGCCATAGAATTTACATGCTTCAAACGCTCTTGAGAAAATTTTTCTGCAAGTGAAAAAGTATTATTTTAAATTAAGTTCTATTTAAAAGCTGATTTTTCGCAAGTGCAAATTATTATGAATTTTTATCTAGTTTTTTTTAATTACTTAAAATGTTTCTCTCGAAAGATGTTTAAAAATTCACGTAGGAAGTAATTTTAAAAGAAAACAGAAGTTTAAGATAAATATTTTATTTTATTTTATAATCATCGTTGAGCAGCCGAGCAATTTTTGGATAATGACTACTAGTGTTCAACTCCATAGCCCTGTAATTTTGAACTCAATCCAGAAGACAAGCAAACTGCTGGATCAAGTATTGGGAGAAATTTGCTTTCGTCGAGGACTTTTTGAGGGAACTTACCTGCATTCGCGTTACATGGCGAGGAAAACCATGAAAGCCTCACACGTTCAGCCTGACTGCAAGGGGATTCTAAACCATGATCCGTCTATCACTGAAGACATTTTACGTCAGCATGTCTTTATCCATAATATGTACTGCATAGTGTTACGCATAGAAAAAGATATTGGATAAATATTTGGCACTGTTTCACTGACATAATTTATGGTCGAAATTTTCAGTGACCAATTTGTAGAAATTACAGCTAAATTTTGTTGATACAGTACTCAATTTTCTCGTTTAAGTCTAAGGTGGTTTTGGGTGCGTTGTCATAAATTTTAAAAAGATAAAAAATTGATGGTGTCGCATAGTTTGACCTGGGTCACAATTTCTGGTTTCTGAAATGAGTCATCACTAGACCAGAGAATGACTTGAAATTGCTTAAAATAATTTTGGACAATGAAAATGAGTTGCTATTTTGTAAAGTGCACCATTTTCAATCAACCTGAATTGTCAAATGCTGCTTTTATTTTTTCGCTAATATTATTCTATCGCAGAAATTTCAGTCAGATGTCCCACTGTTTTTAATTTTTTTGCTAACTTAATTCTGCAGCAGAAATTTCTTTCAGATACCCTGTTGTATTTATTTTTTTCGCTAACCTCATTCTATTGCAAAAATTCCTGTCAGGTGTCCTGTTGATTTTAATTTTTTCGCTAACTTCATTCTACTACAGAAATTTCTGTCAAATATCTTACTATCGTAGAAATAGGAGAAAAGTCTTGAGTAAATTTTGGGATACTATGTAAAGTGAAAATAATGAAATAATTTATATTGAAAATATACTACATTACATGCATTTTTAATACTAAACTTTCAAGAAGAACATTCTAGATATTTAAGGAGTACTACTTTTCAGAGAAGTTTGTTAGAAATCATAGGGAAAAAGATGAACTCCATGAGAAAGAATCTTATCAAATTTATATCAATCTCACAACAACTGAGAGAATTTGACCACAGTTCTTCATGTTGAATACAAGATATCTCGTTGTTTCCACTCTCTTAAACGGCTCGAAAATGAAAATTAGACTGTCAACAATGGTTTCAGTGCAGCATTTTTGAAAATATTTTTACTTCTGCTCTCTAACAAAGATTTTGGTAAAATGTATGATATGATAAATGTTTGGTATGATAATAATATATGACTTTATAACGTATGATAAAATTTGGTATTTTTATCATGATACCTTAGAGTATAGAAAAAACAATTTATTCGGCTAAATTTACCTTTTAGTTTTGTATTTCTTACTAAATGTATGGTGATAAGAACTATAATTTTTAGAATCAGAATTTCTGGTAAACCATTTTCAGATGAGAAGAAAAATTACTGAACGAATGGTTTAAATACCATATATTTCAATTTATTAACTGGAATTACGTTTTTATTTTTATTTATCGTTTTTCTTTTCATTTTTTTTTTACCAGAAATGGGATTATTATACACCAACTACAATAATTTAACTAGAATTTCTTTTCCGTATGTATCTTCCACTAAGAAATTTGCGCCAGCATTAATGTAGCACAATGTAGCATTAATGTAGCACTGTTGCTCCATTGAATTTTCAGCATAAGAGCTGGGGAGATTTCCACTCGCCAGCTCGCTATTGTTGACCAAATATTTTGACCTATCGAGTAAGTAACAGTTTGATTTCAATGTAACAGAGTTTGACACGAAAATAACAAAGTTCACGAGCTTACAGAGTTTATCACTCTGTCTGCAAATGGCGGGTGGTATTTTTGAGCTGAAAAACAAAAGACAGCTATATGCAAACATGAAGTTTGTAATATATAGTGAAATGTTTAATATTTTGGTTGTCAGTTTTTTCCCCTTATTTTAATGACTTTAATGAATAATATATTGATTAACTGAAATGATTAAGACTTTACGGGAACCTTATTTGAAGTTAATATTACTAATACTTTGCAATAAATATGTTTACATTCTGATTTCTACTTCTGATTTCTTTTACGGTTTAGGTCTCCTAAAAGTTCTTTGCCCTACATGTTTTACTATTTCTCATATTTAAAGAATTGTTCATATTTTTCGGGGAATAAACACGAGAATTTTTTTTAGCCTGTCTAGTGCCTTTGAAACTAACATTCGTGTCCTGCTCTAATAATACCAACTGAGCTGTAGGCATGTAGCATGTAGATTATCATGAGGAAATTTTTTCAACGTTTTTACCAGAAATGTATTTCTAATAAAAAAGGCCTTTGCTATAGCCATAAAAACTTGAAATTAATAATAATTTGATATAGATCCACATGTATAAAAGTTTTGTTTTAGCGTTTTTGCCAGAAATATATTTTTAATAAGAAAAATGGCTCTTTCTGTAATGATAAAAACCTAAAATAAATGACGATATCAGTAAAAATCAAACTTTCCGGCAAGATGAAAAATTACTTTAAGCTGACACGTGTGTATAAAAAGTTCATTCACAGCTGTCTTTTTTAAATTCTACTTAATCACTGATATTCACTTCCTGGTTGTAATTTTTAGGTTTTCACAATACCAGCAGTCGGAAAGTAATACTTTTTTGGAAGAAGTTCAAGGATTCTCGAGCGATATCCACCACTTCACATATAAAAATGAATTTCTTCCCTCCCCCATGCATTCGAATTTGCTCTCGGTGCAAAAAGAATGAAATTTCCTGATCCCGTAGTTTTTCGAGTATCTAACTCCTTTCCCAAAGAACATCGAACTCATTTTCAACGATCGTCTTTCTGAAATGAAAGCGATATAAAAGAGCTCCAGAATCGATAAATCTGCCGATACATTTGCATTGGCAACCGCAAATAACGAAGTGTTAAGAGTTTTCTTAGCAATATTTTTATGATTTCGGGGACTGTCTACTTATTACGGTTTGCATTCTGAGATATATTTTTGAGTCATAGTTTGGATAGATTAAATAAAACGTGCATTACTAGTTAAAACCTCGTTTATTTTGTGTCTTTTTATTGGAAGATACACTTAGATTCAAATAATTCACCGGGCAAAATTAGGCAAATTGCTTTGGGATTTGAATACAAATTAGGTTTTTATATTGGGATAGAATTGTTGAAATACCCGCGAAAAATATTACTTTTCACAAGTCTTCCAAAGAAATAAATGTTTTAATCTAATTTCCTTGCTGCCTGTGAATTGCTTATTCGTATAATAATCATTGTTTCTAAGAAAAAATTAGCTTTCTAAAACAAAGAACGATGTACCTTACAATGTAAATCATTTATTGAGTAATTTGGTTTTGATAAAAACAAACAAACTGTGGTGTAATATCTCTTTAAGCAAGATGTTGAACAACCTAAAAAATTGTGTGACGAAAAACTTTATTCCGGGTTAATATCAAATCCAGCACTCATGTATGATTTAAAAGGTGCATTTTGAATTCAAATACTTAAAATTGAATAATTTTACACAAAATTCATAGCATACGAAAATTATTTTCCCTTCCGGAAAAACAAATGTTGGCGATCTTTGAGCAGTTTGTTTACAATCTGGAAGAAGTTTGCGAGAGTGTGTTGTTATTTTCAGCACTGATATTCATCACCAGAAACAAAAATTCGTTGTTAAATTTGTATGTATGTTTTTAGTTGTGTTATAAGGATAATTATATTACAATTTTTAAATCTCTGAAAACGGCATTAACTGATTTTATAATGTATAATTTCTCTCCTATTTCATCCAGTTTAGTGTATTTTGAATTCGCCTTATAATTCTCACTGTGCTACGTGGACGTTTAACTTATAAACTAATTTTATTTTAAGAATTAGTGAATGTATGCATTTTCTAAATTAATGTTTCTTTCTTTATATTGTGTTGTTAAAATTACTTTATTGACTCTTGTGTGTATCTTACCTTACTGTAATTACAAATTTTAATGTAATTGAATTACAAAAATTGGTGGCAGCTACTTTACATCAAGTAGTGTGAAAGAACATTGCTATAGCTACACTAGATATTTTTTGTTTTACTACTCACTTTAGTGTGGAGTAGTTGACCCTCTTTTTGATTTTGAGATGCAGTAAAATATTTTACAGTGTAGGAATTTAATATATTATAGAAACAAATGGGTTTTATTGTGAAATGTGTTTGTATTACATTTAATTTGGGTAAAAAAACAACAACAAACAAACAGGCACTGCCCGGGTTCTCAGCTGAATCCGAGGCATCTCTTCAACTGTGTGTCTGCTGCCTCGATCCTCTTCAACATCGACCTAAACTGCTGCCATGACACCCTTTATACCGAAAAAGTCGGAGATGTCGCCAACTGTGCTCCATGCCTTCGGTCCCATTTGACTTGTACTTTAATTTTTCTGCACTTGTCAAACGACAACAGCAACAAAAAACAAACAAACAGATAATGTCAAATAACTTTGAGTACTAAAATATTTGTATATTACTAATAACTCAAATAACAATTATGTAAGAAGTTTCAGAATCTATAAATTTGCTGATGCATTTGCTTCAGTTACTGCGAATTATGTAGTGTTAAGAGTTTTCTTAGTAATATTTTTACGATCTCATGGACAGTCTACTTATTATGTTTTGTTGTGACAGATATTTTTTGGAGTCATAGATAATTTTATGTTTGGATCGATTAAGTAAGAGGTGCATGGATAAAATCTCGTTAAATTTGTGTCTTATTATTGGAAGATACTCTTAGATGCAATTAATTCACCGGGGAAAACGAGTTCCATTAGGCAAATTGCTGTTGCATTTGAATACAAATTAGGTTTTTGTTTTGCGATAGAACTTTTAAGGTAATGGTGAAAAAGGTTATTTCCTTACAAGTCTTCCGAGGCAATAAATGCTGTTATCTCATTTTCTCGGAGTCCGTGAATTGCTGGAAATATGAAATTCTTATAATACTCATTATTTTAACACCTTCGGGAATGAAAAAGTTTTTGGCTTTACAAAAAACGAAAAACTAAATATTTTACGGGGTAAATTAAGTTGTTTCTTATTGAGTAATTGGATTTTAATAAGAAAAAAAGCCATCAATTGTGTTTAGATTAATAAAGAAATGAATAAATTTTGTTGTAAAGATAATTCGTATTTCGGTTTGTATCCAGAAAAATCATCTCCTATTAATCTGATGTGATCCAGTCTACTAGAAAATTAGAAATTAAAATCTAGAAATAGTGTATCAACTCTTTTAAATAAATATAAAAACGAGTGTTTAGTTTTTAATCTAATTCACTTAAATTTTTGTTTTAATATTGGAAAAAAGATGTTGTAAAAAATTTTAAGTAATATAAATAAACATTGATCTCGATTAATTTGTTTTTTAAAAGTAAAAAGTAGCTATTTTAAATTGAGATAAATGGTTATGATATTTCTTCACTGACTCTTGTCACTGAAATTTTTTACTTTTTAAAGGCGCAATCTAAAATCAGCAACCAGGTCATTTCGTGAAACCTAGGATTTTTGTTTGAAATTAACTTTGTTAACTATTGTGAAAATGTGATAAAAATTGTTCTGCAGGATGAATTGTTTTGCAAGTTAAATAGAAAAGTTACTTATAAAACATAGTAACGTAAACGTTAGTCAAAATTATAATAAACTGATAAACTAAACAATAATAAATTTAATAACTCAACACTAGAATTTATGAATTGAATAATGCTAGTTGCAATAAGATAAATAAGTACACTAATGAAAACCTAAATAGTAATATGATTGATGAAGAATAATAATATGATTGACAAACTGAATTGTAATACCAGAATTGATTAACTAAATGAGAAAAAAATATGGTCAAATCTACCAGAATATGGTAAAATATATCGTGTTTCTGGCTATATGTGAACACCAATCTGTAATCTCCTGTTTTACAAGTGTTTAACATTAAAATTGGGCCAATTTTAAAATTTAAGATAGAATTGAAAACTTTTTAATTTTTGAGGACCTTCGATAATTCACTCTGAAAGACCTTCGGCGAAAAGAATGTAGGTCACAAACCATAATTTGGGAGTTTCTGTAATGTTATCATACATGGTTAATCAGGTTAAGTTTAGGCACAGGGATAAGTTAAGTAAATCTCCATAACTCCAAGTACATATCCAATATGACATATTAGGTGGCAACACAGTGGTTCGAAAAGTATGGAAAATAAAGTGACTCAAGCCAGCAGAAAAAAGTCTTCAGAAAAAGCAACAAATTTCATCGCGCGATTGCAAAAAATCGTGGAAGAAATTAAATTTATCTTTTTGTTAAATGCGAATGCAGTAAGATAAATGTATAAATGAGGCTTTAAAATAAACTTTTAATTCTGTTGAAACTAACAATATCATCCACAGATTAAAGAAAAGTAAAAAAAACTGATCAGCTGTTACAGTATTAACTCGATTCTTTGTCACATAGAACTTGTAAAAAAAGGCCTTGCAAACAATTCGATCTCCTGGCATGAGAAAGCACGTAGTTTGATTTCCTAGAACGTACTTTGAAACATTAAAACTTGATAAACAATACTTTTCATGAGTACTATGTGGATGAAGGAAGGACCTATTTAATATTCGGTCTGAATAAGAGAATAAATCATTTTTTTATTAAAATAACGACAAAAAGAAAAAAACTGAACTGAATGCTAAACTTAACATTGTAATCCTTATTGGATCCATGAATTGTATTGTTTGATTAAGGTAATAAATATTTATTTTGTGACCTGTTTGAGCAATTATGTGTTTTCTGCACACAGTTAGATAATCTACCCTAAAATGTAGGAAAGACGGACCCACTGAAGACTTTCAAAAATGCCTTTATAATTGTGTATTTTTTTATGTTAAAGCTAAATTTCTGTTCATACCATTCAACAAATGGGAGATATATTATTTAAGCAGATTTAATCATCATTATTATTTTAATTTTGATACATTTTCAGAAAATTGTTGACTATGCCCCTCTTTTCCAATAATTATAGATTAATAACAATAGACTAATAGAACATAAAATAGAAACTTGTTACGAGGGAGGATACTTTCGTACTTGTGTCATCGGGTAAAAGATCATTCTCTGTGTAAAGTATTTAAGCATTGAAAAGGGTTATCATAAAATAATGTTACAAGTTTTTAAGATCTTATTATATGAAAACCGCTACATCAAATAGCAAAACAGATTCAAAATTCCATGGTTTGAGCAATGTAATTGCGTAAGATTATTTGTAATATTTCGTATAAAAGGATTAGTTTAAAAATATATAATTGAAGTTTAAATATATATATTTTTAAAAATTTTCCTAACATGCACTTTTTAATTGACAATTTTGCTCCCTATCTTCTCTGAAAATTAAACACAATTTTATCTTCTAATTTCTAACAAAACATATGATGTTATTTAAAGATAGCTGTCTTTTGTTTATTACTAAACTTAATATGCATTATTTGTTCGTAACTGTATATATTTTTCTAATCTAAAATATTTTTTTTCCAGGTAAGTTTGGTTTTTAACTCATGTCATTCAGTTTTAAAGTTCGTAAGTAAAAATATTTTTTTGCTCTTTATACGGGATGCTTGGAATCCCCTTGCTTGGAATAAGAAAAAAAAACGCACATCAAAAAATTATTAGTGTATTTGTAATATGTAGTCTAATATGTTTAAGAAAGATGAAAAAATATGCTTACATATTAATTGCTTTTAACTTACAGTCAAATGTTACTGTGCACTTATTTAATTTGACTTTTCAATTGAAAGCCTGCATTCTTATTCAAAATTGGTGGATGAATGCATGCGTTATTGACTTCATATAAATTATTAAGTCCCACGAAAATAAATAAAACAAAAAACTCAAGAAAAACAAAGAAATACACTCTAATGAATTACAAAATCAAAACAATTTAAATTTAGTCATTTTATTATCTGTTGTATTTTCTGAATCAGATTAAGTTTTAAGCTTTTCATAAATTGTGTGCCCTTTTGAATAATTTATGGAAAGAATGTTGTTTTCCATTTTAAATTACTTGGGTACTAATGGAAAAGATAAATTTATCATTTGTTAGAAAATTTATTAGCTTTGAAATATCATGAAAAGAAATCAGAGACAAGTTTTTAATTTGAATGATATTTATTTAGAATGCAGCACAGTATTCATTAAAAAATTTATTTTACCTATAAGTGTATTGTTTCTTCCCAAGTCATTTCCAGAAGAAAAGCAAATATTGAATTCGTAATTGAAATCTTAATAAGTGCCTTTTATTTGAATTTTTTCACGATGCATTCTAATTAGGTTTAAGAGACTCAGTCTGTATTTCCTATGAATTTTTCATTCTTTATGGTACATAAATGTAATTTTAATTAAATATTTTATTCAAAAACTAATTTGTAACACAAATTTAAAAAAAAATATTCAGATTTTCCAAAGAGGTTCTACAACGGATGAAAATTAATAATCTAGTATTTCTCTTTGCAAAGTATAAGATATAAAAGTTTTAAAAGCATTCACTGTAAAAAATTCCGGATCAAATGAAAGTACAAAGTACTGACACCTTGGTTGCAGTACTTATAAAATGTATTTTTCAGCAAAAGTCATTTTTACAGTAAAATTTTGTACTGTAGCTTTTAAAGTAATATTTATTTTAAAACAGTAATCGGTTATTTTACAGTAAATATTACAGCGAAGATTTCTGTATATCAGATTTCTTGTTCTATAAAAATTTATGGTGAAAATGAATTGTATGTTAAAAAGGTACCCAGGGTGCAGGTACTTTTTTCCGTAGTTGTGTAGTTTACAGTGTATGCTGAATTACCTTAAGTTTAATACATATCTTATGTCGAATAATGAAGGAAAACAGACATAATTTTTTACTGTTTGTGTTAATATGAACCCTTTTTTAATTTCTCCATACATAAGCTTATAAATTAAATGTGTTCTTTTTAATAAACTTTTCTTACACTATGAAAATTATGAAGAATCTTCAAAAATTTTAGAGGGAAAAATTTATTATTTATAAGATTTGAAGTATTCATGAAAAAAGCTAATTAATTATTAATTATTATAATTTTCTAATATTTTATGTACATAAAATAAATTCAAATTGTTACAAATTGTTTCAGCTTATTAAAAGATGTGAATTTTGTTGTAAAAATTTAAAAGAAAAAAGCAATTCTTCGTAATGTCTAAATTATAATAAAAGGTTTTAACCTGATCAGAGAGTTATCAATTTATTTTTTCAATGCACGCAATATAAACTAAATGCATTTATGTTTCAAAAAATGTTTTGAAAATTTTAAAAATCACGAAGTTTTAAAATTAAGAGAAAAAGGAAATTCTTACGAGTGTCTGGAAAGATTCTTCTAATTTTTTTAATTAGTTATCTGATAATTAATATAATTTTCCCAATAAATAGGAAGTGTTTTTGCCAATCACAGTAAAATTTTTGTTTGTATTTTGAAATACATGAAAGGTATTTTGTTTATTTCACTTAGATTATGAAAATATTTATTTTCAAAAATATGTTGTAGCCAGATTTAAATTGGCAAAAAAAAAAGATTTTTGCTTTTAGATTCAAAGTCAAACTGGTAAGATATTATTAATTTGTAGCAAATTGCTTTTATTTGATTTTTTGTTAGCTTAAATCTATCAGAATTTACGATTTGTTTCAACAGCATTTCCCATAATGCATTCGCAATTCTTTAAATAATTTTACGAATGAAAGATGCAACTTATAGTATGTATTAAAAGCAAGGTATGTTCGGATTTAACAAAAAATGTACAATTCATCAAAATTTCAAACTTAAATTTTATAACTCTTATTTGTGGAAGCTCATAAGTTGTGGATTAGTGTAGCGTTAAGTATAAAAAGATTAATTTGCTTCTGAAGTGAAAATGAAAAAAAGAAGAAAAAATTTAATAATAAATAAATAGCTTATATAGAAGAACATTTTTCTTTTTATATAATCTATACAGATATATTTCCCTTATGCAGCAACACAGTTATTGCTTAATGTTTTAGATAGTAATTTAAGTAATAGTATTAGTAATAATTTCAGTAATGTTAAAAAACTACATAAACTAAGTATTTATTTACATTCATTTTGTAATTTATTTTTTTAATTAGTGAATTAAGTACACTTGAAAAGTTATTTATACATTAAGTATAATTAGAGTAATTTTTTATTATTTTTAGAGTAATATAAAATCAGTGACAAAATAATTATTTAGATTTATTTTTTTATCCTTTTTTAAAATGGCTAGTTTACAAACTCTGTATCAGTGCTCTTTAAGTACAAATAATTAATTTACAATTGAAGTGAAAATAGAAAAAAGAATTAAACTAGTTGCAAAAATAAATCAAATTTTATTAGAGCAATAATATTAATGGAAAGGAAAAATTTTGTTACACTATATTGAAAAAATATTCTTGGTGCGATCTTATTAATTTTTGATAACTTATTTTTATTTATTTACAGTTATAATATTAAATAACTTATATTTGGATAGCATTACAATTCATGATACATTCTTAATTCTTTAATTAATTTTATTTATAATAGGCACAACTTGAAGTATATACGAGAAAAGAAAGATCTTTTCATATTTAACAATAACAAGAAAATTACAATTTATCAAAATGTCAAACTTTAACTTTACGATGCTTATTTGTGGAAGAGAAACAAGCTCAAAAGTTGTGTATCAGTGTAGCGTTAAGTATAAAACGATTAATTTGCGATTGAAGTGAAAATAGCAAAAAAAAAGAATAAAAAATTGTTATAACGACAAAAAAAAAACAACGCATTAAAAGCTGTGATTAATTTAAAAACACGGTCATTTATTCCTTAGAAAAAATGCTACATTAAAAATAGTGATTAATGATTGTAGTAAAATGGTTGATAATTTCTTTAAGGTTGAAAAAAGCAACAAAAGTGGAAGAAGGTAACATTTTTAATCAAGAAAGTACTATAAAATTCTTAACTCAAAGTTCGCATTATGTAATTAGAAGAGAAAGGTGCCCTTAAAATTTTTGCATGCCTGTATATTCCTGTGACTTGCTTATCAAATTTAATATGTTTGTAAGAAAAAGTTTTTACTATATAATTTTTTTCTTGAAAATTACATTTAATGACATTTTTTGAAGCCTCAGTTTAATTAATCTAATAGATGTGTTCTTTTTTTTTTATCAGCAATTCAGAATTTATGTGAACTATATTTTCTTATTACAATTTTGATAGAAAATATATGCTTTCTATTATTACACGTATGTGTTTTTAGTAAATTACTTCACTTGAGAATAAATTTAAGGATATTTTTTAATACAGTCTGAGTTTAAGTAACACATATTAATTGTTCAAGAGTTATACAAATTGTCATTAGGCAGCTAGCTTCGGAAATTTTATTCGAGATTCCCAGTAACGCCGTAAAAATTTACATAGACGGTAGTGGACTGGGAGACCTAACTGGTAGCGGCTTCTTCATTGAAAAATCTGGGCAAAATTACTCCATCTGTCTCCGTAATCCTGATTTCACTTCAGACTTTAGAAGTGAATAAATCGCAATTGAACAGGGCTTCGATGCTATAATCAACGAGAGTGACTTTGGAGATCTTTGGATCCTGTCGGACAGCAGCAGCTCCCTTCAACACCTACACAATTGGACTAAAGTTGGAGACAAAACAAGCATCTCCATCCTTCTTAAACCTCAACGTATTTCAAAGTACCACGATGTTCATCCTCAGTGGATTCCATCTCACGTTGACATCTTTGGCAATGAGCAAGCGGATCCCTTGGCCAAGGAGGGCTGTTGTCATTTAACACCTTCGTCCTCAGCCCTTACCTACTCAGAGAACCAGCTCAAAATCAAAAGTCATCCATCAAAAAAGTGGAGGGTAACTCTCATAACTGGTATGTGGCCAAGGAACCGGGCTCTTCACTTGTCCATATAAGTGGTAGAGCATCTCAGACAGCAATTTCCAGATTGGCAAGTGGACACACGAATAGTCTCTCGTACTTTGAAGGAAGAAAGACCTATGCAGTCTGCTCCAAATGTGAAGCCCAACAGGCCTCTGCCGAACATAGCCTTGACTGCTTGGGCCTTTCCAAGGAGGACTTATGCACTCCTTCACTTCTTGTCATCGACTTTTTGAGGGTCAACAACCTATTGGATCTTGTCTGATTACGTCAGACAATTGGAGGATAAGGAACAACAACAACAGCAGCAACAAATTGTCATTTTTGAATGTAAGTTTTAATAAAAAATTATACTTATAAAAGCTTGCATACTTGAGCTTTATATGATAATTCATCATTTTGTAAAATTAGCTCATATTAGTTTTTAAGTTGCTAAGTTATTTTTTGAAGTCTTTAAAAAATACATAATAATCGTTTTAAGCAATCCCGAAGTTATTCATGTTATCTACATTTATCAGCATGCCTATTATTTTATACATACTTTATATAGATACTTCTCAAGTATCACTGGAAGTACACTTTTAAAACGTAATTACAACTTTGCATCTTTAGACCGCTTAGATACTAATGAAATATTGTTACTATTATGAATCTATTTTTACATTACAATTCATCTATAGCTAACGAAAATGTGATTGCATAGCTAACGTAAATATGATTGCTATGAAAATCATTATTAAAATTAAATATTTAAGTTCTGACTTTTGCGAACCATAATAAACTAAATTCAACTTTTTAAGAGGTAAATAGATTTTTTTGAGTCATCATGTCCGCCAACTGCAGGTACTTTGGCCAATATATCCCTCTATATAAATTCATAAACGAAACAATCTATAACTGCAAAATAATTCTAAAAATATGCTTACTCTCAATAACTTCAAGCTCAATTAATTCAAATAAATCAACAATGAAAACAATTTCTTCAAAAATGAACTAATCACTCGATAAAAAATAAAATTTATTAATAAATAAATTTTAAAGCAATTCGTAACTTTAGAAATTAAAAGTTCTACCTGAATTAAAATGATTTTGAATATCAGACGATGCTTTGAAAACCAAAACAGAAATTAAGAAATCCCATGTGGTGAATAAATGTTGATAAAATTATCGTACTGTAAGGTAAAAAATAATTCTGGTAATAAAATCAAAACATTCGGTATCAAAGTCATTTAATGTAACGGTTTCTGCTACTAAGGTAACGGTTCACCGAAAATCCTGGTTCTCAAAATTATAGCTCTTATTATGATGCATTTAGTAAAAAATACTAAACTGAAAAGTAAGTTTAACCTAAGAAAGGTTCGTATGCCGTACTCTAAAGGATAAGCTAAAAAATTATCAAATTTTACCACATTTACGAAATTTTATCAAGTATTATAAAAGCATATTTTATTGTTAATTTTACCAAAATCATTACCAAAGCGCTTCGGTAAAAATTGCCGCACTTTTTTGTGTTCTCATTGAGTCAGAAACACACTTAAATTTACCATATTCTGGTAGTTTTAACTATATTTTTTTCTTAGTGTGCGAAATGTTTCGCAAGACGTGGATATGATATTGCATCCCTCTCTTACAAATTTTTATAAAATTTCTAATTATAGCGCATTAATGGGAATTATGCACGATGAAAAAACAGGAATACCACACTAACAATAATTTTTTTCTCTTTACTTTAACATAATTTTGTCAGTAATTTTTTTTTAAAAGTTTGGTTTATTTTGTCTGTAAGGCTAAAATAAATGTGAAGAGGCAGCAGTCAACAAGTTCTGTTTCTGCTTTCATTTTTAGAGTTTCGATTTTTTTGTTGGGTAGCTATTACACACTAGCACGTTTCTTTCTAAATCTAATTTTTTTCATAGAAATAATGCGCATAATTTTTATGTGTTTGTGCTTTCTGTAAATTTTCCATATACACTATGATTAAATTTAAAAAAAATCATTTATAATTATTTTTATAATAAATTTAAAGGAGACACTTTTTTCTCAGTTATAGTTTGAACTTCTTCTTCTTCCACTTGGGCACTACAGCCTATGACAGGCCAGGGTCGTCCCAATAAGTTTCTGCCATCTTGATCTATTCTGTGCCATGGCCTTCCAGTTAGTTATTCCTATTATCCTTAGGTCCCTCTCAACTGCGTCCCGCCACCTAGTCGGTGGACGACCCCTTTTTCGTGTACCTTCTGGATTAAAAAAAGTTAATTTTTTTGTTTTTAGTTTAAACAGCTTATAGATTTGTTTTGTATTATTAATTCAAAAGTTACAATACAAGTAATCCTTTTTAGAATACAATTAAAAAACCTTTCGGCAGGTATATTTTTGTTCATACTGAAGTATTTATATTTTCAAATTACTTTATTTTTAAAAATTAAAAAAAAGGAGAACGACAAACTTTTTCAAAAATCTGACAGACGCAACAAGAGATTCATCGCGTAACTTCAGGAAAAAAGCATAGGAAAAATTATTCGCTCCCGGAACTTGAAAGGAGACTATTTGTTGTTGCCAGATGTTAGAAGAAAAGAAACAAAAATTCAACTCTATCGTCTGCTGCTGTTTTAGTTCAGACAGGCAGAATCTTCGTTCTTTTTTGAATGACCCTACGGGGTAATGATGGCGAAAATTTCTAATCTTGCTGGCATATTTCTTTATTGCTTGCTGCATAAGGAAAGAACATTAGCATAATTGCTTTCACTGTCTTGGGCACGCAACAACAGGTAATAATCAGTAGTTGAAAAGAAGGAAAAAAATAACATTTTGGAAAATAATAGCACTCTAGAAATTTTGTTCCGAACTGTGGGTTATAAAGAACCTTCAGTTGCAGAGATATTTTTCTACTTTTTCTTTCCTCCAGATTTTTCTTCATTTCTGAGAATGTGCAAAAACTCAGTATCATGTTGTGGATATCAAAGATAAAAACTTTTTTTGTGAATTTATGCCATATTTCTTTCAGAAACTTACTTTAAAGCTATTACGGTGATGTAATATTTTTCTGAAGTTTAAATGGCGTTTATAAGATGCAATTTAGAATATGAACTTCAATAAAAAAAGGGTTTTTAAATTTAGTATGTGCTGCGAAAATCTGGTAGTTTTTCCGAAGAAAAAAATTAGTTTTATGAAGCATTTAAAACTTGCCCTTTTTTCTTTTTACTATATTTGCTTGAAATGCTAAAAATATCTTTAATACTTGAGTAAAAAATTAAGTGAATGCGACATAATTCTTTTGTGTGGGATGCTTCGAAATTTTAAGGAAGTAAATTTACAATGCTAATCCAAAATTTTCTTTTTTAAAATAATTAATTAACCCTGAAAATAAATTCCAAAGTATAAGTTCTTGGGTAAGCAAATAAAGACACATTTTTTAATCTGCATCCTAGACAAAGCTTCTAAAAGATACAAATTTCAATATCATGTTTTAATATATTTCCTTTCATTTTCATACTTTATAATACTTTATTAAAGACATTGTTTTAGGTTACATACTTAGTAAATCTAGTTACACAAAATATTTTATGTTAAAATAAAGGAAAAAACTGTAATCCTTCCTTTCCCATCATTTATCAACTTCGGGAACCATATATTATCTCACATTGCGGTAGCTTAAAAAATAATAGTTTCCAGCGAAATTCAAAATATTATCCGGATTTACAATTGATGAAAATGACCATAGTATGTTTTGGAAGAATTATGTTAATTATGAAATAAAAGATTATTCGTCATTAATTTCGTCATTAAATTGACTGTGAAAATTGATTAATTTTTAAATATTTTGTTTCAAACAAGGAAAAATAGTTTGAAACACGTAAACATATCAAGTTTGAATCGTGTCAAGATCAATTTTACAAATTTCGATTATACTCTGAGAAATGAAGTATGGTTAAAACTATCAGAATATGGTAAAATTTACCGTGTTTCTGACTCTGGAAAATCCAAAAAGCTCGTTCATTTTTACTGAAGCGCTTTGGTAATGATTTTGATAAGAATGACACTAAGTTTAGGTTTATAAATTGTGATAAAATTTCGCAGTTTTATTATGATATCTTAGAGCATGGCATAAATAAATTTTATTCGGTTAATTTTAGTTTCATGTTTTCAACAAAATGGGGGTTAAAAGGAAATATAATTTTGAAAAATCAAAATTTTTCGGTTACAGTTACGAGATTAGTGGAAAAAATTCCCAAATGAATTGTTTAAATACTGTATATTTTATTTTAATTAACCAGAATTATGTTTTTTTTTAGAAATATCATTACCAAATAGTATTGTAATTGTACCAGAATTTTTTTCTCCGTGTAGCATTCATAATTAATTTTATACTATTTTGTTATAATTTTATGTTAATTATAATGTAATCATTATTATTTTTTATAATATTACTATTTTTTATTTATTTTGTTTATTTATATTATTATTATTTATTTTTTTTATTTATATTTTAGTGAGTTTTATCTTATGTAGATTAAACGTAACATAACTAGACGTAAATTAAACGCAAATTTTTAAAGTATTGGTAAAGTCGATACGCTTTATATGCATGCTTTCATTTTTTGGATAACCACTTTTTACTATAATTTGACGTTTTTACTTACGTAAATTTTGACGTACTGTTGACGTAAATACTATGTAAAAATAATGCACTCATTCTTACCTAGTAAAAAGTGGCTTGTAAAATATTCGTAAAATAAACTAATTTGTTTATGTAAATTTTCACATAAATTTTCCGTTTTTTGGCTAACCATTTTTTTCTATCATTCGACGTTTCATCTTATGCAAATTTTGACGTACTGGTGACGTAAATAATATGCAAAAGTAACGTATTCAGACCTACCGAGTAAAAAGCGGTTGGTAAAATATTCGCAAAATAAACAACTTTGTTTACGTAAATTTTCCGTTTGTTGAAAAACTGGTTTGCTATTATATAAGGAAATTTTACGAATGCTTAGTAAGATTTAAAGGTGAAATATACGTATTTTTAACGTAAATTTGATGTTTTTCTGCTACATGGAGTGCTTTTGGCTTTTTAATGTGATAAGATAATCTCCAGAAGATATAAATAAACATTGTGTCTGTCCTCACCGCTATGTCTTCAATTAAATGTGTACCGAGTACTGTGTAAATCGCTTAATTGCTTAGTTTTATAAAATCATATAATCAAAGAAGAATCAGAGAAAATTTAAGTTTTATATGCAAGAAACGTGATTCATTATTTATTTGAGATACATATAATTTTCTATCGTTTTTGAATTGTATTTTTTCTAAATGTATATTTTAACTTAACGGTTCATTAATTTTTTCTACCTCATTTTCTAAAATGATTATGAACATGTGAAAGATGAAAAAAAAAACTGTTTTGAATTTTATACAGATAAAAACTTGAAAATTCAATTTGTAGAAAGGTACTCATTCAATAATTATCTGTTAATAACAATAAAATTACAACTAGTCATTGTTTTCAAATATTATTAAGCGGTTAATAAATTTAGTGAAGTACAAAAAGAAATATTTTTTTTTCTTTCTGAAAGGTAAAATATTGAGAAAATAAATTAGGAGAAAAATAATCTTGCAACATGCATTAAACGCTAAACTCGTTAATTTATTTTTGATATAAAAAAATTATTTAACCGTTAAAAAAAAACATTTTTTTGTGGTGACTTCAGATTTCAGAGCATTCAATAAATTAAAGAAGAAACATAAGAATACATTTTTTCAAACATTTTTTTCGCAACAAATAATTGCATTAAAAGAAACTAGACGTTAAATTTTTGACACGTTTGGGTAACAATTAATGGAATTTTTTTAACTATGTCTTCTAGCAAAAAGCGTGAGGCTTGCTGTAAGTAGGAGGAGCTAAATAAAAAATAGTTGAGCTTCTTTTTCTTTAATCAAACCGTTTTCTTGTCACTTTGAAACTTTTTTCGAATAAATTTAAATAAAAGACATTGTTTTTTTTAAATTTGTTTTTGTCTATAATTATTTCCAAGGAAATCATTCGAGAATATTAAATAAAGTTTAAAAGAAAAAAGACTTTACTAGACAAGTAAATAATTGCGTCTTCATTTTTTTTTTTTGAAAAGGGGAAGATAAGGTGGAATTCGACCGACAATCAAGTTTTAGGTTCTTATAAGTGAAAAATATAAACAAACCATTATAAAATATTAAAGATTTTTTTTTTGTCACAATGACTACTGATTAAGAGGTTGTATAAAATAATGTGATTGAAAAAAATTTTAAGATTCTGGAATTCTGTTAAAAAAGCAACTTTTCCTTTTAATATTATACTTTCAGCTATTATTTTTGTAGAGATATTTTACATTTAGGTAATGGGAAAAATGTGTAATAAGTTAGTTCCCAGAAAAATAAACTATAGCTCATATCAATCTACAAATGCGTGTGTGTCATAATGTAAACTTGCAAAAGTTCTTCCCTTTCCCCATTAACACCAAGAATAGTGCATTTATTTTTGGTCATTTGAATTTGGAGACACGATGCGTTTGCGAAATATTCAATTTTTGAACTTATTATGTTACCGTCAATCTGCACGCTTTGTGAAAAAACAATTTATGAACGAATTTAAATTATTGTAGGTAAAAAAAACTGTAAAGACTTGTAGATTTAGTTTAACAATTCCAAATTTTTGATGATTTCTTTATACACCGAAGAGCCATTACATTATGACCATTCTGCTAATAACATGTAGGACCACCTTTAGCCCTTAAAAACTGCTAGCACCGGAAGTGGCATTGATTCCACAAGGTGCTGATAGGTAGTCTGAAGTATCTGGTACCAACCGCTCACCAAGTGGTCTTACAATTCCCTCACATTTCGGGGGGGGGGGTAGCATGGCAGCACGAATTTGGTATTCCAAGTAGGACCACAAATGCTCTATTGGATTAATGTCAGGTGAATTTGAGGGCCAAGACATGACTTGAAAGTCACTGGAATATTCCTCGAACCAATCAATGACGATTCGACCCATATGACAAGGTACATTATCCTGTTGGTAAACACCATCCCCCGCAGGAGAAACTGTTGCCATGAATGGGTGAACCTGGTCTGCAACTATGTTCAAGTAGCTTACAGACGTCAGGGATTGTTCTATGAGGATTATGGGTCCTAATGTGTCCCATGAAAACATTGTTCCTGGGCGAGAAACCATGAAATCCTGGGCGAGCCCATTGTTTATAGATGGAGGGTGGTCATAATGTAATGGCTCTTCGGTATAATTCACGCGGTTTTGTTTTCTAGAACCGTAATCTCCCCATTGGTAATGTTACTCAGTTTGTACATTTTGTAGATCTTAAATAAAGAATATTATGCAATAAGATTAATAGACGCACGCTTGTTCATTGCGGGTCACCAGCTTGATAATGAAATTTCCCCCTCCTTTTGTCTGTTAACTTCCTTCTTCCGTTTAGATCGATACTGCGTAAGTTTCGCCATGCAAGCTATAATCGCCATGCAAATAATTGCCTTACGATGGTGCATTGTTGACTAACTTCAGCGGAAGGCGACAGACAGTTAGCTGGGTGAATGGGATTGCAAAATCTAAGTAAAAGCTTGGTTTAACTACTAAGACCAAGTAAAAGCTTGTTCTTAGTAGTTAGTATACTTTACTCTTGCTTGTTCCGCTGATATGAATGGAGGACAATTTTTGGGAATAGGTTGTAAGGGTTTCACTTACGCACATAAATGTAACAAACAGGACAAATTTAAGTATATTGATTCATTCGCGACGTGGCGATATAGTTTCTTTAGGGAACTTTTTAATGATTAATAGTTCTAAGAATGATTTCCCACATATTTTAAAATAGTTGGAAGTTGAATACATTGGAAATTGAATAATTAGCATATACATCGCTTACATAATAGTGAATGTTACGCAATAATATCGACGGATGTAAGAATGTTCATTGTGGATTTCAGACTTAACAGGTAGACTGGTAATCCCTTTCTATTCGTACTTCCTTCTTTGGTTTAAGCAGAGGAATACTGAACAAATTCCATCTAGCAACTAATAATTGCCTAACGTTTGCGCTGAACTGAGAGATGACAAATTACTCTAAACATAAGGAAGCAATGATTTTTGTTCTGTTATAAGGTTGTTAACTGTAGAATTTGATTGTTTATTGTTGTCACGATTGCTAATTGTCGTTCTGGAAAAAAGTCTAGATAAATTCATGCCATGCATGGTTTCATTCATTTCTTGTAAAAATCAACATTAATTCTGGCTTATGAAACTAAAATATACGGCATTTAAAACAATTATTTTGTAATTTTTCCGTTCATATGGTTACGTTTAGTTATTTTATATACATTAGCAATGATAATAAATGCGCAAAACAGTTCATGGATCATAAATATAACTTTCATAAATATTCTCAAAGTAAATATGCATCACAAAAAGAGCCGAGTTGTTGATGTTATGTAGGAAGAAAAAAATTCTGGAACAATTACCGCACACTGTACTCGGTACACATATATTTTAAAACATAGCGGTGAGGACAAATATAACGGTGATTCATAATTTTCAAAGATTATCTAGTCGCCTTAAGACACCAAAAGCCTAAAAATCATGAAAATGTTCATGATTATGACATAATGGTATAAAATTAAATTATCAATACTACACGGGGAAAAAATTCTGGTACAATAGCCGTATTACATGGTAATGACATTTCTGGAAAAAAACAACAACATAATTCTGGTTAATAAAACCGAAATATACGGTATTTATACCATTCATTTGGTAATTTTCCTCCTGATCTCGTTATGGTTTACCTGATACTTTATTTACTAAAATAATGGTTCTTATTGCTCCACCTTTGTGATTTAGTACAAAATAGAAAATTGAAAAGTAAATTTCATCGAATAAATGGTTTTTGGTACAATGCTTTAAGGTAATATAATAAAATTACCAAAATTTGCCACATTTTCACAATCAATCACATTCAAATTTCAACACATATTATAAAACTATTTTTTATTGTTAACTAGGAGGCTTCGCCCCCTGCTCGCTGGCGCTCGCCAACCTCCGGAACTGCTTTCTCAGTTCATTTCGGATTGCTCGCCGATCCGATGCTCGCTTTGTTCGCGCATTGGATACGTTCTTAACGTCCAGCTTTTGTATACTTTTTTGAACACAGAAGCTCCGAAAACTTTTCACTGTAGAAAATTCTAAATCTGTGCATTTCAATATTAATTTGAAATTGCAAACAGTTCACATATTTTTCTTAATCACACGATTCTAAATTTCAGTTGTTGAGAAAAGTAACTGCTGTAAGTTTTGTTTTAAAGTCTTTTCCACCAGAGGGCTAAAACCATGTGTTGCAAAACAATATGAAATAGTACTGAACGCCGGATGTAAAGCATCGGCTCCGATGAAGATAATTTTGTGAGAAAGTTTTTGATAATTCGAAGAGAATTCACCCGATTAGACATATGATTCTCACTACGTGCTCTTGCGCGCCGAAGCCTATCGATTAAAAATGAAAACTGTTGCCAACGCAAGAAAAGAAATATCATCGGTTTTATTGATACATACGTATTAGCGTTTTATATAATACTAGGAGGCTCCGCCCCCTGCTCGCTAACGCTCGCCAACCCCCGAGAATTGCTACGCAATCCTATGTGATTCACGCCGTGAACCATGGCTCGCTGCGCTCGCTCGCCAATGAACACAATGTTCTAGCACAAAGACATAATATATTATCATCAAAGACATAGTATTGTACTTATGTAGAAGAATTCTGCCAATGTTCTTATTGGCTTTTAAAAAAGTATATTAGCTATTTAGATTGTACATGGTGAAAAAATCAAAACATTAGCTAAATAAGAAATATATTAGCAAAATAAATTATCAAATATTGCTTCACTAATATTCTGCATTTTAAAGCGTGAAAATTCAATGCATAAATAAACGCGAAGTATAAAAAAATTCAATGCATTCAATACAAACACTTAAACGTTTTTTAGACGTTTAGGTAGCTCCCAGTAGAAAAGTATCAATTCAACAGCGGCCTTTTAAAGCATTCTCACTTCAATTAATTAATTAATTCCTAATTGAGTTTAAATTAAATATTGTCATGTTTTTAGTGCATGAATCTGAATTGAACAACCTGATAATGCTCACTCTGGTTATTGTTATCTGGTTGCTCACTACGTGCTCTTGCGCGCCGAATCCAATCAATTAAAAATGAAAACTGTTGCCAGCGCGAGAAAAGAAATATCATCGGTTTTATTGATACATACATACGTACGTATTAGCGTTTTATATAATAAGATAGATAGATTTTACAAAATCATTTCAAGAGCACCTCGGTTAAAGTTTCCGATCTTTTTGGTCGTCCCCTTCTGTTAGAAACATGACAAGTTTTACCACATTTTGAATTGACCATATTTCTTTACTCAATGCAAAATTGCGAACAACTTCAATAAACCTTTCATAGCTTGAAAAATATTTAAGGTATTCAAGAATTTAAATTCAATGTCTATTTTACAATAAAACAAACTATTCAAACTTACAATATTATTACATTGTTTCAGTATTTCGAGTTGCCGACAGTCTGAAAAGGAAAGTAGGTAAACAATATATGTAGAATATTTTTATTATTTAAAAATAATGAAAAAGTTATAAAAATATGGAATTCAGATTGTTTAATTTAAATATTTAAACAAATAATCCTTATTGTTAAATAATGCTTCAAAAATACAGTTCTTCAAAACATTTGCGTGACGAATTTAACTATTCTTAAATAGAATATTTCTAAAACTACTGAACTAAACTCGAATAATTGGAAATAAGAAAAGTAAACTGAACATTTCTCAAGGAATGTAGATAAAAGACAATTTGAAATACGCAATTCAAAAATTTAAAAGTTTGCATACAAGCCTGATATATTTGCAGTACAATGTGTAGTTCAATTTTTATTATTTTGCTAAAATGGAATATGGAAATAAATATTGATCTAATGAAATTAAAGTAGCTAATGTATGTTAGAAACTGTTTTAAATAATTTTAATGTTTGCTGAGACAGCAATTTTTATTAATAGCTTTTTATATTCATGACGATTTTTAACAACACCCCCCCCCCTGGATTTTTGGTTCAAAAATATGCTTATATTATTATGATATATATATATATATATATATATATATATATATATATATATATATATATATATATATATATATATATATATATATATATATATATATATATATATATATATATATATATATATATATATACAATATATATATATATATATATATATATATATATATATATATATATATATATATATATATATATATATATATATATATATATATATATATATATATATATATATATATATATGCAAATGCTCTTGCTTGATAGCAACTGCTATTCCAGACAATCAGTTACACCAGCCGTAAGCAAAAGGTTTAAAAAAATAATTTTTCCGATTTACATAGAATGAAAGAGATTGGTTGTAATTGAATGGTATACAATGCAATTAAAATTTTATCTCATAGCTTCATTGGTTAAATTAATAAAATAGAAATAAATAGCTTTTTTAATAAAAGTGCCATCAAAAACAACATAAGTGATGCAAATTAGTTGAGAGATATCCTGCAAATATTAAACTTTTGCGATGGAATAAATTAATAAAACAAGAAAGAAGAGCACCAATTAAGGAATTGTTCAATGTGGTTCGAAAGGATATTAATTTCTTAGTTTAATTTACGAGATAACATATTAATAACAAAAGAAATCGATATAAAGTTTATGAAATTGTGTCCTTTTTCATGAAATATTTTTTTTTGTTCTTTCTTGTTCTAATGGAATTTAATCACGAAATTGTTATTGTATTTAAAAAATATAATTATTGTTTTTTAGTTTACTTAATAATTCATTAGTTTAACAAGGATTTTATTCAATATATTTTTTTCCCTAAAAGTTTTGGAGAATACAAAGAATTTTCTTTCTACCATAGGACAAGATAAATACAGAAAAATAAAATTTTCTCATTATGATTTTTTTTCCGTTTGTTTAAGATTCATTAATCTAGTATCTTTTCTTACAAGATACTAAATTAATTTTCTTTTCAAGACTTCCCGACTCACGTTATGTTTTTAAATCCATGCTGAGATGAGATTTTTTAAGTAAATATGGTTTAATTATAATTGAAAAAAAAATACAAATCTCTGTTTTCCAAATTAAAGCTATTCCTTGTAAAAATAGCATTAAATTACTTTTTTTAAAAATTAAGTCGTTACAAGATGTAAGCATCTCATGTATGGTTTAGCCTAAACTAAACTTTGCTTAAAAGCATTGCTTAAAAATTAAAATCAAGAAACAATGTAAAGTTTATATAACAGGCAAAAAAGGGCCGAAATTAAGTATTTAAAAAATTAAAACAAGCATATAGATATATTTTCATATTTCTTTATTTAAATTAATCTAAACATGATGGAGTATTTTTGATAATATATGAAAAATTAAAAGTAAAAAATTAAGTAATAATATAAATCTTTGACTATAAAGCTGAAAAACTAGTATTTATGAAAATAAATATTGCAAATGGTTTTTTACTAATCACAATTGGAATATACTCTTTTGATAATTTTAAAGCAACATTTTATATTTGATATAGTATATAGAACACAAATAATTTATAAAAGATACTGGTTTTAATGTAAATGAAGCTCGCTTTAAAAAGTAGTCATTAGACTATTCTTCTTAAGTGAAACACTTAAATTAAATTGAATTTGCATGCAAAAAGCACATAAATTTATAAAAGTGACAAAAAAGTAAGGAAAAATAAAGCCTTTAAAACAGTGTTTCCCAAACTTATGACTTTT
The DNA here is from genome assembly GCF_982258835.1 of Parasteatoda tepidariorum. Lineage (NCBI taxonomy): Eukaryota > Metazoa > Arthropoda > Arachnida > Araneae > Theridiidae > Parasteatoda > Parasteatoda tepidariorum. The sequence continues at coordinate 46,701,272 of NC_141762.1, read as the reverse complement.
GTGTACCCTTTCTAAATTTTTCGTAACGCTGAGTACCCCTAATAAAAAAAATGAATGAATTTTTTACTATGAAAAATCGCACAAAAAGTAAAAATCACAACTGGCTGTTGACACCACTAATTATTAACTGTTAACTCTGCAAAAAATATCCAATAGAAAAATACGTAATTTTCATGGCTAGCTTTGTTTTTAAATAAAATTTTTTGTAATTTTCGTTTGCTGCAAGATATTTCGCATAAGAACTCGTACCCCTGCTAAACTGTTCCCGTACCCCTGGGGGTACGCGTACCACACTTTGGGAAACACTGCTTTAAAAGAAAGAGACAAAAATGTATTTTTATATTTTTTAAAAATATTCATATAATACATTGACTAGCAATTTATGGATGTTTTGATTATTCTTATATTTTTTTAAATTTACATAATCATGACAGAATTTTGTTAAAATAAATAGAAAAATAAAAAGAAAAGTAACTCAATAATAACAATAATTTAAATGTAAGTCTAAAAAATGCTTTTGAAAATAAAGCTTATTAAAAATAAATATTGCAAATGGTTTGAATTATCACAACTATAATAACCTCTTGCGATACACATCAAAATTTAAAAATTTGCAAAGAAATTGTAAAATGAATGATACGTTTTGAAGAATAGTCTCGTAATTTTATTATATTTCTTTAGAACATTGTGTGAGAGCTATTTTTTCATTACATTTACTTTTCAGATTTGTTTTGATTGATTGATTTGTTCATTTACGTCGCACTAGAGCTGCACAATGGGCTATTGGCGACGGTCTGGGAGACATCCCTGAGAATGATCCGAAGACATGCCATCACAATTTTGATCCTCCGCAGAGGGGTTGGCAACCCTTTTTCGGTAGCCCGACGACTTGCACGCGAAGTCGAGCACTTTACGGTAGAACAGTTTAACGAGGACCAATACCGCACACCCTCGGTCCCTACGCAGACTGATCCAAGTGGTCACCCACCCGCACGCTAACCGCAGCCAGTGATGCTTGACTTCGGTGATCAGCTGGGAACCGTGTCTTAACAATCAGTCTACTGTGGGACTTTCAGAGTTGTATTTTTATTTAATTTGTTATTATATATTTTGAGAATCTGAACCATGCAAAAGTGATATTTTTTCCGGAATGGCTTTTTTTCTCAGTTTGTCTCTCACTTAAAAATAAACTTTTTGCCGTTCGATAAATTTCAACTGTTATTTAACAGGTTTTTTATTACAAAAGATACCGAATGCAGAATTAAGTTTATTAATAAAAATAATTTTTTATGTTGTTACGGATGAATTAAAATTGATATTAAATTAATCTTTATCAAGTTTAAGGAATTTCTATAGAATATTTTTTTATGTTGAACAGGAAAAATCGTTATATGTATTAAAATTTTTCTCTCCTTTTTTTCTTCATTTGCCATGAGCAGATCTGCTTTTTGACAACTTTTGGTAATGTTTCCTACTACAGATCTAAAATAGACTTTTTTATTGTTTGATAAACTTCAAGTTCTATCAGCTCAAAAAACAGGTTTAATAATACAAAAGAATGAATAATACTTTAATAAGCCTTGTTTTTTTCAATATAGCATTTTCATCCTTATTATTTCCTATGCATAGTTTAAAAAAATTACAAAATACAATTTTTAAGATAATAGTTGCACATTCAATGTTGCTTTAAATTTTTCTGAAAATAGAGAAAACTAGTTGGAAGAAAAAAATGCATACACTTTTTCAGAGTGCAAAGTTTTCTTTTACAAATATTTACTATGTTATTCATTTAATTTTTATTTATTGGACTTAGTATGTAAGCACTGATTCCTTGACATTCAGATTAATTTTCACGAGTATTTTTAAAGCATTTGTTTAAAAAGTAAACTTGAGGTCTTCAATCGGCATTTTTAGAAATATTTTTGCTTTTTTTCCTTGTATTTATTTCTGTTTAAATTCCTGATCATTATTTTAGACCCTGGAGCCATCACTATTTAGGACAATCTTTTCTTCTCATTTACGAAGTCGATGAGAACAAAGAGACTTTTCCATTTTTTTGGACCCCTTTGCAATTGGATTTACTGACAAGAGACTGGCAACAGAAGGTTTACTTGAAAGAGCGCCGTCTGGTGCGCAAAAAGCAAACACTATTGAGTCTTTGTTCTTAGATTAGATAGAAAGTAATTGCTCGACCACTAGAAAACAAACTGCTAGATGTTTTTTGAGCCATTTTTTATTCTTTAAGAATATTTTCCATTAAGGAATTTTCTTCCGTTTTTTTCCTTTCTTTTTCTTATTTCGTGTACACACAAATAAAGGATTCCCCGAAAAAACAAAACAGAACAAGACTTTGAAGTCAGATTCCTTGATGAATTGTTTGGTGGAATGCTTTGTGTGTTTTTATAATGTTTTTTGTGTTTTTATTAGATGTAGATAAATTGAATTGCAAAATAAATGGCTATAAACAAGCTTGTTTTGGCGACTTGCCATGCTAATCTAGGTAAAAATTGTTCTTTTTTAAAATGTTTTTTAAACTAAAATAAAAAAGCGATGCCTTTACAAGACAGCAAGGAATTTACTTGTTTATGGAAGTCTTTTTTTTTCATGATGAAAGTAAGATGGAAGCTGTTATATTGATTATTATTTAAATTATGCAAATGGAAAACTTCGAAAACTTTCCAAAAATCCCAATGAATTTAAATTTTCTTGAGGCTATAGAATGAGAAATGGAAAACTTTCTTTTTACGAAGTAGGATTGAACAGCTCTTTTTAGGTTGAAAAAATTTATAAAGGGATGTTCCTTACTAATGAACAAAAATTCAGAAGGCAATCCCGGAAAAAGTTTTTTTTTCTTTTTAATTTTTTTATAACGCATTTTTTATGTAAGAACAAACTAAAATAAAATGTATAGCACGTCTGTTTATTCTAGTAAAAATCTTGGATGTCTAGTATATTTTTATAGCTTTAAATAAAACACTGTTGAACCTTCATAGCAGCTGTAGATTAAGGTTTTTCTCTTATCATTATTTAGCGCAAAATATGGCTTCATATTTTTAAATAAATGAAGATTATGAATGTAATTTATTGTATTTACTTGATGAAAATGCAAATTTATTCTTACGTGGAAAAGCTGCATGAAAAATAATAAGTAAAACATAACATGGAAAAATAATGGATGTTCCCAATTTTTGATTATCTAAGTCTACTTTCCAAAACAAGTTGCTAGGCAAGTGGCAGTGGTATAGTTGAAGCAACGATTCTTAACCTTTTCAACGCCACAAAATTAAACATTATGTCATACAGTATTTCAATCTTGATGTCTGCGTTCAAAATCAAGATGTCAATCAAGTGGCAATATTGTAGCAAGAGTAGTGATTCTCAACCTTTTTAGAGTCCCAGAAGCTTACAATTTTATTTTATTACAGAAGTAGAAGGCATTAAAAAAGCTAAACAATTTTATATTTTACTATATACCGTATTTGATACTCGTTTTCTGTTTTAAAAATCAAGTTTTCAAGCTAGTGGCAGCGCTGTAATCAGAGCTGTGATTTTCAACCATTCTTTTATTTCAGAGTCACAGAAGCTTGAGATTCGACTGAATTTTAGAAGAAGAGGGCAGTAATAAAGCTGTAAAATTAATATTTTTATTTTATTTTTTGGAGTGCAGAATTTAGTTCTCGCTGGCTGCTTTCAAAATCAAATAGTGAAGTCAGCAGCAGAACTGTAGCTAGAGAAGCGATTCTCAACCATTCTTCTTTGTCAGAGTCTCACAAGCTGGCAATTGGACTTAATTTTAGAAGAAGAAGTCAGTAATAAAACTGAGCAATATACAGTTATTTGTTTTACAGAATACAGTATTTGATTCCCATTGTCTGTTTTCAAAATTAAGTTGTCAAACAAGTGGCATCTCAATGTGGAAAAGCTAGAGAAGTGGCTCTCAAACTTTTCAGAGGAGCACAATGCTTGCAATTTGTAACTTTAATGTTTGCAACTTCAGAAGTAGAACACAGTAACAAAATTAAATAATATAAAATTTTTTTGTTTGTTTTATTATATGCAGTATTTGATTGAATTGACCAGATTCATGGGGAAAAATAAAAATTGGTAGTTAAATTCTTAAAAGTATGTTCAAAAACTCACTGCTTCACCTTTCCAATTTAATATTCTGTGAACAAAATCCCTGGCCAAAGTTCTTTAACAGAGATATCTCTTTTAAAATAATTGTATAGGTAGAGTTTTGAAAAACTTTACAACTAGTTTATTAGTTTTCCTGGCTCACAAGGTAAGCTAATATTAAACTTCAGTGGCCAACCAGCTTTCAAAAGAGCAAGTAGACGAGCACATGGAAATAGACAGGCACATGGAAGTAAGCTAGAGCAGTTAGTGGCAGCCTCTTTGGCAACACAGAGATATTGAAACTGCACATTCTCACTTCCTAGAGCTTCGTGAAGGAGAATTCCTCATAGGCTACGGAGGCCTCAATAATGTTTGATTTTTTATTTATTTTGCTTTTAATGTATTCCGTGGGCCTACCTCGCCATGTGGTATTGTCTTTATATTAAAAACTTTGAAGCGTGGAGGCAGCAAGTTCTAATCTCGCCATAATTCAGAGTGTACGTTCATCCAGTATTTCTCAAGCTTCTACTATCTGTTCTTTAAATTAAAAAGGATTTTTAAGTCATTTTTTGTATTTACAGAGAAACCCATTTATGTATGCGAACCAATAAATAAATCTCACTACTCTCATGAAAGATGCATGAAATAGATAACCGTAGGTGGATATATCCGAGTTTAGTATCTTTAAAACATTTGAAAGCAACAGTAAGATGGCAACCGATTGTTTTAGTTGAGAAATATATTAGAGAACGATTAAACTCCTATAAATAATTTAAATAAACCAGTATTTTAAGTAAATCATAGCAAGATAAACAGGTTATACCAGCATTTGGTAAAAGGCCTAGTCATAAAAATAACAAAATTACCATATATATGGCAATTTTCCAATGGTTCTTCAGAGCATGGCGTGTGAATCATTTTCCGGTTAAATTTGCTTTTCAATATTGTATTTTCACTGAATAAATGATAGCAAGAACTATAATTTTGAGAACCTAAAATTTACGATAAAAATTTACTATTAGGTACGAAAAACATTAAAAAAGTAGGTGATTTACGAATTTTATATTTTGATGTTAACTATCAAATTTTTGTATGTTCTTTTATCAGAAATATCAATATTGTTTTTACCAAATTTTTTTTCTCAGTATGGCATAACATGTACTTTCCGTCCAAATAAAACAAACATTGCTTAATAATATACTTTTTTCTGTTTAAAACAAAAACTCATTTTTTTTTTCATTTTAATGCACTATCTTTATGAAAATCAGCTAAAATTAAACTTTGTTGAATTAAATTTGGCAGAATTAACCAATGCATCCTCATTAACGTAACATTAGTACCCTATCCAAAAACGACAGCATTAAATTTCTTTATTTAACTCAAGAAACAAATTACGTGCTAAATCTTCTCTTAATGATCCCTTTCTCAATATCTCACAACAACTTAAACGAAAACCATGACGTACACATCCAAATGTATCATTGTGCATCTAAAAATATCCAGCAAAGAAACAATAAAATGATAAGAATTAATTGCCGCGAAGCAAACAATACTCTTCTGTCTAAATAGCTACAAGTGAAGCTTGCTGGAGGATACTAATCTTACTTTTTCGGACCCTTGTCGAGCTTCCGTTAGGAAACGCAGAAACAAATACTTCTGAACATTTCATCTTGGCACCAAGAGACGCCATTTTTTTCCAACTCATCGAGTTGTTGCCATTCCACAAATAACAAACAACAATAGCGTGTCTTATTTTCCAGACGACTTCTCAGTTGGTTGATGCTGCAAAAGATTTAAGTTAAAAGCCATCTTCATCGTTTGCTAATTTCAGAATAATGACTTTTTTTCTTTTCCCTTTGTTTGGCTGCTTCGTTTTCCTCCTAAATGAACTCTTAAGTATTTTCTACGCCTTCCTTTCAAAGTAGATTAAGTCAAACTTTTGAAATCAGACTTAAAATTTCTTTTAATTTTCTTCCGTTCCAAAAAGTTTTTGCCGCTTGGCGTCTTGAGTCTTAATTTAAATCATAGAAATAAAACCATTTATCCTATTAGTTTTACCATGAATCTTTTTTTCCCATTTGATCGAAGAAGCTTTGATGGTTGGGAATTAGTTTGATTTATCTAATTACTCCATTTTCGTCAAAACTTTAAAATTCGGGTGAATATGAGAGTTAATTTGCTTTTAATGAAGTTTTGCTTTTTCGTTCGTAACAAAAAAATTCAAATTAGTCGAGTGATGGCTTTAATATGCAGAGCATAAATTGATAGAAATGGAAAATTTTAAGATAATTTAATTCGGGATGATTAAATAACTTGGGCAATTTTTTAACCTATTCCAATAAGCTTTCAAAACTTTCTTTAAATTTTTCCTCATTAAAACTAATTTTAAATGATTAATTTTAGGATACTTATGACTGAATATATTATATTAAAATTGATGACAAATTCTTCAAAACTATGGAACTAAAAGTTTTTTAATATTGCACTTTATACAAAATATAAAACCAGCCTCTTAATTCATACGTGCTAATGGGTGCTTCTTTATAGGTCGCAGTTTTTCTCACATGCTACTGAATTTTAGTTTTCGCTTAAAGTTTTTAGATACAATATAAGGAAAAAATATATTCATGATTATGCCACACGCCGAAGAAATTTCTGGTGAAATTACCGTATTGTATAGTGATGGTATTTTTGGTAATAAAAGCCAAAGTGTAAGGTATATAAGTCACTCATTTGGTAATTTTTCCGATCATATAGTTAAGTTTTACCGAAAATTCTGATTTTCAAAATTATAATTCTTATTACCTCACATTTATTAAAAACAAAACAAAACTGAAAAGTAAATTCAACCAAATAAATGGATTTTAGGCCATACTCTAAAGCATCGTGGCAAAATTCTAGCATTTGTCAAATTTTATTACATATTTTAAAATCAATTTTTATTGTTAGTTTCACCAAAATCATTAAGTGGTTCGGTAAAATGTTCGCTCTTTTTGATGTTCCCTTAGAGTCAGAAGCAGAGTAAATTTCATCATATTCTGAGCGTTTTGACTATACTTTTTTTCTCATTCCAGAGAGCATAGTCATAGATGAAACATCATTAACATAAACTCTAATTTTTTAAAAAATCTTTTTTTTTTTTAAAATTTAAAAGCATATGACGCTAGAGGACTATTTTCAAGGCTTTTTTGAGAATGTTTTTAAGCTAATATTAATTAGAAATTAATTTTTTGTTAATTTTTATTTTTGCATTTGAGCAAACGAAGCATTTAAATAACATATTTATTTTCTTTCAATATAAAGGAGGAAAAATAAAAATCGGGCAAAATGCAACAGTATAGTAGAAAAAGTAATAACATTAGAACAAACATCTATAGTGGCAAAAGTAACAAGAGTGTTTGAAGTAACAATGAAGGTAATGGTAAAAAAATGATAAAAGTAACAACAGGGAAAATTTTCGCTATTTTGCTTCATATCATATATATATATATATATATATATATATATATATATATATATATATATATATATATATATATATATATATATATATATATATATATATATATATATATATATATATATATATATATATATATATATATATATATATATATATATAAATATATATATATAAGCACGTGTCCTGTAACACTGTTAATAGAAGATTTTTCAAAAGCAACTGAGATATCTGCTGTATGATTCAAGGTGCAATTAATATGTAAGTTGAGGATGTATTAGGTGTGGAAATGGACACTCCCATTTGAGATACCTTATATTAACTTTTTTTCATTTAAACAAATTCTAATATTTATTTTTTTCAAATTACTTCAAATAATTTCAAATTTTTTAATCTTAGTTCTGCTTGTAGTTGACTGATTTTCAAGTTGGGACTCTGTAAAAGTTTTCGAAATAGGATTTTTCAATGCTTAAAAGTGGAAATACTAAGCATGGGAAAAGGGCAATTTGATTGTTTGAAAAAAATACACCATGGGTTTTACCAATAACTTTCTGACACGATAACTTAAACTATAAAAAGTTTATATTTTGTAGAAAATATGAAAATATGCGTCACAATGTATTTTTTTTTTTTTTTTTTTTTTTTGCCTGAGTATTTCATATTACAACCGGCGTTGAACAGGCGACCCAATTCTAATGAACATTGACGACTATCAATGCTGAATTCCGTAGTCTTGTTATTTTGAACCCAATTCCGAAAACAAGGGAATTCCGGATCAAGCATTGAGGCAAACTACCTTTTGTGGAGGACTTTTTGATAGAACTAACCAGCATTTGCGTTACATGAAGAGGAAATCCTTGAAAATCTCTCACGGTTAGTCCGATGGCAATGGGATTGTTATCCATGATCCGACTATCACTGAGGATATTTTATGTCAGTTCTGTGGTGAGTACGAGCCGGGAGTAGAATTCAAACCGACCAGTAGCAGCTGGGTTCGAACCGGTGTCGCCTCATTGCGAGGCGAGCGCTCTATCTCCTGAGCCACCACGGCAATTATTTATTCTACGTAAAAGATAATAAATGTTATAGTCAATTTTGGAAAATACATAAAGCGACTATTATATTATTTTCTTTTCATTTTACAGCTTTCTTGAACCAATTAATCAGCGAATTAAACCTTCTTCAATCAAAATACTAAAATTTTCTATTTTAATGGATTTTAAAAAAAAAATTAAACAACTTGAATAGTTTTCATTCCCTTGAAACAAGGAAGAAATTCAGAATATTTTCGCATTCATATCGATTGCGATAATAAACAAAAGATCTGAAGTTGCGCATTAAATTCACTATTTCTTTTGTTAACGAATATTCGGTTTAATGTTTCAGCAATCCATGAATAAGCATTATTTATCAAATGTTTCTTTGTTACGCTCTTTTCATCACTTGAAATAATTTTTATATATGAAATATATTCAATTCTTTGTTTTAAATCTCGACATCGTGATAATAAATTTATTTTCGAAGAAAGGATGAAGTAATTTTATTCAAAGTTTTATCTCAAAATGGATAAAAAGAACAGTGAGTGGTGTTCGAATGTTTGATTCTTAGAATGTATTTTATCAATTGGGAAAATTTTCTTTCGTAACATCTGCTCGGCTCTTAGTTACAATTGTGGTTGTATTTCGAGTCATGGAAAGATGTATATTTGATGAGGCTTACTCAAGATTGAAACTTAAAATAAATTAGATCTTTGAAATTTGAAGTAGTAATCCAAGTTATACGTTTTTCAACCTGTCACTTCAGTATTTAAAGTTTACATTTAAGTGTTCGAAAAGTTTGAAACGTATAATCTAATCTTTTATTTTTAAGTTTAATTAAATTGCAAAAAAGAGGATTATATTATATTTCTGCAATAGTATTTTTAAAGAATAAATTTAAAAATGACAAATGGAATTCTTCAAAAGATAAAGTTTTTTGCATATATGTCCTGTAATAAAGTATTTACTGTCATTAGAAAGAACAGAGAATTATTCAGAGAAACTTAAGTCGGAAACTAAATTATAAGATTATCATTTTAAAAGAAATGAAAAATAAATAGTTCAAGAAATTTTTTGTCTTAAATTTTAAAACTTATCTTTTGGCTTCTTTAAAAATATTTGTAATAAGCTCTGCTTCATAAATTTGAAATGTAAAGCGTATGTTTTAGTAATGTAACAGTTCTGAAGTTTTAAGGAATAGTTTAAGAACGATAAACCATAATTTTTAAAAATACATATCTGCATATTTTATCAAATAACTAATTTCGCAGCAATGTTGACATTTCCAGTTATTCTAAGGCATGTTTAATGCGTTACTTGATTTCTTGAAAAACTTTGTTGTTTTATCCCGGAAACCTAGTGAATAATGTATTTGCAGTAAATAAGAGATAAATATTCATTTTGATCATTTCATTAAGTTCCTAACATGTTTATATTTATCTAAAGCTTAGAATACCGCTTTTCCCAAAGATATTTCAAAAAATAAGCTAGTGCATTTTATAAATGTGACTTACATAAGTCATAAAAAATATTAACTTTCTTTTAGAAATATGGAATCTGGTCACCGCAGTACTCGTAGATGATACTCATAAAAAGTTCTATTTGTTAATCAAATAAATTTTTTTACAGCATTTTTAAGTTATTAAAATACTAGTCGACTCCGGTCACCATCTGGTCCACCTTTTCAAATAAGTATTTAGAATTTCAAGCATTTCGAAATTTAAATTCGTATACAAGATATAAGTATAATAAACTCATATTGCTTAAATGAGAGTGTAGTAAATTTTTCTCCATTAAATTTTCCTTTGATATCTTGGTCAATTAGTCATTAAAATGTATATTATATGCTAACATTAAAAAAATCAGACATGCTAATTAACTCAATGACATATCTCAATGATAATATTAAATCAAATTAACAACTTTTTCAAAACAAAACTGTGTATTTATTTGGGATTATGAATTATTCAAGCCAATGACTTTCATTTGCAAAGCTTTTCTCGCCCAAACAAAACAAACTTTAACTGTTATAAATTTCTTAAAGTTAAATAATAAGCAGATCTAAATGTATCTAACAATACATTTTAAAGAAGAAAACGAACTTTAAATTATTTAGCTTAATGGAGCTTTTCAATTTCACTTTTAATTTATATTTATATTTTTTTGGTAATTTTAACTGTAACTTTCAATTTGTAGATCTTATATGTTAACGTGTTGTTCTCAGATAACTTTTGGATTATGTGTTTTTTCGATATGATGATGTTCCTCTGGATTTTACTTTTTATTTTAATCTTTGAATTTTTGAAATATTTTGGTTTTATTCTTATTCCGTCTTCCATTATGGAACCTCGGGGCACAGTTAGCTTTTGATTGAACCACAGACTACAGAAAGGCCCCGCCAGGTTAGCATGACAGTGCGTCCCATGAAGAAGTACTGTTTTTGTTGACATGCTTATTTTTGAATTTTCGTTTGGTTTTTATTTAAGTTCTCTCATATTAATTTAAATTGAGTATGAAAGACAATTTGGTTTTACGCTGTTTTTAGCGCTTTCCCGTTTTAACTCATTGTATTTAAAATTTCTGTCTTCATTTTTGTTTAATTTCATTTCTCTTATACTTTTAATGGATATCTTTTGTTTGTAATTCTTAATATATAATTGCCATTTTTTGCCTAAAATATGAAATACATCGAATAGGATTTTAATGTCAGTAGCATATTTGCCTATTTAAATATAATGTCAGTAGCATTTTTACCAATTAACATAGCATTTTTGCGTATTAAAGTTACATATTTGCCTATTAAATATCTTCAATGCAATTTAAAAGTATTCAATGTAAATTTAAAATATATTTCTGCGCTATTTTTAATTGATATAAACAAACTGTCTTACTTCAGGGGAAAAATTCATATCCACATAACAAGATAAGAAATTTAGAGCAGAGATTTCAAGTGAAGGGATTTCGATTTAATAACAATCTTATACCGTCACCAATTTCAATCAGCCATTCTTTTAAAATTTCTTTGTGCCGTTCGAGATTTGAGTAAAAGTGCCTGAAGGCATTCATCTTCTTTTCCAATATCGCGGAGAAACGAGCCAACTATTTGAGGCAAAATTTCAGGGAAGTAAGAAAACAAATTATTTCCATATCGGAGATCATATGTCCCTGCGGAAATCAAAGGAGTCAGCGCTGGCATAATTTTCCCTCGTGGTTTGTTGGCATGAGGCACTAAAAGCTGAGCAACAGATTACTGCCATCGATCCTCTACTAGTTCAGGTTTTGCTTAGTTTGTGGCGCAAAATGAGTTCTTTAGCTGTCATCTTTAATATTAAATGAAGGCATTTTCATTTAGGCTGTTTGAGAGGAGTAACAAAATATGATAGATGTTTCGAATGCTAAAGTGATATTTATTTTGGGAAAAGTGTCATATTTATTAAATGGTTTAGATAAAACTCTTTTTTATTCTTATTTAAACACAGAGTATTAATACGAAAATAGTTATAGCTTGGATGGTGCATTTGGTTAAAGCACAATTAGTAGTTTGTTCAACTGAAAGCTAAGCAGAAATGCTGACGCTGATCCATTCCGGTTTCAGTTTCTCTTTAGTTTATGGTAGAAAGTCATTTTTATGATAATATCAAATGACGGCGCTTTCATTTAATATTAAAAATGACTTTAAGAGCTCTTTGAAAGAAGTAACAGAATATGATTGATGTTTCAAATACTGAAGTTACATTTATTTCTGATAAAGTTGCATTTTTGTTAATTGGTTTAGATAGACTTTGTATTTACATTAAAAAGCAAAATATTAAGATAAAAATGGTTACAGTCTGGATGGTGAAGTTTGTTAAAGTGCTGCTAATAGTTAGTTTCAATTAGGAGGATATTATTTTAATATTGTGTGCAATCAAATACCTTGCTTCAAAAAACCAAGATGATTCCTCGATTGGACAGTTTACTTTTATGTGGTGTTAGTTGATGAAAGGGTCATTATATCAGTTGTTGACCACGCTGTCTTACAAGAGTTATGGTAGAAATATCTGAAGTTTTTGTGAGCAGAAAGACTGTTTAAGTATTTCATTATGAATCAAAGCTTGGGCGAAGTTATACTTTTTTAATATTTTAGACTGTCGGGAAAAGTAGAGAGTTCAGACTTTTTATTCAAGGAATGAAAAAAGAAAAAATAAGGAATCAGAACATATTGAAAGAGTTAATTAATTGCATGAGGCCGATGGTCTGAACTGGAGCGCTTCGTTCCAACGGTTCGGGGCTCTATCCTCAGACCCGGCAAGGTCGACTCAGTTCTTTTATCTTTGCAGTGGGTAGATAAAATCAGTACCAAGCATGCTTAGAGACTAAACACTGGGAATACTACGTTCGGCTGCCCACCCAACAAAAGAAAAGATGGAGATAGACAACATACTCTTCGTTTAAAACGTGATAGCCAAGCACTTGCTCGGACACCGTGTGAAAAACGTAAAAGAGGAAAATCGAGACTTACTTGGCAACGATACATACATCAAATTCTGTGCAAAAAAAAAAAAAACAAAAACTAAATGCATAGGAGGAGGTAAGAGGATTAGCTCCGGACAGGGGTGTCTGGAAAAAGAGACTCGAGGCTTTAATTGTCAGCTGGCGCGAAGAAGACAGGTGGTTAAGTTACTGTTTTGTTACTATTGCAACAGGAAATATTATCTATGGAATTAATAAATTGTTATATATTATAAAGAATAAATGACCTCTAATGCTTTAAAAGAAAATCTTAGCTTTCAATTAATGTTTAAGTTTAAAAAAAAAGACTGTTACTTGAAATTTTCAGAAGTGAGATTTGTGAAATTTAAAAATTTCATTCTTAAAAATTTCTTATTTTATCTTGAAGTAAATTTCAAAGTTTTTTAGCATTAAAATATATAAAATATTGCTTCTTAAAGTTTAATCTTCATAATGATACTTAATAAATTATTTATAAACTAAATTACTTAATACTCAAAACAGAAAAATGCTTACCGAGAAATGACATGAATTATGCTGACTGAATTAAAGCCATATTATTTTATATTATGAGTAAATAAGGTTTTCAGAGAAAATTTAAAAGTTCCTCGGATTGCTATATAGGTAGGTATTCCTAGGTATGCTACTGTGGCAATAGTTTATTATTTTGTGATATCATTTATAGAAACTATGGTATAGTTTTTAAGAAAAGGCTATTAAAATTAAGCATTCCCAGATCAGAAAACTACATACTTTCACTGTTTAACCGAAATACCTGTATCCTCAAACCGTAATGGCGTGTAAATTTAATGCTATCGAAATTATGCTTTTCCAGATCAAAAGACTATATACTCTCTACTATATACCAAATACCAAAATATCAGTATCTTGAACCATAACACAGTGCAAATTTTCAGAAACTTTGTTAAGGTGCTAAAACAAACAGCTCTTAATTTTAAGTTTAACGGAGGGATTGTGAAATAAAGTTTAATAATAATAGAAAAGATGATAAAAGGGACGCAGTATTAAAGTTGTAACAACTTTAAAGGAAATTATGTTTCAATCAGTTCTAACAGTGTGCAAAGTGTTATAAGTGCCACAACAATATTAAATAAGAAAATAAAGCCCACGTTTTTATAAATAGAAAGATAAAATTTTTTTATACAATTCACTTACTGAACTTTATCTTTCAAATTATACATTGTGCATCAGAGTTATAGCAAATTCTTCACTTTTATCACTCGTGTCTATCGCATGTGCAATTGGGAAAACATTCCGTTCTTGGAAATCTCGTCTTACCAGTACAACTGCAACACAAATTGGCAAAGCGTGAGGGAAATTTATTTCATTTATTTTAATATCTACTTAAATTTTTTTTTACTGGTGATTTTGATATGTTTCTTGCCTAAATTACGTTATGACTCATTTATAATATCGCGTACAGCTAACAAGCTCAGGAATGTTAGAGTTCGAAAGTTCTGTATTTCCAACTCACTGTTTCTTCTTTTATTTATGTTTATATTTATCCAATTTTTTTAAAACAGTTTATTGTCCTTCCAACAGTTTAAACTTCATCATGAGTATTTTCTAACCCATCACACAGCTCTCTCGTTAGGGCTTTTTAAAGCTAATGGTTAAAATTGTCTTTCTTTCAATTTATATATATTTATTAAATTAATTTTAACAGTGATTATTCTGCCTGTTTTCTAAATTTTGTTACGACTCATACACAGCTGGAATTATCATTCTAAAAGTATGATAAAATAACCAGCAGCATCCAATTAATTGTAAAGTTTACTGTAAAGAGCATTTTTTACCTTTATGATTGTGAAACCGTCTACAATAAGTATGGTTAAAAAGCCATGAATACAAAACTATACGGTTTTTGAACCATTTACAACTAGCATGGTTTCAAAATAGTGAAAAAGAAACTTGGCTGGACATTGGAAACAGTTCACGGTGCTATCATCTAAGTGTGAGTGAGAATATCATATTCAACCAATGATCACAAATTGGGAAGTGCAAGACACCGGAAACTCTTCATGTGTTGAAGGGAACGGAGAAAATGTTGTGTTGTCAATCCTGGGACTCAAATCCCTGTTTTGTCTGTCAGGAAATTGACAGATTAGCCTTCTAGCTATAATATCTAAGAAACTGCAAGGAATTAAGTAGCTTTATTAAGCGGGTTTAGTTAGTTGGTACGATAAAATTCTGGTTGTTTAATCTTATTAGGTGAAAGCAGTTAATAAACGGTTTTTTTTTCACAGTTAACAGTTTGAATACCATCTTATTTATGACTGTTTAACTGTTTTGGGGGAATATATTAAAATATTAATAAAATAAATTGTTCTTTAATCATTTTTTCGGAGAAATTTCTAAAAGTGTATTTATAATATACCACACAGCCTTCACGTTAGGATAAGTTTTAATTTGAAAGCCCTGCACTTTGAAATTAGACAAATTTAAATAAGTATTAAGGTATATACGCTTTCGTGTCACTTATAATAGATTCTGTAAATACCCAATACTTGAGAACATTAATAAATTTTAGAGCTTCTAGGATAATACTATGCATAGCTGTAGCATCATTCTATGGCCTAGAACAAAAGAGAGCCTGTAGAAATTCTTACTATTCTAAACCTTCTCTCTAAAATAGTACATAAATGTATTCCAGAACTTTAAAGCGTATTCTTCTTCGTGAATGGCACCCGCAGCACTTACCATTGATTCAAAATGCTTAAACTTTTTCCTTTGCCCCCGCACATTTAGATAGCCTGATTTGAGTAAAACACTCGCCGAGTTCCCCCTGAGCTCCTTTCTTGGCAGACTTGAAGGCATTCACTCCCATTCTGTGAATAAGAAAACTAGTGATTGCATATCCAAAGATCATGTCCCTGTGGAAATCAAGGAATTCACGACCAGCATAATTTTCTCTCGCGATTTGTTGAATGGAAGACGAGGCAACACATTAACAGAGATCGATTTCCATTCTTGCGTATTGAGTACAACTGTTTAGATGTGGACTGCCAAGCAGTTTATTTAACAGGACGCCGATGTTCCCTTTAGTTTCTTCCTTTTGGGAATATCAGTTTGGATTGGTTTGACACTTTAAGAGTGACCTGGATTAGGAAGTTAAGATTCAGAAATGATTCACGCTCATTAAATGATGCCAGTAATAATTCAATTTAAGTAACTACTGGTAATGTTTCTAATTAAAGTGCTTAGAAAGTTCTTGGGGGATTTGTGTTTTCTCTTGCTCAGTTGTTGGGATGAAGTTAATTTACTTCGGTGTAAATAGCATTCGATATTTATTGCTAAAATGTGCAGTTGGAAAATTATTTATTGACATTCTTACATCCTAATTCATTTCTGACAGTTTGAAATACTTCTTGGAGTCTGATTAAAGTTTTCAATTATGGTTGTTTGTTTAGAGAATAATGCGAAGCTAAATATTTATGTGTTATTATGATTTTTTTTTCGCTTTCAACGTTTTGCAAAAAGAGCTTTGTCGATTTCATTAAATTTGTACATTTCGTTATAAACTTGGTTTGCATTTAATAAAATGATGGTTATTACATGCGGATTGTTTTTGAAAAAGATTAAAGGCATAATATGTCTCAAACGTGTTTCAAAAAACTATTTTTTGCCATTTTATTAAACTATTTTATTAAACTTTAAGGTACTATTTTTTGTGGTTTTTTTAAAAAAAAAACTTTTTGAGCATTTTAATGATATTTTTGCTACTATTTTTAATTAGGATAATTTTTTTTTACAGTTTTTGAATAATAAATTAGTTACTATTTACATGCTTCTATTCCTAAAGCTCAAAAAGGCATTCGTTTTAATTTCCGAAATTGAAAATTAAAAGTTAAAATATCGAAATACAAAATGAGACAATGATGATTTTCATAACTTATTCAAATGTTGCTTATTCAAATATTAAACGCAGAAGTTATTTGATATTTTTTGATTATGTATGACATAAAATTCATGAAAAGGGTTCGAAATGAAACTTTTTCATTGAAGGTTTTTTAACGGTGATTAAAATAAGTAAGATCCCGGATCCTTTTACGCTTCAATTAAATATAAATTTAAAAATTCACAAAAATATAATTAAAAGCAAATTATTTGTAATTCCTATTTCTTTTGTCTTATTGTAATGATACGCTTTTATCTATAATAATTACCAAGAGTAAACTATTACAGCTATTCCATTATTAAAACAATTTGCAATCACAACTTTTACGACTATTCAAAGAAATGGCATAAATCCAAACCGCGTCAATTAGCAGAAAGAGTGAAAATCATGGAGTCTTTGAACCAACTAACAAAAAAGAAAAAATGTATTTGGTTTATGAGTAAGAGCTAATTTAATTTACTATAGCTCTGAAAAAAGTAATAAAAAGATAAAGATAAAAATACATCTTCGCAATTTATTTCCTGCTTCTGATTTTCGATCTCAAGTGTCAAAAAAAATAAAATCCCATATCTAGCCGCAAATATCTTCTATTATGCTTCAAAATTTCCTCTAAGATATATAATTTATGTATACGTAATATATTATCTTTATAATAGATAGGTACAATCAAAATATTCGAATGCAACCTCGATATCAAATAATAACTGAAACAAATATTTCTGAAAGCTGCCTAGTTAGTTTTCTCTAAAAATAGTTAATCTTAAAAAATGAATGATAGATTTTACTTTAATTTTAGTACATTGCATTGAACATAGCGTTCGTTATAATTTTGATGTATTGAGATCTATACATTTTACATATTCTTTCATAATAAATAAAAATCCGAACAAAAATAAAATAAGGGATAGTCATATTCTATAATATATCTATATGTTATGAACTATGCATTGCTATTAATTTTGTTAGAATGGCATTTTAACTTTCTTTCAATTTATTTTTATTCGCGTAAATGAGAATACTTATAATACACACATGAAGAAAATCTGTTGAGAGGTACCAGTTTAGAATCTGCCCTTGGTGTCTAACTAAAGAAAAATTACACAGCAATTTTAGCACTGTCTCAAAAATATAGAACTTTAAAACAGAACTAGATTGAGCGGTTGGGCGGTGTTTGAGGAAATGTTGTTTTACAGAAAACAAAAATGCATATTCCTATTGTTCTTAAAATGATCTAATGCCTTTCAAAGAAAACTTTTAAACTCATATCTGTATAATTCACTCTCTGCTTAAAGTTATATTACAATTATTTATGCATTTTTACTCGCAATAACACTTTAAATTTTTATATTAATTTTACAGGCTTTATTAACACAATTTAATGTGACGAAAGTGAATAAATTTAAATAAGCGAGGGAATATCTTCCTTTTTAAATGAGTGTTTTTCATAAATGGGTGTTGTTTTTTAATAAAATATTTAAGTTAAGACCAATTTCAAGTTTTTAATCTTAGTTTAATTTAAGGGATTTTGATAGGTTAAACGCCTTTTGACTTATTCAAGAATTTGCTAATATATTATAATTATTTCAAAATGTGGAATAAATTTTCTTTAGATCTCTCGGAATAATCACGTCCAAGTAATGAATAATTCACACACATGGCGAGTAGTGTTATTTAAACATCAGCTAGCATCACTTTAGATGTAAATACATCAAAAAGTTTACTGTCTATAAAAACTAGTGGTCTCTAAGAAAAAAAAAAGAGCTACCACTTTTAAGTAAAATGAAAAAAAGAAAAGAATAAAAGAAAGGCAAACAAAGTCTGCGTGAATGAAAAGAAGCATATGCTTGGAAGAAGTCAAACGAAAACAGTAAGATCTAAAAAAATAAAAATAAAAAGAATCAAAATAAAAAGAATCAAAATAAAAAAGAATAATCTCACAGCGAAAGTAGGGAACGTAAGAAAAAAACAGAGTTCGCAAACGTGATCCTGAGTATTCATAATATATACGTTTTACTTCTTCAAAATAAACTCGTTAAAGTAGGATGGAAGCTATATTCTCTGCATGTTCGCTCTGTCCAAAAAGACTAACACAGTGCCAAATTCAATGATGAATCTCTCAAAGTACTCTTTCACCAAAGCTTGGGAACAAGTTTCTATAAGTAGCTTCTACTTAGATTCTAATGCACGACGAATGTGCCATACGGCGTTCCCATTTTTCGTTTAGCTATTTATCGAAGGAAGATCCGGAAGGAGTTAAATTGGAAACATTCAAAATGGGAAGAAATATTTTTTAGATGTGTGCCCTCTTTTTTTGAAAAATAAACTTATTTTTTTAGGCTACCATCTTTTTCGGGTTAAAATCGTTGGTGGAATCCCCCTTCCCACCCAACTTTATGAATCGCTTCAGCAAAATGTTGGCAACATTTGCTAGAGCGATTCATAAATATATATTTTTTGACACGTTTCTTGTCTGTTTATTTCGCCATATTTTTGTGAATTAAAAAAAATAAGTGTTTTCAGTCTGTTAATTACACAGTCAGAAAAATATGTTTAATTTTAAACAATAATATCGGAACCTGGAAGTATGGTTGGGTACTTTCAACTCGGGAAGAAGTAAAATGTTTACGCCTTATCACGTGATTTAAATAAAATTTAATTGGATAACCATGAGAGACGTCACACGATTGTCGCCTTTGATTGGTTTCTGAATCGAAATGCCTTTAAGGGTCTTCTTTTATTTATTTTTATATTTTTGAATGTGACCATATTCTACTTAATATTTACTTAATAAACTAATTTTGAATAAAGGAAATTTCATTTATTTTTCCAGGGATAATATCCTTTCATCACATCCAAAATAGGATGTCAGAATGAATATACCGGCTAAAGTTATTGTAGCGTATCAAGCTATATTAAAGAACTGTTCAGTTTTTTTTATAAAAAACTTTTATTCACAAACAGTAACAAATAAGAATTACCCGTAACGGGATATAAGGAACTCAAATTCCAAACAAAAACTAATCTAAAGAAAACCAACAGCACTGTCGTTCTAAAAATTGACTTCTAATTTTATCGTCTGCTTTCATTTCTTTAAATTTATCTCCCTATGTGTTTATTTTATTTTATTTATGCTTTTGCCTGCCCGTTATTTTTAAATATTTTTAATTTTATTTATGCTTTTGCAAACCAATTATCTTTTTTATATTTTTAGACTTTATAGTATGCTTAACACAACAATGATGCTATCTGAACGAACCACTAAAACTGAACTGATCACCGCCTCCACGGTGGCCATGCAGACTAATGAGGCATTGTTTCGTATGCATGTAATTATGATAAATCCAATGAACTCAGTAATGAGTCGATGGAACCAATAGTTTTGAAGAAATAAGTTGTTTATGTACAAAAATTACAACTTTTGATTCATAAACAAAGCATAAAACACTATTTTTTTAAAATGATTTGTTCTTGATTTACTTATGATTTTAATAGATTTGACTTTAAGAAAATACTTAGAACTCATTCTAATAAAAATTATTTATATAAGTATAAGAAACAATGACACTCTACTCTATATAGCAATTTAGGACGAGCAAACAAGTACAAGTACAAAACTGTACTTTTGTGCATAAAAACTTTTGTAACGTCTAAACTCTTATTCCCGTAGACTTCATTTGGGTCTCATTGGAGAAAAATACGTCAATATTTAAGTCTCCATTTCTACTTTCTTTTCTCCATGTATAACACTTAGAAACGGAATCTAAAGTACCCCAATATTTTAAAATTATGCTCATATCCTATTAAATCAACAACAATGCTAAATAAAAGAAATGTGATCTCGTTATAAAGATCAATGTTTACCCATTGGTAAATTTTTTTTTCAGGATAGACTTTGATAAACGTCACAATTCAAGTCATAGGTTGCAAAAACTGCAATCAATAAATGTTTGTCTTCCTTTCGTCCAATGGGCAGGATTTGTTTTCCATTTCAACCTATATACATTTTTCAGGACGGCGCAATTTTTTTTCCTTCTTCCATATTCATATCCATATTAAAATCGTCCGGCAATACAGTAATTATAAATAAGTTAATCATAAAAATAACATAAAATATCGTTCAAATTATGAAATTTTCTTTTATTCACAACTCAAGAAGTATTTTTATGGTATCGCTCTGGTCCCATATCTTTAAAATAAACTCATCAACTTAATACATAACAAAAAAGAATTCTGAAAAAAATATCAAACAGCAGCGGTCGCTATAGCAACGCACGCAATGAAGACGCAAGAGCACTGCTGACTAATACTCCTGAGCACAGTCGAAAAGTGTGATGACGTCCAAATAAGGTGCGCACTCCATCAAACCCAAAACACCACCCATTTTGCCAAGTGCTAAGTTACTCCTAAAGAAAGTGTTGGATAGTGATAGATGTGTGCATAAATGGCATTATCTTCGTTACAGATCATTAGTTAAAGAAGGGTATATTCTGCATGAGATCTTAAAAAACACGTAAAAATAATGTATTTTCTTAATGAAAATCTAGAAATATTACAGGCTTTGAGAAATAATTAAAAGTAATTATAAGCAAATTTAAGTATATCAACGTTCTTTCTTCTTAAAAATAATCTTAGTTTTCATTATTCACCGCACATTGAGAAAAATAATTATAGTAAACTACCAGAATGAAATGAAGTTTACTGTATTTCTGCTTCATGGAAACATCAAAATGCTCGGTAATTTTTACCGAAGGGCATTGGTAATGATTTCGAGAAAATTAACTATAAAATATGGTTTTATAATGCGTGATAAAATTTGGTAATTATAGTAAAACTTGGTAGTTTTATCGTGATACCTTGGGGCATCGCATAAAAACCATTTATTTGGTTTAACTTACATTTCAGTTTTGTATTTTTCACTAAATGTGTGATAGTAAGGACAATAGTTTTGAAAACTCGAATTTCTGGTGAATCATTTCCATAATAATAGAAAAAGTTTCAAAAGAATAGATTTAATATTGTATATTTCGCTTTAGTAACCAGAACTATATTTGTTTTGAATCAAAAATTTCATTGCTATTCAGTATTCCAATTTAACCATACTTTCGTCCTCCGTGCATATAATGTTAAACAAACAATAAGAACAAAACGAAAAGAAAAACAGAACAAAACAAAAAAGGTACAACTGAAAAATTCGATTTAAAAATATTTGTAATGCGTAGTAATAATATACAAATCGTAAGCGAAATGTTTTTAATTGAATGTTGTAATTTTAAGTATTGTTAATTAATATTAATTGTTATTTAACCGTTCTTTCCTAAAAATTTCTAAGAGTTTGTGATAAATAGGATTGTTTCTATTTTTTGAGTTGCTGACAAATTTGTTTGAGAAATGAATTATCCTTGTACAAAGATGTAAAATTCTGTTTCAAAAAATATTATCTGAATAGATTTTAAAATAGAATTAATGATTTAAAATCTAATAATATTTAATATTTTATAAATTTTTTTTATTCGAATTGTAATATTCTTATGAAATAAATGCTAATATTTAAATTAAAGCTTATACT
Organism: Parasteatoda tepidariorum; assembly: GCF_982258835.1. Lineage (NCBI taxonomy): Eukaryota > Metazoa > Arthropoda > Arachnida > Araneae > Theridiidae > Parasteatoda > Parasteatoda tepidariorum. The sequence goes on along the minus strand of NC_141762.1, from coordinate 46,678,683 downwards.
CATTATTCACTTATTAAAAGATCTACTGAAAGTTTTTAAATTTTTAATATGGAGTCTCGAAAGACAGTATATTAATAAATTTTTTTTTATATTTTATGCAAACATCTCTTAAGTTGTAAATCGAGAAGAGTACGACTTTTTTAAAATTATATTTAATAATATGATTTTACAAAATGTAGAATTGTAAATTAAATAATTAGCGTGGTATTCAAAAAAACGCAAATCACATAGATTGTAGATCGAAAAAGAAATGGAAAAATATTCGTTAAAAATTCTTAAAGTTAAACTCTTACTTAAATTTCAAATTGTTTTCTAAAAATGGAGTTTCCTATTATAAATTATAAAAATATTTTAAAATTAAACATCAAATATAAAAACCTAATTTCCAAATCTAAATATTTAATATGTATTAAAGAATGTATCCAAGAAATTTATTTATAAAAATTTCATTTTTAAAATTTTATTTATAATTCTGAAATGACGATTTCATAAAAATATTGAAGTATTGTTATGATAACAATGAGATGATAATTCTTTTATAGAAAACTACATTTTGTTATTGTACAAATTCCTTTTCTATAATTAATGTGAAGCGGTGGTGAAGAGTTTTGATTTATTCTAACTTTTAATTAGAATTTAAAGAAATGGATAATTGGTTTTTAAGAAAATCTATTCGTTCAAAATTCTCATTTTCCATTTTGAAATTAGTTATTTTTTTGTTTTTAAAATTTCTTTTGCGTAATTAATTTAGGATCAAGTTATTAGCTATTGATTTTGCATAGCTACAAAGAAAATCTTGGGTATGAGACAGCCGAATTAAAATCAGAAGTTCTTAAAAAATGAAAATTAAATTTAGTTTGTTAGAAACTTTTAGCCTTGGATTTTATATAATAATAACGATTTTTGTAGGTGCGTGATTATTTTTAATTAAATAATAAAATTAGTTATTAAAAAAGAGAGTTAAATTTCTTCAGAAGAAAAACGATTCAAATACTGAACGATAAATGTTGGTATCTTGTGTGCTGCAAAGATACTGTAAGTGAAAAAAATTCTGATAAAATTTGTGTACTGTATGATATTGACATTTCTTAAGAAAAAAACTATGATTGTATCAGTAAAAACCAAAATATACGGTATTTAAACCATTCATTCTTCAATTCAACTTTTCCTTTCATATTGGGAAATTCTGTTTTCCTATGTTTTCCGTTTCTGTTTGTTCATAGTTCTTATTATCACACGTTTAGTAAAAAATACATGCTAGAACAAAATGCATTCTATAGAGCCAGAAACATGGTTAATTTTAACATATTCTAGAAATTTTGACCATAAAATTTTTCTCAACGTAAAATCTTGATAAATTGTTAAATTGATTCATGCTTCCAATTAAGTTAAGCCAAAGTATTATGTAATTACGCTTTAGAATTTTAATTATATGCTTTAAATTAACACCGTATTAAGGTCTCATCCAATTTTAATGATATCATAGTTCAAATTGTACCAAAATTTCTAACAGTGTAGCTATTAACATTACAAGTTAATTTTAATTTTAGTCAAAAAATGTTAAAAAGATTGTACAATTTAAAGTCAAAATGTAATACTAGTTAGGAAAATTAAAATTTCATGCTGACTTAAAGTGAAAAAATTTACTAGTACCCCAAGTGAAGTTCTAAAAAAATATATTGGTAGTCATTTATTTCTGTACAGCGCAAGTGCTAATGGTGTTTCAGAATTTTTTCTATTCCGTCGAAAGTAGTTCGTATGCTTTGCTATTATACCATGGAAATGTTTCCTTTTCGTATCACAGGAAACATAAATTGAATTAGTATATTAAGCCTCGAAGATCATTAAAACTGGTCATGCAAAAAATATTCTATTTAAAAGCAAACGCTGTTTAGTACCCTCCTTTTAGTAAGGGGTAAAAACTGCACTCGTCCGGTGTTAGAGGAGATAAATAGGGTTAATAGGGGGAGGGATAATTACTGATATTTTTACAAATGATTAACGCTGAATTTTTTTAAAACTGAATTGAATGACATAAAACCCTATTCACACGGATTAATAGTTCCGAAGTCGAGAGTGCCTGTTTATGCATAAATAATATTATTTTTGATTTATGTTTATTTTCAGATTTTATATAGCTACTTATTACCTCCCTACACAACTGTCATTTGGGTTTTCTGTACACTTTTTCTCAGGCCAAATAAAGAGAAATAAAATACAAGATGTAAATACTGATAGATTAGAAGACTAATAGACTTTTAGACTTTACTAATAGACTTTAGACTTTAATAATAGACTTTTTTCATAGCTACTTATTACCTCCCTACACAAATGTCATTTGGGTTTTCTGTACACTTTTTCTCAGGCCAAATAAAGAGAAATAAAATACAAGATGTAAATGCTAATAGATTAGAAGACTAATAGACTTTTAGACTTTACTAATAGACTTTAGTAATAGACTTTAGACTTTAATAATAGACTTTTTTCATAGCTACTTATTACCTCCCTACACAACTGTCATTTGGGTTTTCTGTAAACTTTTTCTCAGGCCAAATAAAGAGAAATAAAATACAAGATGTAAATACTAATAGATTAGAAGACTAATAGACTTTTAGACTTTACTAATAGACTTTAGTAATAGACTTTAGACTTTAATAATAGACTTTTTTCATAGCTACTTATTACCTCCCTACACAAATGTCATTTGGGTTTTCTGTACACTTTTTCTCAGGCCAAATAAAGAGAAATAAAATACAAGATGTAAATGCTAATAGATTAGAAGACTAATAGACTTTTAGACTTTACTAATAGACTTTAGTAATAGACTTTAGACTTTAATAATAGACTTTTTTCATAGCTACTTATTACCTCCCTACACAACTGTCATTTGGGTTTTCTGTAAACTTTTTCTCAGGCCAAATAAAGAGAAATAAAATACAAGATGTAAATACTAATAGATTAGAAGACTAATAGACTTTTAGACTTTACTAATAGACTTTAGTAATAGACTTTAGACTTTAATAATAGACTTTTTTCATAGCTACTTATTACCTCCCTACACAACTGTCATTTGGGTTTTCTGTACACTTTTTCTCAGGCCAAATAAAGAGAAATAAAATACAAGATGTAAATACTAATAGATTAGAAGACTAATAGACTTTTAGACTTTACTAATAGACTTTAGTAATAGACTTTAGACTTTAATAATAGACTTTTTTCATAGCTACTTATTACCTCCCTACACAACTGTCATTTGGGTTTTCTGTACATTTTTTTCAGGCCAAATAAAAAGAAACAAAATACAAGATATAAATACTAACAGATTAGAAGATAAATGATTTTATATGCAGAAAAAAACAAAGTTTGATTCATACATATTAACTCTGTTTGGTTCCCTTATTTAAAACTTCGTCGGTCACGAAATGTTTAGAAAATGACTATACAGTGCACTAAAAGCAGGAAGGAAATAGCATTGATGTTTGGTAAACAATAATACGCTGTTTCATCTTTTGCCATGGGATGCAGTTTAAAATAGAAGAGCATCAGTTTTAGTATATGTAACTAGACAGAGTTCTACTGTTTACAGATATTTTTTAGGATTACATATTTTTTATCATTTGAAGGGAAGACGTATTTTATCTCTTTTAAGTAAACTAATGTTAAGGTTTTAGCTCTCGAACAGCAGTTTCAACCTTTATGACTGCGAAAAAATAAAAGCGATTCCTTTATGATATTTTAAATCCCAGAAATTTCTGATATTTCTGATATTTCTGAATGACTTAATTATCTTTTTAGTCTATCGTCATTCGAGCACATTTAGTGCTCTTTTAACTTAGAATAAGTCATCGAATAAGTGATAGATGGCTAACGTATCCCTGAAAATTGGCTGCATTTGTTTCTTATTAGTTGTAATGGTAATGAAATAACTGCGTAAAAAATAATGATGCAAAATAAAAATAAATGACCTTGGATGCAATAGTCTACTTAAAAGCATATAATTTGTCATCGTTTTAATAGTTAGTGTGGAAGTAATAGAGCAAAAAATAATGGTCTGTGCTGTGGTTCACACATTGCTCAAGAAATATTACCTAATGAAAATCGATGTGTTTTTCTCAAAATCCCAGGGAACTTTCAGTTTTGACCCTCAAAACCCTGATAAGATCCCCCCGCCCCCCCAAAAAAGCTTTATATAGCGAACAAATCCGGAAAATTTCAACAAAATCAAAAATGTCAAGTATTCAATCTTGCCTGATTAGCCCAATTTTTAAAATAATACAAATATAAAACCCTTCTCTCTTCGTTAAATTTGCTCTATATTTTAACAAAATTGCAATCCTTTCAAAATTGGTTTAGAAATTATAAGTAAAAAAAGCGAAGCAATTTTTCTAAAAAAAATTGTAGGACTTTTTATCTTTAATCAAACAGAAAAAAGTAAAATTTTCCCTCTTGATGTTAGTTCTTATGTTTCTTCTTCACTTACAACGATTTTAACCATGAAAATTTAACATGAAGATAATTTAAGTAATGATAAAATATTAATTTGCTAAGAATTTTATTAAAATATTTAATTAAGAAGAGTTTATTCTAGGGATAATATTTATCTTACCGACGCTGAAATAAAATGTCTCATGTCTTTGGTGTTCAACTTTTAATGGTGAGAAAGCAATTACATAGAGTGCTGGTTTTGGTAATTATGCCAGTTACTACGGTTGGCAAAAGCAAGAATTGAAATACTGCAGGGATTTAATTCAAATCTTTAAATAAAGATTTTATGTTATGACTGCAATAAATATATATTTTACATACTTTTTAAATATATTTTAATCAAGAATAAAATAAAATACTTTTACCAAAAAGTCCATTTTTACCCCATATTTTTAAGGAACAAAAAATCTGATATATCATAATTTTTAAAACAATATTTATTGCAAAATCACTGTAGTTAAAATAATTATTACTGCAAAATATATGATTTCATGAAAAATTAGATTTTGCGGTAAAATTAATTTTACGGATGATGCTCCTAGGATGCCAGATCTTTTTACTGAAGCTTGATCCGGAATTTTTTACTGTACACAGAGAGATGTTGAAAAGTGACTGTCAGAATCTTTTCTGCCTTTTCACAGTCAATCTAGGTTTTTAAGTTTTTTACCTCTTTTTTATCACTAATAAGTCGACAGAGTTTGAAAAGTTTTCGCACTTTTTCTTCACTTAAATGTTAAATTTCATGATATCTAATGGGTATAAGTGTTCAATTGTGCACTGGCTTCCAAACTTTGAAAATTTACAGCAACTTCACAAATTATAAATTTATAATATTTGTCTGATGCATAGTAATGTATATCTCGTAGAATATCTCTATGAAACAGAAACTATGTGCGTTATTCGTGAGGTTATAAATGTAGCTAATGAAACTCATACTTAAAATCGACAACACTATTTTAATTGTAAATAATAAAAGGTATTAATGTACAAACCAATCCAATCCAGCGCAAAGCAACACGACACAATATAATACCTTTTGATGTAGCTACTCGTAGATCTCCTTTGAATGACATTTGTTAAAAAACCTGCTTTTTAAAGGTATAAACTGTCAGAGAGAGTTGAAACAATCATTGAAAGTAAATATTCAGATCTGTATATTGACTTGAGCAAATATAACTCATCTTCAGGGTGTTACGACAATAACATTGGTGTATGATATTCGACTTCATCGTTGATAAGAATTTGAAAAATAAATTTTATAGTGACTCATCATGGAGCACCAGATAGAAAAAAAGCATGTATCAATCATATTTACCTTAATAAGAGACGGCGAGTAAATGCATACTATTTCGTGCTGTATATTTTCAACAAACTTGCATTTATATTTATATACCAGGGTACAAACATTATATTGCACGGCTTGCCTAAATTTTGACCAGAAATGTATTTCATACTTTTATACGTCCAGCCGAGTATGTGAATATATAGTTAGAAATATCACAAATTATCGATTAACTGCTCCGTAAATTTTGGTTAAAATGGCCAACATGCCGGAATTTGAAAAAAAAGAGAATATATTATTTTTGATAAGGGTTGCGTTTTCTATTTCCTATAAGAATTTATTGAGCAAAATTAGCTTATTCTTTAATTAACATATTGCGAAAAACTTTTCTTAATTTTTTTTATTTTAATGGACAGCAACAAGCATAAAAATGGAAATTGCAAAGTGAAAGCAAACGAAACAGTTTTAATCGCAATTAAGCTTACAGGTTGAAGGGTATGCACTTGCCAATGCTTACTTAAATATTCGGATACTTCCTTGTTAATAATAATGCTGTGTATTTACTCCATCAATGCTTTTTCATGCTCCTCCCATGTCGTATTCATAATATCCAATAATTTTCTGTTTGTAATATTTAATACTCCGGTTTGCACTTTAAATAACAATGTTAGCTATAATCTTTTGAAAATTTTTACCCCTAAAAATTATTATAATAGGTTAATTTATAAGTTCATTTATGTTTGAAAAACTGTTAGGGTATGCATTTCGTTGCCTAACATGCTCGGTAGGGGATGCAGTCTTACGAGTTTCAGATATTTTGTGACTTGTTTCATACCAAAGTTTCAATTTAAGAAATACATTTTAAAATATATTTTGATCAAGTGAGGTTATTTGAGGATTTAAAAGCTAAATGTCACTAATATATTGCTAAAAATAACTAAGTACTGTTGTAAATATTATATGAAGCTCTAAATACGTATTTCTTTTAACTGCTTTTAAAAAAGATCTTAAAAAGAACTCAATATTATGTTGTAACTTCATGCTCTTATAAGTATAGGATTTAAGCATTATATAATCTTTAAAAAGATCTTAAGTGCAAAAATACAAGAAAAAATTATTCGCGTCATCTACTTAAGATAGCTTTAATACCTAAACTTTAAGGTGATAAAAACATGAACATGCATTAAATATTAATCTCCTTCATTTGACTTTCCCTAAATCCTTTCAAAAATAAAGTACTAACTAAAATTTCTTTTTGTTTAAAAGTAGTCTTTATAGATTAGTAACACTACAAAAAAAGAATGCTTTTTTTAAAAAAAAAATATAACAAACAAAAGTTGTTGACACTGAAGGACACGAAAATACAATTACTTCATGAATAAATAAAACGTACTTCACGAAACATAAAAAGGCTAAAAATTTCGAGCAGCACATAAAACGCTAAGCCTTGTTTTCTTTTAAAAAGACATGAAGAATTTTCTGAAGTATAATTGAAATTTATAGCAGTTTTGGCGAATTTGTTTCTTGCGTCGTAACACGCCGTTTAATAAATAACATTTTATTTACTTTCTCAGATAGAACAACCGGTTTAGTTTAAAGAGTTACCACAGACCTCATTCTTCAAATTTTATTTAGAAACAAACTGCGTAGCGAATAACAGATATTGTGTTAACAGCAATATGTAAGGGGGAAATATCATAAATTTTCAACCCAAAAACCGTTTCGCATGTTCAATATTCCGCTCATCTTTATTTTATTCATTGAAAGTAAAATAAAAGTCTTTAGAAAGCTTAGGGACATGAATGTTAGTATATAAAGTAGATCAGAGGTGTAAAATTATCGTCCAAAAACTTCTCTTTCTCCCATTTTGCTGCGCTTTAGGCTTCGAAATAAGTTCCAAAATGGAAAATTCTGATATCAGTCTACCCTATTTTCTTCCTTTCGAAAAGAATGTTTTGAACCGTTGTTTTCCAAATATTTATTTTCAGTTTTGTTAAGGAAATGTATTACGCTTTCTGTGAATGTTTATTTTTCGTTCTTCGAATATCAAAGCATAGCGGCGTTTGCTTTTTGATGTATCTAGGATAGTGACATTATTTCTTTCAAAATATATTCAATACTTTTAGAAGTCGGTTATACCGAACTTTGATACATTGGTATAGTAATATACCAATGTATCAAAGAATACCGAATATTTTTTAACATTCCGACATTGTGAACTGATTACGATAAATATCGATATTGATAATCGATCGTTACAGACTACGACAAACATCGAATGCGATATTATCATGACTGATATCAACAATAATGATCGAAAACGATAATATCATGGCTGTTGATAAGTTTAATTTGAGTAAAAATTTACAAATAATAGAATTATATACCATAAAACATCGATTTTCGGATTATTTTTTGCGACGATATTATACAGATAACACCCATAAGAGTTAGAGGAGATTATATTATACTGCGCTGAACACAAAATAATTTGATGAAATCAAAACGGTCTTATAATAATGTCCTATTCAAAAATTTGAGAAAATTTAAGAAATTGAAAAAAAAGTTGGAAGATAAAAAAGGATTTTTGTTATAGATTCCACATTTATATGAAAAATATTAATCTCTTTGGAGATGAATTTTTTTCTTTTATAAAAGTGATTTCGCATTTTATTTTTTAACCATCGTTGAGTAGCCGGCCCAATTTATTGGATTTACAACTACTAATGTACAACTCCGTAGTCTTGTAATTTTGAACCTAATTCAGAAGACAATGGAACTCCTGGATCAAGTATTGAGAGAAACTTGCCAATTAACATAGTACCAATTCTGAGCAATTTTAAAAACGAAATTGTGGAAATAAGTGTCTTACAGCTCCTTGAAAAGAATATGTACAGGAGAAAATTATCAGATAGCAGTAAATTTTGACTATCATGAGTTGGCCGCGAGCAATATCACCACTCCATTGATGCTAAATACATTTGATCTATGTTCCGGATTCTACAGTTGACTGACAAAAACTACGTTTTTCTTAATATAATAACATAAAGACATCGGGAAAGGTAATAAATAATTATGAATAAAAAAAAGAAATTATTTTAGCTTTATTAATTGAAGAGCTGTGTGGAAAACCCAGGTTAAGTGACATTTTCAGAAAAAATTGGTCTCGGAACTATTTTATTATCGATTTATTAGAAGGCGGGACGAATGATTTTTTTGTCTTATTTTATGTACCACTGCCTAATTTAGAAATAAAAATCATGGAAGCACTCTAAAAACTATTATGTATAAGTTATGTTAAGATTAAAGTGAAAGAAAAACAATTCTGTTACAGTAAACATACCCATATTAATGCATACACTTTATTTTTGCTGATTTATAAATACCCCTGAAAATGTCTCTTACCTGGTACTTCTACTAAGCACTTCAATTGTATTGAAATATACTTTTCAGTTTTGCGCATGATTTCGCAGTGTTGATCAGTAGTGATTAATTGATTTTCTTATTTACCTCGTAACAATGACTGGTATTTAGCTTGTTAAGTATATTTTGATGAATGATTGTTTCATTATTCAAACACTAAGCACGAGTTATAATCTAAGAAATATCAGTGTAACGTTAAACCATAACTGATCCAACTTAAATAGGTTGTTAAATTGAATCATTTTTTTTAAAATTCTAGCTGAGCTACATTATATCGCGATCAAATTTAAGGAATATAATAATACATTTTAACTTTTGGTTGCAACAAACTTGTACGATATTTTTGGTTAAAAAAATTTAAAAAATTCTAACGAATGAAAATTTTTTTATTTGACATGACAACTAAAAGTAATTTTGGAATTCGGATTCAGAAAAAAATGCCTGAAAAATAAATATAAATATCTGGAGCAGAGTGTGGCCCAGGAAAAATCATTCCTGCACTAGTCTAGGATTAACAGCAGTACAAATTAACAAATTTATTTTTTACATTATTTTAAGTCCATAATTTAAAGTAAAAGGGCACTATTAAACGCCATGGTATATTTTAGTTTTAATTTTGCAGTTAACAGAGCAATAAATAATAACAAATGGAAAGAAATTTTGAATTGTTTAATAGTATAAGCATACGTTATTATAAATTTTTACTAATGATGTAGCATTGTAGCATACAATGTTATATAATGTTTTACATAAATAATTATACTAGGGTGCAACTTTTTTTGTCACATTTATAAAAACACTTAATCTTGCCTGATTCGGATTTGGGGAATTTCAAGGTTGAAATTAGTTTTCCTCCTAAAGCTACAGATTCTTTTAAAAGGACAATTTTAGTCTCTTTCTTTTGCTGATGTCAAGTTTAAAAGCTTTGCATGTAACAGGGAGTCACTCAAACATTGCCATATACTTTTAGGAGAGTTAAAGGCACATTATCAGGATTAAAACTGCACATGAACTCATAATCGAAAATGTCGTCCTACGCGGGTAGGAACGCTCTATGTTGTGACTTGTTTAGAAGTGCAAGAAGAAACAACTCATAATAGAGGAGCACTCCTAGTTGAGTACGACAGCATTTCCAGAAAGGGTTTCCTATGCTGTTTTAATCCTGATAATGTGCCCTAACCGCCGCAACATTTATGTGAGTTTATGTTGTGTTTATGTTACGTGAGTTTACGTAAGTTTGTCGCAACATTTTCGTGAAAACCCTGTTATTTATAACATTATTTCAAAAAATAGACTAAATATTAAAAGAACTGTAGCTTGGGGAGATAATTCGAATGCAGATTTAAAATTAGTGATACGACAATATCCAAGATCTGTTCAAAAGTCTCATGAAACAGAAAGAAAATTTGTGCTCAAGTGTGATCTAAATTATCATTAACTATGGAAACGTTAAATTCTTTTTATTATATTTTTGAAAAATAATTAGTTTAATTTATTTTAACTCATTAACGAAGTTCATCCTTATTTTTATCTTTGCAGTTTGAATCTCTTGAATAGGGAAATAACATTAAGAATTTCGAATGCTTAAAACATTAATAAATGTTATTCTTCCCGATTCCGAAATAAAATGAATAATTAAAAAATTTCATTTAGAATTCCTACAAAATTTAAGTGCAACTGAAAGAATATTTTTTTAAAATTTAACTTTCGAATATTTTAAAGAATGTTTTAGTACCATGATAGACTGCCTGGAAAAAATAATTAGCTCAGCGAAAAAAAGTTTTGTTTTTTCAATTCTTATTTTCTCATTTTTTTTCCAAAGCTTACATCACCCTCTATACGTAATCCACCTGGAATCTTTCAAAGTCTAAACACCGGCGAAAGAAGTATAGATGATAAGTTTGTTGCTATTCACGTGTTTGCGCGCTATCTACACTACAAGTTCCCTCTCTAAAAAAACTATAAACATGAAATAAAAAAAAGCGTAGTTCTAAATGAAGAAAGAGTAATATGCAGGAAAAAAAAAATCAAGAGCGAGTTTTAAAGCCACGGCTTAAACTTCCAAAAAGCTGTCGCTCTTTTTGAGAATCGGGCCGATACTTCTCTGAGGTGGGAGTGTGGGGAGGATTCTATTGGCACCCTTCCAACTAGAGCGGTGTGATGATGATAAAAGGATGCGGGATCCCGAATTCTATTTATAGATTGGCCTATCCATCAAAATGGTTGCTCCCTGCGCTGTGCCAAGAAGAGCGATTTCTGGCTAAAATATAGATATTTTATGTGTTTATATAAAAGGTTACGTGTATTTTAGGCTTTCATAAATACATAAACTGAATAGGTTTTATGTGGTTCGAATAAAACGCGTTAGTCTGCGTTCAGGGAGGGGGATAAAATGTGATCTTTTCTCTGCTTTTTTTTCGGTTTAAAATAGAGAAACATGATAAATGTGTGCCAGGGCTATTCTGTTTTACGGTCAAAAGATCGCCCAGTCTGAACTTTCGCTCAACGAACTTGCGTTTGGTGCATTCAGGGTTTAGGGTGCGGTGTATAATGCATAATGCATTCGCGCGTGTTTACAGACAGGGTGAAAGTATTCATCACCGTCTGGCTGTATTCCCCTGACCATTATTATTATTTGAAAAATGAATGCTTGTCGTTGATAGATAGCATTTATTTTTGCATCTAGGGTTCGAAAGATAGCGTGGTAAATTCCCCTTAAGCTTATTCAAGTTTGAAGGAAAAAGCACTTATCTGGTATTATTTTCTTCCACAGAACTTTCTTTTTATGTCATTTAAAAAGAATATTTTTCAAGGAATTATTCGAATAACTAAAATGGGATAGTATATAAGGAATCTAATTTGCTTTAAAATTAAGCTCCAGTTTTTTTTTTATAAAATAATGGATTGCTAAAAATGTTATTTTTTAAAGTTTCTTTTTAAACAAAGGGGAATAAAATATAAGTTTTTTATTCTCATTGTAAAAAATTTCAGATAAAATTACTGTAAAAAGAAACAGCACCCATCGTGTCTTTTTTTAACCGTAAAATTCATTTTTTTACTGGAACATGTTACGGGACAAAAAATCTGATATACCGCAGTAATGCGTACCGTAAGATCTCTGTCTCACTCTAATTAAATAAATATAACTGTAAAAATTACGGTAAAATATTCTAAGGTAAAAATTACCGTATAACATCTTATAATAAAATGGATTTCATGACATAAAGGATTTTATGAATTATGCACCTAAAGTACCGATTCTTAAAATATTCTGAATCAAATTACGGTAAGAAGTACCGGCATTCTGCGTGCCATATTTTTTACAGTAAAATCTATTTTTATCAAAACATGTTATGGAACTAAAAGTCTGATATACCGCAATTATTACTATAATAATTAACGTAAAATCACGGATAAACAAAAATTATTGCAAAAATTACTGTTTAATATTTCAAGGAATAAAAGAAGGAATAGTATAATGAATTTTATGGATGAGGCAACTAAACTGCTGGTACTTTATACCATAATTTGATCCGGAATTTTTTACAGTATTGGTACAAAGCAAAGAAATATGGCGGAAATGTATGGCAGGGCATTCTGTTTTACGGTTAAAAGACTGCCCAGTCAACAAGCCCTCGTTATGTGCATTCAGAGTTTAGAAAGCGGTACGTAATACATTACGTAATACATACTGTTTACAAAAATAGTAAAAGCATTTATAACCATCTTGCTGCATTCTCCTGAACCTTATTATTATTAGAAAAAATGCATACTTGTTGAAAAATAGCATTTATTTTTTGCATCTAGTGTTATATAAGATTAAAAAAAGAACTCATGGCCCATAAAAAGAATCAAGACATAATTAAATCGTACAATTTGTTCCAAGAGATACAGAAAAAAAGTTTTAGCTGTCTCTTAACATAAGAACCGCTGGAATAGGCCGTCATTGCCCAGGGGCGAACGAATTGGACTCCAGTCCTGAGGGGCCGAGGTTCGATCCTCGACTCCGAGTACATGCGATATATGTGCTCGTATAATCTGTAGAATGGAAAGTTCTGCTGTAGGTCCCTGAGCAGTACTATGGGTACAGGGATCGGGAGAAAATTTCCTTCCCCTTCAGATCTGTGTCTGAATGGAGGAAGTGGCCTCGCGAATCAGAAGTGCTGCCATCTATCATTGGGGTTCTGAGCCAAGACGTACTATCACCCTCGCGTCAAACGAAAGGCTCACTTTCCCGACTTAATTCACAAAAAGCCAATGCCTAGCGAGCTTGGGTTGTCCAAGTGTCATTATAAATAACAAACAACACATAATCGGAATTGTAACACTTATACGGTGGAATAATTTTTTACAGTCCAGTAACATAGAAGTCAGTTGGCTAACAATTGAATCAGAGTATCACAGCTATCTTTACCTCTAAATCAGTGGAAAAGTGATTCGAGGATAGAATGCTTTCAGATCTAAACGGAGGTTTAGAAAATTCCACTTCTGATGCCAGAACATAAGCGTTTCCTTACGAAAAAGTTGACCTGCATTCGGAGAATTTTATAAAAAAAAATATTAGTTGCTTAAGTGTCTCTGGGAGATATTTGACCACTTACCTTCTAGTTTCCTTCTAGTTCTAGTTGTTCTTAGAAATTCCGCTTGCTTTAATATTTGAAAAAATTTTCTCAACAGGCATCATTTTTTCGCACATTACAGCAAAAATATTTGTTATAAGTAAATGCATTTTGTGGAGAAAGGAATTAAAAAATAATCTCTAGATGCATGTAAGTTTCTAACAAAAAAAAAAAAAAAAAAAAAAAAAAAAAAAAAAAAAAACAGGAAATTTTGGTATTTTTTTGTAATTTTTTATTTTCTAAAATGGAAAGAATATATACCCTAGAACATTTGTGTTACATTAAAACATTGACATCTAAAAGAGAGTAATTTTAGTATCATATAGTACCATATATATGAATTATTGTATAAAAATTTAAATTATTTTTTTGAAAAATAAGTTCCGTGATATTTAAAAAAAACTATTTTCTACAAAAACAAAACATTTAATAATACTCCCTTTTTAGACAAATCTTGCATTGAAAAAAGAAGCTAAAACCCTTTTCAATGAAGTATTTTAAAGGAAAGATGATATTCCTTTTATTTTATATTCATAGAAAGAAACGTTTTTGTTTACTGTTTTTAATATTCTTAGCATGCTTTCAAAATATTTTTAAAAATTTGAAACCTGTATCATGACTGCTAAAAAAGAGATAGAACTAATATCCTTATTATAACTTTTTATAAAGAGAAAATATATACGTTAGAAAGACTTGAAATCATCTTTTTTGCATATTCGTTTTGGATTTCAATTCGAACGGTTATGGTCATGAAGCCTTATTTTGCAAAATATGTCTTGTTTTAATAAAAAAAGGCAAGATTAATGACATAAAATCAATAAGAAAATTCTAAAAAAAACTGTTTTTGCTGATGTTATTCCTTTCTTCCATGCTCTGGTTTAATATTAAACACTTTTCATGCTTTATGAGAACGCCATTTATTTGATGATATAAACACTTTAAAATAAAAAAAAGGTTCTTTGATAACAAAAATAGGCCCAATCAAAGGGTGTTTCAACAATGTCAAGCAATTTACAGTAATGCTAAGCTTGCCTTTTTGGAAAAAAGGAAAGAACTTCTCAAGGGCTTCCATAAAATAGTGGCAAATCCAATTTTATGGTTGTTTTTATATTTCAGCCTCATCCCTAAAAAATTCTTCGTGTGTGTTCCATTTGCCTCTGAATCCAGCAGTTATACGTTTTTATGTCTTTATGCCGAGTGCTTTACCCTGGAACAAAAAAGTTACATGGATGAAATAAGGGATTGTTAACGCTCAAGCACTAAAGCTTGTTATACAGGATAATGTGCATCAGACCTTAAAAAATTGGAGGAAAAATTGCTGATATTGCTTACGACTAGGATTCTTCAAGTTATAAAAGTAATATTTACTACAAAAAAGTCTTAATGAAAACGTGAAAGAAAAAAAAAAGAAATAAAATATATTCAGAAAGTCAGTGTGGCAGTGTTTAGATAAGAGTGATTTGAGAGTTTTGGAACGTTGTAAGTGAAAGTCGTCTTTCAAAAAAAGTAAATAACCTTTTTTTCGGGACAGAATCTTCTTATTTTATGATACTGGTCTTGTATCTGTTAGTTTGATTGCTTTACTTTTTGAAAAATACTGTGAAAGTGAGATAAGGAAATATTTACTGTGAAATAAAAGAGATAAAAGGAGAGATAATTTAAGATAAAATATTTGACATAAAATTGCTTTAAGAGTTTTTTTTGGTTGAAAGTAAGAATGTAGACTTTTTAGAAATATGTGTATCTTGTAAAAAATACTATCTTATTGCATGTAGTTTACTACTGGTTAAACAAGAATTTGTCATAAGCATGCGAATATTTAGAATTTTCATAGCTGTTTGTTTGCATTGAAATTTCGTTCATTTAAACGTAAGAATGGAATCATAAATTTTTTAAATGTGTGGTTAGATGCTTATGTATGTGGTGGCAATAAGTATCTTTCTTTTTTTTAACATATAGTTTAGCTTGACAACGCGTCATAAGTTTGTTAATATAAAGGTAATTATTAGTGTAAAAATTGCTGTGTATTAGATTTTGGTTTTGCTTCATGTTCCAGTAAAAATGCATAGTATGGTAAAAAGTATCGGCTTTCCGAGTGCCGGTATTTTTAACCGTAATTTGATTCGAAATTTTGTACAGTTTATATCCCGTGAGTTACGACGGTTTACTCAGTTTATGATCGAGAAAATGAATTTTTAGGTACAAACTTACAAATTATTATTACTAATGGTAATAGAACATAGCAAAATTTCAAATGCATAGTTTTAAATATACATTTGGTTGCGAAGCCTTTTAGAAATTTCTTAAAATTTTGAAAAATCGAATTTGATATTTCTCTGTCTAACTAGCTTATGAACATAAATTATGATTATTTATTACGCAAGGTGTTCTGAAATTTGACCTAAAAATTCTCTGCGAGAGGATAAAATGTATCTAAAGGACATGAAACATGGGGTTACAAACAACTATTAGACTTTAAAAATTGCAAAAACGAACGCAGGTTTCAACGTAACGCTAAAAAATACATGCAACAAATATAATAAACTTGCTAACTACAACAAGATTTATTTGATTAATAATTGCTAGAGTTGTTCGAAGTGGCAGCCGCTAACGTCATTGCGCCGTCTTAAACGGCGTAAAAATGTTCGGTGATTGACATGCGTACATAGAAGTCCCATAGAACATGGTTTATGAAACCGTGTTCTATGGAAAGCGTTTTTATTTTCTTGTTGCCCTTTTATCCCTTCCCTAAATTTGTCTGTGGAATTTTGAAACACTCTGTATGGCTTTGTATGAATATATTTATTTACTAATTATTTTCTTTTCTTTATTTTCAGGTAAGTTGCTTAATAACAATAACATCAAATATGTACTTGTAAGTGATACTTTCCTTTTACATTCAAAAATATTTAGTATATATTGTGTTATTTATTGAATCTTTTTAAATTTTTTCCAATTGATAACTCCAATAGGTAAAAAATTATCCTTAATTTCCCCATTTGATAACTTGGATAAGTTATTGCATTTCAGGAGTTAAATAATTCACGAGAACATATTAACGTTACGCAAAAGACTTGGCTTCAGTTTTAATCAACGTACTTGAATTTCTGAAATGCTACATTGAAATTTACTTTATGAACATTAAGTAACTAATAGTTTTATTGAGGGCTATTGTTTCATGTAGTTTTTTTTGTTTTGTTTGTAGTCCAAAAAGGTAATCCCGATTCCCGTTGCTTTGCTACTAATTCTCCGCTTTTTTGCTCAATACCTCACACTTTGCAATAAACATATAGTCAAGTTCATCAAAACAATAAATTAGCAATTAATTATTAAATTTAGGTTGAATTGGTATGGCTGTAGCAAAAGCTATTAGGGTTCAATTATGTCGCTAAAGATAATGCATACAAATCAAATCTTAACGCTTTTTTTAAAAAAAAATCCTGGATAAAGGTATTGAACTGGGTGAAAATCAGCAATTTTTACAAAAATGTTGATTTTTTAAAGTTGTTATTTACATTTGAACTTTAGTTCATTAGCTTTCTAAAAGCCCTTAACCCCTTCCTTCTCGTTCCCGTGAAAATGACGGGGTGAGATTTCGCCCGCTATTTCTCGCTCCCGTGATATTAACGGGCTGGCGTGTTCAGTAGTAACGCGCTAATAAGAATAGAACTAATTCATTTCTATTGCCTGGAAAACATTTTATTTCTCATTTTTCACACCAGATGGCACACACTAGACAAATCAAAGCTCAACCGCAACTTAACTTCAATATCCCTTACCTAACGAAAAGCCTGACGCAACCTAATTCCAATGTCTACTTAAAATTTTATTTTTACGTCTTTGAAGTCATGCTAGTATCGAATAATTACAAAACAGTATCGTTTTGCATATACGGGTTTTTAAGCAAATCAGTTGTAAACGGCTTCAAACTCATAAAAGTAAAGAAATTTAACTAATCGTAATCTTTACGGTTAATTGGAGACACAGACTGCATTTAGTTAATTTTCCATAATTTTGGAATAAAGGTTCTGCCAGTTTCTTACCTCCTTCTCTAAAATGTCGAAGAGTATAATTTACACGGATCTGTAATTCATGAAGCATTTTTGAAAAATAGACTCATATATTAAATTCTATGTTAATTATTTTTTTAAAGTTATGTAGGCCACAGTTTTATGCAAATTGCATAAGGTAAGTACTTATTAGAGTTCTATTTATTAATCATTTAATGGAAAAGATTTTGGAAAGTACCGATCTGGATGCTTATATTAAATTGCTAAAGAGACTCAAATATTTATAAAAAATTTTGAGTTTAAATTTATTAAAAATTAAAATGTTAAGATAAATGATCAATATTTCAGAATTTCTAAGCGTGATTATAAATTTTCTTACATTTTCCTACAATTAGGCAACTTCGTTTTAAAAAGAACTAAATGCATTATTATGTTCAATGATATAATTAAAATATTTAATTTTCAGAAGAATTTAACTGTTTGCCTTAACAGGGGAAATGATATAGAAATAAGTTATTTTTAATGCGTGTAATTTAATTAATTACAATTTAACGGGCTCATGATTTAATTCATTTCAAAAGCTTTGTTTACATTTTCATAAACCTAAGGACTTTAGATGTAAAAAAATTCTAAAAAAAAGCATGATTAATGATTAATAAATAAATTATCAGGATTGAAATTCGTAAGGTATATTTCCCTTTCAAAAAAAACGTTATTTATTCGCTTGAAATTAAATACTTTTCTAATTAGATACAATTTGTAATTATTCATTCAAAAAATACAAGCTAAAAAAATACAAATAAAACACTTCCTAAATTCTTTTAAAAAGGTCGCTACTTATCTTATTTTAGAACGATCAACAATTGTTTTTGATAAATTGATTAAAAACTTTTATACTAAGTCTTTATTAATGTATTTTTTAAAAACCTAAATATAATGAAAAAATAGCGATAGAAACGTATACATAAAAACATAATTCTTTTTCTTCAAATTTTAATTTTCCTTTATTTTATTTTTGTGTTTCCCAGTGGCATTAATGAACTACTCTTTGAAAAGTTTGTTTTATGAGAGACACAATCTACATTTTTCAAACTAGTCCCATGAGGATCAAGATGAAAATTAAAAATGGCGCTCAAATTAAAGCGAGAATCTCTTGGAGAATTCTTGGAAAATGGCTAAAGAGAATTATTTTAGTTACACGTCGCATGATAATTACTAAATTATTCTTTGCAGCCTTCTCTATCAGAAAGTATTCTTCTTCTTTAGCTGTTGCCACGTTATGGGAACAAAAGAAGCGGAAGATTTGACGTCAACGCAGACGATAAAAGAAGTCTGTTTTTAAAAAGACTGAATTAATTCATTTCTATTACAATTAAGAGAAAAGTCGTTTGGCGTTACTGAAAGAACGATAAAAAAGTCAGGAAAGTTATTTTTTTTAGTCACAAAAAAGTTGATTCATGTGGATTTCTTAATCTTCTTTCTTTCTAAGTTTCAGACAGGTAATACTGATAAATAGCTTATTTATGCAAGTTTATTGAATTCTTTAATGCAATATCCTGTTCTTTGAATATACTCACACATAGCGGAAATAAACTTGTAAAAAACAAAATGTTCTTTTTTCAATAGAACTATTTTGCGGGATATCTTCTCCAAAGAAAAAGGATTTTTTTTACAAAAAATTTAATGTATTTAATCATGTTTAAAAGTCTTTAAGTCTGAATACATTTCTCGCCAAAGATATGTAGAAAAGAATTTTAATTATTTCCTTTGAAGTCAATAGATTTCACTAAGAGCTTTTAATTAATTTACTTAAATAAACTCATGCATAAGTAGCTTAAAACAGTTACTTCTTATTAAAATATATCATTCAATTAAAAATGTTCGCTATTCAATAGCTAGTAGTGCTTAAAATTCTCAAATTCGAAGAAATGAAAATACAAAACTGGTTTTCATAAAAAAAAAAATTCTATGATTTTTTTAAAAATCTAGTTTAATATTTTTCAATTATTACTTGGTTTTTCATTTTACTTTAAGTGTAATTTGCAAAGTTGCAAGCTAGCAAATACAAGTTAAAAGAAATAGTTTAAGGCGATAATCGATATTTTAAGACAAATACTGCTAGTTTAGCACTATTTGAAGGATAAATCACTATTGTATATGTCCGCTGTTAAATTCTTTGTATTGCTTACACTTTAGAAATCTAGAAATATTAAAATATAAAATGAATTTTTAATTACGGGCTTGAAGTTTTTTAAAGTTTTATTTTTATTTATTATTTTTTACCTATTTCGTTCTTATTTTTACTTAAATGCAATGCGTTTTAAGACCATATTATAAAAACGGATGATTTTAGACAATTATAGACAAATATTTTACAATGACTATTATTATTTTTTTGTTATTTGATATGAAATCCAATCTTATATAAAATATATATTCAGATAAATTGAATTTTGAATCTTAAGAATTTGTTTAATAATTCATGAGAAAATTGTGTAAGTCAGCCTATTCTTTCACTTATTAATTGAAAATAGAGATTTCCAAAATCTCATTTACAGATATAAAATGTTTTAAACAGAGTGCTTTTTAGCATATATTCAAATAAATAATTTTATAAAGAAAGAAAGAGAGGAAAGGGAAGGAAAATCAGTGAATTGTTAAAGATCAACCTTTCAATTATTTTTTAAGTTCTTAATCAAAAACAAATTTTATCTGACTTATTGTCAGTTCCTCCAAGTTATTTTAAATCAGTTATTTAAAAATGGCATTTTCCACAATAACCCTAAGGACCATTATTGCCCCACTTGCACCTAATAATTTTTAAAAATTTAACATCATAAAGATACATTGATGCTGCTAAATGAAGTACATACTATTTAAAAGCTTATTTATATTATTTTTTTAAACATATTTTGTATTGATGTTGTATACCGGAGCTTATCTAATTTTAAAGCTGATTAATAGTTTTTTTTAACACATTATGTCGAGATTTTTCTTAATGGCATAAATCTAATTTGAAAACAGGGCGCGTAACGTAAAAAAATGATTTTCCGTGAATGTTTTTGATTTTTTTGATTTTTGATAATTTTTTCTTAAAAAATGTACAGATATACCGGTTTAGGACGATTTTTTTAAAAAGAAAGTAGAAAAAATAATTAACCAAGTTATATGCTTAGTCTTTTAAAAGAGTAGTCATTTTTACCCCACCAAACCCATCACAATTACCCCACAAATAGCAGCTGAGGGGATTCTGACCACTCCGCGTGGGAGAATTATGACAATCAGCCGATATCAATTCTAGAATTTTTGGTTGACTTACTGAAAGTCAATTCAAGTTATTTATGTTCAGTTATTTAAAAACGGTGCTAAAATATTACCCCATTGTTGTAATTACTTCACTTGAACCTAATAATTAAAAAAAAAAGTAAAACATCATGAATGCTGCCAAATGGAATGCGCCAAATTTCAAAGCTGACTTACATAACTTGTTTTTAAACATATTTTGCATTTATATTGTATAATAGAGTAGTTCTAATTTTAAAGCAAATTTAGGTAAAAAGCTTTTAAACATATTCTCTTGAAATATTGTGTAATGGTATATATCTAGTTTGTAAGCTGAGTGCATAACGTGAAATATTGATTTTCAGTGGCAGAATTTGGGATGCAATCATAAATAACACAGAGAAGGAAACAATCAACACTTGATAATCTTTTGTGGACAAGTACAAATGATCTTCCGAGTTTGGGTTCATCTAATAAATTTACTACCAAAGATAGAAAGGGGGAAAATCTCAAACAAAATCAGTTACATTCTGAGTGAAAAAAAAAACAAAACAAAAGAAGCAGAAACTTTTTCAAATCCATTTACTGATTACTGGATGACAAGGCAAGTAAAACAAATAAGATCCAAAAACTCGAAGTAAAACATAAAGGATAGTCGATATATTTGCTTTTTTTTACTACTCTTCCGCTATATCCTGATCTAATCAATTCTGCGATTGGACGCCATCTGACAAGTTTGTGGTTTGGCTGTTTTCTATTTGCTAGAAAGCGAGAACCAACGGGCTTTCCTCTGTTACAGGCTGTCTTATAAGGTTTCCAGCAGAAACAAGGATCAAGTTTTCATTCTTTTGGTGGAGAATAGAATTTTACAAATGGAATGTTGAATTTAGAAATGAGTTTTTCGAACTTGAAAATATTATTTATGGCGAACACTTTTACAGTTTTGAGTAATATTTGAGTTAGTAAGTATCCAAACCCTGGTGGTAATAAATGTAGAAATGTAATTTGAAAGAAAATGAAATATTTATAAGGTAAATATTTTTATACTTGGGAGACATGTGGTGAAATAAATAAATCAAAATCAATAAACTGCATATAGATTGAACACACATTTTTGAACTTATTTAATCGTTCAATTTTTTCTTTATCCACATTATTGTCTTACAATAGTTCATTTTTCATTGATTTTGATTTAATGAAAAACACAATAAGCAAAATTAATCCAATCTGATTTGAATTAATAGCAAAAATAATATATTTATGTCTCTTTATTTCTACAGGCAAAGATTTAGGGACGGTCTCAGTGGCTAGTGTCTGCTTAAATAAATTGGTCAGTACTTAAAATATTTTCAAGGATTATGGACTCTTAAGCTTTAAGAAGTTTAGAGGTTTTTCTTAGCTCCACTTTAATACTCGAGAGGCATTATTCAGAATAAAAACTATAAACTGCGTTTTAGCCATTACGGATTACGGTATAAAACTTTAGATATTCTTCAAAGCAAACTTCGTACGAGTTTAAGGATTTGTTTCAGATAACTTTATGGATTGGTGTAAAATATTTTCTAGGTATTTCTTAAAAATCATAACTTTATTGCTCGAGAGGGACTATTCCATGTAGATACAATACAATTTGCTTCAGACTCTATGAACTGTGGCAAAAAATCTTGGACTTTAGAATTTACTTCGTATAGAATGTTTGTTTTAAATATTTGAAGTTACTAATGACTCTAAGTAGTTGAAAGTTTTGGTAAAGTTAAATTTGGTATTGATGGTTTTGGTTTCAAATAATCTTATGAGTTAGAGTAAAAAAATTTCGAGATATTTCTTAAAAATCACGACTTATTGCTCGAGATTTACAATTCCGAATAGATGCAATGCAATTTGTTTCATAAATTGCTACAAAAGACTCTAGAAATTGAGTCAAAAAAATCTTAGATAGACTTTAAAGCTTACTTCATATGGAATGTTTGCCTTAAATACTTAAAGCTTCTAACTTTCTTCAAATTTCAAGGCATGAGGAATAAGTATTGATATGTTTCAAGAAAAACTCGATTAACTTATATCTAAGTGTATAATTAGTTCTATCTGAAATTAAATACCGTTCAATTTTAGCTCCTTGTCTAAGCTTCCAAAAATTTACATAATATTATTATTGAAAATACTAATATTATGATTCAATCTTTAATTCCGGGAATTAAATTACTTTTAACGTCCTTAATTATCGTTAAACTTTTGATACTGTCTTAATATGAGACACAGTTAGGAATAAAGTTACCACATAAAAAATACAGCACTAAAATCCATAGGTTATTTATAGTATTTGGGAAAATACGAGAATTATTTAGCTTAAATATTTTGAGCTCTTTGGTTTGAGTTATTGATTGTTAGTATCGTTTGTTTATTTGATGCTTTCTTTGTTGGCTGTAAACCATTAACCTAAAGCAAAGATACAATTTGAAAATGAAATGGCGTATCACACGTATATAGATGCCTATTAGAATTATTGTACAAAAATAATGCCTCCTGAAGAGTTTAGATTTTTTAAACAGCTTGGATATAATATCTATTGAGCGAAGTAATTGTCACGAAGTTAAAAGATATTTGTTCTCCAAATTACCTCCAATTTACCTTTTTTTTCTGGAGAATTTATAAGCGTGAAAGTTATTGAGTTTGCGCATATCCTTTGCAATTGAACCTATCTCTAAGAGAATAACTTTTAAGATTGAAAATAAAAGGAAAAATATATAAAAAAAAAAAGATTTTTTCTCTGGATTTTGAAGAAGGGTCTTGAACAAAAAACGTCTACCCCTTTAGCTGTATATTTTGTCTCATCAAGGAGGCCTTTCAATGGAATTTTAAATTTTTCATCCGGGCAAAATAAAGCCACAGAAAGACAGAGGAGAGAGCATAGAGGAAAAAAAAAGAAAGGGGAAGAAAAGAAAAGGAAAATAAATGAAAAGGAGTCGATGTTCTGATTGATGAAGGGAAGGACGAAGCAAAGTTTGCTCTGGAAGGGAGTACGTAATCCTTTCCATCAAGAATCATTCTTCCGAACGCTTCACATTTCGTCAAGCTCCGCCTGAGACTATTGGGGGCTTTCTCTATATTAACACTATTTCTCTAAGTATACATTGTCATATGTTGTTTAATTAACTATTATAAATACTTTAAATGCTGGTATATTTGAAGAGTTTATATCTCTAACGGAATTAATTTATATCAAATTCAATTGTAATCTTTTTAATCAAAGTTTTTGAGAATACACTTTTTTAAGAATTGGTTCAACTTTGATCTATAATATCAGTGGTATGCTTTTATTGCTGGTTTTTTAAGACATGATATCGTTAAAAGGTACTGTCATGTGACCTTTCTGTACCGTATAGGTTCTGTTAATGTGATATATCGAATTAGGTTTCCATTCATGCTTAACTGTAGTGTCGTGCAAGCCAAAATTAGTCTATTTCTCTAAGTATACACTATCATATATAGTTTAATTAACTATTATAAATAGCTTTAACCCTGGTATATTTAAAGTGTTTACATCTCTAATAAAATTAATCTGTAGCAAATTTAATTGTCGTTTTTTTATCAAACATGTTGAAAATATAATTTCTTAAAAATTGCTTCAACTTTGAACTATATTGGTAGTAACTTAAATCATAATATCGGCAGTTTCTTTAAGCCATGATATCGGTCGAATTTTTCTGCAACTAAAGTGTTAAATTGAATCTCTTTCCATTCACGTTATATATAATATAATAGCTATCATAGTATGGTGTAAATCAATTTAAAATATTTTAGCTTGCTTAATGATATGATTTAAACTGGTATCTTATTGATGTTGTAACAAAATGGCATATTACTGAAATTTGCAATTCCTAAAATTGTAGATTTTAATTTTTCAACAGAAAAACTTTAAACAGTTATAAATTTTGGAGTACTTTGAGCCACAATATTGTGATTCAAATTTAATAAGTATCCAAGTTGAGCCATATTCTTGTAGTATTTAAACCATCTTAAACTTCATTTCATTCCTTTTCTATGCTTTAACTTGAATGGAAAAGGAGATTCAATTACAGTTTTTTTTAAGGTTGAAGGAAAGTTTATTGTGATGTAATGCTGAACTCATTCATTTATAAGTGTTGTGAACTTTTTTTAATTAAACTTAAGACTGAATTAAATTAAATAATTAGAAAATATTTCGATTAGTTAATTAACTAATTATATTAACTAACTTAATTAGTTAATTGAAAGAATAAGCTAATTTTGTTTCTGATACATACACAATACATATACAATGATTTTGTTGGTATCATGTCATTATTTATCCATAAGGAATACGATTAGGGCTAACTACACGCTTGTTTATTTGAGGAAATCTTCCGTTTTAATTTTAATAAAGAACATGCTATATACGCAATTTCTAAAACGAAATAGAATTTATTATTTTCAGGAGTAGATTTGAATAGAAATACATGATGCTGTTACATAAGTTAATATGTTATTCTTATTTCTGTAATTAATTTTATATGTCTTGTTGAAATTTCTAAATGCTAAATCCAGAGCTTTGCATCACTCTATTAAATTAGGGATATGATGTTTCTGGTGGTTCATATTTACGTTACACTTAATTAGAGATTCTTACAAGAAATTTATTCTTATACAAAAGGAAAATATAACATATAATAAAATTTTCAAAACTTCAAATATGTAATTACGTAATATTTCTGTGATATGTAAGAGTTTTAAACAAAGTTTTACTTTAAAATGTTTGAATATTTGAACAATGTGAATCATTTATCAGCAGAAATGATAAACTCATAGCTTTTGAAACCTTTCGCAAAATTAGTTTTAATAAGAATTAAGAAGAAGTAGCTTTAGAAGAAAGAAATACTGACTTAAGAAGCAATTATAATATTCACTCAACTCTTAATGTTAATATATGCCAATCGAAAATATTCTGTAAAGGATCCGCTTAAATTGTGATTTGTTTGGTATTAAACATTGATAAAAGTAAAGCAAAGAGAATAATTTTATACATTTTTGAGCATAAAAGTTGTTTAATTATGCTGAACCATCTTGGGATATTTTATATGCCGAGAGTTAGTTTTAAGAATATTATCTAAATGAATAAGAAATTACTACCTTACCGAAAGGGTTTAGGTCTGTTCAATGTGAACAAGTTTAGAATCTCAATTATATTTAAAATAGATTAAAGAAAAAAATTTAAACCTCAAATTTCTGTAATATATCGTTTAAATGCACATATTTCAGAATATAATTAATTTATAGTTATGATCGAAAAAATTTAAATAATACTTTTCACTAAAATATTATTTCTGTTTAAAAAAATCAACATAATATAGATTAAGTTTGTAAGACACATTAATCCGTTTCTATACACGCAATTAAGCACATCATTTCTTATATTTCTCATTAAAATTTTAAGATGAGTTCAATTATTATGATTTTGGAATTGTAGTAGTTTAGTGTTATGGCTTGGCTACGTAAGTTGATAGATTTACGTTAAGGCAGAAGATGTCCAATATTTTTTGTTCATATTAAAATTCTTATTTCGATGGCAAATTTATTGCTGCAGTAAATCAAACTTTGATAAAAGTATCACAAGTCGATACGAGTTAAACTGCAAAATCACTAGGAACAAACACTGATACACTGAGACAAAAAGTATAGTCACAACCACGAGATAATAATAAAAAATATCTCATTTATGGTTCTATGGGAACACCAAAAAGCCCTCTAATTTTACTGAAGCACTTTAGTAAAGAATTTGGTAAAATTAGCAATTAAATATGTTTTTATAGTATGTGATAAAATTTGGTAATTGTGGCAAAATTAATTAACTTTATCATGATACCACAAATCACGGCATAAAAAACATTTATTTGGTTAAATTTACTTTTTTGCTCTGTATTTGAAGGTGGTAAATAAGAACTATATGCTGAACGTGTGGTAATAAGAACTGTAATTTACCAACTTTACCATTTTTTTTCTCCGTGTCTTATACATGAAATATCAAAAGGGTATCCATTACCTCAATTTTCTGCGTAAAATTGTTTTTAACTTAATGTAATATTAAACAAAACAGAACACACAGATCGCTTTGTTCTTTATAAATTTTGATGCTGCAAAAACATACCCCTTTTTGATATTAAGTAAAAGAAATTATATTCAAAATTTTTAACAGTAGTTTTGGTTAAATTTTGAAAGTTCAAACCTATTATTAATTAAAAAATATCAGTAGAGCATATTATGGTTTTAGTCTATTTAGCTATCATACATATATATATATTCGGAGCTCAAATAAACTGCAAATGCCTCTTATCATCTTTTAAGTACGAAACAAATGTCAACTGTTACGAAAAGTCGAATGAAAAACTTTCAGATGAAAGATTCGACCTTGTTTCAATCGCTAAAAATGTACGATTTTTTTTTATCTGAGAAGACCATCCCATATAAAAAAAAAGAACCAGAAACGGCGGAAATTTTTCGAAAGCTTTTAACGTATGGCTTAACTTCAATTCCGCTTATATCTTTAAGTATTAGATTTTACTTATTCTTTCGATCCAATCCTTTTTATTTTTCCCCAAGACTGCTTGGCATCCAGGAAAAAAAAAAGTGATACCACTGCCAATGCCCCAGAAATTTCGTCCAGGGAAAATAAAACAAGGTTAGATGGTAAAAGCCAACTGCGGTAGATGATTCTTGTTTCAGAAAGCTTTTAAGCCAAGAATTGCAACCTCTGTATATACCATTCACAAACTTTGTCACTGATATCATTGCTAATGCACTTCTCTTCATTTATTTACGGAGTAGAATACTAACTTATTTGATTTCCCGTTGAATGCTTACTATTGCTTGAAATGAAAATAAAGATCTTAGACTGATTTCTCCGAAATGCTTAAGTATTATTAAAAAAAATACTGTTTATAGATTGGTACATTTTACTAATCGTGAGTGGTTTTAATTGAATTGAATTATAAATGACTTTAACTGAATTATAAATGACTGAACTTCGCGATGAGTTTTAGAAGTATTAAGCGTAATTACGAAATTATTCGAATTGTTTAAATGTTAGTTTGCTGGGCATTAATAAACACACCGATATTGAAAACTTTGCATGCTCATATTCTACATGGAGAAAAAAAATTCTGGTAAAATAACCGTACTGTATGGTAATGACATTTTAAAAAAAATATTATTCTGTTTAATAAAAGCAAAGTATACGATATTTAAACCACACATTTGGTTGTTTTTTCTTTCATATGTTAATTGCTTACCAGAAATTTTGGCTTTCAAAATTATAGTTTTCTTTATTACACATTCAGTAAAAAAACAAAATAAACAAAACGGAGAAGTAAATTCCACCGAATAAATGGGTTTTATACCACGCTCTAAGGTATCTTGTTGAAATTACCAAGTTTAATCTCATTTACCAAATTTTATCGCATGTTATGAAGCCATGTTTTATTTTTAATATTATCAAAATAATTACCAAAGCACTCTGGTAAAAGTTACTGAACCTTTCAGTGTTCCCATAGAACACGGTAAGTTTTAGAATATTCTGGTAGAATTTTAACTATAACCAACCTAGTGAAAAGTCCGTTTTCAACTTAAGTCGCTATTTAAAGTAAAAAGGAATCATTCACACTAAGAAAAGAAGCATGATCAAAACTACCAAAATGGTTTAAATTTACAAGACTTCTTGTTCTATGGGTATATTATAAAGCTCGATAATTTTAACCAAAGTGCTTTAGTAATGATTTTGATAAAATTAGCAATAAGATATCGTTTTATTATACGTAATGAAATTTGGTAAATGTGGCATGATCATGATACCTTAGATAAAGTTTAATGATGGTATCCCAGATCATAGCAGGACAGCAATTTTCTCGGTAAAATTTGATTATCAGTTTTGCATTTTTACTAAATGTGAGGTAATTAGAACTTCAAATTTGGAAACCTGAATTTCCTATAAATAATGATTCCTGTAAGTAATAAATGTTTAAATGCCATATAATTCGGATTCTATTGCCAAAATTATGTTCCTAATTTTTATTCCAAATGCATTGAATCTAAATCATTGTTTAAAAAAATAAAAAAAACTACATAAAAATATAAAACAAGAACATAAAAATATTAATTTTCATCAATTAAATCTAATAAATAGCTCAACAATTATATAAATACCACCACATTTAATTTTATAATCTTTCCTATAGTTAAGCTAAAATGAAAGAGTAAAAAAGTCTAAATAGCATTTTACCATTTCCATAATATTTATTCTCTTTATTCACATGAGATGCAGTTGCTGGCGTTCATCCAAATAACATTTTTATTACTACTGCACAGGATCGTGGGAGAAGACGAATTTGTTACAAGGAATCGTTTGCAACGTTAGAAAAAGTTATTATTTGTTTGAAATTGAAAACAGCATTCTTTAAAATCAAACCTATTTAACTGTGTAATAATAGGAAAAGACTGCTATGTGATCTTTTGATCTTTTATCTTTTGGCACAATTGTTTCTAAAATGGGTTAGTCGGAAAGAGAAAAATCCTTTAAGTGTTGTTTACTTTAAATCATATTAAATACGAATTATTTATGCTTCTTTTAGCTTTTAATGTAATTATAATTAGAGAAACACAAATAACTGTAATGGAAATAACGACTCTTTTACTTTTTAAATATATGTAAAATAATTTATTAAAATTTTTTAAAGTACCACAATAACTAAAAATAATCGTTGAAACGCAACGACGTCTGAGATTTATCTTTGAAATATCTTGATATAATCTTCGAAATACAGAAATATTTTTCTCTGTTCTCAGCATAAAATTAACAAAAGATATTACGGTATTTAACTGCAAAATATTTTTTATAGCTTATTTACTCTTATTATTTATTTAATATTCCTTTCTAATATTTATCCGTATTATTAGTACGTTTTTGATTTGGATTATTACTCTGATTTAAAGGGTTAAAAGTTGCTAGTTTATGAGATTATAAAGTAATTGCATAATATTATCTTACAATTTTATGTATCTCTATAATAAAGTGCTTTTCAACACTTTATGATAGAGGTACATTTTTACCGTTATACCGTGTTTCAGTTATCGTCAGGAAAAATAATTCGTATTTTTTCTTTCTTCAAATTTATGTTTCTTTTCATGAGAAATTTTATTCTTAACTACGTGTAAGGCAACATATACAGTTAAAGAATGCAATGAATGTTACTAAACTTTTCAAAATTCTAAATCATTATTAATAAATAATTTTACGTACTATTTCTAAATACTTTCTTTGGTAAAAATATTTATCAGGTTTTGATAAATTCTAAAAAGGAAATATAATAAATAAAATTAAGTATGCGGCAATAAAATTAAAATTTGAGTATTTCAAAAATTTGATTTCTTTTATTTTACTATTTTCAATGGAAAACGATATTTGTCTGTTTATTATAGTAAAACTTTCAGTCTAAGGGTAAGAAGAAGTTTAGATTTGAAAGTGCAATCTTTCATGTTATTATAAAAATGTCGTAAACTAATTTTGTATTAAATTAATACTAAATTTGTGCTAAATTAAAGTCGCAGTTTCATATAAAATGTATTAAGGTTTTAAAATAATTGATTTATTTATAAAAAATTTCTAAGGAATGAAATAATTAAAGGCAATAGTTAAAAAAAATATTAATCATAACTTTTAGCCAAGAAGAACTATAGAAAACATAGTGATCGTATGCAAGCTCAAAATGAAGCGATCTACTTAATATTCATATTTTTAAAAATAGTTTAATAGATAAAAAATATTACAATTTTAGTGATTTGTATTGTTGTCATAAATTAGTGAGGCAATTTTTATCCCATTGACCTTAATAGATTATAAGATTGTCCATTTTCTTTCGTTTTTTGGTATCCAAGAAGTTCTTGCTATATTTTCCTTAACTTCCTTTGGTTCCTGCTATAAATTCCTTAGCGCAATTGAATCATATTATTTTATTAAAACAAATATTAATCTGATAAATATGAAACTTTAATGCATAACATACATTTGCATATTGAGATATTACTTAATGAAATACATAAATTCCCTAAATATTAAAATAAAACTAATATTTAAATACTTTTTCATTTAAAATATTCATTGTCCAATTATAATATAATATATTCGTCATAGCATTCTTTGTCTATAATTTCTCTATCCAAAATGATTACCATTGAAATTAAACTTTAAAATATAAACTCAAATCCAGTATAGTTAACAACCAGTCGTGTCTTTCTATTCATAACAAGCTTTATGGTATATAATCAGACAGAGATTCCGAACGAATCTAATCCTCACACCTCTTCCTCGAGGCGTAAAGAACAATATATTCCGTACCAAATAAACCCTTTAAACTATTTCCTTACGTTAACATGACCATCAAGGAAATTATAGTCTCCAACTACGCAGATTGTCTTCGATAACAGCACAGCCAGAGTTCAAATATTTTATCCTGAATAATTTTCAGCCTCAGTTCTGAGACCCCGCATTGCTTGTAGTGAATCCGTTTATGGTATACTGCACGGCGGTTAGAATATCAGGTTATTTGCATTCAAGCACGTTCCTGTCTCTGGAGTTATCAAGACATATAAACGAAGACGATTATATCATGGGCAATTACTTGGGATAAAACGAACTAATTATGCATGGCATCGATTAGATGGAGGCAAATGGTGCACTTCCTTCAATGTGCTACATTATGGTGTGGAAAATGATGCTAACAAAATGGGATATAAAATTTGTATGATCAGTTAACTGAATGTGAGAGCTTCAATGGAATGGTTTTGGAGTAACAATTAATCGAAGTTCGTGATGTCTTCATTGTTGTATATAGGAGGTATTTAGCCTGTATATTAATATTTACGTGAACTGTGCTTTATATTTTGCAGGCTTAAGTTATTTATTAAGTGTGGAAGTTTTCTCCAATACTTAAGCATCACAGAATCTAAAATATAAAAAAAATCTTTATAGTTTCTTTTAGACATGGCAATAATATTTTATGTAAAAGTGTTCCACATACTAAATATATTATTTGAGTGATAGAATATATGGAAGTTGAAATAATAGGGATTTCACTTAGATATTAAATTTTGATAAATTGTTATCTATATTTTATCCTAAGTTATTAACTTTGTGTGGAAGTTTTCTCAAAACTTAGACAGCAGGATAGATAGAATTTTTTTTTAAAAAAAAGTTCTTGATGCAGTTATACTAGGCTTTAACTTGAATTATGCTACTTCATGCATTTATTATTATTATTATATAGATATAATAATATTATATGTATATATATTATACATAATCTATAATATATAATAATAATAATAATATTACATTTTAAAATTATTTCTCCTCATTAATATTAGAATAATAAATATTTTAATAAAAAATATTTTTCTACAGTTAAAAAAGTAATTAAAATTAAAAATTTAAGCATTTACAAAGATTTTGAATATTTTTAAATGTAATTTGTTCGGCCATAAACTTTAATTTGGCTGTCATTAAGTTTGCGTTAATTTTTTAAATTTACTCGCCAATTCTTCTTGAAGTTAGAAATTATAAGTTTAAAATTTAATGGAAACCGTATTTCGAACACAATTTTTTTTAATGAAATGTTTTGAAGAAAATACTTTAGCGCCTTATTTTAATGTAATTGCAAAATTACGTTAAAAACAATTTAAAGTATTAACGAGGTAAAATAAAATATAAATGAATAATTAAAAGTTCATTTCCTTATCTATATACTGTTTTTAATACTTATTTTCAGATTTGCAGTTTTTCACTATTTTGTTCTGAATCCTCGTAGTAAAAAAATAAGTCGTAATTTTCTAAGAAATGTTTGAAATTGAAGCAGTTTTTTATTTTATAAAAAAACATGCGAATTGGATTTAATTACTACTACATATAAAATAGTATATAATATACATGCAAAAATATTATGTAAAATATTTCTTCAAAAAATAATAAAAGTCGTTTCAGTTAAAATTCAGTTTAAAATTAGTTAAATTAAAGCTAGTGAATTTTTTTCTATTTTAACATGTGAAAGCATAATGTATGTGTTTATAAAAATATAAAAAGAGTAAATCTCATAATCTCATAATGGATTTTTAAGCCTTGTCCCCCCCCCCCCCCTAATAAGAGAAAAAAAATCAGTTAGCGTTTCAAGATAGAAGAGGAATTTTCTTATTTGTTATACTTAAGTAAACTGAAATTATTGTTTAGTTGATTTCATAATTTGATTTTTATGGTCAAAAATATTTAACTAAAAATAGTGTGTTAGTAAAAAGTAACCTAGAGGAAATTTAAAACGAAATATTTTCATAGCATTGTATTGCAAACTCGTTTCAAGATATTATACTTCCTTGGTGGCATAAGGTTTTTGGAAACAGAAAATTTTTTTTCAATGGAAATGTTTACCTAATCAATCACGCTAACCTATACTCCGTTGCAAGTTGCAAGTATTGCGGTATAGGATTTAAGTGAAAATCCGCAACTGCGCACAGTTCCGTTTTATTTCATTATGAAATTATATAAATGTGCTTTAAACACAATATGAAAGCTTTTAAAAGTGAAACACAGTTGGTCGAAATTTGTTTCGTGCTATTTTTTTATGATATATATCAGAGAGTTATTAAAAAAAGTTTATCATTTCGTACCCTTGGAATCCTAGACTTGGCAACATATTTCAATAAATAAGAAAACATTTGTTCTTGAAAAAAAATGTATGACGTTAAAAGAGGATAGGCTATGATTGGACCACTGAAAATGGTACGTCTCATGCTGACATGCTGTTAACAAATTTAATGCGAGATAAGGAATTTTTACTTTTGTTTGGCTGTAAAAGAAAATCATCTGCGAGAAACAATATTTATTATTCTTTGATTAGTTTCATTAAATGCGAACAGAAAGACCATGTACGTTAAAAGATTGTTTTTATTGACTGTTATTGTTGTTAATAAGAAAGCAAGCAAAAAACAGGCTGTGCAACATCGTTTCAAGAGTTAGCATCTATTTGGCGTGCACTTGATGCAAACAGGCTCTTTCCATGGGGATAATGATTCTTTTTTCTTGCAACAGAGTATAGAGGCTCTGAGGAAACAATTCAACGTACCTTTTTTTTCTTCTAATTTTCTTATCCCGCAGGAAGACTATATTGTTTAGCTGACTTGAATCCAATGAGATTTTCCGTTTTTTTCGTCTAAGGCACAACTGGTTTGAATCTCTAAAATCATTGGACTGAGAGGGAGACAAAATAACAGTATTTGAAATGTGTCCCATAGCAAGAAATTTTGTGACACGCGTAATTATTATATAACAGTAATATTTTGATACAGGTTTTTACATGTTACACAGGGTGTAATATTTTACGCCATAATATTTTTTTTCAATACTTTATTATTTAAATTTTTTTTAAAATTTAATAAGCATTAAACTAATAGTATATTTTTTGTTCAAGTTTTTTCTTGACAAGCTGTAATAATTTATTGCATTATGACAATTAATTTCTTATTAAAATTTAATATTCATTAACTTCATAGCATATTTGTAAAAGTTATTTAAAAGTTATTATAAAAGTTGTCATGTAATAACCTATTGAAAGAGGTTTATTAGAATTTAATAAGAATAAATTTATAGTACATTTTTTGTTAAAGTTATTTCTTGTTGTCTTATGGAATTTTATTACAGAAGGACAGTTATTGTTTTATTTGAATTAAATAAGCAGTAATTTTTCAATATATTTTGTCCAAGTTATTTCTTAATGTCTTTTAATATTTTATTTAATGAGGACAATTGATATTATACTAGAGTTTAGTAAGTATTAAATTTAAAGCATATTTTTTGTCCGAGTTATTACCCTAGTCTTGTAATTCTACAATATTTCATTGCTGGAGGACAATTATTTTTATTAGAAAAATTTACTGCACAGTGACAGTAATATTTTATTAGAATTTATTAAGCATTAAATTCACAGTATATTTTTTGTTCAAGATATTTCTTGTTGTCTTATACTATTTTTTTACAGGAGGACTATTAATAAGCTATTAGAATTTACTAAGCATTGAACTTATAGTATATTGTTTTGCTGTATTGTTTCTTGACACCTTGTAATCTTGTGGTGTTACATGAAGCAATTTTGTTAAGAAATACTTACCACAATTCAACGTTTCATTAAAATTTCTGTGCAATATTTTATTAAAATGTATTTTCAAATCAAAACGAAGATTTTAATGAACTACTGAAATTATGGAATAATGATGTAATGAAATTTATGTAATATATTTCTATTAACAATTATTTTCAAATCAAAACAAAGGTTTTAATGAACTACTGAAATTATGGAATAATGAAATTTATGTGCAATATTTCTATTAAAATTTATTTTCAAATCAAATCGAAGATTTTAATGGACAATTAAAATTATGGAATAATGAAATGGGTGCAAATATTTGCTCTGCTTAAGAATACTTAAATTAAGTAATAAAAATTAAAATCTGCTGAAATTCTTTATCCATTTATATCTCTTTCTTCTAGGAAGTTTTAATTAGTTATTCCAATAAGCCTCTTTTATGTTTTACTTTCTTCAGAAGTTTATTGATTTTTAACATTCCATAATTAAAATTACTTCATTTCTCTTTAACTTTGCTTTATTCAAATACAGACCATTACGACTAATTTAAATGATTAAAAAAAGACAGAAAAATACTACATTATTAGAAACTGTTCAATTTAAAAAGTTATTAAACTCGATTCAAGATCTTTCAACGTCTAATTACTTAGAAAAAAAATCAATTTTAATTTAAAACTCAGCAATACTAATACGAACTTCTTGAAAAACGATTTTTCCCCATTGAGATTCAGAAACTTGGGAAATTAAAATGAAAAGTCCCTATTCTTAGGAATAGAATCCTACAGTTTGCTGAGGAAGAATACAATTTCAAATAATAGTAATCTTCTGAGATTGAAATAGAATTTCAATTGTTCTTTTTTTTATTAACGGAAAATGCCCGTATCACCCTTTAAAATGTATCGAAAATTTTAGAGCTAATTAGAACTGTATAACACTCACTATATTGCTATAATTAGAGAGTAGACGCCTTTTTTTAAAAATAAAAGTTCTTTTTTTTGGTTAAGTCTTTTTTTGAATAAAATAAATGGTGGGATATTTTAAGCTCAGAGACTAATGAGATATTGATTTTAACATTTAATGCACGCATTTAACAATCCCGAAATTAAAAGAGGAAAAGGAGAAAATGGAAATTTTTTTATGATAACGTTTTTTCCATATTTCTAGAGCTCTTAGTTATTTTTTTTTAAATATTTGGTGTGAAACATTGCAGATGTGATTTTGTAAGAAGGAAAAACGCAATTTGGTGCTCCGCACGTTACGGAAGAGTCCGATTATTTTTGGCGG
This sequence comes from Parasteatoda tepidariorum, assembly GCF_982258835.1. Taxonomy (NCBI): domain Eukaryota; kingdom Metazoa; phylum Arthropoda; class Arachnida; order Araneae; family Theridiidae; genus Parasteatoda; species Parasteatoda tepidariorum. The sequence goes on along the minus strand of NC_141762.1, from coordinate 46,642,109 downwards.
GTATGGCTAAAATCAGACGAATGCGGTGAATAAAATGTAGCGGAATAAATTGTTCGACTGCCTCTCACGGGCATATACTCGTTTTTCCCACCGGATTATTTTATTCCATGATTAGAGTTTTAGTAAAGAGTTGTTACTTGAAAAAGTTGGGTATTATTTTTATCTCTATAAGTAATCCCTTCTCTTTCTAACATAGCAAATTACATGAAGATGTGTATAATTTTTATTGGAAGCATATATTGATTGATAATATTATCAATTATTATTTTTTTTTTATTATTATTGATTTCAAATGAATATTTTTATTCACTTTTATAAGAAATAAAGTAAATCACATCTCAAGTTGTGTGTAACTAAATAGTTAACTTATAAGCTATTTAAATTTTATCAACTTTTTAACGTGTTTTTGTACTGTAAAGAAATCTGTTGTATTTACGGTAAAAAAAACTTTCAGCGGGCGTGCCTGCATAAAACAGTTTATTTAACAGAAAAATATTGTTATTTAAGAACAGACTCCCATTTTTTAAGCAGATGTGTACTGTTATTTTAGTAAACACTGTTAATATAATTAGAAAACTTTATGTAGGCTTTGCGGTAGGTGCAAGCCAACACTGTTCGAATTTTCATTCAAAAATGTGGCAAAATATTCGTAAGCTATCTGAAAATCCGATTAGCTGCGAAATTTACGATTAAGGACATTTTTTAACTTTACGGTTTTGAAACCGTTTAAAACTAGTATGGTTAAGGAGCCATGAATACAAAACTGTGCTATTTTTAACCATATACTACTAGCATGGTTTCACAACCATAAAAAATGTTTAACTGTACATTGGAGCCTTATAATGCTACTATCTATGAGTGAAGGAGAGTATCGTATTGTAACAGGACAGTGTCACATATGGGAAGTGCAGGACATTGGAAGTTCTTCATGTGTTATAGGGAATGGAGAAAATATCACAGTGTCAACCCTGGGATTTAAACCCCAGTTCTATGGGTGGTCATGAAATCGACAGATTAGCTCTCTCGGCTATAATATGTACCAATAATTAAGCAATGAACAGCTTCACTAGGCGGGTCTAGTTTGTGCGATAGAATTCTGGTTGTATAAGGTGAAGGGAGTTAATGAAAGGTTTTTCTGACTATTCACAGTTTGAATAATATTTTATTTATGGTTTATTGACTGTTTTGTTAAATTGGTAAAATAACAATAACATAAATTGTTATTTAACTATTCTTTTAAAAGAAATTTATAACTGCGTTGTGCAGAGCCACGTTCCTAGATCTAGTTTGACGCTGGGATTCGAACTAGGGACACAACATTGAGAGGCACAACATTCTTAGCTACCGCTGCTTTTGTGACTCTGTGTACACGAATGATTGAGCAATGAATGATTTTTGAGTAGTATAAATGCTTTTGTTTTGTAATCATCTTCACCTCAAACTCTACATTTAGTCCAATTCAGGTAAAGAGTTGACTTTACAAATATTTGAATTTTCATTAGTTAGATTCTACATTCAATCCAATCCAGATAGTTAGAGTTTTATGGCATAATAAGTCGATATTGACATTGTTTTAAAAATTAATTTTTAAAAATATAACCCTAGGAAGAAAGTATGGTCAAAACTTCCAGAAGATGGTAAAATTTACCCTGTTTCTGGCTGTAACACCAGAAAGTCCTGCAATTTTTCCTGAGGCAGTCTGGCTATGATTTTGATAAGTTAACAATAAAATATGGTTGGAATAAAGTATTGGGAAATGTGATAAAATTTGATAGCTCTAAAATTCGATAATGATACCTTAGAATATAAAGACCATTTGTTGGTTAGATGAGAGGCATAAAAATCATTTATTCGGTTAAATTTCATTTTCAGTCTTGTATTTTTCACTATATGATAATACAACTATAATTTTAAAAATCAAAATTTTCTGATAAACCGTTATCATATGAGCTGAAAAATAGACAAAATGAATGATTTAAATACAGTATACTTAGGTTTCCCCCCCCCCCCATTTTTTTTCGCTAAAAATGTCCATTTTAAATAGTACCGTAATTTTACCAGAACTTTTTTCTCCATGATGTTGTGAATAATTTAAATTCACGATTCATCAATTTGAGCTATTTTTTACTTGTTGTAATTTAGTGGCAATACTCTCGAGTTGAAGGTTGAACTCAATTATCGGTTATTTGTAATGTTATATCGAGCACGGTTGGTAGAACTTTGTGAAAGTGCTAAGTTGAACCATGTTACAGGACAAGTATTGTAAAATAACTTATCCCCGTAACAGAGCGCTGTGGGTCAGAGGGGTCATGGAGGGTAAGGCTCCACATCTTCGTAACCAACAGCATGATTGTAGCAATGTGGTTTGTACTGTGCATAAGTCGTCTTTACTTCCCAAACTAACTGATATCCATTGACCTGAAGCTGGTCTAACTCCAGTTCTTCACAAAGACAGTTCAGTGCCTTAAATAGTGAGTCATAGTGGCTATGGATTATTTTACATCAACAATACTATCTCAAATTTAAGTGTAAGTAGGATTATACAAAAATACTGTACTGCCTTTATTTACAATACAATATATGCTTTTACTTTTAATTCTTTAATTGCTATTTTAGGTCTGTGCTAGTTGAATAATAATTTTAAGTGCCAAAAGTGAAAAAAATTTTTAAATTAAAAAAAAATACTAAATAATTATAAATTTTTTTTCTCTTTGTAAGTTAAAAAAAAACTGCAGCACTTTTTACGCAAATATGTTATTACTTTTGATTTAAATCTCAGTTCATTAAACTCTCTTAAATATCTCCTACTTTCATGAAACAAAAAATAACGAAATCTGAAATTCAAATGCTTAATAAGTCTTTACGTTTAAAATATTGGCTGCTTTCTGTAAACACAGTTGTAATTATCTTAGAATTTCTATACAGGTCAGTCGAAAATATAGAGGATTCTAAAATAGCAAGCAAATTTACATCAAGTTAAATATGCCATTGAAGTTGAATTGTACAACATTTTCAGTTGATTCTTTTAGCATTATTTAATTACGTTATTTTACGATTTATTGGAAATACGGTCCTAATTTGCACTGCATTAGAATTGCTGAAAATGAGTATGAAATTATGATTAATACCTATACTGTGATTCAACCATGAATTGATACAGAATACTAAGTGGATTTCCTAAAAAATAAATAAAGACTTGCTTTCTGAAGGGTTATGTTTTTTTATGATTAAAAGGAAGCAAAAAATACTGACATTAAATTTTTATGAAGGTAATTAAAAGTCATTTTTTATAAAAAAGAAATACGTATGATGAAACTTTGCACAACTTGTTTGGAACAAACACGTTATCTTTAGTTTGTAAAATGCATCGTACTTAGAATTTTTTCTAAAAAAAAAGTATACTTTAAAGCTTTTAATTAATGTTTTTCTCTTATTAAAACCGTATGAAACGTAAACGGTGTCGTAAAAATTTTAAACACAAGTAAAGAATGGAAGACAAATATTATTATTAGACTTAAAAAAAAGCATTCCTCATTATAACGGTTACATTTGTTTTATCCCATTTAAAAAGTATGAATAAAATTTCCTTTTTACTTACATTTAGTTTGTCATTTTTTGTGAAAAATTCAAAATTCCATTCCAGGTTAAAGACTAGCAAAAGAAAAATTGTTTTACAAACATTTTCATCTTTACCAAAAAAAAAAAGAAAAAGAAATAAGCTTATTTAAATCAACTTTCCAGAAAAACAAATATTATATTCATTTCTTAAAATACATTAAAAAAAACTAGCTTTTTAAGTCTAATTAAAATTTTAAATTCTACTGAGTCCAACTCATTAGTTAAAGCAGAAGCAGGGTATTTTTTTTATTCGCTCATAGTTTTTAAAGAACATAACACCGAAACAAAAATGTTTAATAAGGAAAATTTGAATAGAATAGAAAAAGCTAAAATGAATTCACGTTTATTTTTTTTTAATGATGCAGGTTCAACGCTTAAATTAACGAATAGTGAGATTTAAAAAAATAAATTAAAAACTTATTTTAGAATGACGGAACAATTTATTTTTTTCTCCCCGTCATTTGTTGAGATTTTTGTGTCTTATTATAATTAATTAAGTAGGAAATTCGAAGCGACTGATTTGAAATAATAACATTGCCCAAAATAAAACTGTTTTTGACTTACGTTTTTTTATGACACTATTTTTTTCCGAAAAGAAATGTTTTATTCTTTCATTACATTCCTTCTATCTTTTTTAATAAAGATATTTCAGTTAAAGATGTTCCCTTTTATTGACTAAAATTAATTGAATTGCTATAAAATTTATTATAAAGTTTTTTTTCGGGATAAAAAAGGTAGGGTATGTTTTAAATAAATAATATTTTTTCATAAATCTTTGTTTCTTTTAAGGATTTCATTCAGGGTATTTTACAGTGCTGTAAGTATTTAACTGACTTTCTAGGTGTATATTTATATTTTTATTGCATGACGGAAAACTTTACTTAATAATTATAAATGTACAGTAAAAATAGTTTAAAAATGGTTGAAACCCGTACATTTAAAAAAGAAAAATTCGAAACAGGGGTAAACCATTTAGTGAGTGGTAAAAATTGTACTACTTCACCCATTGGTTTCGACAATGGGAGGATGGGTTAATAAAAGAAATCGCTTGAAAATTGTTATTTAGGCATATAGTTTTTTCGGATGTGCTTTTCTGCGCTTATTCAAATGAAACTAGTTGAACAAGTTGAATACTATATTCGCAGTGGTATAAAAAAATTAATTCGATATAAATATATTTGCAATAATTATTAATCACTATGTAATACAAAACTCAATGTGTTAAATTTTATTTAAAAATAACTGAATTGCAATGAAATTCATTATAAAAGTTTTCCTTGTTGAGAAAAACTGTAGAATATGTTTTAAATAAATAATACTCGTATTTTTTATAAATCTTCGTTCTTTTGTGTAATTTATTCAGAGTAATTTACAGTGTTGTAGATATTTTGCGGGGTTTCTAGGCGTATATTTACATTTTTATTGCATGGCGAAAAACATTACTGAGCATTTATAAATGCACAGTAAAAATAGTTTAAAAATCTTTGAAACTTGTATTTATGCAGGCAAAAAACTCTATCCAGTGGCAAACTGTTAATTATCCTTCACTTAGTGAGTGGTAAAAAGTTGGGTAACCTCTCGACGGTAGGGGGAGGGGAGGAGATTAAGAGGATACTAACTTAAGTATTGTTACATGGAAAAACAAATTAGTTTTACTATGTACTATTTTGCTCTTATAAGTATGAAACCAATTAAACAAATTGGATAAAAAATACTAATAATTGGTCTTTGTATGAAAATAACATAATATATTGTTTATGGGTTGTTGCATAAAGAATAAATTCGACATAAATATATTTGCAATTATAATTAATCAGTTTTTTAAGCAAAACTCAATGCGGAAAAAATAAAACAATTTAAATGAAGGAAGAAAAACAAGAAAGAAAATGTGGATTAAGGGGTTATTAGATAATTTTTTTTAAATGAAACCAATTTTCCAGTTTTTAGAAAGTAGACTTATAGATTTCTAAGGTAAATCGAGCATTGACATGCATAAATATATATTATCATTAATCACCCTTAATTAAAATGAGAATAAGGCTAGTTTAAATTTAACCATAATTATTTAAATTATAATCATAATTTCATCCTTTATACTATTCATAAAACCTGAAATAAGTAACGTAACTAATTATTAGCATTAATTTTATAAAATGCCCGCAATAATTAAATGAATAACTTTTCTGTTAACTGAATTAATGTCTCTATTGTTGGTAGAAAATTTCTTGTATGTGTCTTATCATAATTAATAACGGAATATTTTGTTTGAAAAGGACATACATAACTCTTAATGCAAACACTCCTAATTATTTAACAATCTTATTATGTAATTGATTTATGTAAATTCTAGTATATAAATATTAATTTAATAAATTTCAATGAGTCTATGTATTTTAATATTTAGTTTCAATTCAATATCAAGGCTTATTAGCAATTTTGTACAAAGAATTATTTTGTGCCATCTTTTATTTGTTCAATAAAAGCTAAACTGGTAACATTAAAAGTTCATTTATATTTTTCCATTTGTGCGAAAAAAAACTTCAGTAGTTTATTCGTAAAGCAGTATGGAAAATTGTTATAACTAATAATTTGTTAGGTAATGTTAAATTTTAATTTCAGTGGGAAAAAGGGGGTTTCGCTTTGTAGATAACACTTGTTTTAAAGTTTGACACAATGGCTTTATTGCCAATAAAGATTATCGCTGTCTATAAAGAAATTTTACTCCTGTCAAATCAGCTTACTAAAGTTTATACTATTTTTATTACTTAAAAGAAAATGGGAATTATCAATCTATGCTTCTTTCGTACAAACAGTTTTTTATTTCATACAACATTTGACTAAATGGTTTAATTCATTCGATTATTATATTAGCAATATTATCCTCGGACCGGGCAAGGTTGAACCAGTTCTTCCTCCCTTCAGTGGGTTGAAGTAAGCCTTAGCCTTCCATACGCTATTGTGCTTCTGAGTTTAGTTTACATTAGTATTATTAGTCGTAATATTAGGCCACTAGTATGTCTGCAAATAACGTATTAGACATACACCTAACAATCCATGATAATAAATGTATTTGAGTTTTAGTAATTCATTAGACTTTTTAAATTTAATGTTGCATTCAAAAATTGGTTAACAGAAGAAAAAATAAAATTTTATGCAAGTAATTAGAGCTCAAAATTTATATAAATTCATTAATATTTTAGTGCCCAAGGTGGGCGAACCTAATAAGACATGCGTAATACCTAATAAGACATGCCTTAGGGCGAACCTAATAAGACATGCCTTAGAATTTAATTTTTATGCATAAATTGAATTAAATATTATTTTGCTTCTAATTTTATCACTGGAAAAAACAAATAAAGCCTTTTTTTACATTGAAGTTTGATTTTTAAATGTTTTTTTTTCATAATATATTAACGTAACGGAACGCTTTGGCACAATATAGTGCTAAACCACACTGTTTTCAAAGTTGATATTCTTACTTCAAACTGTCTTTAGTATTGCTTTCATTGAGGACTTCACAAGTCTATGAAGTTTTCACTCATTGGTTGTATACACGGAAACATTTTATTGCCTACACTAAATTCGCAGTATTTTTTTCCCAATAAGTGTTCTTTTAAACAGTCAAAAAGTACGGCTTATCATTTTATTGCCCCTAGCTCAAAAGATGTAAGCTTGCTTTGTTTTAATGTTTCAGAAATTTCAATTTTTGTGGTGCTGCATAAAACAAAACGTTTTCAGACAGGATTTGTTTAATTTTCTACACCGTTAGGAAAAAAAGATTTTTCAGAAAAAAATGTTTAAACAACAATTTATTTAGTTGTTATTTTAATACATTCAAAGAAAAAAATCAAATAACCATAAATAAGATGGTATTCTAACTGCTATCTGTGGGAAAAATCGCTTACTAACTGCTTTCACCTAATACGTTTAAGCAATCAGAATTTTATCGCACTAACTAGGCAAACCAAATGAAGCTACTTAGTTCCTTGTTTCAGGGTAAATATTATGACTGAGAAGGCTTCAACACATGAAGAGTTCCCAGTGTCTTACACTCCCAAATTTATAAGCCTGGATTGTTAGTAAGCGATACTCTCATTCGTGGCAGATGGCAGCACTTTAAACCTGTTGAAAACAAGAAAATCTTGTATTTTCCATTTCTTATGATAGGTAAAACAACCAGATAAACCAATTAAAACACATGTTACAGTTCATTTGATAAATACAGCGCAACCACAGCCTAACTTCAATGCCCATTACCTAACGAAAAACTAGCTCTAATGTCCTGAGTTTTTTTCGGTTTTAAAACAGTGCTGGTAGTAAATGGTTAAAAAACTGTCTAGTTTGGTATCTATGGTTTTTTAAGCATGCTAGTTGTAAACGGTTTCAAATCTGTAAAGGTAAAAAAATTTTCTTTACCATAAATTTTACGGTTAATTGGATGGGCAGACTGCTTCTGAATATTTTACCACAATTTTCGAATGAAAATTCTAACAGTGTGGGCTTGCACCAACCGCAGAACGGACATTACGTTTCTTAATTATATCAGTGTTCGCTAAAATAACTGTACTTATATGCTTGAACAGTGCTAACAATGTAGTTGATTTTATGGCATCTAATATTTATGGTCCAAATAATTTTAAAAAACTTCGATTTGGGCATTAATGCGTTGTTCTTTCTAAGCGTGAGCTTTCTAAACTATATCGGTGATGAAAAGCAATCCCAAACGCATGAAATATTACTCAATTAACCTCGAGTACTACTCAATACAAAATCAAAAAGACAAAAATCGAAGTGACAGTACCCTTAGGAAAATATAGCTTTTTATTCCATCTCTTGAGAAATCATGAAAGCTTAGTAAAATTACTTATATTTGGAAGAAAAATTCTCCTTCGACGATTGATATCCAAATATGTTTGCCGATATAGTTGAGCAAGAAAAGGAAAAGGGGAGCATTTGTAGATTAAGTATCTTTTACGATTTTTTTTCCTTGCGATGGTGAAGAAAAAAAAATTCTGATCGATACCGATGAAGATGAAAACCATTTTCCACTGCTGTCGATGGAAAATGGCTGATGCAAAGATTAACGCAAGCTGTGGTTATTCCCAGAGAGGCGCATTCTAAAAGTGAAATTCTTTGCCCTGTTAGATACCAGAATGTTTGAAATTTGTTTTATATAATGTGATTTCTTTTATGACTGTATTTCTCTTATATCAAGGCTATTTTTTTTTACAAAACAAATAATGCATGGCTTCCTTATTTGGGTTGAATCATAGCTTTTGACTTTAATATTAGTTCTTTTTGTGAAATAGGAATTAACTTTATTAGTTACTTTTGATTCTAGTATCAATCAAGTTTTTTAGTTTATTGAGTATCAGGACAGTGTGCCTTTTTTATCGCTGAAACATTATGTACACAAAGAAGGATAATCTGGTAAAATCACTGTAGTGTAATGATATTTCTGGCAAAAAACAGTTATAATGCTGGTAATAAAAACCAAAATGTACTGTATTTAAGCCATTCATTTAGTAATTTTTCGGTTAGTGTAGTAAAGATTAATCAGAAATTATTCTAGTTTTCAAAATTATAGTTATTTCCACTCATTTAGTAAAAAATAAAAAAACTTAAAAGTAATATTATTTGAATAAATGGTTTTTCATGCCAAGTTCTAATAAATCATGATAAAATTAATGAATTTTGTCACATTTACCAAATTACATTGCATATTTATAATAATAAAACAATGTTTTATTGTTAACTTTAACCAACATCATTATCGGAACACTTCGGTAAAAATTACCAAGCATTTTGGCGCTTCCATAGAACCCACAGTAAATTTAGTTACATTTTGATAATTTTAACCATACTTTTATTCTCAGTGTAAAGACGTTGATATGACGGTTACCGAATGTGCTATATGCCGCACAATACTGAGATCTGTTCTTTTCACTTTGCATCGTTACTTCACAGTCATTTTCATTTCACGTGTCAGAATTCTATTTTTTTCAGTAAGAATATCATTTTTTTACAGTACGGATTTTTCAAATTTTTTTTAAAGTAATTTGATTGGGTATCAAGTTTAATAACACTTATATAGTTATCCAAATCATTATAGTCATATAATTTGGCTCTAACAATTTCATTACCGGGAATTGTGTGTCTCTCTATCTTCATTCTAAAAAATTAAACAACAATGGCGATTAAAAGAGGCATTCTAACTTTCACTAAGACTCGACACAGTCTCTTCAAGTTAGCATCAAGACCTAGAATTGAATTTTATTCTCACCTCTGCTTACTAGCAAACTTGGCGGTTGTTAGGCTACCAGCAACAGTGACACTCTACTCCCTCTAATGAAACGCCCCTAACTCAGCCTCTCAATCAAGCGCCAAAACCAATAAGGCGATGGCAGTAGTCCGAGAGAGAAACAAAAACATTGAAATACAGTCAAGTCAACCGACCAATATCCAGAGTTAAATAAATCACGGGTAGAGGTCGCTTCCTAACACAACCCTTCGACGGTTATTTGCAAGCGAAACATCCGGTAAAAGCATACAGTTAATTAGCTATATAATCCCAACATTAAGGTGACGGCTACAAAATAAAGATAACCGTTCCCCAATACTTTTGTAAATGCGGAGCTTATCCAAAATATCATAACTTATAGGGATTACTGTGGACTTTTATTAATGCCGACGTGAGAGATAAATGTAAACACGCGGAAACCTTGCAATAGCTTCGGTGAGATGAAATATTCGAACAGCCACACTGGCATATTAAATGAGCACAAAATGGCGCTCATAATAAAAGCAAAGACTAAACCTAATATGGCACGATAATTCCTGTTTGTGCTTGTCTAAAACTGTTTCATATGGCTTCCGAACAATAGTTTGCGATTTTTAATGAAAAGTTTAGTCGGCAGAATGTGTTTGATTAAGTGGGACAAGCTACGTTTTCGGAAAATGTACTTTCTTTTGGTTTGTCCATTGAAAATTAAGTTCGAAAATAAATGAGAAAAGTAAGTTAAAAATATCAGTTAAGAGCCATTCAGTAAGTCAGTTAAAACTTTCATATTTTGGTTTTTATTGTTGGGATATGTTGTGTTTTAGTCATTTTTATTAGTAAGTTCTTTCAAGCTAGTTTTCAATCTATCATGGATTTCAAGATTTAATTTAATATTAGAATTCTAAAGAGATTATTAATTGCTGCATCGGATGTGTGAATTGAATTTCATCATTAAATATAAAATAAAATATTGTAGGTATTTTATCAATTGAAATTGTTTCACTGTAAAAAAGGGATACTCAAATATCATGAAATTTCTTCACTTTTTGACGAAACCATTTCCTGGTATGTGCTCCTTGAGAATATGTTGTCAAAATGACGAAATAAATATCGCCACTTCGTTGAGAAAACTAATTTCGCAGTTATATTTTATTTCAAGGGAAAAAAAACTCATAGTGCCTAATGTATCTAACTTTTCTAATAATCACTTTATCGTGTTCATTGTGGGTACCATATAGCTGGGTAAATGTCACCTTAATAACACAAGAAAAACCAATAAATCAGAAAGATAAATTATACCTATGCCTTAAGCGGAATTCGAACACGAGATCTTTCTCGTATGATGCCATCTGCCTGACCACTATATAGGCAGGTTGGCCTAATTCACCACTTTATTTTTGATCTTCTAGTCTTCATCCTAGTTTCGTCTTTCTAGTTAGCAATTGTCTACAATGCACTAATATAAGGTTTCAAGCTTAGAAAACATTTTCGTCATAAATTTGAGAGTTCCCATTTCATCGCAAATCACGTGATTTCGTGACGGAATAATTCTCAAGATTAACAAAATATAGCCCAAGGATTTCGGAATCGTCAAAAGTGAGAGTTTATTTCTAAGAGTGCTTGGTCATATAGGAGGAGACATTTTCGTCATCCACCACTTTTACACATTTTCAACGCCATTTAAAATTGTCTTCAAGAAAACTTCAAGTAAGTTATGCTATCTCTCGTCCAAGAATTATTTTCAATTTTGAGACTTAGTTTTTGAGAATCTTTGGAATATTTGCGATGTTCTATTGTTTAAAATGTTATCTAAGAGGAATTAATAAATAACAAATAAAAGGAAAACATTTTTAAATTTAAATGAAGATAAAACTGAAAGTATTATGTAATAAAATTAAAAAGATCAACACATTTTCAATAAAAATATGATTATTCATCATATTTTCATCAACATTAAATGCTTGTTCTCCATTTTTACTTCATTGATTGTCAACTTTATGACGAAAATTTAAAAAAATATTCCTTAGAAAAATTCAAACAGTTATATTCAACACGTAAAAAAAAAAAACTAATTAAAGATATCTACCTGTATTTCAATGACATTTATAGTAAAAAATAATTATAATTTGGTTAAATAAAAACAAAACGTACAATATTTAGACTATTTATTAGTTCAATTTCATTTCATTCATCAATTTCAATTTCATTTCATTAATTTGGGAACAGTTTGCCGGAAATTTTAGTATCCAAAATTACAGTTCTTATTACCACACATTTAACTAAAAATACAAAACTGAAAAGTAAATTCAAGCGGATAAATAGTTTTCTACCATGCTCTAAGATATCATGATAAAATTCACAAATTTTATCACTCATTTTAAAACTATATTTTAGTTTTAATTTTACCAAAACCATTGCCAAAATGTTTCGTTGAGAATATCTGATATTTTTTGTGTTTCCATAAAACCGGAAACACGTTTTTTTCCCGAATATAGATACATGTTTGAAATATAGATAAAAATCCATACATTATAAAAAAATTCAGAAATTAGTGAAGTGAAAAACTGAAATGAAATTTGACGAAATAAGTGGTTTTTATCCTATGCTCGAATTTATTTTTTTTTAGTATTGAAATATAGATAAAAATCGTACATTGTAGAAAAATTAAAGAAAAAGTCGGAAATATACGAAACTGAAAAAAAAATCAGCCGAATAAAAGGTTTTTATACCATGTTCTAAAGTATCATGGAAAAATCCCTTAATTTTGCCACATTTACCAAAGTTTATCACTTATTATAAAATCATATTTTAATGTTAATATTACAAAAGTAAAACCACTTTAGTAAAAATTATTGAGCGTTTTGGTGTTCCTATAGAATCAGAAGCACGATAAATTTTTTATTTTATGGCAGATTTAACCATGTTTTTTCAGTGTAGAATTTTTTAAATAATTTATTAATTGCAGTGCAGGAAAAATTGATTGTAAAGGAAATGTTATTGAAAAATTAAGCAGCATTTTAAATTTAATTTGGATTAAAATAATAATTTGAAATTTTTGTTGCAGAGGTTTTAATTTTTGATTGTCTAAAAAAACTCTTAAATTTATTCAGTATCCCCTTAGAACTAATTAAGTCTTTTAAATTGATTTATTATGATTCATGAGGCGTATTTATTCAGCGCAAATATTAAATTAAATTTAAAATTTAAATATTTATGTGGTTATTATAAGTCGGCAGGGGTGGGGTGGGGACATTTTCCCCTCCCCCCACATTTAAACATTTTTAGCACCTTTCAAAATTGTCTTCTAAATAGTTTTGGTTTTGGAACCTACTTGACCTACTTTGTAACCTACTTGAGTAGGTTATGCTGTCTTACGTCCAAAAATACTAATAATTATTTGGTTTTTATAAAAACTCCAATTAGCAATAAAATAAAATGTGTTAATCAAATGCTTTAAAAATATTTAAGCTAGTTAATCATGCAGTTTAAAATATTTAAAATGGTTATGCTGATTTAAAGTTAAAAAATAAATCTTGAAAAATGGAATACAAAAAGAAAAGCATTTAAAAATAATGCAGAACTTAAGGTTTAAAAATTGCAATTTTTTTTTCTAATTGAGATTAAATAAATTGTTTTTTGCTATTCGAAAAGAAAATAACAGAATAAATGATATTATGAATGATTTTATGACTTATTAAAAATAAAATTCAATTAATCTGATTTCTCGTCAGTAATAGTTCAGGTATTTAAATTTTCCTAGAAATAATTTCTACAGTAGTTTTGCATTACCTCGAAATATTTATTTGATAAACTTATGAATTTCAATTCGATACAGGATTAAATGAAGTAAAACCTTGCTGGTATATATAATTTCAAAAATACTTAATTGAGAATACCTTTTTAAACGCTATTTGTTCCAAAATATTAAAAAGAAACTGTTAAAGATAAAACAAATCTGATGTTGGAATCTTAACTTTATAATACTAATGAGATAGTACTCGCCTGTTTGTGTAATTAGAAGCAATTTCTTTAACGAACTTTAAGTCAGTTAATCATAAATTTTGCATTTCTAAGAAAGAATGTTGCCGAAATCAAATTTCGAATTGTCTTGGACTTCATCCGGGTCTCAAACATTTTATCATAATGATGCAGAAAGTGTTTTTTTTCCAAATATAATTTTTATTGTCTATGACAGCCTACTTGCTTTCCCTCTTAGTCGTTTATTCTTAGAAGAGTTCATTTACTTCAATAATGCTGCTTTAAAGCAGTTTTAAAACAGTTTTGACTTCACTTCATTTCATTGGATGATAAATTGTTCTTCTTTATTTAATTTAAGGGCTTGAAATATAGATTTTTAACTTGGCTGAAAGTTGTTTGCTTTATACTTGAATAACAATTGTTTGGAGAAAATCTTGCTTTCTGTACGTAAGAAATATTACGTTTAAAAGAATTTTAAGATATGTTTAAGCATTTCGCCTTAATGTATATTTAATATATTTTTAATGTAATGCATATTTATTGCCATAGTTATTTTCTAAAACCTAATTATATATATATATATATATATATATATATATATATATATATATATATATATATATATATATATATATATATATATATATATATATATATATATATATATATATATATATATATATATATATATATATATATATCATATGCCGACCAGTGTTGTGTAGGGGGCAGGGAACTATCCTTGCATCAGAAAGGTCCTGGGTTCGAATCCCAGGCAAGTCATGGATGTTTCTTTCCCTCTCTCTGTGTTCTATGTCCTTTCTCCTGTGTGTGTGAATGTGAACTGCCCTATAAACGGGTTGTGGTTGTGTGAATGGCGGAAGTCGAATTCCTGGACATAGAAGGCGCCACTGAAAAACAGGAACAATCGCACCCCCACTGCCTAAAGAGGCATATGACAAAAAGAAAAAAAAATATATGTATATATATGCAAGATTTGATCTGCAATATTATTGCGTTTGAAAAATATTACAAGTAACAAATTAACAAATATGGTTGGATCTGTGATTTAAGTTTTGGAGAAAAAAATTAGACGAAGGATATTTCTTTATATATTAAGTAACTAATAAAAATTTCGAAACCATTTTGTCTTTTTTTATTTATTCTAATTTTATAATTTTTTTATTCACTACTAAACCTACAATGTAAAGAATTCTGGATCAAATTACTGCACTTTGGGTACTTTTGGTACCGGGACTTTTTAGGTGCATTACCAGTAAAATACATTTCACCGAGAAATACATTTTTGTCGTAAAATATTATACCGTAATTTTACAGTAACATTTATTTAATCAGAGTTATTCAGTGATTTTACTGAAATTATTACTCTGAAAATTGTGGTGCATCAGGTTTTTGTTCCGGACATGTTTCGGTAAAAATGGATTTTACGGTTAAAAAACACCTGCACCCTGAGAGGAATTTTTTCTGGAATTTCGCAGTGCTATAACATTAAAAAAGCTTAGGTAATTTGTCCCGAAGCTCTTAGCTAATGACTTTGTCAAAACTAACAATAAAATACGATTTTATAACATGCGATAAAATTTGGTAAATTCAGTAATTTTATCATGATACTTTAGTGTATGACATAAAAACCTTTTATTCGATAAAATTTATTCTTCAGTTTTGAATTTTTGTACTAAATGTGTGGTAATAAGAACTATAATTTCGAAAAGTCGAGTTTCCGGTAAACCGTCACCATATGATCGGGATAATTACCAAATGAATGAATGGTTTAAATACCGTATATTTTTGTTTTATTAACCAGAATTATGTTTTTGCTTTTACCAGAAATATCATTAGCATATAGTATGATAAGTTTACCAGTTTTTTCTCCATGAGAGGTGCACGAAAATTTTTATTTTAGTCATAAAAAGGTTATGCGTTTTTTTTAGAAGTTATTAGACAACTTTCAATTACACGTTTTGATTGAATATCTATATGTTTACTCCATCATATAAATGTAAAAAATTGTACATTTCATTCTAAATATTTATTTTGTTCAAAAGTCAAGCATGTCAAGGGTCAATCAATTTACTATTTTTGAAGAGCTAAAATTTAATCAAAAATCAAGATTGAAAACTAATAATGATTTAGTAAAACTTATTATTTATTTAATTAAACTAATACGTTTTTTTAAAAAGTTTTTAAGATTTTCTAAAATAACTTTTTTAATTAACTTAATATGTCATATTCAAGTACATTTTCTGGAGGAGGTATAAAGGGATAAGAAAAAAAGCGATGAAAAACCTTTTAGAAGTAGGCAAAGAAGATTATCGAAAACTTCAGAAAACCTCTTCAGGACTACTTTTAGTCATTTTAAAGATTTTGTTGATCGTAAATGGAAGTAGGAAGTGACAGTTTAGAAGTTCATTTCTTTTTTTCTTCTTTTTTTTTCTATCTCGAGCTTAGGAAGTTGCAAAATACTTGGCAAAACGCCTTTAGATTTTATGGTGTTGATGTTATGGTAAGCATGATAAAAAAAATCCTTCCTAAATGCATGTTTTGATATATTATTGTGCTAACATATAAAACGTAATAATGATTATGAAAAATATTCATTGTTTATTTAAAATCTTCATTTTTTTCTTTAATTGAAACTGTTTCATTTTAAGTTGTAATTGTTTAACTTTGTAAGGATTTGATCATATTCGTACGTAATACATTCGATAAAAACTGATTAAAACAGACAGTCTTAAGAATAAAAACAAGTGTTAACTTGTTTTCCAGAATACTTTCTGTACTAAAAAAACTAAACTCTATGGCCCGACAGCCCATAGAGGGACAAGTCTTACTGTGCCCATCTCAGTTTTCTTGACTTGAGCTCCGGGTTGCTGAAGCAGATGGATATAAAAGTTCTATGTATGCAGAATTTCTCGATTATGAATATCTTAAGGTTTCTTTCTAAATATATATTTTCCAAACTTTATGCAAACCTAAAACTTTTGCTCTCATGTAACTATTATTTCAAAAACATTTTTTCAACTAAAGGAAAATGTAAATAATCAGACTGTACCTCAGGGAAAGCAGCTGCATAGATTTACATTTGCTGCTTTTCAACTAATTGAATGTATTTTTAAAATGTTAAAAAGGAATTTGAGTTTCGAATTTAAATGAAATGTATTTAAATCCGCTTAAAATATTAGAGTAAGCTAAAATGTTTTTAGATAAATTTTAAACATATTAAAAAGCTTGTGGTTTATAAATATTGAAAAATGAATTTGAAATGCATTTAATTTATGACGTTACAAGGTTTTTAGAACAGTATTAAGATTTGAATTAAGTGCAGAAAATGAATATGCAATTTTATTTAATTTTAATGTATATTTTAACCTTTATAAGAGTATTAACTTCAGTTCTTTTAATATTCTTCCGCTTTTCAAAATAATTTCAACTAACAAATTTTCTAATTTTTGCAAATGTAAGTTTCACAAAACGTCATGTATTCTAATTTCTATTGGCACTTTCTTGGTACTTTCCATTCTAATTCTTTGGTACTTTCTATTTGCATCACTCTGAAAGCTTATTATGGTTTTTAATATTTTTGCGTTTTACTGCATGTGATGTTTAATACTGGTTTGATTATTCAAATTAATCGCAACCTAATTATGTTAAAAATATAGAACTTGTTTAAAACTATCGAACTTGCTTAAAACTATAAAGCTTGTTTGAAACTATAGAACTTGTTTAAAACTATAGAACTTATTTTAAACTATATTAAATAATTTAAAATGCATTACAATTTCAGTTGAAAAAGGCACGTAGATTGTAATATTAAGCAATTTACTTTTTGAATGTAAAGCTACTCACTGGTCATTAAATGGATCATTATCATGGATCATTAAAAAGCGAGCATGTTTTTTTTATAATGTTTTTAAAAGCATTAATCTGCTTATAGTATTTCACTGTACGTAGTCTATCTTTACTATTCTGTTAGAATTTTCATTTTAAAATTTACGTAAAATAAATGGCAACAGTCTATCATTAAGTTCACTGTGATGTTTACTGTAATGTTTACTGTAAGGAAAGCTTCTTTACCTTTACGGTTTTGAAGAAATTAGCAACTGGTAATTTTTCAAAATCATAAAAAAAGAAATCTAACTAGACATTGGAGATAGGTTGCGGTTTAGTTGTGTTTTGAAGAATGAATCCTTTTATTTACTGGCGCCATCTATCATGAAAGAGGGAAAATTCTCGTCTTTTTTTCGTTGATGAAGAAATGGATGAAGTATTGCGGTATCAACACCTTTATTTGAACCCACGTCAGCCAGTCTAGATATTGACAGAATAAACCTCTCGGGTACAATATGTACCCAGCTGTGAGGAACTAAGTGGGTTTATAAGGTGCGCCAAGACTTTATGGTCTTTTGACTGTGTTGGTTGAATATGGTAAAATGGCAATTAAATAAACTGTTATTTAACCATTTTTCTGAGAACTTTCCAACAGAGTAGAGGAGGAAGATGTTTTATTAGTAGAAAACATGTTCTGTAGCATTTTATTATAAGTTTCAGGTTTAAAACTGTAGTTTTTCCAACCAAGTCCCATTTTTAAATTAGATGGTTTTCGTTGAAAAAGAACGTTTTGTAAATAGCTTTTTCAAATCGAAAGGTAAGATTGTAAAAGAAAAGTAGTATACAATTAAAAGAAACTGTGGATTGTATTAAAAAGTGTAATATTTCTTGTTTTAAAAACCTTATGTAAACGAAGCATAACAAATTCTATGAAAAGAAAATTCTTTTAAAAGTTACAGAAATGTATTGTTGTATTTCTCGAAATGGAAAAATGTCCATGTATCTACCAAAACAACAAAACAATTAAAACGTGGAAATTTACATTCCTGAAAGGTTCAATAGACAGTGTAATTACGTTTTAGCCAAGAAAAGTTAAATTACTTAAAAACAGAACCGCCATCTAGTTTTTAAAATAGACTTTTTTTTATATTTTAGATCAAACACCTAACAAACATACTTGAGAAACCATGATTAGGTCCTTAAATTTTTAATCAATCACTAATAAAATGAATCTTTTTACGACACATGTCAATATCAAGAATCAAGTTTCAACCCCTAGACATGACGACAACCTTCTTCCCACTAAAATGGAAAGAAAACACTAATGCAGTTTTTAATGTTTTTTTTTTTAAACAGACACTTTTGAATGATCTTTTAAAACGTTGCATACATAAGCAGCAAGTACATAGAACAAATAAAATGAATTAAATGAAAATGGAAGGAAAACTAAGAATCAAATAGTATAATTCTAAAAAGATTAAAACAATTATTATAAGATGAAATATTTTTTGAAATATTTAAATTTCTTTTGATAAAAATTAAAAAAAATTTAAAGAAGCTGGGAAACTAAATAACGAAAAGATATTTTCTCGTCATTAGCTCAAAAGACAATATCCACAAAAAAAGTGTTTTCTAATATTATATTACTATAGTCAAAGCAAACTATATCAATACAATAGCGTAAAGAGAATAGAAAAAATTGACACAAAAATAAACTAATATAAAATATAAACTAATAATATAAACAAAAATAAAATATAAACTAATAAAATATCAAGCAAAAAGAAAATTAGATGAAGGATATTTCTTTATATGTTAAGCAACTAATAAAAATTTCGATTGATATTGAATAGTTTTGATTCATTAATTGAAGTCTTAACTTGCCGAAATTTTTTACAATCAAAGATGTATTTTGAAATTTTACTTAATGTGGACAAAATTGTAAATCAAATTTTAATCTCTATTCATTTTCAACTAAAGACGTGCCTTACATTTTACACATCATTAGTTGCATAATTTATAAATTTATATGATAAATTAGAAATACCTAGACACTTTCGAAAATTCAAATCATGTCTTATACTTCTTTCTTAACTTGAAATACCTCCAATTAAAATCGCATTTATTTATATGAAAGTAACGCAACTCTCTCCCTGAACATACTTCAAATAGTAATGATCATTTAGATCTGTGTTAAAACATATACACAACTATTAGTAATTATAACTAATACATTTTTATGAATGCATTTAGTTTTGACGAAGTTCGTTCGTTTTCTAATCTTATTAAAATATATTAGCACAGCGAAATTAGTTTTTGAGATAAAAATGGTGGACGTGTTTAATTATATTACTAGTTAGGAAATTGGAACAGGAATCAGAAAGCGCCTTTCATTAGTTTTGGTATAAATAACAATCTTATAACGCTGTTAATAATATTCCAGTTGTTTACTCGTTCGTTAGTTTAATACTTAAAATGCTAATTTTAGTTTAGTCAGATATGTGGTGTCTTTTTATGATGAAACATATGCTGCAAAAGCTTTAGCAATTGCAAAAATTATGGTTTTGTTTCTATAGTTTATTATTTTATTGACTTTTTCGCATGTTTGTATATACAGGCTGTCAGAAAAGTATGGGAGTGGACAAACATATCGAGAACTAGGCATAGCTGGAAGAAATCTGAAAGCATACGAGTGAAATAGTTTTAAGAGATGCACTCTATAATACTAAAATTGTCTCCTAACCTAATTTCTGAGAGTCGGTGACATGCAGAGGGTGCAATGCGGATTGAAGGCAGGAGTCATTTGATATTTATTTCATAAATTTGGTGTCATTTGATAGTTATTTCATAAAAAGTTATCAAACAAGACTATTCTTTTCTGATTTTTGACAGATAATTTGATGCTTTTTTTATTTTTTTCGACAGGTTTTTCCCGATATATCTCCATTTTAAAAAATTATTCCATTTTAATTTTGAATCGCATCATCAAGTGTTGACCACTATTTTAAAAAGAAAATAGATGAACATGGAGCACTTATTTTCTGGGTATCAAAATCTGCAGTTTATCTTGCTGTTCTATTCAGGACTTTAAAGTTTCCCTACCCCTTTAACAGGTCCTAAAATTGAGGTCGAAGCTTTTTTTGTTATAATTTTAATTTACTGTATCCATAGTCATGCCCTGTTTGTAATTTTCTTAAATGCTTCAAGAATCACGCAATGTACCCACGTTATAAAAATAATTTTTATCTATCTCATTTGAAGGAACTTTACTCATGATAATTATTCCTATTTTTATATGCTTTGTTATACAGGTATAGTGTCCTGTTTTAGATTGATGGTTTTTAAAAATTCATGAAGGAAAATAGTTGATGCTAAAAAAAAATTATCACTATTTATTCCTAAGACAAAGCCTAAATATTTCCTTCCAGACTTTTTATTTTTTAATTCAATTTTTTTCAATGTATAGCACTTTAAAAAGTATTTTTATAAATAAATAAAAACAAAAAAAACCTGAAAATTACATCCAGATATTGTTTTTTGTCAAACGCAATATTGTCGAAATGTCACTCCAAAAATATTCAATTCGGATACCGTACATATCTACCATACGCGTGGTCAAGAACGCCCACCATTTGCTAACATTAATGAAACGATAAAAATACATTTATTGTTTTGTTTGTATTGTTGAATATATATTATGTGAGCCCGTTAAAGGTAATTATTTTTTGAATTCTGCTTCATAACACAGTAGAATCTACATTTATGCAATGAATGAATGAAAGAATGAATGAATAAATCAATAAATGAATTGAAGTAGTGTTATTGACTGCAATTTGTACTATTTGCCCATATTGATAAAGAAGTTGAACCGATTGCTTTGAAACGGCATCTGTTGCAATATATTTACAAATATAGGAAATATTTAAATTGACCATCTGTCCAATATGACTTTTTAACCAAGACTTACCGTAATTTGAATATTTTACGAAAAAAACATTAATTGCTTTTTTTCCCTGTTGCTGGATATTTATATATTATTATTATTTTACTTTAATGTAGATTAAATATGAAAATTAGTAGTTAAATGTAAATGCTTTTGTAAATAATTGGTACATAAAATAAATAACAATTATTTTTGCCCTTCTTTCCACTGCATATTTTTCTTATATTTTTGTCTTTGCATTAAAAGAAATCCGTTTCAAATCCAATTTATGTCACTCTTTATAAAAATACAAACTTCATTCTTAAGAATTTAAAGTACTTAAACAATACGAGTTATATGCATTTAATTATTATTTTTCCAAGCTGCGATGTTTATTTTCAATTTGTTCTTTTATAAAATTTCTAAAAAACATATTTAAATGTTCTAAACTAGTGAATGAGAATCATTTTCTTATTTATAAGTGAATATTTCTCCTTAGATGTTTTTTTATTTTTAAATTCTTTGAAATGAGAACTGATGTCTTTACATCTAGAAAACTTAATATAATTTCTTATCTCTCTAGCTCAATTAGACTCAAATAGACTTAATTCTTTTGACCTGTTATATCAAAAGTGACTAATTATCTAAGGTAAACATAATTTTTATAACTCATTAGTTTTAGAATTTCATATATACTTGAATCTTTTCGAAGCTTGTCTTTAAAATTCACAAAGCAGTTTTCATTTAAAAAAAAATCCCGGACAATTACTGCTTTTGGGGATAACCTTGTTTATACGATGGAAATGTACGTTTCCGAAGATTTCTTTTTAGCCTTTATATTTCATTTTCTTCTCAGAAGAAAGACACAGTTTTTTAATCACAAATTTAAAGTTGGGTTGACGTTGTTATAGAACTCGAGTTGTTATTCACGTATGTCTTTGAAGTAAGGCATGTTTGTTTTGGTTGAATACTGCACGGTGGTAGCAATTAAATATTTTCCCTTAAAACATTTGAAAAGTTTTGCTTTTTGAGGATAAATAAAACAAATCTTTTGAATGGAGTTTGGGTTCTTTTTCCATATTATTTTTAACAACCATCATTCGTTAAATAGTAGAAGTTGAGTAAAAGTTTGAAATTTTATGCATTTTAAAAGTTATTTTATCAAATTTATTTTCAGTTAAAAGTTGTTCTTATTTTTAAAATAAATTATTGAAATTCTTACATAGACAATTAAAAAATGTTTTAATTTGTTTTTACAAAGGGGTATTTTAAATGAATTCATTGATATTTCTTTTAATTGAATATATTTATGAAAATTTAATAAATTCAATACCATAAAAATTTGGTTTTGAAATTTTTATCTGGATAAAAGTATACTTCATTCAATAAAATGAAAAACAGTTTATTATTTAGTAAATAAACTATTGATAATCAATTATATTCCTATCTACTTTATTTATAAAAGCCTAGCTCTTTTCTTATCTTATGAGGAATTACGTTCAAAAAATATATGTGATAGGCTCATTTTTAATATAAATTCATCGATGGTTTCAGAATATAATATGCAAGAATGCTTCTAAAAAATAATTTGATTTTATAATTCGTATATGCATTTTATGATATACTCTCATGTTATTTTAAATTTATATTACAGCCTATATTTTAGAATGCTGATTTTGAAAGAAAAATATAGAATTTTGAATTCTTTTCTTTGAGGAAAGAGGAGTTTTAGCTATTTTGCAGTTTTTTTCTACTCTCAATCAATTTAAATGACAAATATTTACAAATAACTGGGTGAAATAATGAATATTATTTCAAAAAGCAACTTTTATTAGAAGTTCTGAAATAATATATATGTATATATATATATATATATATATATATATATATATATATATATATATATATATATATATATATATATATATATATATATATATATATATATATATATATATATATATATATATATATATATATATATATATATATATAGTAATAAATAGGGTTGGATCTGTGATTTACTTTTTAGAGGAAAAAAATTTCAAGCAAAAAAAAATTAGATGAAGGATATTTCTTTATATATTAAGTAACTATTAAAAATTTCGAAACCATTTTATCTCGTTTTATTATACTAAGTATGTTAAATAACTATTGAATGGAGAAATTTAATTTAAATTATAGAAGGAGAAATATTGAAAAAAAATGTTATGAAATATTTTAACATTATATAAATATTAATAATGATAACGCAATCATTGAAATTTGAACTCAATTAAATTTTTAAGTCTCTTTGTATATTTTTTTTTCAATTTCGCAAATTTGTTTAGTTTAAGATTGAATACTGAAAATGTCGTCCTTTATCAGACAAGTATTATTACAATTATTTTAATTGAAAAACTCGTAATATTTAAATTCTATTAACAATCGCACCTTTATGAATTAAGTTTAAGTAAACTATAAATGATTTTTTTTAAAATTTTCTCATAGAATATTTTCATCATATCTTTAGATGAAGAAAAAAAACAATTTATTTCCATTTTCTAAAAGAATTGATTTACATTAGATTATATTTTAGTTTCTAGTTTATATTTTCCTTCAAAGTCAAGACAAAAAGATACATTACTAAGAAATTTATATTATTTGCTACTTTTCTTCGTACTCACTTGTGCTTTCTTATTTTCTCTAAAGTTCCTTTTGTTCTGTACCTTTTCGTTAGTTTATCATTTTATTACTTGCTGAAGTCACTTACTTATAACAGGTTTTCAGTTTCTATACAACTATTCACTTTATTGAGTTAATTTTGTTTGCTGAGATTTACTCTAATTTTATTGAAATTCAAGTCCTTAATTACTTTGAGATATGTAGTTCGGCTTTTCCCATTCAATGAATTTCAAAATGACGAAGTAATAATGAATTCTAAATTTTAAAATTTCAAAAAAAAAATCATTTGTTTATATTTTCCTGATTCAGGTATAAATCAGAGTTACCAAAATGCTGTCAGTAAAAAGTTTGCATTGGTACTTTTGTTGGAAAATCATTGATTTTGAGAGGTTGATTGAGACATGAAGTGGGAATTTTATCAATTGACTGCTAAGGAGGCATTTGAAATAGGACCTTATAATTTATTCTAATTGTTAGGTACAGTAGTTGATTTATTACTTGTGTTGCCAAGAAATATTTAAAATTATTGTAAAAAAATATATTAATACTAATGACTGAATTTATAACTTTAATGTTTAACTTACAATAACACGAAGAAAAAAAATTGGCAAAACTATCGAAAATAATTCGAAATGTCTGACAATGACAGTTCTAGATAAAAAAAAGAATGGCAACGAAAACCAAAATACAATGTATTAAACCATTCATTCATTAATTTTTCCGCTAATATGCTACGGCCCTCCGGAAATTATGGTTTTTGAAATTATAGTTTTTATTACCATAAATTTAATAATAATGCAATACTGAAAAATTAATTTAACTGAATAAATGGTTTGTATGGCATGCTTTAAGGTGTAATAAAATTACCATATAATACCAGTCAATATTATCGCATCTTATAAAGCCTTATTTTATGGTTAATTTTACCTAAATCAGTAGAAAAACATTTCGGTAAGAATTACAAGGCTTTTTTATGATCCAATAAGGCTAGAAATTTTACTATATTTTGGTAGGGGAGAGTGGGGTCATTTGTAAAATTTTTTACTCAACTATTTTTAAATAACAAAAAATCCAATATATTATTAGTGTTAATCGACAGACGAGTAAAGTAGACTATCCTCTACTAGAAAAGAAAATACCTTATTTTAAATGCTATTGTATTAGTTATTAACAATTTTTGATAGTCGTGCACTTGTTACAATTGTCCCCACTTACGGGGTCAATTGTAACAGTTCATAAATTCAACTAAAACATAGTTAATTATACATATTATCGTAGTTGTGATATATTTTTCA
Organism: Parasteatoda tepidariorum; assembly: GCF_982258835.1. Classification (NCBI taxonomy): domain Eukaryota; kingdom Metazoa; phylum Arthropoda; class Arachnida; order Araneae; family Theridiidae; genus Parasteatoda; species Parasteatoda tepidariorum. The sequence continues at coordinate 46,616,503 of NC_141762.1, read as the reverse complement.
TTGATCAAAATAGTAGTGATATTTTAGGAGTAAAAATAACAATGAGCAGAGACCTAAAGGGTTAAATTTTTAACTTCAAGGGATTAAAAATTTTAATTTATGCTGTGAAAGGTGACAAATAAAATAATGCACATGCAACATAATATAAATGATATAGGAAACTATTGGCGGTTTTTAAAGAGTTAAGTAATGGTTTGTAAACATAAGAATATTTATTTTCAGCTGTTACAATCGTCCCTTTATTTATTGTTACAATTGTCCCCAAGACGCCATTTCAGCTTCATTTGTTAAAAGCAATGCTAGTTAATTAACAAAACTAATATTTTTTTTGAAATGTTAATTAAGGTGTCCACTTACATATTCGATTAATAATTTTTATTTGTTTTAACAAAATTACTTTGTTACAATATAATATTCTAATACCAAAAAAAGTACTTACGTAGCGTGAAAATATCTTTTGTGATGTAGCTCTTTCAAAAGTACTTAAAAATGGTTGCCAGCAGGGGTGTGCATGTAGATTTATTAAATACACCTTGCGCGCCACCTAGGAACCAAATCTAGAACCCGACACTCGAAATTTTACAATCATACCCTGTTACAATTGACCCCACTCTCCCCTAGTGTTCACCATATTTCTTTCTTAGTGAAAGAATGCACAAACTTTATATAATTTCCATTATTATATATATTTTAATTATTTTGGTTCAAAGGGTATTCTTCATTTTATAAATTCCTATAGATATCTCTCTGTTTGCAGATATGTTTTCCTTTCTGTGACACTAAATTTTTCAATAAATTATATTAACTAGATAAAATTTGAGTTTAAATAATTGTAGTTTGTTGAAAGTTTCTCATAAAAATAGAAATTAACTATAATATTCAATATTGATACACGTGTGCTATATTTTTAGGGAAAAATATTGCATACCATATTAAAAAAAATATGATTAAAAATTAGCATTTGTAACACTTTTGCGTTTCATTTATTACCAATTTTAATGAAAGCATTTTATAGAGTGAATTTTTTTATTTAATGATTAAGTTCAGTGATTTAAAATCGTCGAATAATGGTTTTACTTGAATGATGTATTCCAAATGCAATATTTATTGACACATTTTTCTGAAGGTAATAAGCTGAAGCATAAAGATTTTAAAGGTGATAAATATGCTACCATAATAAAACGTACGAACATAAAAGTCTTATTAAAGAATAAGTAAAGCTGTAAAAGATTTAAAATCACTTTCTTGATTCAATTCAATGCGACAATGGTCCAAGGAAATGATGCTTGTGGCGTTGAGCATATTTATGAGGTTATAGTTCAAAAGCGACGTACTCATACATAATCTAACGCTTGGAATACTTAATTTGTTTTGCATATTCAGCAAACTTAAGGCGTCTTACTGATTAAAACGCAAAAGTTTGAATTCTATGAATTAAAGCCCAAAGTCTAAGAATTAAAGCCATATTTTTTTATTTTGTTCCGAAAAATTGTTCCAAGTTATTTCCTGACAAAAAAAGAGTTTAAATTTAATATAACTATTTATGTAACACGTAAATATATACATATAATTAATATTAAATATTATACGAATATTTATGGGTAATCAATATATTAGTTATAGAGCATCGAATTCACATAATTATATTGCAGAATGTTTTGTAAAATTGAGTAAAGCATGAAAGCAAAACGTTTACTTTTTTCCTAACAAAGTAAAGTGGTATTATTTCAATTATTTAATAAATTTTTTAACGACTTAAAATAAAAAAAAACACTTTTCAAACTTTTGAGTGGAAAAAGTCATTTAATTAATGTGCTAAAAATAGTTCTGCAGTCTTAACTGCTTATTAATTTTTTACACAAACTAGCGTTTTAGGGATACTCGAATTTCTATACAAACTGCAATTTTTACCCAAAAATTCGAAAGAAATTCTTGTTATTGACTCACGGAAAGCAACGTATGCCCAAAAAGCGATGTTTTAGATAAACATATTAAACATCCAAAACATTTTCAAAAATGCGTGTTAAAATGGGAGAATAATTATAAAACAATTGTTTTTAATGAATTATTAAATTATATTAATTTTTATTACAAACATTTGTAATGTGAATAGTTTTATTTAAAACTTAAAGCGGATTTTCAAAAATGTGTGTTAAAATTAGAGAATAATTATAAAACAATTGTTTTTAATGAGTTATTAAATTATATTAATTTTTATTGCAAACATTTGTAATGTGAATAGTTTTATTTAAAACTTAAATTTTAATATAACATAAAAAGAGCCAATATATAAGTGTGTTAAAATTTGACAGTTGATGTTTTTAATAAATTAACCTTATTTGTTGCAAACATTTGTAATAGTAGTTTTACTTAAAACATAAAGGGAATTTATTAGCAAAGGACTTAGCTTAGAACATTAAAAAAAATATTTGTTGCAAATGATTTGAGATGCGTTTTCCTAATTGATTTTCAAAGATAAAGAATTTTTCTTAAATATTTTAAATTTTTTATTATTTTTAAATATTAAATAAGATTGTAACTCAAACTTAATTCTTAGTATATTTACTTATTAAATTACTGCTTAAGTATATAAACTTATAGAAATCTAAAAATAAGATTAGTCTGTTATAATAAAGGAAAACTTTAAGATGGTTACGCTTTCAACAGGCTTAAAAAATTAAACAAAATCTATGTTTTCGGCTCTTTTCGCGAAGACTTAATGATTTATTGTAATTTATTTTGCAAAAATTTAAATTAGATTTAAATTTGAAATTCAATGAAAAAACATACAGAAAGAACTATTTTAACATATTATTTAGTAGTTTGAAAGTCTATCTGCATATAAATATTCCAGATTTTCTTATTCAAAGACACTTTGAATATTTTCTTTGAAAATGTTTTGATTGTAAGAATTGAAAGATTGTGCTAATACACGTATATATACTTCCAAGCAAATAGCTATAATCGAATCAATAGTTTTATACATTTATTATTCATAAATATGTATTTCATATAATTTTACGTATTTTATTCTAGTTTTTTTTTCAAACCCATTTAATTTCTAAGTTTATATTTGGTTCTAAAATCCTCTTCTTTATAAAAATAACAGCTATCTTATTATTCAATGTAGTCGTAAATGTGGCTGTTAAATTTTATTTTTAGATCTTCCTTACCAAACTGTGGACACATTTGCATATAAAAGGTATTTCGTTATATAGTTGCTAAAATTTTCTACATCTTTTGGAGTTTTCATCCTTCGCCACATTATTTCAATACACAATTCGTTTTCATTGATTTGGCATGATTGTCTTAATTTTCTATGAAGCTCATTTACAAAAAGTATCTAAACAATGTAGCCATTTCAACAAAATGGATGCTTCGAACAGTTATTTTTCTATTTTACTATGAGCCACGATGGCTCAGGGAATGGAGCGTGTGATGAGGTGAACCGGGTTCGAATCCCAGCGATGGCTGTCGATACAAATCTGCATCTGGTTGGCACCGAATGCAGTGCTGAAATGAAATACCCTCAGTGGTAGACGGATCATGCGTTAGAGTCCCTTTGCCATCAGGCTAGCCGTGAGAGGTTTTCGTGGTCTTCCTCTCCATGTAACGCAAATGCAGGTTAGTTTCATCAAAAAACCTCCTCCAATTCAAATTTCTCCCTCTACTTGATCCAAGAATTCCCTTGTCTTCTGGATTTGGTTCAAAATTACAATACTACGGGGTTGAATATTTGTAGTCGTATACCTGAAAATTGTGTCGGTTGTTCAATGATGGTTAAGAGTTATTTTTCTAATTAAGTTTTGATAACTCTCGGTATTCACTCTTATTATTTGTAGTCATCATAATTTTGAAATTATGAAATTTAAAAATTAAAGCATTCATGTTTCAAAAAAAATGAATATGTTTTATCAAAGGGTCCTGTTTGAAATATATTTCTTTGCAGCTAGAATTAAGTTATCTCTTTGTCAATTCGAATCTTTTTCTCAAGTGATGTAAGCAATATGATCTTCAATGGCCAATTTATATAAGTAATTCTCCACCGAAATGATCCCTACAATGCACATTTTTAATCTTTCACTATAAAATGTATTATTTTAAGTACATATGTAAACATTTTGAAATCAGTAAATATGTAAGCAGATTTAAGAGACTCATATTTATAGTCCCCCCCGCTTAGTAGAGAACTTATGCAGTTTTTTTCTTCTTTTTATTATCTTGTGTTTTAATCGTATTATTTTTATTTCCAGTTGTATTAAATAAAAATTCAATGAAACAATAGTTTTAATCGAGATCAAGTAATATAATTAAATTTAAGTTTATTATAAATGAATTATCGATGGATAACTTTTGAAGAGTATTAAACTAATAAAATTTATTGAAGAGTAATAAACTAATAAAAAGTGAAAAAATACTATTAAAATTCCTAAAAATACTAAACATGCTTTTTGGTTGTTATTTCAATTTAAATTGAATACTTAGGAAATTGAATATATTTAAACTATTTACAAGAAAACTTGATTTCAGTGGATATGCAACTGTTATTTTTCAATCTTTTTTAATAGTTAATGAAGTATTTGTTTCTAAATATAATTATTATTTAAGAAACACACCAAAAAAGAAGTATTAAAGAATTGTGTTATTATTTTAAAGAGATTTTATAATTAGTAGTTATTAAAATGTTTGTCTTTGACTTTTTTAAACATGCTCTATTATGAAATTATATAATTTTGAAAATAAGCACTTGGTTTTCTAGAACAAATTGCATAAATAATATAGTAAATAATATTGTTGCAGTTTGCTCATATAAATCAAAAAAGTTGCAGAACAAAGTGTAGTAATTGGATTATGAATATATAGAACCAAAGCAAAGCTACATATCAAAACAAAGCTACAAGAACACGTTTTAAAAGATATTTTAACTTTAACACGCCAACTCGTTATTAAACATCTCACATTACTTTTGAAAAATTAAAACACATTAATTAAAATACAAATTCTGAGATTTAAAAAATATAATCTAAAATAAAAAATAAAAGCTATAGACGCAAAATTTAGGAAAAAATAAATATCATGGCTCAGATATCTCATCTATTTTCTTTTGTTTAAATATAAAAATCTAGTTTAGATTCAGTTTTTTTTATTTACAATATATATATATGTATGTATTTTCTTTTAATATTTGTAGAAATATATATTATATTATTTTTACTTGTTCTTTTCTAAGCAAATAAATAAAATACATAAAATATGTCATATGTTTATTTTACCCTCAAACAAACTTGAAAGCAAATTGAATTTAGTTATTTGATGAAAGTAAGCAAATAAACTGTTATTTTCATGATATTATTCAAAGAAAATAAATTATTATTTTCATGATTAATTTGGTTCTTAGGCAAATATATCATGCGCAACTATAATGTAATGTATCAACTCGCATTATTTTGAACAAAATATTTGAATACGAAGGAACAAAAATATTAATTTTCTCTCTCTAAAATATAACTTTATTGCAATAATTTTTGTAATAGTTAAAGAAAAAAATATTATTTAATAATAAAACAAAGTTCTTTCAATCTTTACTTTTAAATTTTATTTTATAGCTAGTATTCCCGAATTCAAAGAAAATAGGATTCCTTCAAATGCTTCTTTTGTAGCAGAAACAAAGATCGTAACTTTTGTTCTTACTGTTGCTAAAACTATTGAAGCAGTTACAAATACGCGAATGCAGGACAAATAAAGCAGAAAAAACGACATTTAAGTACTTAAGATTACAGGAATGTAGAAAACATTTACGCACTGTAAAATTCAGAGTATCCACTGTTGTTATTCTAGTCAGTAGAAATAATGCCAGGTATAACAACGCAGTTTTACTTCGCTTTTATTGTTTTAGTGCAGTAGTGTAGAAATCGCTGATTCTTTTGAAAAGCGGACGTCGCAGCGTAAACTTGAAAGTTTTACGAGGTACAAACGACGCCTTTTCAATGAAAACACTCGAGTTTTAATGTCGGAGAATCTTAAATTTTAAGTTCCTACTCTTCTTTTTTTTTTTTTTTATCTTTAAAGCTGAATCCGAATTTCTTCTGTTTTACTTTATCAACGACCAACAGCAGCAACAGGAAATAGGGTATTTTTCAAGACATTTGTTTTTATGTTCTCTAAAATTTAACGGCATTTTCGTTACTGACCATTTTCTAAAGTAAATCGACTCATAAAGATTTTAATCCAAACTGTAATGTATCTGGACATATTTAGTAATTAATTGCAAGATTGTGCTACTTATTATTTAAAAACACATCTAAAACGCGAGTTATAAATTTAATATTTACACGGAGAAAAAATTTTGCTAAATTTTCCATACTGTTTGGCAGACATTTATGATAAAAAACGCATAATTGAGCAATAAAAACTAGAATATATGGTATTTAAACCATTCATTTGTTAAATTTTCCGTTCATATAGCAACGGTTTACTGGAAATTCTGATTTTCAAAATTATAGCTCTCTTAGCAAATATTTCGCAAAAAAAAGAACTAAAAAATACAGAAATGGAAAAGTTCAACCGTGTGAATGATTTGTAATCCCCTAAGGCATCATGATAAAATCACCACGTTTACAAAATTTTATTACATATTATGAAACCATATCTTATCGTTAACTTTACCAAAATTATTACCCACTCGCTTTGGTAAAAATTACCGAGTTCTTTTGGTGTTCCATTGAAGCCCGTAACACGAGGAACAATATTTTGGCAGTTTTTTTTTATGTTGAAATGATTTGCCAGACGTTCTGCTTTTTAAATCTTTAATTCGTATAAAAACGCATTTAGTAAAAGATACAAAACAGTTTAGTTATTTTTACAGAATAAATGTGTTTTTTACGCCATACTCTAAAGTGTCATGATAAAAATACCAACGATTATCAGATTTACCAATTTTATCACATATTATGAAATAATATTTTCTTGTAAATTTTCATAACCAAGTAATCAAAGTCATTACCAAAGTTATTGCTAAATCATTGCCAAAGCACTTCAGTGCAATAAATTCAATATAAATTTCAACATAAGCTATTTTATGATTTCAAATATTCCAGCTTTTCAAATTTCTAAAACTGTCAGAATAAAAACGTGAATTATTTACGTTAAGATACATAAAGATATTTCCAAATCAAAACATTCAAATAACATTAACTTAAGCAAATATGTACTGTCTGGAAAATACACATGTATTATGCACCAGAACAAATATTTTTAAAATCACATACAGTGATAACATCTTATTTGATATCCATGTCTGTGTGATTTCAGTTTTTCAATATTCATTTCCTTACAATATGATTATTTTTAACTAGTAAAAAATGAAAATAGTAAAATGTTTGTTGAACTAAATTTCAATCAAGAAATTTTTATTTAAAAAGAAATATTTACTTCGAAATCATAACTCTCAAAGTAAATTTTAAATCAATCTTACTTTCTGAAAAATTCAAAATATTTCAATCTCTCTTTAGCACATAAATAGGTGCAGTAAAGTAATTGAGCTACTTCATTTAAACTTTAAAGAAACAAAAAATTACGAAATCTCTTAACTGCTGTACATTTTTCTGCAAATTTTAAATGCATGAAATATTTCAACGCCAGAAAAAAATGCAGTCTTCTTATCACAAAAAAATGAAAATTATTATTCGATGCAAAAAAAGCTCTTTTTATACCCTCGCTTAGAATTGCTTCCAGACATTTTTATTACTTCGGACAGCGAGAGTGGTTTTTTTAGAATCCTAAGAAAGCTCATTAATTCTGACAAAACACTTTCTGATTGAATTTTGTCGTTGATTTAATAATTTCTGAAAGTATTTTCTTGTACTTAAATAAACGAAAAGAGCCACATTTTTTTTAAAAATAAAACGTGATCACATATGAAACTTCTGTAAAGACAGAGTGCAAAATAATATAAACGTTTCGTAATGTTCTCCCCTTAAGCAAAACACATAAATATTTTTGTCGAAATAAATTGTTTAATAAACTATTGCATTTTTGAATTACTGTAACTGTATACTTTTTAGAAAGTATTTGAACAATAAGCGCAAAGGAAAGAAAGAAAATATTTTAATTTAAATTTTAATGTTCAATTTATTAATTTTCTGTGTGCGTATAAATTCTTAATAATTTATATTCAAACAATTTCTGTTAAATGGAAATACTTATTCAAATAAAACAATTAAAATAAATTATAGGCAAATAATTTTTGTATTTATAATGCACAATAAAGAAATGAAGAAAAATATTTACCTATGATGCAATTATAATAAATTGTATTGCAGACAAATATTTCTTCTTTATTTAAAGTAAAATTTTAAAATCTCAAAATAATGAATTGTTCTAAAACAATTTTACTCTATTAATTGAGCACATTAAACAAATCGAGATAGAGATAATGCGAAAATATTTCTTTTAAACCTGCTAATCGCGGAAAAATTTACAATACTCTTATAAATAAAGGATGTTCTGTTATGACCACTGTTAATCTATATTTTTTGAATCCCTATAAAAATGAAGTGAAATGCTATGCAAATTCGCAGGCATGTATATTAGTCTATAAATTAAGAATTATGCTACGAACTATTAACTTATTGAAAAAAAAATATGGTACGCTTATTGTTTATGTTTTCTTTCGATAAAAAGTTATTTATTTTTTAATTTTAACAAATTCTTGAAAATATTTTGATTCTCTAGCTTTAAAATTTTATATCTTTGTAAAGTTTCATTAAAACAAAAGATTTTTTTAATTTAAATACTTCATTAAAAATCAAATTATATTCTTCAGTATATAAAGAAATTTAAGGCTTTTTAATTAAAGTCTTCTGACATTTTCCGCAAAGAATAAAGAAAAAAATCCAAAAATTAACAAACGAATTTTAGTTTCAAAATGAAGCAACAGAAAATAAAATTTATAATATTTTTCTACGTTTGCTTCTAAATATGAGAAAAAAAAACGTTTAAAATGTGCTTTGTTTATATTAAAATTATATTTGTTTTTATTACTTGCTTGTATTTATTTTATTATATTTTTTAAGGAAAACGAATTACTGGCCTTTTGATAGAGAGCCATGTTTAAAAAGAATGATAGAAAGTTTTTAACAGATGGCAAAAATTGAAATTGAGAAAAATTTACCTTCAACTACTCTTGGCAACATACAAAAACTGATTTATGAGCTTCAAACTCAATTGAAAAATATTAAACGTGCGCTAGCAATCTAAAATTGGGTTCCTCATAATTGAGTAAAATTGTATGAAAATAGCTTCGAAAGGAATATATTCTAGTATGAAAAACCTATGTACTCTATGAAGAGTTTGGAATATGCTCACAACAGAATACACTCATTTTTGAGATTATGCTTATTCTCATTTAAACAAAAAAAAAAATGCTCAAAATGATTATATAGTGTCATTTTTGAGACTATGGCTGTTGCTAAGAAATGCTGTTCTGAAGTTGAGTGCAAGCTGCTTTGAACATGTCGCTATGTAATTACTCACTGATAGCTGTTATGGCACAATTTTGATCAATTTTAAGGAACCCTATTTTACAGTTTGCCGCAGTCACTTTTTACTAAATCTGGATATAAACTATGTAATTGATCATTAAAAACTGTGATAATTCAGTTCATGGCGTAAAATATTCACATTGAGATCTTTATATTTGAAATTAAATATTAACAACAACCAAATGTTAAGAAACCACTTTCCAACGTTTTTCTTCTTAACATGCTTTTTATGCTGAAAGGGAATTAATATTGATAAATTTAATAACAGAAAACTTTGAGTATTGTTATTTATTTAATAAAGAGGCAACAAACTTCTAAACTTATATGTATTTGCAACATAGCAGCAGTTACAGAATGCTATTATACTTTACTAGATATTATAACAGTATATCATATTCTCGAATAATACTTTGTTACACATTGACATTGTGTATCCAATTTCCCCACATCGCTAACTGCGATACTGATTTCAAGGGTTTAATATTTGAAAACAAGTGGAATAAAATGTTTAGTGAAATTTATGTAATATCCAATATATTATAAATAGATTTACTCATGTATGCAGTACAAATCAGTAATATTTACTTTTGAGATTTCTATGAAAAGAAATCTACTACAGATAAAGGTTTTAAATTTTATTTTAATAGAAAAAATGTAGTTTTCGTGTATTAGGTAAAATTTTTTTTATGGAAGAAATGTGAAGAAACTGTCTATAAATAAGTTTTAATAATAAAAGTTGTTCCTCAAATTAATGTTTTGTAATATAAATTAAGAGTAAGATGTTATTTTATTTCTAATATGCATTTACTAACGAAAATTATTTGCAATAAAAATAATATTTCAGCTTTCACATTATTTTCAAATAAAAATTATGATGTGGTCAAATTGGTTGTATGTTATAGTAGCTATTCTCACTATTTTTAAGCATAATCAAAATAAAACTATTTTAAAGCATTTTATATTGGCAACTAAAATGATAAACTTCTAATTTTTTATAATGAAAAAATATTATTTTTAGTTATCTAACTATTATTGGTTATAGGCTAAAGGAAACAAATTTGTAGTATTATGACGGCTATGTTAGTTATTATTATTAACAATGACTTTATGGCATTACTTACTTAGAATATCTCTTTTAAAAAATTTTAACTCCAACTTTTTTATTTATTTATAACAGTTTTAAATTATAATAATTTACGTTATGTGAAAAATAAAATCGAAGTGAAATAAATGTATTCACCTGAATATTTTTTTATGGCAAAACTATAGATATCATACGCAATTAAAATAAATTTGTTTATTATATCTGAAGTGTACTGAAATTTTTTTTAGAACTACAAATGCATTTTATATAAAAAAAAATTATTTATTTACTTTCCTAGAAAAACTAGTCTGTCATTTTATTTATAAGTTTCGTAGTAAAATATCGGAATATTTTTTACTCGAAAAAAGTTTACTTTAAATATTTATATTATATTTCTACTCAAAACATATGTAACGCTATATAAATAATGACCTTACTAATGTCTCTCTCTATATATAAATAAATATTTGTCTATCTGTGTGCGAGTGCGTGTCTTCTTTATAGACTTCTAAACCATCAAACTGAAATAGATGAAATTTAGCATACAGATAGTTTGAAGAACGTGAAAGGTCACTGTTGACAGTAGAACATTCTGCGACAGCCGTTCAAGCGGGATGAGCAAAAAAAAATATATTTTCTGAATGGTTTAGAGTTAGCCATAGTTTCAAATTTAAATATTGACGATAAAATTTTTCACATGTTTTAAAGATAGTATCAGTGAGGATTGCTAGTTTATAGTTTGATTTGATTAAAAAATAGCTTATTTCACGCATTTAAATATTTAATTCCTTTGCATTCGCTATGTCAGATAAATTCAAGGAGGAAACATTACATGGTAGCATACGTGGTCTGCATCCTCAAACTTATGCTTTTAAAGTTGTCGGGTACCATGTGCTTTTTTAATTTATTTTTATTCTTAAAAACCTTAATATTTAAAAATTCTTAGAAATGTTTATGTATTTAAAAGCAAAATTAATGGGAATGGGAAGAGTAATTTATATAGGAGAAGAGTAAAAAATCGCCATATTATTAACGACAGTGATGCTTAATTAAGTTAGATAATATAGGCAAATTGAAATAAAATATATAAGCAATGATCTAGAACCCAAAAGTAATGAAGTAATGGTATTTATTTGTCCAGAAAAATTGTAAAAAATCGTCATACTATAATTGACGACAATGATGTTTAATTAATGTTTGTAATATGTTAATTAAATATAAAAAAAACTTATGTGCTAAAAAGCAATAATGGAGAAAATACATTTATTCATTTTAATCGCCATTATTATTATTACCCCTAATGCGTTATTAATATTGATAATATGTATTAATTGAAATAGAATTAAATAAAATAAATACTAAAAATCAAAGTTTAAGGTTAAAAGGTTAATAGGAAATTCGTTTAGGACAACCGTAGAAACTCGCCTTTAACAGATGGCGTTTAATTATTGTGTACTACTGACGGTATTATGTACTACTGGTATTATGATAATTGGTGCAGTTTTGATAAGAATTCTAGGAAGGTTTTTTCGTAGTTTCAGAAAATATTTTTTCAATGGTAGCAAGGATAGTGTATTAATATTTTAATGAATTACAATTAAAAGAACCTAGTTCTTCGACTACTTATAAATATTTTAAAAGTAAATTAAAGGTCAGATAGAGAATTGGCCATCCTCCAAAAACCTTACCAAGTTCTAAAAGACATTGAAAAAAAATCCGGCCTTAGCTGTCACTGACAAATGTTTTTTCATAAAACTTACACGTTGAAGGGCTATGTAATAAGTGAAAAATATACTGATATAGGTATAAAACATTACATTGATACATTTGATGATTATTAAAACAGCACCAACACTAAGCAGTTTTAATACTGATACTTTGGAAATAGGTGTTTAATGGCCCCTCGAAATATATACCAGAGAAAATTACTTGATAGTGCAATAGAATTATACCAAGTTATGCTAATTGCATTTATCTTTATTCTAATAGGATGAACAACGTAAACGAGTTTTGCTTACTTCAATAACGTAAGGCTATCAAAAAGGGCAACAAATAATGTAAAATAAAAGAAAAGATTTAAATTATTTTAGCTGCATCAATTAAAAAAACTTTCTGGAAGAACCAGGTAAGTGACATTTTCAAAATGAAAAAAAGCTGTCCGTACTGTTTTATTACCAATTTATTAGAAGAAAAGACTGATAATTCTTTGTTTTATTTTATTTTCCACAAATTTTAAATAAAATTCATGTAAGTATACTAAAAACTAATGTGATTAGTGATGTTGTGAATTCAGTGAAGGCAAAAACGGTTCTGCTACTCTAAACGTACCCATTATTGATGCAACCACTTTCTGTTAATTTTCTCTGATTCATTAATTTACTTAAAATTTCACTTACCTGGTTCTTCCATCAAGTTCTTTAATACTATTGGCATATGCTTTTTAGTTTTAAGCATGATTTAGCCGTGTTTCTTAATACTGATTTATTAGTTCTTTGCTTATTTTTCTTTCCCCCCGTGCGAAGAACGGGTATTCACCTAGTAAGTATTATAAAAACTAACTCTTGCTACTTAATTTTATGTATTTAGGTAACCATTTCAAATGCACAGCAAATTTACATTTAAAGCCTCAACTGCAAATAAAATTTATGTACATATATTAAAGTTATTTCTTTATGTGTAATATTTTTTCTGTAAAAAATCTCAGACGAAATTACGGTTTAAAATATTGACACTTGGTGTGCATCATCCGTAAATTTGTTTTACTGTAAAAACATTTTTACCGAAAAATATTGTACAGTAATATTTATTTAATTGGAGTAATTCAGTGGTTTAACGGTAACTATTACTGTAAAAATTACAGCATATCAGATTTTTTGTAAAGTAACATGTCGTAACATAATTTTAAGAACATTACTTCTCATATGACCCTTTTGTTAAATAACATTATTGTATCGTAATTTATTTCGACCTTTTTACAGTGTGTTTTTATATGTATTTTTCCGTTGACTTCGTGTCTTGTTCTTCTTGAAACAGTTTTCCTTTATGTGAAATATTTTTGTCCACATATTTCGTTCACTGACTCACTGTTTTGACCCATTTGAGAAAAAGTGCTTTCTTTGTGTGTAATATTTTTTTCTGTATATTTCTCTCATTGGATCATTGCCATGTCTACTGTTTTACTCGCAGACTAAAACATACTTAAACAGTATATTTATTAACATACCAGTATTATTACAATGCGCATATTTTTAGTACCATTGATATAGTTACATACATTATCTCAAATAATATTTATATTTTTTAAACTTAAGTGGAGTTGAACGTTTTGTAAACTGGATGTTACGGAGACGCTCCCGCTAAAAGTAGTTATGAATTAATACAATGTTTATGGTCCAATACTTAAAAACACAAAAAAATTAGCTATTGAAATAGGTCGAGTTATGGATTGTGTATTCCTTTCAAAACAGGTATGCCTAAAATACTTGCTAATGCATAACGTGTTCTGGGTAAAACAGAAAATTTGAAGACATCAAGTTCTAAACAATATAAATTATTCTAGATTAATTATATATTTTAAATCATATTTTGATTATTTATGCAATAAAATAATAAAATTATGGGAGTCAAAAGGTAGTATCATAGTTTGAAATACATTAATTCGCATAACCTAAACCAGACATGCAAATATATTAGGTGATTATGAAATAAATCTCTTCTCATACGACTCTTTGGTAAGTATACATTTTGAAAAAACCTGTAAATTAAAAATTTCTGTTAATTTTCGGCAGAATTTGGAAAAATTCTCTATTTTTTTAATAATAGAGAATTTTAATGCCAAATTAATCACAGAGTCAATTAATCAATTTGTCAATTAATCAGACTGACAACAACGGTATAAACTTTCAATCATTGAATGCAGAGTTTATTTGCTAAATGCAGGTTTTTTCATTTTCGATGAATACGAAAAAGAAAATTAATAGTAAAATGCAGAATTGGAATATTTTGATATTGTTCTCTTCTCTCACGAAAAATAGTTCTCCAGTTGTCATATAGAGAAGCCATTAAGCTGATTTCTGTTGCTTCACTTTTTGCAGCAATGGTTTTACAGTTTCGGCAATTTGAAACTTCTCTTGCTTGGTTGCACATGTACACCCATTTTTAGCGCGTATGATGGCTATGAACCTAAAGTGCCTTTGTTCTATTCCAGTCGGAAGCCTATGAATATGTTACCCACAATACTCTACATTGATGAACGCACAGCTGTCTTATTCTTCATCAGATGGCAGCACTTTACTATATCACTTTGACTTCTTGGATTTTATTCAATTCAAATTTATTGAACTCAATAGTAACTGTTGCCAAAACCTACTCTACTGAGAAATTTTGATATTTACAAAGAATTTCTATATTGCTATGTTACGAAAAATTTCAGTTAGCATTTTTTTTTTTTTTTTGTATTTCGATGAAGAAATCATTTGGCAACTTTGATGCCAAAAACTTTATAGAGTTAAAGAAAATATCACAGAGTTAAAAAAGAATATTATTATGATAAAGAGTATTACAGAGTTAAAGAAGACTTACATTTACACACGCATGTTTTTTTTAAATTACATTATTATTCATGCAATTATTTAGTTTTTTTTTTATGAATTCCTTTTTTTCAATTGAAATGATTAATTTGCTTTTCTGAAAAAAATCCGAAGAAATCATAAATTCTTCTGGAGAATATAGGGTGGAAAGCCTTTTCATCTAAGAATTTTATATACTTATTTGTCTATAGTAATGATTAGTTTATTTTCTTTTTAGCAAGTTTTAAGAACCATTTATTTCTAAAACTAATGAACCAAACATTAGTTTTATTTCATCACACAAATTTATTTGTAGCAATAAGTTTCAAATTCAAACTTTAAGACTCCTTCTTCGACATTACTTTAAAATATATCTAGCCATCCGATAAACAGTGCATTAGCTCTTTAACCTCTTTAAATCAGTTTGGTTCGTTAACTTAAAACTTTATTCTTGTGTGCGTTAACTTGGAATCTAATTTGGAATCAAATCTAATTCGCATTTATTCTCGAAGCCAGTAAACCTTAAATTCGACGTTACAAACCGGCGTCTTTTAAAGTTCCTCCCCTCTGCCAGAACGATTGGCCATTAATTCAAACTGGATTGAAGCAGTTGAGGAATAACTCAACTCGAATGAAAGCACTTTCGATGTTATTACTGAGGCCTGAATACAGTCTGATAAGAATATTAAATGAAAAATCGTTTGAAAAGCTAAATGACTTTCCGAACATTGATTTTAATTTTTCTTCAATAGCAGGCTTAAAAGGCATGAGAGTAAATATACATTTTTAATATGAAACAATAAATATCTCTTGCATTTGATTTCATAAATTAGACTGGTGACTTTAAAAAAATTATAACAGTATCTAAACTCATGTGACGATTCATGTGATGCCTTTTTTCTCCCAGAAATTTTTGTTTTAGTGCAAAAATTTCCCAACAGATGGGGTACTAAGCAATTTCTAACATTTCTGCTGCATTTGATGTACAAAAAATTCATTATCCGTTCATGGCAAGTGACTGTGGTTGAAGGTGGATATTTCAAAACTATCGAAGATATCGAAGAATTGTGAAACTATTTTCAGTTGATTTTCATTGAATTTCATGTTTATTACTAGGTTTATTATCAAAACTGCAAGGAAAAAACTAGAATTTCAATAGGAGGTTATAATCCGTTTGTGATTGGGGAGGAAAATGGAAAAAAAAAATCGCCGTTTTAACAAAACGGTTTTAAACCTTTAAATATACGAAGAAATTCCGAAAAAAACGGGTATATTTTTCAGTGTAAATAGCATTTTCAAAATCACAAATAAACTATTAATTTGATGCTTTATTTTATATATAGAAAGAAGAATATTATTTTCTTCACAAATTCTTTATTTTTAAATTCCTTATCGCAATATATTTTTAAATACGGAATAAACCTATTTCACTTAATGATTTCTTGATTTTATTCAGTCCGTTCAGCCTTTTCCGAATCTTTGTAGGAATTTCTCTAAATATACATCGAGGAAATTTTTTGGAAATTTATTATACTATGTGGTAAGGACATTTCAGGTAAAAAAACAATAATTCTGTTGAAAAGAAGAAAAAAAACTAAAATATACGGTATTTAAACATTTCATCATCTAGTTTTTTAGTTCATATGCAAATGAAATTTTGGAAATTCAAGTTTTCACAACTATAGTTATTATTAGCACACATTTAGTAAAAAAATATATGTATATAAAAGTACATTTAAGCAAATAAATGATTTTTATACCATGCTCTAAGGTATCATGATAAAATTATCAAATATTACCACTTTTTAAAATTTATAGCATATAATAAAACCATATTTTATATGTAAATTTTATCAAAATCATTACCAAACCCTTTGTTAAAAATTACTGCGCTTTTTGGTGTTCTTTTAAAACCAGAACCACGGTAAATGTTACCATGTTCCGGTAGTTTTGACTTTCAATTATGATTTTGACTATACTTTTAATTACGAAATAAATCAAATTTACATAATTTTTTTAGTTTTAATCTTCAGCTCAGCATTTTCTGAAATATTGTCGGAATTTATCTAAACACAATAGTTTTAATATCAAAAATAAATTATTCATTTGTTTCGATATTTTATTTCCACATAACAATATTATTTTCTTCATGAATGTTTTATTAGTGAACCCTAACCTATAAGTATTTATTCCTCACCGCAATATATGTAGAAACGTGATGCTAAAATAGAAGGTGGTAAATGGTGAAATACATGTACTAGACTGTGCCGTTCCATTATACTGAATGTGTTTGGAGGTATATAATAGCCACCCAGACAAAGCGGAATACAGGGAATGCATAATCAATACTGCCACACGTGAAGTGTAATGGAAGTTCTCTGCATAAGCGAGGTGGCTGACGTATGGATTATTCCTTATCAATATTTTGTTCTATTTTATTGGATAATATTCTTTCTAGTATTGATTTTTAGTTGTTATTAAGAAGAGAAAATGTGTATAATCATGCATTTAATGAAGTATTACTAAGTATTAACCATAAAAAGTTAATATGTTCAGAATTTAATTGGAAATAATTTTTTATAAGAATTGGAAATAATTTGCTCTAATCTAATTGGAAATAATTTTTTTAAGTACAGATGATCTGTTGTGTATGCAAAACTAACAAAAAATTTAATGCCACTTTTTTTAAAATTACAACGTCGTTCTCCAATCTTCTTCTTTTCAATTGGATATTTTTAAACGATTAATTGGATAAAACGCATTAAAATATTTACAAAATATTCAGTATTTTTTAAGAATTTTTAATTACTCCGCAGTAATATTTGCTCAAGATTAATATAACATGGTTTATTGCAGCAAGCTTTCTGGTTTAAAAGTCATTCTTAAAACTAGACAAATGAGTAACTCCCTAGTAAAATTGGCGCTTGATATACCGCTTGATAACATACCTGTCTTCGTTTTTCATATGCGCGCAACCCATGAACAAAATTCGCATACGAACGAATATGGCAGTGTTTCCCAAACTTATGACTTTCGTGCACCCTTTCTAAATTTTTCGTAACGCTGTGTACCACTAATAAAAAAAAATGAATGTATTTTTTACAATAAAAAAGTTGCACAAAAGTTAAAAATCACAACTGGCTGCTGATACAGCTAATTATTAACTGTTAACTCTGCAAAAAAAATCCAATAGAAAAATACGTAATCGTAATTGGCTAGCTTTGTTTTTAAATAAAAAGTTTTGAAATTTTCGTTTGTTGCAAGACATTTCGCATAAGAACGCGTACCCCCGCTAAACTCTTCCCGTACCCCTGGGAGTATGCGTACCACACTTTGGGAAACACTGGAATAGGGAATTGTTAACTGTGTGCTGTTAAATAATGTTAAGAGGGCTTTAAGTGCTATAATAACATCTCATAAAAATGCTATTGATTGTTTAGGTATTATAATGAAGTCCTACAATGTTATAACGCAGAAACAGTTCTGAGACGTTGTAAAACTGCTTATTTATAGTACAAAAACTTTAATATGTCTCGTGATATTCGTTCGTTTGTACTATATTTTTAACTTACTTATACTAAGAATATATTTATTTTTTCTCTACATTAAAAAATGAATTAAGATGAGTCGAGAAAATGTACTGGAAGAATAATCGACTAAAATGGTTTAATATTCGGTAATTATTTCGGGAATCATTAACTGTTAAACTAATAGTAAAAATACACTGGCCCTTCTGGAGTCCGCAAAAAGGCAATTATAAAGTGGAAATTTGACACGCTGAAAAGGGTATTTTTATTTAAAAACTTGACACAAGCTTTTTTTTGAAAATTCTAATTTGTCTGAAAGATATTAAAATTTAAAGAGCTTCTTTGTGAATTTTTCTTCACAGGTTTCGTTTTAATTATTTATCCATTATTTTTGCTTAATTACTTTTGTTTTATTATTTATTATACTATATTGTGTTCGATTATTTATCTATTTTTGTAGAAAAATATCTTTCTCTTAATTTTAATTCTTATTATGTTCGCAATTTATTAGTACAAATATTTTTTTATTAGATAATTAGTACATTTTGTTATTTTTCAAATCTAGGTATTTGTTCATTTCGTCACGAATCACATTTTAACAAAATGTGCTTACATAAAACTACAATAATTACATATTTTATGAAGAAAATCTTTTTCTTATTATTAAATTTTAAGGGAAAAAAATAATTGAAAAGCATCCCCGTGAAGTAGGCGAGCGGAGTGCACTGAGGGTGGAAACCTCTTATTTATTTAAAAAGTACGATAGCTTTTTTTAAAAATTAATTTTAAAAGCGAAATACATTTTGCTTATATTTCTAGCTTTTTAATGTCAAATAGTAATCTGCATTTATAAACTGAGCAGTATTAATTGCACGTTTACATAGAAAATTTTCTGTGTGTTGATTGCTGTAAAATATTTGTAAACATATTTTGCGAAAACGAAATATAGCAATTATCTAAAGTTGAAAACTTAAAATTGCTAATTTTATTTTAAAAGGTGTTTTAGTCTGACTCTAAGAATATATATCATGTAAAAACGCTAATTGCAGATATTGAATTTGTTTTAGATAATAAAAAATAATATTTATCTCCTTATTTTAATTTTGTTACATGAAAACACTATTCAACGGATCTCAGATTTCCAACGGAAAGTCTTTAATAAAGAATGAGTGAAAAAAATATTCCATTTACGCTCAAATAGAATAAAATAAATGTCTGAATGAAATCAAAGATCCTTCCATACCAAATATCCAAGCGTTTTAGAAACGTATATGTTAAGAACAACGATCCAGTTGATAGAGATTTTAAAATTTTGAAGACAAATATACGAAAATATACATTATCATTATGTAAAAATAGGTCAAAATATTGAATAACCTTAACTCTATTGACTTTAAAGAGCCATTCTCTTTTAAAAGAGCGTTAAATGTTTGGATGCTTTTTCGACAATTCTTTTATTTACTGTTTTTTGCTGACTTTCTTACGCTAGGATTCTCTTTTTGACATTTAGCCTTTTTTCACTGATATGACATAAAAATATAGAAAAAATAAACAGATGAATAAAAAGATTTGGCGGCCTGCCAGGAATTCATTGGCATTTGCGTTTTTCTTTAATACTTTAGATTTTTTTTTTCTCTCTCAAAAAATATAATGTTTTTGTTCTTTTTAGATAAAGACCTCACTTTTTTTAAGTTTATGTCTAAGAAGTATTTTTAATGTCCATGTTATTAATTTAAAAAAAGGCTCCTGGAAAAATCTTAACATTCAAATGAATAATACAAAGTTCTTATTATAATGAAATCATTTTTAATGAGACTGGATTGTATAACAAAAATTAACTTTCAATGTAGAAAAGAGTTTCCCAAAATGAAGCAAAAATGTGTAAAAATGGCTCCAAAACAAATAATAGTCGAATTTGAAAACCTCTTATATTAAAAATTGGCATATTAAGCATTGGCTTTTCGAGCAAAATGCTTAGTCTAAAAAAGGATGAGGAGGAAGGAATATGTGAGAGTAATATGTCTTGTCGACCAACAGGATTCCATCCTCGAACCTCCGGATTCATAGAAGGACGCTATAACCACCAAAGCTGGAAAACTTGTCCCTGGGAGAGATGAGAAGCTTTATATAGATTTATATTAAATGGTAAAAAGAGTTGTGAAATGGTAAATATGGTACCAGTAACTTCGTTAGGATTATATCAATAATGTTAATTTTATGTTTTTCGTATTTCACTATACCTTAAAAACCTTTAATCGAATGGAATGTATGTAATAATGTCGGATTAAGGTTGCTACTGCACAAAACTTCCTGACTCTTCCTGGACTGGGGTGTAGAACTATGGTGGTTAGAGCATCGTTGTAGAACTATGGAGGTTAGAGCATCGGTTTATGAATCCGAAATCCTTTAGTTCGAATCCTTCCAGTACTTAATGAATGTCTCTTTCACACATTACTCCCTCCTCATCTCTTTTGAGACTGTGCATTTTGCTTAAAAATGAGTATACGCTGTTTTGATTTTGAATGCACGGGTTTTCTAATTCGAAAATGAATTGTTTCGGAGCTATTTTCACTTAATTTTGCCTGATTTTGAGAAACTATTTTTACAGTGCATAATTTGTTCATGTTGATTAATAAACTTCATTATCTATATTAATATCTAAGTCTTATCCCTTTTAGATTTTAAATCCTAAGTCCCATATGACTAAGAGGAATATCTATGTGAATATTTACATGGCTGAATTTATATTTTAGGGATGATTATTATTTTGAAAATAATGATCATGCCTTTTCTTCTTCAGACTGTCCGATACATGTGGAAATGGTCACGAATATTAAATTGGATTAAAAGCATGAAAATGAACCAGTGAAATAATTTTAATAAAAAACCAAGTTCCTGCCCTCCTTTTTTTACTTTTTGGTGGTAGGGGTTAACTTAAATCTTAAATAAGAACTCCTATTTTTCATTACAAATTCAGATTTTCTAGAAGAAAGCACACTTGAATTTTAGTGGGCTACATTTTTGGTTTATAGTTCACGTTTAATTTGCAAAGTATGAATGGCGTTAAAGTTGTTTAAATAGACATTTCTCGAGAAATACCCTTTTGTAATACACAAAGGCATGATTTGAAAAAGAAAAAAAAGAGTTTATAGAGTGCAAAATATTAAGTTTTTCTGTTTACTTTTTTGAAGTTTGTTACATTTTTTTGTCTTACTTCTAAAGAGAAAAAGCTTACTAATATAATGGTATAAAATAGAAGTTGTTTGATAATCAGCAATTGAAGAATCGGAAGAGTTGGGAGAAATATATGACTAAATGTTTATCTACCGTTCAGTGCCAAAGCTCCCTTTTTGCTAAAAAGTTATGAAAGTAAAATTAATTAATTTCTTTTAAAGGAAAGTCTTTCATTCTGCTTCATCTATGTAGTACATCAATTAATGGAATAATTCTTAAAAAATCAAAAATATCTTCATTTAGCTTAGCGACGAGGTAAATTGCAAATTATTCAAAACAAAATATACGCAATGTAACAGAAATAAACAATTTTTTGTTTCAATATTTTAAATATTCGAAAACAAAAACATACATTTTTTCCGAAAATAATTACAGATTGTTTTCAGCGGATATAATAACATGCATAATACATACATATTCGAGAATTATTAGAATAAAAATAAAAATAAAGAACTATCTTCGTTCTTTGCATTCTTATTTTTCCATACTCCTCTGAAACATTATTATAATTCACTTTTTATTTATATTTGTTTTTGGAATAAATGACTTACTTTTTTTTAATATTTCAACACATTTACAATTTTGTTGTTTAAATGTCATGAATCGCTTTAAAACGAACTATTTTCTTTTAGAAAACAAGTTGAATAAAACATCCAAATTATTATTATTTCCAAAAATTATCAAATGTTTCTGCTTTAATAAAAAAGATGCTTGTGACTCGAGGCTTGTTAAAAGTATTTTATTATTAATATGTTTTCCATATCTATGCTGCAACAAACAAATCTTTTACAAATTTGGAACTATTTATAAACAAGTTAAATGAAGCGTAAAATTGATTCCATTCAGTATATTTATATCATACTGTAAATATCTTATATACTTTATTATTCCTTAGGTAAGTGAACTATTTGACGATTCTTCATATAAAAAATAGTAAGTAATTCAAATTAATCATTAGAAATTTTTTTCAAGAATTTGTTTTTGTTATTCAGTCTTTAGTCAAATCTACATAAGCATGGAATATTTTGAGTTGTATTTCAGTATGTTATGTTATTTATCTAATGGCTGCTATTTTCTTTGCCGATAGAATTTGATTGTTATTATACACAACTTGAGGTAATACTATTAATACACTTTTTTAAAACGTGTATATATATATATATATATATATATATATATATATATATATATGTATATATATAGTTCAAAATGAAGAATAAAACAAAGAAAAATTATAGACATATGAAAAAAAGGCATATGTTGAAATAATAAGTAAAAAAAATAACAAACAACATTTTGTTTAAAAAAAAAAAAAATGAAATGTTAATTAAAAAACCGAAAAAAAAGATATAATCTTTTCTTCAGCCCACACGATTATATCCGCAATACAGAGTGCTTTCTGATATTGTATCGATAAAGCCAAAGCAAAATATATTAATACAATAGTGTGAGAAGCACTCAAAAATTTTTTTTATAAAATAACTACAAATAAAATAGATCATAAAAAGTAAAAATAACATGTAAAAACAGATAATAAAATAAAATAAAATAAAATAAAATAAAAAACATTAAAAAGGGGGGACTATAAAGCGAGTAGTAAAATCATAACAACTTACATGGACGGATATTTTTCAAGAATGATTTAAAAATGTTTTCGCAGATTACAAAACATGAAAACAAAAGATGAAAACAAAAGCGCAAATTGAGTGTAACAAGAGGGTTTTAAAGTGTCGTTCTTACTGCACTGCTGAAGTGATTTGTTATTCTGAGTTTTGATTTGTTAGTTACCAAGGATGGGCCCGAAATGGATGTGCGCAAGGTAATATTATACTGGATAATTTTAAAAATTGATCATAAATAGTTTTAGAAGATACATGTTTATTTAAGAAAAAATAGAAAATAGAAAAGAGAAACATAAATTGCCTGCTTTGCAAATAATTTAAGTCGCGGATTTGCACGATATGGATTAGCACATAGAAAAATTATTAAAATTATCAAAGAAAAAAATTTTAATAGATAATTTTTACACGTATTTGCCCGAAATGGATTTGCACATGGAAAAATTAACATAGAAAAAATTTTAGCAGATAATTTTAACCACGGATTTGCCCGAAATGGATTTGCACATGGAAAATTGTATAGATTAATAAAGAAATTTTTAGCAAACAATTTTATCCACGGATTTGCCCGAAATGGATTTGCACATGGAAAAACTGTATAGATTAACAAAGGAAATTATTTAATAAAGGAATTTTTAGTAAATAATTCTAACCACGGATTTGCCCGAAATGGATTTGCACATGGGAAAATTATATAAATTAACAAAGAAATTATTTAGTAAATAATTTTGGCAATGAATTTTGGCCTGAAATGGATTTGCACATGGGAAAATCATAAAAATTAACAACAAAAAAAATGTTTAGTAAATATATCCACCAAAATATACGATTAATTCAATGATTTTATATAAAATTTTATTACATTAGTTGGGTATCCATTGTTTTCTATCAGATTTTGAAAGAGTTTATCGATTTGTTTTTTGGATAAATAAATATTACTACATATTCTTTTAATTCTGTATTTATTCTAAATTAATATTGTTTTTCTTAACTTTCTTAGTGTTTTCTTGTATTTATATTTTTTTTATTATATATATATATATATATATACATCGTAAAATATCCTCAGTGGTATACAGATCATGCGACAGAGTCCTCTTGCCATCAGGTTAACCGAGGGAGGTTTTCATAGTTTTGATTATAGTTTGTAACGCAAAGGCGGGTTAGTTCAATAAAAAGCAAATTTCACCCCATACGTGATCAAGGACTTCTGGATTGGGTTCAAAATTACAAGGCTACGGAATTGAGTATTAGTAGTTGTAAACCCCAAAAATTCGGTCGGCTGTTCAACGACTGTTATAAAATAAAATTTTAAAAGAAGGAATTAGGCTGCATTTTTAAGAATGCTCTTAAGATTCTTCTAAACTATTAAGATTCTTCTAAAAGCAACAAAAGTTCTTTGAGCACTTTTTCTGACAAATTATTAGTTTCATTTTTGTATTGTTTTGTGAAAAATTTAGAAAGTTTCATCGCTACAACGAAAATACGTATTTATTTAATCAAAAATAATATAATTAATACATTAATTATAATGATGTAATTAATTTAATATGTTAACACATTAATATATTTAATTATTTAATAAGTTTCATGTAAAAAAAATCTAACATAACAGTATGTATAATATGTTTTCATTTAATAAAATTTAATTGAAATATTTTTTCGAGTAAAATGTTTATGATTTTGCATAGTTTTAAATTTGTTTTTGGAAATTCAAATTGTGAAAGCAGTTTTAATCGACATAATTTTACATCTAAACAGATTTTCACTCAATCATACTTGTTAGACAATTAGATAATTTGCTAATATTTTATTTTCGTTATTATTATTACATATTGAAATTATAATATGTAAAGAAAGAAAATAAATAAAAAAGTTTTTGATGCTTAACGTACTCTTACATAAAATTTTTAAATTAAACTGCAACTAAATAAAAATAATTTTTTCAGCGCTGAGACGTAAAAAATATTTCAAGTTTGTAACTTCATCAATAGTAAATACGCTCAAACATGACTTTCGATTGCGTATATTTACTTAAAACTATTTATCTTAATGAGGAGTTTTAAAGCTGAAATTTCTTTTACTTTATATATATAAAAATTATTTCATTGAAAAGATTTTGAATGAAATAAAAAAATAACATAAAAATGCAATAAAACGAAATATCCATTACATCTTTGAAGTTATTTTATAAATGTTTATTCCAAAAAATCACTGAGTTTTGCCATTACTTTATTTTTGCTAATGAAATGATAAATTCGAAAGGAAAGCCAGGTACTAAAAAAAAACAGATAACTAATTAAATTCTTTTTTGTATAACCTCGAATAGCATCTGATTAACTTCATATTATATACATTTCTAATTAATAAGTTTTTATTTTAAAAAAAAGTTTTAAAATTTGCTGATTCGAACGAAAAAAAAACCGACAATCTTTTTTAATATGAATTGATGATGAATAGCTTCCTTTTATCAATGACAAAAACAAAAATCAGTCTTTTAAAGAAGATTTTAAATTAGAATAAAAACTAATAGCTTACAAAACGTCAAAAATATTTAAGTCAAAATAAGTAACTATACATACAAAACAATTCTAGAACACAAAGACGAGATCAACAGCTCACAGATTACCCGAGGGAAGTAAAGTTTAATTAAACGCTGTTTTAAGTTCCAAAAGAACAAATTTATTTCAAGAAATGTTGATTAAATTTGTTAAATATTCATGAGACTTTTAGATTTTTTCCAGCCCTTTGTTGATTTAGAACTGTTATTCTATTTTATTGTACAAAAAAAACAGTTTATAGTACTGAAGTATTTACTATTTTAACAGTTTTGTCGCATCTTCTAATAAATGATTTAGGACAAATAATTGATTTGAAACATAGTTTTTAAATTAAAAGAAGCATATTAAGGTCTCTAATGCACCAATAGTGATAATTCTTCGTTTTGGTATTCGAATTATTTGCTTTTATTTTTTTCCACAGTTCCTCTCTAGAGAAATAAAGTATCAACAATATGCATAAAACGAGAACGGAACGAGTAAGCAGACTTTGTGAACATAGGCTTAATGAGCTGAAACTGCTTTACAATTGTCAAAGAAGAACCTTACATAAATATTGTGCTGTTTTAAAAGAAAAATAATCAATGTTTTTTCGTTATGAAATTTAAAAAAAAAAGAAAAGCTGATCTTACTCTTATATTCGATTAAATTTTATGAAAACCTATTAATTATAAGTCTAAGGGAAAGTAACCCTCATTTTATGATGCTAAAAATGATTTAAATAAAGAAATGGTTACTTAATGGCATTATTTGAGTCTTATCAAATTATGCAATTGCATAGTTTATGAGGTCAGACTCAAAAATCACCAATTATTTCTGCAAAAATAAATTTATTTTCTATAATACTTCATTTTACATCATTTCACATGGCATGTTAAGTAGAGACTACCCTTCATGTGTATTTTTAAAATCCTTATCACAAGTGAAAACCAAGAAGTATACACTTCACGGGTTGCAAATTTATATTTATGCAAGGAAGATTATACTAATTATATTTATATATATTATATTTATTATATTTATACAAACCACAGTACAAGAAGCCTTATGCTAAAAGCAACAAGAGAGATTTAATTGCGGGTAAAAACCAGGGAAAGTTGAAAGACTTTCAAGTTTCAAGCTTCAAGTTTCAAGTTTTCAAGTTAAAAAACCCTTTCAAGTTTCAATCTTCAATTAAACCTTTATTGATGTTTATTACATTCGCGTTATTTTACTGTAATTTATCAGATTAAGAAAGCAGTTTTATTTTTTCCTCATTTAAATATTAATATATGACCCCCAGTGTGTGTTTGTATTATCTTCTTGATAAGGATTTTTAAATTATACATTAAAGATGGCTTTTGCGGAACACCCTGCATGTTTAATATTTCTCTGTTTTTCACTTTTTTCTACTTACCTACCTTTTGTAGGTGATCTTCGTGTCAGTTATTCGTATGCCTATATTTTACCAGTTTCTCTCCATGTGTTTAACCAGTGGTCAGATTTAACGCATTGCAATAGTAACGAAACTGTTGCAGTTACTACTTTTTTCTCAGTTCGTAGTGTAACGCGCTATTTTTGTTCTAAAAAGGAAGTTGTGCTGTGAGTAATGTCGTATAAAACACAATCACTTATAGCAATTCCTGGCAAACACTTTTAAATTTAGTTTACAATAAGAAGAAAGGAATGGACAAAGCTACCAGAATATGGTAAAATTTACCACGTTTCTTGCACTATGGGAACACTAAAACGCTCGTTAATCTCTACCGAAACACTTTGGTAATGATTTTGTTGAAATTAACAATAAAATATCATTTTATAATATAAGATAAAATTTACTTAATTTGGTAAATTTAAGTGATTTTAACATGATACCTTAGAGCATGGCATACAAAACCATTTATTCGGCTGTATTAAATGGCATAAAAACCATTTATTCAGTTCGGTTCAGTTTTGCTTTTGTTAATAAATATGTGGTAATAAAAACAATAATTTTTGAACCAGAATTTCCGGTATACCGTTACCATACAAATGGAAATATTACCAAATAAATTATTAAAATATCTCATATTTTGACTTTCGTTAAATATTTTTCTAACCAGAAATATCAAGTAGAAAGATAATTTTACCAAAATTATTTTCACCGTGTAGTTTTAACTTTCAACTTCAGTATTAAATTTACTAGTTTATAGCATTAAAGAAACCCACCTAATTATTGAATTCATTTAAATGGCAGTGAAATATAGGTTTTTTGTTACACAATAATAAAATAAACTTTTGTGTCTAATGTAACGTCCAAAGAAGCTGGGTTTACGCAAACTTTTATTTTTATTCGTGTTCTTCAAAAGAATAGATAGTTTTAGAATTTTCAATGAAAAATAACAAGCCCGTAAGAAAGCCAATATAAAAAAATAAAACTGAAGAAGAAAAGTAAAAGCCGATAGAAGGTAAAGGGGGAAAATCTATAAAAATGCATTGGGTGATAAAAAAAGAGCCATCAACAAACTGTCCAAAACACATGCTTTCTTCACAAGACTCCATCCATCTTTCTCAAGCGTTAAGTCTGTTGGCGACGGCAGATCTATCCATTTGTCGCTGCACTTACTATGCTTGCACTACTATTTCTTCCCTGGTCAACATTTAAAAAGTAAGCCTAGGATATTCTCGTTTTTTAAGAAAAGAATGTTCCGGGTGATTTAATCTCGTTCTCTGTATGCGGTTGTTTGTTGACAGTTTAAATATTTTTTAAGGATATCCCATATACATTGTGATAGATTGAGTCACTTGACAAACTAATTGAGAAAAGTTTGCTGATTAAGTTGCGGAGGATATATTTATGAATAAAAAGGACGATAAAAATGAATTAAAATGTGTTTTTGATTTACATTGGGGTCACGTTTCATAAAAAAAGCTTAGTGGTATGTCATCTTTTATAATATGGACTTCAAACATTGAGTTTTAAAAATAAACATAAAGAATTTAAATTCGCACATTTAATCGATGCATAGTATATTAGTTGCATTAGATTAATTAAAATCTGTCTTGGCGAAGCTTCTTTTTGACTTATTTATCATTAAGTACTTTTGATTATCGTTTTTTTACTATCATTAATCCAAATATTTAGAATTCTTTAAATTCTAACTTCCCGCCAGTTGAAGACTTCCCGTGTTGTAAATGGTGACTTATTAGCAGTCGTAAACCCAAAAAATTGGGTTGACTGTTCAACGACGGTTATAAAGGATATAAAATTATAATTTGAGCCGTGATGGCTCAGGGGTAGACGGATTAGGGGTTAGAGTCCTCTTGCAGTCAGGCTGACAGCGGGAAACTCTCGTGGTCTTCTCCTACATGTAACGTAAATGCGGGTCAGTTCCATCAAAAAGTCCTCCAAGAAGAATAATTCATTCCAATGCTTGATCCAGAAGTTCTCTTGTCTTCTGGATTGGGTTAAAAATTAGAAGGCTACGTAGTTGATTATTAGTTGTCTTAAATCAGAGAAATTGGGTCTGCTGCTCAACGACGGTTATAAAATTTTAACTTTTTCATCATGTTCTATTTTGCCAAGGATCCCAGATTGGACCGATAGTGAGACACAGTTTCCAGTTGGTCACCAAAGTCAAGCATTACTGCATTGTTGGGTGCCTGTACTTTTTACCGTAAAATTTATTTTCACCGGAACAAATTAAAATCTGGTATACCATACTTTTTACTGTAATTATTACCATAAAATCACTTAATCATTCTAATTATATAAATGTTTCTGTAAAATTTAAGGTATAGTATTTTACGGTAAAAATAAATTTTACGGAAGATGCACCCTAAGTGCCCCAAATTACTTTATACCGCAATTTGATCCAGAATTTCTTACACTGTGACTGTGGCCAGTGGGTGGGAGGGTGACCACTTTGTTCAGCCTGAGAAGAGACAGAGGGTGGGGTGCGGTATCGGTCACAGTTAAACTGTTCTACTGTAAAATGCTCTACTTTACACTCAGGTAATCGGGTTACCAAAGTTGGGGACTAACACTTTTGCAGAGGAACAAAACTGCGATGTCATGTCCTCGGATTATTATCTGGGATGTTTCCGAGATCATCGTCAGTAGCACATTATACAGCTTTAGTGTGACATAAATTAACTATTACTATTTTGTCAGCCTAAAAGTTTTTGTTATGAAAATATTTTCTCATATTTTTTAAAAAGTTAGTGCTAAAATACCTATATATAATAAAGAAACTATCAACTGAAAAAATTAAGATTTAAATAGAAAAAGAGGAAACTTATTTGAAAAAAGTCAAAAATTAAAATTACTATAAACAATTAATGCATTAAGTTTTTTTTAAAAAAAATTATCACTTTAACTGAAAGTGCATTTAATTATGCTAATTATGCTTTGAAGGTTTGTTAAAATCATTTTGATCTCAATGGAATATTTCTAGAGCGTCTTTATCACTTGTAAAAATTTCAATTTATTCCTTTCATAAATGTTCTATAAAAATAATAATGAATCATTACATTTTCAGAAAATTGCATATCGAGAAATATTGTGATGAGAATAGGTACAATGTATTTTATATTATTATTCAGGATTTATACTGAGATTTAAGATAAAATATTTTTATAGAATTTATTATACATCACTATAAGATAATGGCTGAAAAGAAACATAAATAATATTATTCGTGTAACTGATTTTGTAAAGAAAAACTGAAATTCAATTTCTTATGCAAATTATAAATCTAGTTATCTTTATAATATTATTTTTAGAAACCATTTATTCTTTTCGTTATTTTAAAACAAGTTTCAAACATGATATTGTAAAATTAAAAATATATAGAAAAATGCTAAATATTCGATGCTGTTCAAGCAGACATCTAAATCATCAAAATATATTACGATTTTAGATTTTTATTGATTATCCAAGTTTATCCAAAAAAATAACAGTATCCATTTCATTTGAGTAAAGAAAATTATCCAAAAAAATTATGTTTTAATTTGAGAAACAAGTGATTGTATTTAAGAAAGTTTCGAATAACTTCTCTCATAAGAATAAGTTCAGCTTTTAATCATAATTATGGAACTTTGAACTAAATAAAACAACAAAATAAAATTCACTGCAACATTAATAAGATACAGAACTGAACCACATTTTTGTTAAAGTTAAGTCACAATATTATTTAATAAGAAATTAAGAAATACATTGATTGATACATTGATAAAAAGTACAGACGCGCAGAGTGCTGGTACTTTTTACCGAAATATGATCTAAAATTCCTTACAATGTGTTTCTGTTTTATAGTTTCGTTGATTCAGTGTCTTGTCCCTTCAAAGAAAGTTTTTTTCTTTATGTGTAATATTTTTTTCTGTGTATTTCGTTTGGTGATTCAGTCTCTTGTTACTTCTTCATGTGTAATATTTCTTTTCTGTTTATTTCGTTTGTTTACTCAATATCTTGTAACTGTTTCAATACCTTCAATACTTCAATGTTTTCAATACCTTTGATAGAGATCATTACATTATCTTTTTAAAAATTTGCATTACTATGTGCATTTTAAAAATTAAGTGGAGTTGAAATTTGTAAACTAAATGCTACGTAGACACACCGATTACAATGAAAAATATGTGTTTAATTATCAACTAATGCCATGGTGATGGTACTTCGCATAAAAAACCTACTCACAATATAACTATCAAAAGGAATTGAGTTAAGAACAATGTATTATATTCATTCATACAACTGACACAGTTGTACAGGCTGACAAAGTCCTTTTAAAGACCTGTATGCTAGAAAAACTTGCTAATTCTAGTCGGATTTTGTATGAAACGCATTCTGAAAACGAAATTACTAAGGAAGTTCTTAACAATATAAGTTTTTCCAGAATAATTTTGGATTTTAAATAATATTTTGATTAATTGCGTATATTATATTCTCATTTCAAAAGTATTCCCATTTCCTTACATTTATACGCTTCGTATTAAGGAAAGAAAATAAGAAGAATGTACTGCTCTTAAAGACAATTGGAGTCTATAACTGACTTATAAAAGTGCCGGAAGTAGGTGCGGTACTTTTTTGAGTAATTTGATCTTGAGTATTTTACTGTGCACTCTGAAAATATTTTTAAGTGCATGTTTGCCTCCATTTTTGGTGTTGAAGTGAACTAAAATTTACAGTGCATCTAGTCACATTTTCTTATTTACTTTTTCAATTATAGTTTTCTTCATTTATTTATGCATTGTTTGTTTGTTTACTAACACTGCATATTTTCATGAGCATTCGAATCAATTTATGGCTTCATTGCAGAAACATTTAGTTTAAAAAACAGACTCTTTCTTAACAATGTAATTGTACTAATTCTTCCAAACAATTGTTATTTTGTCAAATTAATACATTTTATTTTACACAACAACAAATGTTCTGCACTTAAAAAACTAGTTTACCTCAAAACTAAAAATATTGGCAACTAAACAAAAATACTTTTTTCAGTTTGCAGAAAATTTATATGCAAAAACATAAATAAATAAAAATAAATTTCATATCATTAAATAATTTCACAAAAAATAAACATGAACTCCTAGAATTGTTTCTTTCATAATATAATGAATTAAGCAAAGATTCCATCTCCTTAAATAACCAATTAAAACAAGCGTTTTACTTTTTCACCACTTGAGTCCCTTGCACGCATTTATGTGATAATGGTATCCTGCCACAAGGTTGAAGTTCTCGAAAAAAATGCCAATTTGCATAATGGATCCTTAAAGTGCTACTCCCCGCAATCTCAGCAAATTGCATTCGCCACTTACGTCCGAAACTTTCTTCTTTTACTTCATTTCCAATCGTTCAGTTTAGTAAAAAGCTCAAATTTTATATATTCCCGATGAAAATAAGGAAAGCATTAGTCAATTAGTTCGGTTGCAAATGCTTTCAAAAAGAAAATATATAAAAGATTTTATCAGTTTATTTTAGTGAGCTTTGATGTATTTTTTTGTTAAATTTAAATAAGAAAGAGAGTATAGTACTTTTTAACACTCGAAAGACTATTTAAGATAACAGTTTCAATTATCGTCGAATCAAAGAAATCAAATTAGTCATTTGAAGCGTTCTTGCTAGTTTGAATTATTTAACTCCGTTTCGATATTTTTTATGTGGCTTTTGAAATACATTTTTTCTAACTTATAAATTAATTTAGGTCAATAAATAATCCCCAAAACATTTAATTAAATATGCTTTAGTTATTCTGGGTGACTGCTATGATTTATAAAGATCAAAAAATATAGAATGCGTACTTTAAAAATTATATTAACATTCAATTTTTAAGCTATTTGTAAAAATTGCTGTGGCACAGGAGATAGAGCACTCGTCTCCTAATTAGGTGTCCTGGGTGCAATACCAGCGTTGGCTGGTTGATTCAAATTCTGTTCCCTGCTCGCGCCGACCATGGTGACAACATAAAATATCCTCAGTGGTAGACGGGTCATGTGTTAGAATACCCTTGTCTTCGGGCTAACCGCTGGAGGTTCATGATTTTCTCTCATATAACTCAAACGCCGGGTTAGTTCCATCAAAAAGTCCACCATGAAGGCTAGTTTGTCCCAAAGCTTGATGCAAGAGTTCCCTTGTCTTCTGGATAGGGTTCGAAATTTTCAAGGTTACGAAGTTGAACATTGATAGTCTTAAACTCAGAATTGGATCTGCTGTTCTAGACCGGTTATAAGAGAATAAAATATTTATTTGGGACTTTCAAGTCTTATGTCAGGATTAACCTTATTTAATAAATATTAAGCGCATTTAACCTTATTTCTTTTTTTTAAAAACATTAATCTTTTTAGAGAAAGCTATGCTACGTAAATTTTATATCTATATTGCTTTTATAATTTATTAAAATTTTTTCCTATTTTTTATTTAAAAAAAATGAGTATGCAAAGTTGACATCAGGGTATACAGCTATTTTGCCTTAAATTGCTCAAAACTATTGTTTAGCATAATAGTTTTTTTAAGTGTTTATCATTTTTTCATACGACCTATCTTAACAATAGGTAAAAGTTTAAATTATGTTATTGGTACATTTAACCATCCTAACGTATAGATTTGCTGTTTGTTTAATAAACTATTAAGATTAACCCCGAATTAAACTCGTGATATTGTGCATTTAAGATTATATTACAATACAAATTGGTGCAAGTTAGGTTGCAAAAAGTAGAGAGATGCAATTTGACAAAACACTATTGCTTCATATAGTATACTTTTTTCGCAGTAAAGAAATGATCTATCAGTTTCATCATCAGTTATTGTTACGCTTAATATTTTCCTTAAATATGTTCTTAATATTTATATCAAACGAAATTTATTTAAGTTAGATTAGAGGCTTAGTTGCTAGCGTAGTTTATGTGCACCAAGGTCACAATATCTGAATAGTTTTGCAAAACTTACAAAACAACTATACTTTTCAAATAAATGCTTTTTTTTAAATGTCATTTTCAGGAGGATAAATAATGCATATCAAGGCAATAGTTTTCAAATGCAATTTCTTTTTTTAAAACTAATAATTAGCTGGGCAATATTTTATTGTTTATTTCGTTCAGGCGCCCAACTGAAGGAAAAAACATTGAATGCATTTTTCAAAAAAAAAAAATCACTATTTTTGTTCAATATTAGTGTTTTAATTTCATCAGGATGTGATGCACTTATTACTATTTTTTACAAAACATTCATAATAATTAAGACTAAAATTATTAAAAAAATGGACGATTGATTAAGTATACTGTTATGATGACATTTTTTCGTCGTACGTTAACTATTGTGCTTTAAAACAATTCCTGAGATTATTAACAGTTTGTTGAATCAATAATCCAAAATGTGTTAGTTCTGAAAGTAAATAAAACTGCAAAAGATCTTAACACAAATCAAAATTTCCACACTTTTATTTCCCTATGAAATTTAATCTAAAAATTCAGTTCTGTCGTAACGATTTCCGATTTTTCCGAAGTCCCCCCTCCCCTACATCGGTTTTCCCTGTTCTGAGAGTTGTCCTGTGTCGCTAATGATCCGGCAACTATTCTGCTCGTTACCAGACAAGTCCGGTCGTGAATCCGGGGGTTAACGATTAATAACTGCTGATGAATACTACTAGATAAAGGCAAAAGGAAAACTGTTGAGAGAGCCGTTTTCAACGTCATTGAGAACCGCCATTGAAGTGGTAAATAGTCTAATTCGCTTTTATGATAACTTTAAGCAAATTGTATTGGTCTTAGAAACTTTCACGCAAAGGTCATGTGCTGTGTTTTGCAATAATTAATATAGTTCTTGTAGCAATCTATATTACGTTTTCCTTTTTAAAATTTTATTTAAAGTCAACACTTTACCTTGAACTAATTTTCGAATGAGAATTAAATTTACTTTGTTCTAAATACTGAGTAAATTATTTTTAGTCTTTTTTATAAACATCTTTATAACATAAAAACGCAATGACTTAAAACAGATTAGCATTAATGTCAGCGTATTCTTAAGGTCAGAAAATGACGTAGTACACTGGGAAAACAAGTATGGTAAAAACTGCCCTTATGTGGTAAAATTTATTATGTTTCTGGGGCTATGGGATCACCAAAAAGCTCACTAATTTTTATCGAAGCGATTGATTAATTATCGAAGCGATTGACTAGCGAAGTAATATTTGCGAATGATTATGGTAAAATTAGCATTAAAATATGGTTTTATAATATCGGAAAAAACTTTGGAAAATGTTGTAATTTTATCACAAATCCTTAGAAAATGACATAAAAACCATTTATTAAGTGAAATGAACTTTTCAGTTTTGTATATTTTGTACTACACGCGTGTTAATAAGAGTTACAATTTCGAAAGCCAGAATTTTACGATAAATCGTTATCATATGAGTGGAAAAATTACCAACATATTAGGAAACTAGCATATTAACTAGCATATTTATAATAAAAAATTTTAGAAAAATGTTTAAAAAAATTTAGGTTCCCTTTTTTTTGTCTTGAATTCCCAATAAGCCTCTGAATAAATTTATTTCCTTCATTGAACAGTGTATAATTTTATTGATTTATGAAATTTTAACAAACTAATTCTTTCTCCTTCTAAAAATCAAACAATGCTTCGATTTTCATTCTGAACACCTGTTGCGTCAAACCAATTTTGGATACAGTCCAACAGTGCTATTATATCATTATCGACTGTTACTTTATGCCTCAGATAATTCAAAAGAAATATCGCAATCAAATATGCATGATAGCAGAGATGATGCTTTGGGCGTCAGGCCAAGGAACAGTTCACTATTGAGGCTATTTCTGCTTGTATATCTACCAATTTGTGATAACATTATGGTTTAAGTTGAATATTCTCTTTACGAACACGTTCTCAAATATAATCGGTTTATAAAATTTATTTTAAAAAAACTACTCTGTATATTTACAAACGAAATCAAATTTACTCTTAAAATTTTATATTTTAGTAGATGCTTGCAATATGATTGCTCATTTTGTTGACCGAAATCATTTCAAAAATTGTGTATATATATATATATATATATATATATATATATATATATATATATATATATATATATATATATATATATATATATATATATATAGGAGAATATATATAGATATATTGGAGAATTGAAATATGTATTTTTTCTTTCTAGAAAAAGTTTTTTACATAGATTTTTATCATGATAAAACTAAGAGGTCAGAAAAACCAATTTTAGATGTTTCCACAAAAAAATATCTATTAAAAATTATCCTCATATCAATTTTGCACCTCTGCCTAACATTTTGCTTGTTTATTGAATCTTGATCAGATTCATCGTCATCTGAAGAGCAGTTTAAAAAATCTATATCACTATCTAAAATCTATATTACTATCTAAAATCACTTTCAGAATTTGATAAATCCTCAGGGATATATACTTTGTCAATGGCTGAGCGTTTTCCAGCAGGCATTTCTGATTAGAAAACGACGGCAAACGTAGTAAAGTTGCAGCGATAAATATCAAGTACCTTCAAATGCAGGAATTTAGTAGACGACTAACGATATCGGTAGCTCAAAATATCAATAAAACGTGGTTATTTATAACTTATTTCTAATAATATTCTTAATAATTATTATTGTTTTAACAAGACAACAACTAAAAATCAACAACTAATCAAACTAATCAAACTTAAACAACAACTAATAATCATTTTCCTTTTTTCCATAAATTAAATAAACGGTGGTGAAGCTTATATAAATGTGGTTAACAATTTATTTTAATGCTTTAGTGACAGAAAGATTAAATTACGCACCTTTTTGGGACGAAAATCCGTTAAATGGCTTTTAGCTTCCGGAGTTGTGTTTCTTTCATAGAATGACTTACATAAATATATAACTTACAAATAAATTGATCACCAAGTTCATCTTAGAATTATCGATAAATAATCTATTTATTAAGAATTTTACAAACTGCTGTAGACAATCACCATGTCGTGACTTCAACTAACATAATTTAAACTAACATATTTGAACACTAATACACATTTTCGGTACCCTGACTGCGATCGTATAAAATACCAAATATAATTTTGTAATATATAAAAATAATTTTGGAGCATTATAAATTTCATGATTTATAATGTTATCATTCAAGGAGTTTTTCTTGAAGAATAATATATTAATTAAAAGATGGCAGTCGAAATTTGTTTGACTATTACTGCAATAGTAAAAACTTAGCAGAATCCAACAGTAAAGGACAGCAAAGCAAAATGTTGCTTAGATATTTGATTTCAGGCATTGAAATTAACAGTGTTGCAGTATGATTGAAAATACGACCGAAATCAAAATACTGAAATTTGATTTAGCTGTACAAATTCTTAATTTAAATTTAGAATTAAAATCTCATTTAGGAGAACAGTAGCTAGACAGCTTTAAAACATATTCAAATGAAAGAATACTTAATCATGGACTTACGGTAGTCTTACCAAAACCTTAAAATGGCCGTCTTTTTATTAATAAATAAAATAGGAATATTTCTTAGTTTATTAAAAGAGTTTAATAATTGTAAATAGAATTAATTTAAATTTAAAAAATAATAATTTTTACATTGAATGAAACATGTTAAATAGTTATTAATTTCGTTAGATCAAAATTCTAGAAAAAAAAATAAAATGTTTCATTTGGGATTTGAACCTCTGATCCTTCAGGTAGAAAGTGGATTAACGAAAAGAACACACAGGAGGTTCTCAACCATGCTCTTTATTCCACAGACGGTTCTACACGTATGAAGTCCCATTTTTAACTGCAGTTAACATGCACTCGCATAGCAAAATCGCTTTTTATATGTTAATAGGTAGGGGAATAGTGTATTGGGGAGTAACATTCTCCCAATTTCTCCCATTTGCTAAATCACTAGTGGATTAATTTAAGCTTAATTTAATTTAATTTTATTTCAATCCAGATTTTTCAGTACATTTCTCTTGTCACTGAAATAGTACTTGGGAATAAATATTTGCTGGAGAATAGATTAGTTGAAGATTATATATTTAAAGTCTAAAAATATTTTAATGATGATTTTCAATACAATATTTTTATATATTATTTTAATTTACTTTTCACTTTCTTGTTTTGTTCCTGTGTTTTTGCTTTTTAACATGTCAATTCACCCCTGCAATTTGAAATAAAATATATTATTTTAATAATGATAAATATTTTAATAACGATAATATTTTAATAATTTAATACTTTAATAATGATAAATTTTTTAATATTTTAATAATGATTATTATGATAGAATATTTTTTTCTGTTATTGTAGGTTAGAATCGTAAGTTAGGATCTCTAGTTCATTATCTAGCTCTTCAAATGTGCATGCGCAGTTGCTTCAAATCCTAAGTACAGGAGCGTGAGGAATGTAACACGTATGAAGACGTGCAAAACCTCCTTGACGTCTGAAAACTGAGATGGTTTCCGTTCATTTATCAAGGTTACAGAATAAATAGATATTAATGGCTTATATTCGGATAGAAAGTCATTAAGTGATAAATAAATTTAGTTTTTAAATTATAGGAAATATGTAATGCTAACTCTTGCATGGCTGTCAAATTTTAATTTGACTTTATTTAAATAATTGATAAACTTTGCATAATTTACAGGAAAAAAATTCATTGGTTTCTTAGTTTCTTCGTTTCTTGGTTTCTATACAAGTATAAGGTCGAGGAAACCCTTTGTTTTATTTGATGTTCACATAAGGCGTAAATTCACATCACTCATGGCGTGTAAAATTAAACCAGTTTGTGATATTATTCAGAAATCTCTCCCCTTTCTGCTGAAATTGGAGTTCATGAAACAGCATTCAACCAAATGCAGTTGAACAGGAAAACTTAGTCTCATGGGTGAAACTTGACTAACAAATCGATAGATTCGGTTTCTCGTTTCCTCAGATAGAAATTTAATGAAAGTCAGTTGGGCAGGGATATTAAATTTAAATTATGCATCTGAAACTCTTATGTATTATGCGTGTTGAAACAAGAAGGAATATTTCATTAAAATGCAATTGTTTATATTAATAAATTAAATTTTTATATGAAGTTTGGAAAGAGAAGAAATTGCTTTTTAGATTCATATTGCTTTTTAATTTTTTTTTTTGCAATAGTAATTTTTTAAACTTTTTTCGTGCTTTATTTATTTAGTAACAAAAACATCATAAACATTGCTGAATTTTTTTTATTAAAAAATAACAAGCACATTTTGGTAATTTTTTATATAGCAAAAATCATTTTAATCTGATATTAACGTTTTTTATTTATTTGAAATGGAAATATTCATAATTGTAGTTTGACCAGTGTAGAAACCTCTAGCCAGTTTCCCAAGTGAATCTCGATAAAAAGTTCCCTCTCTGTTTGTCCAACTAAAGAACTCCGCTTGCCATTTGTTCAGAGCTCTGTCAGTGACTCTAAATACGAGGTTAAACTATTTTAAATAGGGTCGAGAGAAAAACATTTAGGTCAGTTTTTGACTTTTTGTAAAAAAAATTTATTATAAGAACACGTATTTTGTAATGATTTTTAATTGCGTGTAATTTTGAGAACTTTTTTTTCTACTTATTTCCGTAAGTATAAAAAAAAAATATCGCAAATATCACAGGATACATTTTTCTTCATTCTAGAATGATTTTTTTTTTAACGGCAAGCACTGAACTTTCGTACTTCGCCTAGGAAGATGCCGGAGTTGTTACTCATTTTACGTTACCCAGTGGGCACCTGTGAACCTAAGTCACGGAGGCGAGCAACATTACCCACGCCGTACTGCCACATACCCGTTTATAGGGTGGGCCACATTCACACATCACACAATAGAACGCACACAGAGAGAATCATCCATGCTCTGAGCGGGATTCGAACCCGCAACCATTGACTTCACAGTCAGGCACGCTGACCGCTCGGCCACCTGACCGGCTCATTCTAGAAATAAACCAGTAAAATGCTTAAAATTTTTAATATAGTAAGAAGTGTTATTCTCAGTTATTATCATTATTTATTCGAAATAGAAATATTAATACGTTTAGTTTGACCCTTTTTGAATCTTAATTTACCATTGTAAGCGAATCTGGTTTTCCTCTCAAAGATTTCAAAATGAATATTTCAACAGCTTATCAATTTCCGACTAGTTATTGTTTGTCAAACTAAAAAGTTCCTTTCGCTAGTTGTCTATGATCATGATCTAGAAAATTATCTAGATCTAGAAAATTATATTTTTATTTATTTAGAAGCGACGGCTTAGTTTCAAAGGAGGATGGGTACATTGTTGGACAAGCCGTTCTATGGGACGGCCCTGATATATATATATATATATATATATATATATATATATATATATATATATATATATATGTTTATAATCTAGGACAAATGTTGAAAATGTTTAATATTTTTCACTTTTGTTTATAAATTGCGCTGTGTTCAAACTGAAGCAATTTTTAGACAGGAATTACTGATCCGAGAAATAGGAGATTCTGCTATGATCATATGTCTTATTGTTTCATTCAAAATAATGTACTAAACAGCTTCTTTGAAGGAAAAAAAAATCTTAACTATTACAATAGCTTTACTATTTATTTTCCGAAATTTCACTTATAGTTTTCTTTATAGTTTTCGTTTATAAGCTATCAATATCAATTTCTGTATAGAAATCATGACGCTTGCAAATAAACTAGTATTTTTTTTAAATCTATACTATTTAAATAGACATTGCAGCGATACATACCGGTTTGAAATTATTTTGATAGAGAATGTTGTAGTCAATAATATCTTTTCCTTGAAAATTTATTAGACTTGTACGAAACATTACGGTGAGTTCTTTCAGTTATATCAAAATTTTGATTTTGTTGAGTATTTCCTCGAAAATAATTCTATGCAATTTAAGATTGCTTTAACTTCAATAAAATTTGAAATCTGGAAGGGAGTATTACATTAAAAATAAAATGACATTATTGCCATAAAATGCTGTTTCTTTTGAACTTCCAATATTAAGAAAAAGCTATTGCTGTTTTCACCCCCACCGTTGTTTCAGAAAAGTTTCGCTAACCACAATTCTCGATTTCATGATTTTAAAACTATTTGATGAATCCATATTCCATGAGAAATATTCCATGAGAAATATTTAAGAAACGTTCGATAATTGAAAAGTTATTGCTGCAGTTATTAGTTTTGAGTTATAAGGCATCCCTTTTTAATATTGTTTTTTTTCTCGCTACACTGTAAAAAATTTGATTCAAACTATGGTAAAAAGTGCAAAAATTTTGGGTGTCAATTTCATTTACAGTAAAATTTTACGGTACAAAAGAAATCTAATATGGTGTATTTATTGTAAAATCACTGAACTGCTGTATTTAAATAAATGTTACTGTAAAAATTACGATAAAAATGGATAAAAAAATGGATTTTACGATGAATTGGTAAAAATGAATTTTATGATGAAAATGGATTTTAGGATAATTTTACGGTTAAATGAATTTTAAAAATGCTTCCCTCTGGGTACCAGCTTTTTTTACTGGAATTTTATCCTGAATTGTTTTGCAGTGTTCGCAAATAAATGATAAGTTTCGTGATAGCTTATTCAGCGGAATTATAGTGCTTTTTTCAGCTACGCACTCTTATGACTGAAACGCAGCTAAAATTCTTAGTTTGTAGAAATTTTGAATTAGTTTTCACGTAATTAAAACTTTCATAACGGCATTTTACCACAATTTTTGATTTAAAAGGAAAACTGCACGAAGTAAATTTACACGCATTTTTGATAGTAGATAGGGTGATAATGTTAATTACTATTGAGGAATATTAGAAGGAAAGGTGGCCTTGTCATAAGTTCAACAGTTTTTTTAATTGTTTTATTTTGCGATAAGATGAAATTGTTTTATTTTAAGATAAGATGAAAAATATAGTCTGGAATATAACTAGTATAATGTATAAGAACTGTCGTATAAAGCCGGAACAGATTGTGTCAGCACCTCTTGAGGGGGGGGGGGAGTTTGGCGATTATTAATTAACAGAGAGAGGGAAGGCCTTAGTTTATTTACAAATGAAATGCATTTTTGTATTGATAATAGTTTTGTAT
This sequence comes from Parasteatoda tepidariorum, assembly GCF_982258835.1. Taxonomy (NCBI): domain Eukaryota; kingdom Metazoa; phylum Arthropoda; class Arachnida; order Araneae; family Theridiidae; genus Parasteatoda; species Parasteatoda tepidariorum. The sequence continues at coordinate 46,573,788 of NC_141762.1, read as the reverse complement.
TGATAGATTTTGTATTGATAATAGCTAAATTTTTAAATACATTTGTGAAACTTATTTATAAACTCAGAAATCGCTGGTTAGAGGAGAAAACATTTTTACCAATCCCTGATGAATTACAGTTACGAATTCACAACAGTCATATGAGTGTTAAATTATTCGATGAAAAAAAATCTTATTTTGAATGAGGAAAAAGTTTTAAAAAACTTTAACATTCTAAATGTTGATGTGTCTCCATTCGTATTTATCGAATACTACATGATTTTGGTATAGAAAGAAAAAAATAATTTAAATCAATCGTATATTAGCTTCCTTTTAGGTAAAAGAAAGCTTTTAATGTCGATATTATGTTAAATAAAATTTTGATATATTTTACAGATTATATATTTTTTTTTGCAAATTAAGTTCCATAGTCTTCTTGATTTAACTTTTTGGAATCAAAGCTTCTAACAATGTCTGCAATATACAGGGTATTCCGCAATTTCCACCTATACCTTCTATTTTCAGAATATTTATAAAAATTATAGCAAAAGCAAGTAAAACATGTGGAATCATAAGCAAAGAAGTTAAAAGTAAAAACACCTGAACCAATTTTAATTGATTAATAAATCCAGGTGAGGTTTTTACAATTATTTCGATTTCGATGAGTTCAAACGCTAAATTAATGGAGAACAGATCCTTATTTGTTTTGATAATCGTAAAAAATTCCATGCTGTTATTGATGCCAATGATGCTTAATTAATTGTGGTAATAAGTACTACTTTTGCAATGTTTATTGGTACTTTTTAATCTGTACTAAATATACTAATATGCCCCCCCCCAAGATACTGTGTAAATAGGTTCTCAATGAAAGGAATAAGTACTACAATAAATTATTGATAATGGTAATTTTTGACTAACCATAATGGTTGACCTAGCAGTATGCCAAATGATACTGATTATAAATCTTTATTTTGAAGGAACAAATTTCTAAGAACATGTTTTGCTTAATCTATTAACCTGAAGACACCAAGAAGAGTGATAAATATGAATAAATGAAAATATATGGATAGGTTTTAGCCTAACTTATTGCGTTGGTATATGTGTTTCACTTTTGCTCATAAGTTCGAAGTGTTGATCATTTCATAATAATTTTTATGAATAATTGTTTTTTTTCGTCATGAAAAATCAAGCTCTCTTCTCTGCAATGTTATAAGATTTTTTTCTGCTAATTCCTCTCTGCTATTTTCTGAAAGGAAAGTTATGTCAGCAATGTTATATACCATTAATGTAAAAAATACCAAACATTTTATGTTGGGTGACAACAGCCTTTTAGGACTACATACTTTCAATTTCCCGCTATGATCAAGCTGTTTTTCATGTTTTCAGTCTCGTCTTTTTCAGTACTTATTCTTTAATAATAGTACTTTCACATTTAATAATTTGAGTTCATAATATGCTTAATTTGTAGAGTTCATTTTTGACAAGGATTCTGAAAATATATAATAAATTCGGTTATTAAGGAACACTTAATATAAATTTTGAAGAATTTTTCTCAATGGAAATCACAAGTTGCTTCTCTAATGCTATTCTCTATACCTCTCTATGGTATTTTTGTCGTTTTGAGTTAGGAATGTTAAGTACAGCCTTCCATCAATTCAAAAATGGCATTATTCCTCCCTCATATCTTTAATGTTCCGGAAAGGCCTATTAGCACATTAAGATGGGGTATAGTCTGGACCTAAGTACCTCTAATAAATATTTGCATCATCAGTTAATGCTCTGTTGAGAGCATCAGAGCAAGCATCTTTTCTTTGAAGTGGTTTCGTAAAATATCTTTGAATGATTCATCAATTTTTACGACAAGTATCTGACTCATTTATAAATAATTTCAAATGTTATGAAATTCAGAGCAGAATTTTTAAATGTTCTACTTCGTTGGGATTAATTAAAGTTTTGTGTTTAGTGGTGATCAGGCTATATGCCTGCTGACTCAGGCCAGTGAGATTCATCTCAATGTAATGCTTTGAAAATAGTTCAAAAATCTTGTTAAATTATACTTATTGGACTAAAATTATTCAACAAATTCTTTCAGACTGCATAAAAATTACCCAAAAATAGTTTTTATAAGTAATACTAAATTAAAATATTTCTCGAACTAACGAAAAAACAAGCAAGTTATTTAAAAACAAAACTATTTTCATATTTCATAAAAGAATTTCTCTTTACTACATTAAAGTAATTTATAGAGCTAACTGTTATTTTCTCTATAAAAATCCCAACTCGCTTCTCTTCAATGCTTTAAGATTCTCTCTGTGCATTCTTCTTTGCCGTTTTCTGTAAGGAATGTTAAATACAGCCTTTCAGGAATTCCGAAATCGCATTATCCCTTCCTCTCCCCCTACACCATGTCTCTAATGATCCGGAAAGTCCTTTTAGCACAATGCGATGGGACATGGTCCGGTCCTAAATACCTCCAGTTAATATTCGCATCGCTGGTTGATGCTTTATAGATGAAAACGCGTTGGGAGCAACCATCTTTTCTCTGTGGTGGGTTCGTAAAGTATCTACGGATGATTCATCACCTTTTCGACAGATAAAATGTTGATATAGACTGAGGAATATTAACTGTTTCTTTCTTTGCTTTATCTTTATATACAAGCTGTCATTTTAATGGCGGGAGTTACTTCGTTCAGGAGATTGTGCTTGGTATTATCAAAGCATTAATGGATATTGATGACCCTTTTTTGTTGTTGATGGAGACAGTAATTCGTTTTGCTTCATTATGTAGTGGTTTAAGAGTATTTGATATTGCTGAAAAAGATTTTTTGAGATTTTTTTATTTTAATGAAGGATGAAGGAGATACTTTTGCAGACGGAAATATAATCTGGTTCATTTACTAAATGATTTTTAATGCAAAAAAATACACTGGGGGGAATAGTATTTTATTTTGTGGCTTCGTGAAGCCTCTGTAAGCACCCAGGGGTGTTATGCTTTTAGATAAAAACAGTCTGCTTTAGATAAAAAGAGGAACAACAACTGCTATATATAGCACAATTGCAATTATTTGAAAAAGCAGTGAGATGATTATTTATATAAATTAACGTCTAGAATATTATTTGTTTCTATCTTTGATTTATCCTGATATGCAGGCTGTCACTTAAATATCGGGAGTAATTTCTTTTCGGAGATTGTGTTTGGTATTATTTATATTAATGGATATTGATGCTACATATATATTTTTTGAATGGAGATAGTAATTTATTTTGCTTCATTATGTAGTTGTTTAAGAGAGTTTAATGTTACCTAAAATGGATGATTTTGTAATTTATTTTATTGTAAGAACTTTTATTATTTTTTTATAAAAGTAATAGATTACACTTTTACTAAAGGTTTTTAAATGTAATTAAAATACAGTGAGGGAAGTAATCTTTGCTTGCTTTTGTAACTTCATAAAATATCTGGTGGCATTCAGAGGTTTATCTGCCTTAAATAAATATTGGTTTTACTCGGAGATAACCTTTGGTAAAATAACTGTACTGTATGGTAAAGACATTTCTGGTAAAAAAAGATACATTTCAGGTAATGAAAACTAATATATGCGGTATTTGAACCAATTATTTGGTAATTTCATCCTTCATATTGTAACGGTTTGACCGAAAATTCTAGTTTTAAAAATTACAGTTTTTATTATCACACAATGAGTGCAAAATAAGAAACTGAAAAGTAAATGTATCCGAATAAATGATATTTATGCCATGCTCTAAATTATCATGATAAAAATATCCAAATTTTCTACATTTACTAAATTTTATCACATATTATAAAACTATATTTTATAATGAATTACACTGAAAGCATTACCAAAGCTCTTTGGTAAAAATTACCGAAATGTTTGGTAATCATATTGAGCCAGAAACGCGGTAAATTTTGCAATATTCTGATAATGACTATATTTTTTGCACCAGTGTATAGTCCTAGTACGCAAATATTAAATTGATATCAATAAAATGAATTGGCCTTTAAAGCAAATGTAAAATATATTATATCTTAGTTTTGAAATGTAAGGATTATAATTACATTATAAATTAGGTTCACGGATATACTGGCTAAATTTTGGGTTCAATTACGAGTGAAGTGTAGAACTAAACATTTTGTTTCGAAATAAAGATTTGTTATTTTTTTTGCAATTACTTTTTTATAGGCTAATTTGGGTTTTATTTTTCTAAGCTCGAATTAAACTAATAAACTACTAAGCATAACACTAATCGTTTTTAGGTATTTAGATATTTTTGCCGTATTATTTATTTATATAAATGCGCGTTATGTTTCATTTAATAAATGTATCATTTTACTTTGATCATACTTAAAATTTTTTTATAATTCCTATTAAATCTTTACATTGGATGAGAAAAATTATTCTAGCGTGTGCAATTAAGTTCCATTTCAAGAACTATTGAATAAAAGCTATTAACTTTAATTGCATTTCAGATGTTGAATAACTTGGAAATCAGTTCTTCAGGTATTATTTCAAAAAGCCATCAATAACTTTTCACTTTACCGTTTCGATAAAAAACATAAAGTTGGTCTCTTGTTTAAATAAACCGGAGTAACGGTAATTTATACTTCCTCACAATTTCCCTTCGAACATGGCAATAATTTCAGAAATTTTAAGACAGTTGCATAGAGAAGACTATTGCTCGGCAATGCCGATAAAATAGTTTGACGCTTTATTTACCAGACTTGAAATTCTTTCATTCTTCGCTCGTGGTATTGCCACCCATGCTTCTTCAAGATCAAAACTAAAAACACAATATATGCGTAACTGCGACCGCCTTCGATGTCAGTATTACTGTTTCCCTTGTGGTAACTCGAATGTGTGAGGAGGGGAAGAGGTGAAGGGAATGGAACAAATGAATTCTTGTGTCAACGGCAGACTCACATTGAATAAGATAGATGGGGCTGTAGCGAGAAAGAATCTACTTTAGAAGGTCTTTTTATTTTCATCTGATGCAGTGAATAAAGCGGAATTAACTGGAAGACGTAACACCTAGTCAGGTGGAATATAAAAGACATAGAGAAATAACTTGAAACGGCTATGTTCTTTTCAAAGTTGTTGGTTTTTATTTCCGTCCTTAGAACTAGCTGAAAAATTATCCGGAGCAATTAATGAGGTTATATTAAAATCTCGGAAGCTAGTTTGTTTATTTTTGAGAATTGCCGATATTTAATGCTTAATTACTTCGAGGTTTGGGAATTTTTTTATTTCTCAATTTTTTGTTTCTTTATTCTCCTTGCAAATGAAAAGTATTGTCCCTCTTTTCCGGGTAGATAGTTAATGCTATTTCGTTAAAATTCTTTTTTTAATGCATTGATAATAGTGCATTTTTATCGCATAAATTTTTTTTGGTCATAATAGATTTTTTAACCGAACAAAATCTGTGAATTGTCCCCTTAATTAGCAATTATTTTCAATTCGTAATTCCGTTATTGCCAATTTTTAAGAGAGAGCCTCGATGGCTTAAGGGATAGAGCGTTCGATGGCGAACCAGGTTCGAATCCCAGTAGATACGAATTCCGCATCCGGCTTGCACCGACCACAGTGCTGACGTGAAATATCCTCAGTGGTAGGCGGATCATGGGTTAGAGTCCCCTTACCGCCAGAATAACCGTGGGAGGTTCTCGTGGTCTTCCTCTCCATGTAACGCAAATGCGGGTTAGCTCCATCTAAGAAGTCCTCCACGAAGGCAAATTTATCCTATTACTCGATCCAGGAGTTCCTTTGTCTTCTGGATTGGGTTCAAAATTACAAGGTTACGGAGTTGAACATCAGTAGTCGTAAAACCATAAAAGTGGCTCGGCTGTTCAACGACGGTCATAAAATATAAAAAAATTTCTAAGTGAATGGCTCAGGGGATTGAGAGTTTGCCTTCCAATAAGGCGAACCAGGTTCGAATCCCAGTCGATGCGAAACACGTACCCGGCTCTCACCGATCACAGTGCTGACGTAAAAATATCCTCAGTAGTAGATGGATAATGGGTTAGAGTCCCCTGCAGTCAGGTTGATAGTGGGAGATTTTCGCGGTTTTGCTTTCCATGTAACGCAAATACGGTTTAGCTACATCGAAAAGTCCTCCACGAAAGCAAAATTTCTCCTTATATTTGATCCGGGAGTTCCCTTCTCTTCTGAATCGGGTTCTAAATTACAAGGCAACTTAGTAGAACACTAAAAGTCGTAAGCCTAAAATTGGGTCCGCTGTTCAACGGAGGTTATAAAGATATAAAATTGTTAAGTAAAACTTTCATTTCATTCGACAGTTGGAAAATAGCAAGTTCTTATTGTTAACATCAATTGCTTTTTGCTTGTTGTTTTACATTTATTTAATTTATTAATGTAGTTATTTTGTTCAGAACTAATCAATGGTTTTTTGCTAACTAATAAATGGTTTTCTGACTACTGCTTTAGAAGCCGTCTTTACTCTACTAAGAATATATTTTTGAGGTTCTTCTTATTTTCATCTGATGCAGTGAATAATGCGACATTGACTGAAATATGTAAAACCTACTTAGTTGGAATATTAAATACATGGAGAAATAATTTAATTATTTTTTTAAAGTTGTTTTTTATTTCCGACCTTAGAACTAACTGAAATATTATTCAATACAATAAATGACATCTTACTAAAATCTTGGAAGCTCGTTATTTATTTCCTCAAATTATCGGTATTTAATGCTTAATTACTTCGAGATTTGGCAATTATCTCTCACATTTTTATTTCATTATTTCCTTTTCAATTAAGAGTAATGCTTTGCTTTTTCTTGTAGGCAGTTAATGTTGGTATATTAAAATAATTTATTTTCTTTTGAAATGATAATAGTACAGTTTATAGTTTAAAATTATTGTTTGGCCCTGGCAGATTTTGTGATCTAACAAAAGATACGTCGATTGGCTCTTAAATTAGAAATTCTTTTTAAGGGCACTTTTGTTGCTCCCAATTGAAAATTTACACTTCTTTTTTAATTGGCAAATAAAAATAAGTTCTTTTGGTTAATATTAAATATTGCTATTTATATATTTATATTGTAATAATTTTGTTTAGAATTGAACACTTATCCATGATTACTCGAAACTATTTAAGAAGTCCTTTACTCTGCTAAAAATATTCTTTAGAATTCCTTTCTATTTTAATCCGATTCAGTGAATAAAGCGCAATTTACTGGAAGACGTAATACCTAGTCAGTGGAATATAAAAAAATTATCCGTAGCAATTGATGAGATTATATCAAAATCTTGAAAGCTAGTTTGTTATTTTGGTGAATTGCTGATAAATATATTGCTGTGTATGATAAATAATGCTTAATTGCTTCGAGACTTGGCAGCTTTTTTTAAAATTAATTATTCTCTCTCATTACTATATTTCATTATTTTCTTTGCAATTAAAAATAATGTTTCGCTTTTCCTTTTAGGTAGTCAATGTCTTTTCATTGCAATTTTTTTACGAGTTGATGACAATAAATTTTTAATACAGTAAATTGATTTTTTTGCCCTGATTGATTTTTTGATTGAACAAAAAGTGCGGGAATTATCCCGTCAATTAGAAATTGTTTTCAATTGCCATTCTGTTATTCTCAATTGAAAGGTTACACTTTCATTTCAGTTGTCAATGGAAAAATTACAAGTATTTATTGTTAACATCAAATGCTTTATTGCTTGTTGTTTTAATTTTTTTAAAACTTATTATTTTAATTATTTTGTTTAGAGCTGAAAAATTATCCAGAGTTATTTGCTAATTCTTCAGAAGTCTTCTTTACTAACTAACTTTCTTCTTTACTAACTTCTTTACTACTAAAACTGTACTTTGGAAGTTCTTTTTATTTTCATCTGATGCAGTGAATAAGGTGGGATTAACTGGAAAACGTAACATCTAGCCAAGTGGTATACAAAAGACATAGAGAAATACCTTGAAACGGCTATGTTCTTTTCAAAGTTGTTGATTTTTACTTCCGTAATCGGAACTAACTGAAAAATTATCCATAGAAATCTAAGAGGCCATATTAAATCTGGAAGCACTTTACCTTAGGTTGTTATTTTTATAAATTGTCAATATTTAATGCTTAATTATATTGAGTCTTGTAGCATTTTTTTCTCATTTTTTTATTTCTCATTTCTTTATTTGCCTTGGAAAAGAGAAGTTATGTTTTCTTTTGTCTGTAGGTAGTTAATGGCGTTGAATTAGAAGGATACTGAATTTCACGTTTTAACCGTTGTTCCTACATGTCCCACAAATTTGGTCATTAGTGGCCTCCTCAGTGAGGGGGCCCAATCTATAATAAGAGAAACACCACAAAACATGACAGACCCACCTCCGGCTTGAACCTGACCTTGCATACAGTCATGATAAAGAGCTTCGCCTGGTCTTCGTTGCACTCCACGACGTGCGTCATTTGACTAAAGGCAAAAACGGGATTCGTCAGTCCAAATAACATTCCGCCAGTCAGGAGCTGTCCTAACTTCTTACCCATTGAAGTCGCGGAGCATTATGCTTCTGCAATGGCCTCTTACATATGTTACTGCAATTGCCTCTTCTTTTACTATATCACCATAGCCACGGCCAAACACAATTGCCTCTTTTTGCCACTCTATCACATCCGTACACTTACCCATATTTACACACAATTTCCGCTGAAAACAAAAATATCTCACTGGTGGCTACTTGCCTTTGATCACATTGAGGCAGTGCGCACGCAGTTGAGCACGTCACTTGACCACTGCGTCATCTAACGAAACCTAACGATTCATCGGTACTTGTGCACTAGGTTGACTAATTTTTTCCCCGCTGAACTTATATAATATTATATTTTTTATTGTATATTTTTAATAACATAAACTGTTAAAACTTAACTAAGCAAAATTCTTATTACACTAGCAAGTTTATGTAACAAACAGTTTATGAAAAAATTGCCTCTTCATTTCTATTACAATTTCCTTCTCAACTAGCAATTCTGTTTAATTTACAATTTTATTACAGACAGTGAAAAATTTATTATTTCCAATTGATTGGTGATTATGTTACTGGCAACTGAAAACTAAATGGGGTTGAATTAAAATAAAAATTTGTTCGAATTTAAAATTTCTCTATCGCTTACATTTAATGCTATATTGTCTTCAGTTTTACCACATCTTCTTTTAATTATCTTTCTTATTCATGTCTTGTTCTACTACTTTCGTAGTTTCTTTCTAATCTAGTTTTTGGAAATTGACAAATGAAAATTGAAAAGTTTTCAATTCATTTATTGACAATTTGAAACTTTTTTTAGCTATCATAATAGTTTAAATGCTGTTTCATGTTTTCCAACTTTTTTTTCTCATTGTAGTTATCTACCTTCCGTCTGTCTTTTCTTTCTACTGATTAAGACATTTTCTTCTAATATAATTCTTCTTCGAAGTTCTTACAAGTCTGTTACATTGTGCAAAATGGAATTAACTGAAAAACATAACACCTTATCCAGTTGGATATCATTTACGTAGCTCTGACTAATGAGAATTTTTACATTTTTTTCGAGCTGAAAAATAATCCCCAGAAATAAATAAGATTATGCTAAAATATGAAAGAATTTTAAGTTTGCTTGATTTTTTTTGAATTGTTGATAGTAAGTTTTTAATTACTTCAAATTTTATCAATTGTTTTATTCCTGATGTCATTTTTTATTCTTCTTCTCAGAATTGATTTTAAATTAATACTTTGCTTGATTACAAATAGATCTTAATTACTCTTATTTATTTTTCCTCGTAGGCAGTTAATGTTACTACATTAGGAATGTTTATTAATATTTTTTTTAATTGCTTGATACAAATTTTAAATTAAGAATTTCGGGAAAACATTTGGTAAACATAATTTCTTTTTCTTGACGTCACAAGTTTCGAACCAAAACAGATAAGACAATTGACACTTCAATATTAGCACTATAGCTCCTAAACAAAGATAGTTTCGTGAATTTTTTCAATGACTGCTCATTTTATTCATTATTAGTTATTATAGTAGCAGAAGATTTTTTTTAAAAATTAAGTAGACAAATTTATTTATTTTGTTCAATTATGATTTTTGACATATCACACTCGAATTTAACTTGAGATGAATTAGTTACAATGCTACAAAAATTTTACTTTAGATCCTTAAATATAATGAAGTTTTCAAATATAAATAAAAGTCTTGAATTTTATAACTGTAAATTTTATTCACATCAAATAACGAAATCCTTCCTAATACAAAATATTCCAGAGAAGATTTACTGCAGAAATTTACGGATCAAATTACGGTAAAATTTCATGAAACAAATCTGTTATTAGTTAACTTTTACAATAATATTGCCTTAATTATAGTAATTCCGTAATTTTGCAGTAAAAATATTTCACGGTAAAAATTTAAAAACATAAAATTTTGCGGTAAAAATGAGTTTTACCGTAAAATGGATTTTATGTATGCTGCACTCAGGGTTCCAGTACTTTTTACTGTAACGTGATCCGGAATTTTTACACTGTAAAAAATTCAAAATTCATTTAAATAAGTAAAATTTCACATTTCGACACCCATTTTACATACTTGACAATGTTTGCAACATTCAATAAAGTATAGTTCTAAATAATATTACGGGAATTAATTAAATAGGCTGAATTTTACATGTTTCTTTAAGGGTGAATGCTGTAATATATTACAGTCAAAGTTATTTTAATTTTTGAAACAGTTATGCAAAAAGTAAAAAAAAAACTTTTGCAAAGAAACATTAGGAAAAAAAGTAATAAAATAAAAGTATTTTTCTGATATACTAAAGGGAAGTTACGATTTACATTTACAGGACATTAAAGAAAAAGTTTATTCAGTTTTAAAAATATGGTGCTGGTTAACTTAATTCTTATTCGTTAAATTTATTATTTATATAAAAGTCGATCAATGAAATGAATTTATACACATTCAATATGCAATGGAATACACTCAACGAAGGATAGAATATAATGTCTTATTATTATTCAAATCATATTTGATTAACTATACTTTATAACAACTTCGCAGTTGAATTTTTGTTAACATTTTGTCTGCATGCAAATTAGATACATCTGAGACTTCTTTAAATAAGCGATTTATGTAACGCTATGAATAAATCAAATAACATACTTTTGCATTTTATTGTTACAGTATACTTTTGCATTTAATTAATTTCTAAAATAAATGGTTACTTTTGATTAATTTTAAGTTTATATGTTGTCAAAAGTTCCAGATCGAAAGGGGTTTGATTCTGTTTATCTTTCATGGCTTGACAGCTTTTATCTCTCTAAAGCCATTTTTAATTGAAGCACCATCTGAAACTTTGTTTTTAAATTTTACTTGAAGGTATTTACCTAAAAGAGGAACAATTTTACTTGAAACTATTGTTATTTGATTAATATTTTAAAACAAAACCTCTGTATTTTCCCAAGACGTAAGCGTGAAAGCAATACAGGTTTGAAACGGTAAACGTAAAAAATATAAAAAAAGTGGAAAATAAATAAAAGTTAAAAACTATACTTAAAAAACCATTGTAGCCAAGAGTAGCAAAATGAGAAGGTTGCATTTCCAAGCTCCATGAGGCTGTCATTAGAATCTCATATCATTAACTAGAGAATCAGAATTCATTTGGAATTTGTGAAATTGGTGAAATAAGTTATCAGAATCGTGAGTTGGTGCGATAGGGGTAGAAAGAATTCTTGCATTAACAAAATTAAATGTATGTACAAGGTTTCTACAAAATGTGGTAATAAAGGATTAATTGGACTCTTGTTCATGGATATTTAATGCGCTCCTTTAATTCATATTTTAAAATGTGTCTGGGTTCGCTCGATGAAACCAATGATACCATGGTTATTCTCACATATAAATAATAAACACGTTTCGAAAGTTCTTAAAAATATCTCCTTTTAAAATAAAATTAAAGCTTATAAAAATTTTAATCTGAAAATTTTAAATAGTTTTTAAAAAAAAGCAAATTTTTTTCCAAGAACTAGTCTGCGAATGGCTTTCTTATACTCATAAGCTTTGCTTAAAAAATTTTCCGATAGTTGTGACTGCTTCTGATAAATTATTTGCGTTAGTCACCAACATTGAAATTTTGGAGCCATAAGTTTCATTTCGAGCAAAAATTATTTTTTGAATCAAGTCATAATATTTGAATCAATTTTATTTGAATCAAGTAGTAATATTTGAATCAATTTTATTTGAATCAAGTAATAATATTTGAATCAATTTTATTTGAATCAAGTAATAATATTTGAATCAATTTTATTTGAATCAAGTAATAATATTTGAATCAATTTTATTTGAATCAAGTAATAATATTTGAATCAATTTTATTTGAATCAAGTAATAATATTTGAATCAATTTTATTTGAATCAAGTAATAATATTTGAATTAATTTCATTTGAATCAAGGAATAATATTTGAATCAATTTTATTTCAATCAAGTTTTGGTTTGAAACAAAAATTGTAACTGTCAGTTAATAGTTCATTTTGTTTAAATGTTTCATGCACATGAAAATTCAAGTATTTTTACGAAGAAAAAAATAAAACAAACTTGTTTAGTATTTTAGACTGTAATAATAATGGAAACTAAGCCTTTCTGTTCGAAAAAATTCATATGTAATATTCATTATGTCCCAGAATAGTCAGTGATTGAAATTTTGAAAGAAATATGCACTGAGAAAAAAGTATGGTCAAAACTACCAAAATATGGTAAAATTTACCTTGTACCCAGCTCCATGGAAACACTGAAAGGCTTGGTAATTTTTAATAATTCTCTTTATTATTTGTTGATGATTTCGGTAAAATTAGCAATAAAATATAATATTATAATGTGAGGTAAAATTTAGTGAATGTGCCATTTTTATCATGATTCCTTAGATCAAGGCATAAAAACCATTTATTCGGTTAAATTTACTTGTTTTGCCTTCTGTATTTTAGTATAAATTATAATTTTCAAAACGTAAATTTCCAGTAAACGGTGACAATAAGAGCGGAAAAATTACCAAATGAATGATTTAAATATCATACAGTATCTGGCCAATTTATTAGACACACTATAAGAGTCTATTTGAAATCTTAATTGTCAGGTGATAATATACAGCTTTATTGTTTTTAAGCGGCTGAAACCTGTTTGCATTTGCTTACGTTCGTCTATCAATCGGTTAACATTGTAATGCAATACCAATACCGTAAAAATAAATACAAATAAGTTGCATATAAAAATTCTCCTGAATAAAAACTCATTACACGTATGTTTAAATATAAAAGTATTGCATATAAACTCGAGCAAAATATGTAATCATTAAAAATCTACAGTGCGTCTAATAATTTTTCTAATTATTATAATATACTAATATAATACTTGATATAATAAATATTCTATATTTATATAACATATTGATAAATTTATCCAATTGGCAAATTTATATTATAAATCGTCAAATTTAACCAATTGATACACGAACGTAAACAAGTGCAAACATGTTTCAGTCACGTAAAAACAATAAATCTGTATAATATCACCTGATATTTAAGATTTTACACGGAATCTTATAGTGTGTCTAATAATTTGGCCAGAGACTGTATATTTTGGTCTTATTAATCAGAAATGTCATTACCATGCAGTATTTTAATTTTACCAGAATTGTTTTCTCCGTGTGATATTTAATTGAAGTAGCATCCTGAATAATTATCAAACGTCATTAAATTGAGAGAATATGAGAAATGTGCAAATATATACCGTAAACGAATTTCAACAAGTATATAAGCTACTTTTTTTATTACGGAATTTAAAATACTATCCAAGTTTATTAGCATACCATCCATAAGAAAATAGAAAACTAAGTTTCGTAATAATTTTTATTCCATAAGTCATAATTCATACAGAGAAAAAAGTATCAAATATGTAGTTTTAAATTAAAAATAGCTTCATTTCTGGCAAAAAAAATTCTTAGCTAAAAAGACCAAGTCAGTAAATTTGTTAAAAATACCTCTTTTAAGCTCTAAATGCAATAACTATAAAACAAAAGCAACACATTGCGCCACCAGAGGTCAATAAATTACTTTAAAAGACTTTTAAACTCCCAACTTAGCCACGCTACTAAAAACTTACTTTAAAACATAACCCATAACATTTCCTTTGATGCAAAAGTGGATGAGTGTTCGGGACACATAAAATAAATACCAAGACTCGAAATCTTGGACAATAGACCATCAGGAAGAAGACATATAGGGACCATTATCCAAGTCCCGGATTTTCGCGTTCCCAGATTGTTCCGAACGGGAAAAAAGAAGGAATATTCCAGAAGGGTGGGTCGAAACACAATTCTGAATTCTGTCATTTGAGCGAAGAGTGCTTAAAATATATAGATGTGCAAGAAGAAGCGGAAAAGATGGAGAATTCTTTGGTCCATGCCTGATGGGAAATCATCACCTCCAAGATGACAGCATGATGAGATTCTTTTATTATTTCTCCTTTTTTATATTTGAGCTAACAATTTTTTTCTTTCTTTCGGACAAGAAGATATCTACTTCTATAGAAAGATAGTTTCCTTTATACTCAAAGTAAAACGTGCAAAAATATTTTTTATGTCCTCACTAGCATTAATGTGTATGATTTAAAAAAATTGTTTTTGAAAAAAATTATAATATACACTGATAGGCTAGATAAAAATAATTAAACAACAATTTAATTGCTATTTTACCATATTCAACCAAAATAGTATAATAACCATGAAAATGTGATATTTAAACTGTTGATTGTGAGAAAAATTGTTTACTGACTGTTTTTTTACCTAATATGGATAAAGAATCAGAATTATTTTCAAGTCAACTAGGCTCATAGCTAATGACAAATGAGGGCACGCCTTTATAACTTTGGGTGATAGGCCTTATGCTAAGGATTATGATTATGTTTTCACTATCCATTATCGGTTGTCTAACACAACGGAGGATGTTTAATAGTCTTATAGTAATAAGTGTGTGGTGAACACTTTATGAAGCCATTTACAATCCTGCATACTTTTGCTGAGAGGTCTAATATCTCAATCTCATGACCATCTGAACAGGGATTCGAATCCCAGCTTTGATACCACAATATTTCTTCCATTTCTTCAGCACATGAGGAGTTTCTATTGTTTCACACTTTTTAATCTGCGACTTAGAACTATTAGAATACTAAACTCTCATTCATGCATGCATTTCAGCAATACAGTTTTGCTTAACACAAAAAAGCCAATGTTTATTACCTTACGGGAAGCTTAACTCAAATGTCTAGTTAATTTTCCTTTTTACGGTTTTAAAATCATGCTAGTTGTAAATAGTTGCTAAACTGTATAGTTTCGTTTGAACTTTTTTTTACCGTACCAGTCGTAAATGGTTCGAAACCCGTAAAGGTAAAACAATTCTAACAGTTAACTTATAGTTAATAGGCTGGTCAGATTGCTGCCGCTTATTTTACCCTTATTTTAGATTGAAAATTGTAACAGTGTGCAGCATTAGATTGTAAAGTATTAATCATGTAATGTTTCTATTTTTATGCATTTTTTGCCATTATTTATGCAATTTATACATGCATTTATTTATTCATTCATAATGACATTATTTATGCATTTTTATGCCATTATTTATGCCGTTTAGCTACAAATATTTTAATATTTCAACCATTTGTTTTACAAAAATTTTCCCATGAATAGGAAAAATGGATTTAGAGCCTGCGCAGCTTGTACTATCAAGAATACTGATTTAAAAATATCTAGATTTTTCCTTAGAGTTTCTTACAGTACCTCTTCTATTTTTGTTAACTCATTGGAGTTAAACTAACAATTTTGATTCAATTTTTCAGCCTTTTCATGAATTAGGACATAATAACAATTTGGAAATTCTGTTCCATAAGACCTGATAATCGTATAAATTGTTTTATAAATCAATGTTACTTGCATTGAGGATTTAAGATGTATAGTTAAAATATAATTTTTTATTATAAGCCATTAAGTTTTACAGTACTTTCGTTCCATAATATGATTTATGGATAGTTTGCTATTATTTACATTTTCTGGTTTATTTTATTACCACCATTTAATTTATAAGGTTCAGCAAATAAAATATTTAAAAGATAAAACAATCCTCCAGCAATGAAGTTTTTTGCTAAACTGACATTGTTAGGCTAATCATCTTTAAATTTTACATTAAATATATAAGTTGAATTAAAATGTATTTTTATTGACTTTCAATTTACAATATTTAATAAAGTAATTAATAACATTTATTAAGTTAAAATATATTAGACATTGCTTACTGCCAACGGCATTGTCTTAATAATTTGATCCAGAAATTCTTTTTTTTACACAGAGTAGAATTTTTAATATTATTTAATGTTTCAAAATGCATAAGGGAAAATTTTTACAAATTTTAATTATAGAAAACGTTAAAAAGTTTTATTTTCACTAAGACAATTTTTAAATTAAATTTAAAAAATTGAAACATGCTAATCAGAATAAAGTGTAAAACTTAAAAATACATTGAATTGCTTCAATTATTTCTTAAGAGACTGTTATTCAAAAATGCAAAACTCAAATAAAGTAGAGAATAATTAATAATGATGTAAAGTTATTAATATGGCTTTAGTCGAAAAACAGCATTCCTTTAATTTAAGGAATTAACAGTTTATTAAAATCACCGCTGTTGTATTCATTCTCTTATGCATTGCTAAGTTGATTTTTCCCCTGCAGCAATGCTGAGAAAATTTAACTCTTTTTATAATTCGCAGCATTCTTTTCAAATTCTTATCGAATAAAAATATAACTTCTTTTTAAAACTTAAAGTGACGTCTTAAACTTAAACTTTCTGAAAGAAAAATACTTTTTATATAGCAAAATCTTTTATTTCTTTAAAAAGGTTCACATCTTTCTCTTCCAAGCTCTTCATGATTTCTCTTTTATATATCTAGCTGTCTTGTATTTATATGACGATTATGACTTTTAAAATGTTTAGGGAAATATTTAAATTCATATTACCTACTAGAGGTTTTAATCAGCTTAGTAACGTTTCTTTTCAATTTTATCGAGAAAAATAAAAATTAAGGCTCAACAAAATAATGTAATAAATTTCCTTTCATGTTGCTTCGTTAATGAAGTAAAGTGCTTCAAAATCTGAATGACATAAATGGTTATTTAAAATGTTTGAAATTATAGTATATTAAAATTTTTTTACAGTTAGTTACTTCTAGTTCAGTTCTGTGAATGTTCGGTTTAGCAAGATTTTTCAATTTTTGCTACAGCATTGTGATGTCATAAAAGTTAAAAAAAAGAAACTTTTGATTTCAACTTCAATTTTTCAGATAAATTATATTGTTCCATTAAATAAAATAATGAATACATTTTAAAGAACACATTTTTCCTTAGGTGTGTATTCAATATAAGATTTTCGTGTGTAGTCAATTTAAATGACGTGTTCGTCAAATTTGGATTGTGGCTTTTATTTAGGTATTTAGGTTTAATTTTAAATGAACTTAAGTTTTCCACGAACGAAATTATATTAGCTATAGCTTTCAGATTACAAAAAGTATTTTTCAAAAATGTTTTGAAAGTAATTTCGTTTGATGAAATGTACTTTGAAAAAAAATATAGTCGCCGTTATCCAAGACATCAAAATAATAGTAAAAATTAACAAATAAAAAGGACATTAGGTTCACACAAGCTCTAATATCAAAACATCTTAACACTTCTTAGAATTTTAACTTTAAAATATTTGTTACTTTAATGATGATTTTTCGCATTTAAACTATCAACTTTAAGATAAAATGCTCGAGAAAATTTTGTTCCGTAATTTATTAAAAAAATTGGAACAGTATCGTTTTATTGTACAATACGCTTTGTAACCTGTGAAAACGTATAAAATAACTTTTTGTAATTATTTTTTAAAATGGTATAGAGCTTCTTAAAACTAAGTTGAGACTATCGCCTTACCAAATGTACCATACATATTTAAAATTATAAATTATTATTTATTGCAAATGTCGGACATTTATTGTCTCACCACTCTTAATTGGCACCTATAATTAGCAATAATGATGTTTATAACCTCATTATTTTCTCCTACGAAATGTAGTCACCTAATTGCATTGAAAACTCTCATACTCTTCCACTGCAACATTCTATTTAGTAATAAAATGAAAATTAAACTTAAAGTCGTTGAATCAGTTTTCTATTTTATTTAACCTTTGAAGAAATGATAAATTGAAGGAATTGAAAGTAATTCCACTTTATACCCTTGTCAACTGGATGGGGACAGAAATGAAATAATTCATAGTTTGTTTTATGGCAAATCGATATTTTTAAATGTTAAAAAAAATCCTTTTACAAAATTTTATGATTTGCACATCATATGCTTGGCAACTGAAATAAAAACGCTAACAACTTATAGTCTGTTTAGAAAATTTAAAATAAAATAGTTTCTTTTAATATTTTCAAATTTATTTTTCAATGTTTTGGGATTACGTACTCCTTTTATTTTAATCATTGATAATATGTATTTGCCAAATGGATGGAGAAGAAAATAAAACGTTGCAAATTCATATTTAATTAAATAGCATTGAGAAAAATAAATTTTTTAAAAAGAATTTTGAAAATCGTTTTCAGAAAATTTTAAAAATATTTTTTTAATCATTCTTGACGGAATTTTAATTAAACTAAACCAATTATTTAATTTTCATTATATTTTATAAAAGAAAATATAAAAAAATTATTCTATTCTGAACAGTTAAACGACCGGCAAATTTTTTAATTTCAATATTAGTGTAAAACTCATTATTTCCTTGTTGTAACAAAATCGAAAACAAAAATCTATTATAACTCTTTATTCTTTATTTCTTTCTACAAAAATGTTTCTGTAACATGATTAAACTAATTCTAACAGTCTTTTTCGGCGATTTGCTTTCGTCAAATTGTTTTCAAATTTATTATTGATTATGGGGGGTTGGCTTTATTTTTCGCTGAGTTATCATTCGTCGTCAACCATCGTCAACCACGGATCTCTTCCCACTCTCCCAACTGTCCGTTGGGAGCAATTAATTTACTTTCAATTTGTACTTATTGGTGACAGGTCCCAACCTCTCAGTCTCAACCGTCGAATATCTATCTTGAAAGAAATTCTCGATGTTAAGAGAAGGATTTTCTTTTGAGGATCTTCTTTTCTTTATTTTTATATTTTTGAATGCGGCCATGCTCTATTTACTAGGCCAGGCTATATTTACTTAATAAATAAATTTTTCCAAAAATGATTTTATTCATTTTTTGGGATAATATCCATACATCACATCCAAATTAAGATTTATCTGATACCGCCAAAAGCATGCTTAATATTTCAATAATGCTACCTAAACTAACCACTTAATTTGACAGATCACCCTCTTAATGGGAATAAACAATTCTAGTTAAAAGTAACACTTACTCTTAGTAAACTGGTCATACTATAAAATATTCCGTTTCAAATCACAGAAAAGAGTACCGGCACTCTGGGTTTCGGTATTTTTTACCGTAGAATCCACCTTTATTAGATCATGTTACGAAGCAAGAAATCTGATATACTATAATTTTTACATTAATAATTATTATAAAATCACTGAATCACTCTAATAAAATAAATATTACTGTAAAAACTACTTGGAATATTTTACACTAAAAATAGATTTTACGTTAAAATGGATTTTCCGGATGATGCACCAAAAGTGCTGGTACTTTATAACGTAATTTGATCTGAAATTTTTAACAGTACAGTAGCAGAAATTAAAAGTTATAAGCCCACGTTTTGTTTCCTGTATTTTTATTAAAATGAATAATTCTGACTACGAAATATTAATTTCGCAAAATTTTGTAGCAATGTATTTTCAGTAGACAATAATTAATTGCCATATTTTTATGAAATTTAGTAAGTTTGTACAGTTTTAGGTAATTTCCAAAGTTTTAATCATAAAGTAGATGAAAATATAAATGGCAATCAAAATTTTTCAAAGCAAATATAATACTAAAATGTATATTTAAAACCATTTACTTTATATTCACATTAAATATGTGCTACAGCGTTTCAATTTATTTGAAAATATCTCTTCACAATTGCATTTGTAACCTAAGCCTTAACTAAGCCTAAGCCTTAGAAACTAAGTGAATCATCATGTATATTTACTTAAAAATAATTTTTGCATTTTTTTAAAAAAAAAAAAACTTGCATATGTTTAGATATTCACTTAATATCGTGGCATTTTATTGTCACTTTAAATCGACTGCTTTCTTTTCGGTTTCCAACGTGTAACTAGATCCGCTTTCCCGCGTCAAAAACACTCACCCTAAGCCACCTACCTCCTCTATCAGAAATAAGGTGAATCTTACGCTCAAGGACTTAGCACCGGTTTTCTATTTTGTCCAGTTAATAAAGAAAGGATTAATCGGATGTTGTAGGAAGTAATCCCACTTTATCCTCCTGTCTACTGAACGGAGGCTGCAATAAAACGCTAGATGGAATAAAAATAATGCAGAAGTATCTGAAGCAAAATGAATTTGTTGTGTACGTAGGTAATCCATGGAATTGTTTCGATGATAGGGAAAACTAGAATTGCAATTTGCAGAAGAGAGTTGATAAACCAACCCTTGCACTGGTAGGTTAAGAAAGTACTTAATAGCCGTTGTATTTGACTAGTCTTGTGTAGACCGAGTTTATTTCCAAGAGATATCCGCACATAAGTTTTTCTTCTGGTATTGGATTGGATATTGTTTCAAGTGTGCTTTGATATAAGTAATTGAGTCAATGTAAGCTTGATGTCTATATGGATAATTCGAAAGATAAATCAACAGTGTAGCAAGATAGTAACCAGCATAACTAAGAATTATTATGTGCAGTAACTAATGTGTATCCTAAAGATGATTATTTTTCTAGCAAAGTATTGAATTAAAGTATTGTTAATGCCAGTGTATAAATGTATTCAAATCATCTAATTTCTTTCTCTTTTATCCATAAAGTATGAAAATAAAATAATTTTTATTAATAATGTAACTTTGAAACTTCTATTTTAATGAAACTTTATTAAGATTACCTGAATGAGAAAAAAAGTATGGTCTGAACTACCAGATTATGGTAAAATTTCCTATGCTTCTACCTCTACGTGAAAATCAAAATGCTCGGAAATGCTTACATAAGCGTATGGTAATGATTGTGTTAAAATTAACACTAAAATATGGTTTTATAATGAATTATAAAATTTGGTTATTTTGCCATAGTACCTTAGCTAAGGGCGAAAGAGGAATTTATTTGATTAAATGTGGTATTCCGTTTTATATTTTTTACTATATGTGCGGTAATAAGAATTATAATTTTGAAACTCAGAGTTTCCGGTAAGCCGTTACCATTTAAACGAAAAAATTCCAAATGAATGACTTAAATTCTGTGTATTTAGATTTTATTAAAAAGAATCATGTGTGTATACATATTTATAAATAAATATATTTGTTATATGTTTTTTTATATATGCATATAAATAAAAAAATATTGTTTTTAAAGTACCACGGTGCATTATCCGTAAATTTCATTTTTACCTTAATATGTTATACCGTAATTTTTACAGTAATGTTTATTTAATTAGAGTGATTCAGTGATTTTAATGTAATTATTGCTGTAAAAATTAAGGTGCATCTGCTTTTAATTTCTGTAATATTTTCTCGTAAAATGGATTTAACGTAAAGAGTGCAGATACCCTGAGTGCAAGTACTTTTCACGGTAATTTGATCCAGAATTTTTTACAGCTTACTACATGTTGAAATTATCTGCAGTAAGTGATTAAATTTCACTAGAAGAACATGACTTCCATGATATAAGACAAATTTATTAATAAAAGGCTCTTAAGTCTATTGGGTGTTCATGTCTAAGGAGATTACTTTGATAAAAGAAAAATGTACGACAAACTTCAGTTGCCGGTACTAAATTATGTAATTAAACGTGTTTTTTTACATAAATTATATTCATGTGATAGTTTATAATTTGTTATATTTATTTGAAGAAAAGGAAAATGGGAGGAGTATTGGAATTAAGGAGTGGTACTGATTAACCTTACTTTATTATTTTTTGGGACAGTGGATGTTCAAATTGCACGGTAATTGCAAACAAAAGTAGAATTAGCCTGTTGACCAAGTAAATTTACGGTTAGGGACATTTTTTTTACCTTTAAGGGTTAGAAACCATTTACAACTAAAACGGTGAATACAAAATTATACGATTTTGTAACCAATTACTACTTGCATGGTTTCAAAACCATTAATTAGACAGTAATTCAGTTTTATTTAGGTTTTTCGTTAGTTACTTGCTGTCAGATTGTGGTAGAGTTGTGTTTTGTTAAATAAACCGTGGAATGCTTCGCATGAAAGATTAGAAATACTAGACATTTTTTTCAAATTAAGCTGCTCCGTGATGCTGCCATCTGTGCGTGATTGCGAGTTTCGTATTACAATAGTCCAGAAATTACAACACTCCTCATGTGTTGAAGGAATGGAGGAAAAATTGTGGTGTCAGTGCTGGTATTTGAACTCTTGATCAGCCGATCATTAGATCGACCGATAAACTTTCTGGGCTGCAAAGTGTACCCAATTATAAGGAATTAAACAGCTTCATAAGGTGTTCAACACAAGTTTATTACTATAAGTTTTTTCCAACCGTAGATGGAAAATAAAAATAGTTATTCGTAATCTTTATCAATTTCATATTATAAATTAATTTATAATTAATTATAAATTAATTATTTATAATTATTATATTTATGAATTAATTATAAATTAATTATTCATAATTATTATATTTATGAATTAATTATTTAAATTAAGTATTACTTATAAATTAATTATTTATAATTATTATAATTATAAATTAATTATTAATTATAAATTAATTATTAATTATAAATTAATTATTAATTATAAATTAATTATTTATAATTATTAATTATAAATTAATTATTTATAATTATTAATTTATAATTAATTATAAATTGTTTATAAATTAATTTGAAGCAATAAATTCAATTTCTTTAATTATATTCACAAATTGCTAAATAAAATAATTTGTTATAAAGATTTTCTTATTTCCGTGAAAAATTTTATATTCAAACTCTATCAAAAACATTACATAATCTTGTTAATAAAATAATAAAATAATTAAATAAATTAATCGATGACAATATATATTAATATTTTTACTGCTATCGACAAGTGGGAGCATTTTATGTACATACATACAACTCTTCAATCAACTCAAGAAAGTAAACAGCGCCTCCTGTGTATTAAGTTTCATTATCCAGTGCATCTACTCGAATCTACTAATGATTTTTCAGTGACGGAATTTAATGAGGATCTTAATAATTGCGTTCTTAATGAAAAACTTTCAAATCTGGGATAGGAAAAGGCGAGTTTAATGATGATGCGTTTCTTCATGAAGTCCTGCATAATGTCAAACCTCTTATATAAATGTACGCTCCACATTAAAGAGACTAAGGAGTATGTTTGTTCTGTAATCAAGAATCCCTTAAATATATTAGTTTACTTCTTTGATGATTTCTAATTTTAAATTTCCCCAACTATTAATGTTTCTTTTTAATTAAAATTCCTAAATTGAATATCTTTAATGTTTTCTTTTACTTTTGACTCCTGCTGACTTGATTTCAAAGAAAGTTATAATATTTGATGTATCGTTATGTTTCATTTTGGCTTATGAGGGAATTCAATTATTACTTTTTGGGAAACAAGTATGCTTATTTAATTCAGAAAGATACTAAATAAGTAAACTTCAAAAATAAGAAAGAGAAATGTTTTAATAAGAAAGTTAGAGATTTGAAAATATTATTAGGATTTATTAAACATTGCATTTATTTCTAGAACGACTGAACATTGCTGCATACCTAAAAAAACTGAAGGTGCCAGATTGACCCTTCCTAGATTGTTTTTATGTAGATCAATTAGACATCCAAAATATTAAAATATTATTCGTATTAATTTAATAGAAATATATTATAAATTTGATCAAGGAAATTCTGAGTATTTTATTTGATTTGGTTAATGAAAAAAATTGATTACATGGAATACTGTCTTTTTAGTTATACGTATACGTTAGTTTCCTTTGAGTTTCCTTTTCTCTAGAAATATAGATTTGTTGAAATAACCTTTTTTTAAGCGATGAATATATATGCACTCCCTTGTCAAATTATTCAAAACATAATAAGATTCTTCCTCATATTTTCTTTCGTTTCGGGTTTAATTCGTCCTCTGACTCAATTTTCATGTTTATGCGTCATACGCTAGCTTCAGAATCCTTCGATCTTTGTGATAGTTCGTAGCTTGAAAATATTTTAGCATTTACCAGGGCCTTTACTTCAGCTTTTTTTACATAGTGAAAGCTCGCCTTTTTTTAGTCACGATGAAAATGCTCCAATTGATTATTCATACACTGCACACAAAATAAGCAAATAATTACGTAGTATAAAACTGTGAAACAAATAAACACTCCGCACAAAGCCACAGAAACACGTCCGTAACTGTCTCACCCGCGAACGAGACTGTGACAAGTATGCACTTGTTTACGTTCGCATATCAGTTATTTAACATTGTAATTCAATACGTTAAAAGCAAATACAATTAATAAGTATATCAAAAATCTCTTGAATAAAAACCCTTTACATGTATGTTTAAATATAAAAGTATTGCATACAAACGCGTTTAAAATATGGAATTATTTAAAAAACTACAGTGCGTCTAATAATTTGGACAAGGATATATATATATATATATATATATATATATATATATATATATATATATATATATATATATATATATATATATATATATATATATATATATATATATATATATATATATATATATATATATATATATATATATATATCCCTTCATAAGGGTTTACTTGAAACTCGTTTCCATTCAAGGTGAACAGTAGTATCATGTGATCAAGTTTTAAAAGGATTCCATGGTTTTAAATTAGAACTGTTTTAAGGTATTAGCTAAATTGAACGATATTATGGTTCAGTATGCTACGGAGGTTTCAACGGTGTTTACAGCTAGTCGTAAATTGCTACAATAGAAAAGAAAGAAAAAGTATCACGTTTGCAGGACTTATATGGTATGGTAAAAAGAACAAGTGATCAAATTTAAGGGAAATAATGACGTCATGAGAAATTACAAGAATGCCATCCTTGCCTGCAATAGCGGAATTTATCTTCCTGGGTATGTAATCCAATAGAGATTCGATGCATTTTTTGAAATCGCAGTTTATACTGAGTCAGCATTATGTCACAGTTTAGTGACAGTAATGACTGGAAAATGGTGACATACTAGTCGCTCGACAGCCATTAACTCGTTTTTAATTGGCAAGTGATTAGGAGAGTTTGCTGGCCAAGAAAATAGTCAGACGTTTTCTTCATAGATGAAGATTACGAAGATCAAGATTATAGATGAAGATTACGAACACCTCGCTGTCAAGCTATGCTCGTCTGAACATGGCGTTAATCATGCCTCTAAGATAGGCAAAAGCAAGGAACTTAGTTATATTTCCCGAAAAAAAGCAACAATCACTCTTTAAAGTGTCTGTAATGCAAAAAAGAGGGTAATCGTGACTCGAGACGCTTGTCGTACATGTGATAGACCAATATGATGAAGTTGAATGACAGCATGAAACGTGTGTTCTCCTTTTTGACGCCAAAAGCCTAACGGGGTTCTAAAATGATGTTCTAAAATGATGCTCCTCCGTTTTTGAGTCCGAGTTTGTAGTTGAACACAGCACTGAATTTAATGATAGTTTCTGAATGTGTGATTTGTCAGAAATCATTTTTTTGTTTTGTTTTGTATTAGTTCTTAAAAGGATTATGATTTCTTTTTATATCTAATACGTTTAAAATGCATGTTTTCGAAAACACAGTACAATAAGCAGTCAAATAACCATAAATAAGATGGTATTCGACCATATTAAATAAGGCCATAATAAATAATCATAAATAAGTCTGTTAACTGTAAGAAAAACCATTAATCGACTGCTTTCACCTTAATCCGGCTAAATAAACAGACTTTTATCGCACCATCTAGGTCAACTTAAAGAAGCTATTTAGTTCCTTGCACCTGAGTACATATTACAGCCGAGAAGACTATTCGGTCAGTCTCTTGACCAACGGAACGGGGGTTCGAATCCCAGCGTTGACTTCGCCATATTCAACCATTCCTTTTAATATATAACGAGTTTTCAGTGTCCTGCACTACACAATTTGTTACTATGGACTACTTGAATACGATACTCTCCTTCACACGTATATGGCAGCACCGTAAAACACGAAAAGTCTAGTATTTCCCATCTCTTAAGATAGGGGAAACAACCGGGATAACTATTTGAACCACATACCATGGTTCATTTGATAAAAAACAACCCGATCATTACCTAACTCCAATGCCCTCCACCTAAAGAAAAACCTAGCTCCAATGTTCAGTTAAATTTTTTTATGGTTTTGAAACCATGTTAGTTGTAAATGGTTGAAAAGCAGCATGATTTTACATTCATGATTTTTTAACCATATTAGTTATAAACGATTTTGAGTCCGTAATGTTAAAATGCTTCACTGAAAACTGTTACTGGTAATTGGATCGACTGATTGATGATAGTTATTTTACCGTAATTTTGGAATGAAAATTCTAACAGTGTATTTAATGCAGTTTTTTATCCGTGCATTTAACATATATTTTGTTTTGCATTTGATAGTTCTTTGTTAAGGTACATTAATATTGTAATCTTCGTAAAACTTATAAAGTAATTTAAAATGCTGTTTAAAAATTTGTATGTGTTCAAAAATTTATTCTATCACACTTTCGTTAAAGCATAAGCTAAATATTAAATTTTTGACTTTTAAATCGTTCGAGGTAACAACATATAACGTGTTTCTTTTATTTTTGTTTTAAAGAGAGAGACATGTGACATTTAGAATTTTCCATTACCCTAATGATGCAGGGATTTGTTTAAAAGTCGCTTAAAACTTCACTTTTACTTTAGTAATGGAGAAAAATACATTAAATGGCTTAAACATAGTAAAACTAATAGAGTTTTTAAAATTCTCTAAATGTATACTTATAATGATACCAAAAATAGTTAAGTAGCGTATTAAACTAGGTAATAACTCATCATAACTAGACATTAAAAGCATTATAAAAATGAAAAAAAAAATGAATTGAACGAACGAACGAACGAGGAAATTTAAGTGGTAGTAATCAAATAAACTAATTTAAATTAAAATTTTTATGATTTCTGTAATAATTCGCATGTTTAGAATATGATAACGGATAGTTTATTTAGGCTCCATTTCATTTATTTATGAATGTTAACACTTTAGTATATAAATTGTTATGAGTTAACTCTAGTTAAGATCACAGAAGTGGATTAAAAATTACTGAAATTCTGTTCTTAGAAAATCTAGTTACTGTAATTTAAAAGCATTTCAGAAAGTAAGGATGATTTATTTTAATTTCGCAATTTTCCTGACAGGAATATGATTTGATTGTTAACGCAACATTTAAGTTACTCTAATGGCACACTGATTAGTGATGTCTGATCATCATTAGTGATAACATGAAAACAATTAGTGATAAACAGAAACAAGCATTCTCTACTTACACTAGATCGGTAGGCAAGTGGTGGTATTTATAACCGGGACTCCGCATCAAGCTTCACAACCCCCCAACCGTATATGAAATTTTCCAATTTTGAAACCACCAGGGATAATACAATAGTGGATATTCCAAAGTACATGATCAAAAAATTATTGTTCGATTGGAGATTCCGCTTTTAGCTTGAAGAATTATCATTTGTGACCATGGACTATTAGATACTTGCTGCCATGGACTATTGTTATTGTATTGTATTGATTATTATATTTGGACTAGTATATTTGGACTGTTATTTAGATGGGAGAAATATCGTTTGTGACCATGGACTATTAGAATACGATACTCTCCTTCACACCTAGATGACAGCACTATAAAGTTGCGCGACACATAAAAGTCTAGTATTTCCCATCTCTTATGAAAAGTGAAAAAACCAGATAAATTATTTAAACTACATGCCATGGTTCATTTGATGAAACACAACTCAGACACTACAAAACTCCAATGTTAATTATCTAACAAAAGCCTTGTTCCAATGTCCATTTAAATTTCATTTTCACGGTTTGCGATCTAATGTCCAGTTAAATTTCTTTCGCCCATTTAGATTTCTTTTTTCCGTAGTGGAAAGTAAAAAGTTTACCCACCAAACCGTTGTGGAGATTTCAAAATCTTTGAAACTATGAAACGCTTTCTGTTTCCCCATTGACCTGCATGATAAGTTTGGAGATTCACAATTGCCGATAATTTATTTAAGTAGCATGAAAAAAACTAATAAAGCAAAATTTTCAAATTTTATTAATTAAATAAATAAATGCATTAGTCATCGATCGTATAAGTCAGGGGTGGCGAACCTTTATACACCAACGTGCCATTTTTTCTAAAAAATTGTTTGATGAGGTCATAGACGTGCCGTCCAATAATTTTGACTTCGTGATTATTGGGAAAATAATAATACTAAATACTATCAACTCAAAACTCTTTATTTACATTGAAAAAAAAAAGAAAAACATTTTGCAATGTCTCAGATATATGCTTAATTCAACTTTTAAGTAACATCAGTGTGACTTCTGTTGTTGCAGATTAGATGACAAGTAACTTATATTAGGTTGTAAGATGTTAGTTTAAGCAGGACTGTTAATTTTTTTTGCTAGTTATTTATTGTTAGCTTGTTTTTTATGGTTATCATTTGTTTTTTTTTAGCATTAATTGTTAATTTTTTATTAATAATTGTCTATTATTTCGTGTATTTTTTGTGAATTTTAATTTAATTGTTACATATGCTTCATAGTGTAATACCATTTGTGTAATAACAAAAGTGATCGGTGGCGTGCCCGAAATATTGTGTCGGGTGCCATAAATGGCACGCGTGCCATTGGTTCGCCATCCCTGGTATAAGTCATAAATATTTTCGCTGTAAGTACACGAATTTTTCAATCAAAAAGTTCAATCCTATTGTAAATTTTCTAATTTTCGAATCCATTTTGTCTTTATTTCTTTGCATACCATTTCCAGTCATTTATTTGATGTTTCAGATTGAACCGTTTTCACCGTTTTCTCGTATCTATTATTCGCAATAAATAGCTTCTTAAGAAACGAATTGTCAGGACTCTATTCTTACATCTCGACTAGCAGAACTATGTAGGCTTTATCAATTGAAAAAAATAAATGAAACAAATGTTTCTAAATATTTTAAATAAATATATGTGCTTAATTATCTACCTTTTATCAAGTAATTTTTGTTGCAATAAGCACATTATTTCTTAATCAAAGGAAATTTATTATTATTTAAAATGTATTAATTTTCAAGTTCATTACTTCTTTATACCGTATTAAGCCGTTTAGTACCTTTTAAAGTCAATTATTTGATGTTTTTTGTAGGTCCAAATTCTTCGTTTTTCTCTATTTGTCGTTCGCAATCAATCATGAGAAATGATTAATTGAAGTTCCATGTTATCCTGTCGAATATCAGAAACATGAAGGCTTTTTCTATTTTCCCTTAAAGAAAAAAAAAACAATACCTGGAGTTTTAATCCATTATAAAATAATTTCAAATAGCAACTCCATTATGTATTATAATTGAAAAGAAAAAATAAGATCGGCTTGTTTTGATTGCTGAAAAGACGATGTTCTTCAATATGATGATGAGAAAAAAATATCAAAAACAATAAAGATAAAATTGTTAATTAAAAACGAAAAAAATTAAAATGTAATTGCAAAAAAGTGATGCTAGGAAAATCAAGAGGATGGTGATGGCTGAAAGAGGCAGAAGAATTTCCTGACTTCAATACAAGGATAGGTAAGAATAAAGAAAATTGTTTAGGTAATCTGTGTTAGTATAAGTCAGACGGAATCTAAGGGCATCTGGGTAAGTTGGTGTACAAAGTGTAAAAAAGAATTTAGGCGTTATCGAAATTAAATTATTATCCAATTTTTTAAGAACTCAGATACCCTCCGGTTTTATTTTATGAAGTTTATTGCATCAATGTCCTTATAAATTTTGTAAATTTCGTTATTATAACAAACAAAGACGAAACTCCATTATGAAAAAATTGCCTTCTTTGACTATGCTAAAAATAGTTTCAAGATTTAATTAAATTTAGAAATTACATAAAAGGCCATCTGCATGACAAATTTACCACTTAAATACCACATTTCCCAGTTTACCAACAACTGGTCCAAAACTTAAGATATTCAAACACATACCAATTAGAAGCAGACGTTCAAATATTTAGATGACTGGACTCCATTAAAGGATGGATTTTAACACAAGTGGGTTACTAAACTGGCATGACCTGGCAACCTCAAGAGAAGCCTAAGTCCCGACCCGGGCTGTGGTGGTAATTGTGATGATGATGATGATATTTCATCCTAAAAAGGAGTTCCGTTTTATATTTTATTCTTCTATGTTCTTTGGATTCTTCGTTTTTCAAATACACGTAAATAAAAGAAATGTATCTTTTATAAACTGCTGTTTGTAGAAAATGCAACACCATGAAAGAATCATCAGAATCAAATGAAATTTAATGCAGAAACGACTTGTACTGATACAAATAAATGATGAAATTTTCAAAACAAAAGAAACAAATTAAGCGTCCGAAATCAGTATTTGGTGCAGCCACCACGCGCTGCAATAAGTGCTGCTATACGACGTGGCATGGAGTCAAACAGATGTTGAATATCTGCTTGAGGAAGAGAATTCCATATCGCTTGTATGCGCAACCAAAGTTCGTCTTTGGAAACTGCAGGACGCGGATCACGAGTGAGACGCCGACCAACCATATCCCACACGTGCTCAATAGGCGACATATCCGGCGAATAAGCAGGCCAAGGAAGAAGTTGCATGCGTTGTGCTGAACAGAAGTCTCTAACAGTCCGCGCAACATGTGGGCGTGCATTATCCTGCTGAAAGATAGCTCCAGGGATGCCTTGAAGGAAAGGAACGACTTCGGGCTGTAGCACTTCACGGACGTATCTGTTGCTATTGAGATTACCCTCAATTCGTATCAAATTGGATCGTCCATGATACGAAATCGCACCCCAGACCATAACTCCGGGTGTTCGACCACTATGTCGTTCAATAATACACTCAGGAAGGCAGCGTTGACCGGCATAACGTCTAACACGAACACGGCCATCATGGGTCCACAAATTGAAGCGTGATTCATCTGAAAAGACAACTTGGTGCCAATCAGCTCGCCAGTCTCTGTGCTCAAGAGCCCACTGCCGACGCAGCCGTCGATGATCCGCCGTGAGGGGAATCCTGTATAATGGCACCCTTGCACGCAATCCACGGCGCAGCAGACGACGACGAATTGACGAAGCCGACAATTGTACAGTCCGCAAAAAAAAAAAGATATCACCCTGAATAACTTTCGTTCTAATGATCCGATTTTCACGAACTAAGTGTCAATCTTAATGGTTCCTGGGGGTGACCTCAAATATGCTAATTAATTAGTGCTAACTATTAATTAAGTTACGAAATCAGACACAAAAACGTACTTTCTCTGAATAAACATATATTTTTTTTTACATATTTGGAATCTAGACACTTGAATTAGAGGGGGTAGACAAAATTTTAAAACGATTGGGTCGTAAATTGGGTTGCAATAAAGGTTTATATATTTGGCGATAGTCCAGAAAACCGCCAAAAAAAGTCGCCTGCGCAAATAAATATTTTAAGATAACCCTTTACTGATTCAAAAGAGAAACGCTTAATTTTACTAGGTTGCTAGGCAACCAATTTCTGACTGTAAAAAAATTGAAATAATGTTTTGTGATTGCTCAGAGAGGTTTAATTAATAGTTAATAGAAAACACCTCGAAGTTTCTAGGCAATAGACAATTTTTAAGTTCATTTATGTCCAAAAAGGAAAAAAAATAAATAAATAAATAAAATAAAAAATTATTTTAATCTCTTTTGAAAAGAAAATTTGAATCGATTTATAAGTTTTCAGAATTTAAATACATGAACT
This sequence comes from Parasteatoda tepidariorum, assembly GCF_982258835.1. Taxonomy (NCBI): domain Eukaryota; kingdom Metazoa; phylum Arthropoda; class Arachnida; order Araneae; family Theridiidae; genus Parasteatoda; species Parasteatoda tepidariorum. The sequence continues at coordinate 46,541,600 of NC_141762.1, read as the reverse complement.
TTTTATCTGATATTATTTAGATTATGCTATTTTTGCTATGTTTATTCGAGGATTTCATACTAAAATCAAATTAGCATAACTTATAATAGGTATATACAAAATTTTAGGGATAATGATTTTTACAGCTTTAATCGAGTCTTCTAGGCATGAAAGTTTGAAGGAAAAAAAAGTGCATGAAAAATAAAATGTAGATTGTATAGTAATTCTAATGCACATTCACAAGGTTTTCTGTAATTTACGATTTCTTTTTTCTATAACTCAATGAATTGCTGAATGTTTAGTGGCATTTTAAAAACATTGAAATATGTTATGTTTAAGAATAAGATATTGAAATAATATGTTGCATATTGTATGATTCATTGTTTAAAAAATTGCTTCATTTTGCTAGATATTTACGTTACATGGTTTTCTTTGGATAAAGATGATTAACAAATAGCATCCACATGTTTCGATACATTCTGAAGCTTACGTTCGCAAATTCACCATAAAATGTCGCACAGCATATTCTTCAATTACGATAAGCTACATTTACCACCAAATACTGCTACTATGATATATATATATATATATATATATATATATATATATATATATATATATATATATATATATATATATATATATATATATATATATATATATATATATATATATATATATATACTTGTATATATATATATATATATATATATATATACTTGTATATATATATATATATATATATATATATATATATATATATATATATATATATATATATATATATATATATATATATATATATATATATATATATATATATATATCTGATATGATACTCTCTTTTTAAACAGAGCTCGTAAGGCCCTTAAGTTACTGAAATGGGGGCACGAAAACTTAAAAGATTTTTTTTTCCTAATGCCCGCCTGTGTTAACATCAGTCAATTCAGGCATCTACAGGGCGACAGATATCTGTGTGGCCTAAGGATTCCTAACGAGCATCAAACATTCTCAAAATTAAGTGTTCATTCACTGGAAAATTTAGTGTTTATTCAATTTAAGAACTGTTCCTTCACTTGGTTATCTTATTACTACTTATTATTTAAACCACCAAAAGCTTAAAACAATATTATGTAAGTTATCTAAATTTTTTTTACATAATTTGCATTTAATAACAAATATGTCGACATGCATTTAATAACAAATACGTCATTTAGCTAAAATTACAAATTTTGAAATTTTTATGATTTTTTTTAAAGACAAGCTAAGCTTAAGTATTCCTTCACTGGTTAGTTTACCCTATAAGATTTTGAGAAATTTGCGATGTTGTGAGAGATGCTTAAAAATGTTGACTGCGTACTTTTATTAATATTTATAAAATATATATTCAAGAAATTGATGAATATTTTATTCCAAATTTATTCATTCGTATGTATATTATTGAAATTTTATCAGTTATTGAGAAAAAAAAATAATCACATTAAAGAAGCACAATCTGTTGTATAATCATATTCTATCAGAAGCATGCTTTTATAAAACTCCACATTCTCTGAATAAAATGTATTTTATTCAATAAAATGTTTTATTCAAATTTCTTTACTAAATTGCAAATAGAATTTTAGACGACTAAAGAAGAAACATCGTATTTTATAGCTTAAAAAAATAAAAATGAAAAGATAAGCAAACGATTATTAGCGAAAAAAATATGAATGAAATTTTATGCTAAGCGCGCGAAGTCAAGTTCCTCGCAAGTTTATCACATTTTAATATTAATCGCTCCATTTAATCATTTCTTCATTGTCGCCAAATTATTTTTTTAAAAATAATTAATTTTAATTTTTCTCAGCTTCTAATAAATAAAAACAGTTGAAACTTTAGATTTTTCACTTGAAAAATATGTAGATTAATATGGTATAAAAAAATTCATACCTTATAATTCAAAAATTTTTCATCCTTAATTTAATTAAATAATAAAAAATAATTAACAATTATTAAAAAGTATTTTTTTCGTTAAATTATCTTTGGGTAAATGAGTTTTATGACTGGGTGAAATTTTCTTCGAATTGCTTTATTAGTTTTTAAAATATGACTAAAAACGTAAAAAGTGAAATTAACATTAAGGGGTACGAACTTTGGATCGCTCTCCTGACCAAACTATGGGGACCATATTTCCCAGATTGCGGCTACCCCCTATATTTTGAAGGTTAAGAATCCAAATATGTAAGAAAAAATATATGTTTATTCAGAGAAAGTACGTTTTTGTGTCTGATTTCGTAACTTAATTAATAGTTAGCACTAATTAATTAGCATATTTGAGGTCACCCCCAGGAACCATTAAGATTAACAATTAGTTCGTGAAAATCCGATCATTAGAACGAAAGTTATTCAGGGTGATATCTTTTTTTTTTTGCCGACTGTACACCTGTAGCAGTAGACCAATGTGCTGCCAGCTGCCTGGAGGAAGCTGTGCGATCATTCACCGCCATGCGGAGCAGGTGTCGATCATCGCGCTCTGACGTCACCTTCTGTCGTCCAGTGCCTGTTTTTCGAGTTGTTCGGTGCTCGTCGGTCCACTGCTTCCAAACTCGCATCACTGTGGAACTGTTCCGCTGCATACGAGCTGCTATTGCGCGATAGGAAAATCATCCTTCTCGAAGGCCGATTATCCTCCCTCGTTCAAACTCCGTAAGTTGCTTGAATTTCTTATTCTTCCGTCGTGGAGGCATACTCAGGTCTCACTAAACGTTTGCCACTAACAAATAATCATAGACTATTTTCAACGTCCCGCTACAGCACTTTATTTATACGCTTTCAGCATCAATTCAGAGGGCGCTGCGCGCGCCACGCACGCGCGATGGCTCTGAAACTTTATTAATTTGCATAATATCCTATAATTGACATTTCATTTGAACTGCGGATTTCATTTGATTCTGATGATTCCTTCATGGTGTTGCATTTTCTACAAACAGCAGTTTATCAAATAGTGCATTAATTTATTAAAAATTATAATTTATAATATATTATAAATTATCTTAGTTTATTATGCAAACATCTTATGCATTTTTGAGTCTTGATTCAAACAATGTCTAGTTGAACTAGTTTTGAAATATATCTACTTTAAAATGGTATTTTAGTTCACCAGATGATTAGGCCTTAAGGCATTCATTTAACCAATATACTTATAGCTATTCATAGCAATTTGTTACGTAGGATTATTCATAGCGGAATTATTACTTTATTAGATGCTTGAAAACTCTTTTTGATGAAAAGAAACTGCAATTCTTATTTATTGTTACATTCTAATGTGTTATACACATAAAATGTATAATTTTAAACTTTATTTCTAAGTGTTTGAAATTAACTTATAAATGCTTACATGCAATTAATTTTTTAAAACTTCAATTGTGTTATTCACAAAGAAGAAAGTGAATTAATGTCTGTTAGAAGAAAATTTTTAATTGACAAAATATTTTCAAATATTTAATTATTGTTAAAGAATTTCATATAAACTTTAGAATTATTATTTATTCCAGCAATATTTCTTGTAAATTGTATGTCACATTTCAAAACAGAATTAATGTTGCATAGAACCTCGAAAAACAAACTTTTGCTTGTCTTGTTTGCAGCTAGGGAATCACATATTAAGTATTTATTTTGAAAAATCTCTATTTCTTAGTCTGCGTTTCAGTTTTCGTGTCATATAATATTTAGGAATTTTAAAATACATTTTTAAAACATGATATTTACTTTATTAAATATTTTGATTTTGCGCTATCAGTAACATTGCTGAACTAAATAAACTGTACAATTGTTATTAAATTTAAGAAAATAATGATAGTAACAATAATATGTTTTAAATTAAAAATATTGTGAAATGTCATTAAAATTGTTTGTTTAATATGATACTTAAGATATTATCACGATAGGATGTACTCAAAAGGTGCTTGTTATATAGTTATTAATAATATTTGTTTTTCATTAAAGCAGAAAATTTGAAGGTAGCACAATATTGCTTAGTACTTTAATGTTCTTAATAAAATGCATGTTTTAGCTTCGAAAATATGCTTCTTTTTGAAGCACATTCGTAACTTCAAGAAGAGTGCTGCTTAATTATTTTTATATAATGCTTCGAAAGCAAGATAATCGGAAAATGGTTGTAAATAAGCATTAGATTAGAAAAAAGCACAATGCTTATTAAAAATGTATATTTAAGCAAAAAAAAATCGTATTAAAAAAAGGTTCTAATTTATTAAATGTTTGTAAAAGTGGCAAAAATGCTTTTAACATTATTTTGTTTGATACGATGTTTTTGCAGCATGGTAATCGGAAAAATGCTATTAATTAATCATATATAATGTTTGTAATTTAATACGGAACAGATAATTGCTTTAATTTTATTCGTGCTATGTTTTTGTTTAAAACTATGCTTTCGCATTAAAAGTACATATCTAATTTGCTGAATATTTGTTGCTTTGACAGGATTGTTAATAAAATAATTTTTTTTGGTATGATGTTTTGGCAACACGGATATCGAAAGATGGCTGGATCGGAAAAGGGAAAAAGCGCGTTTTCTAAAAGAAACTGTTCATTTTTCTGTAATAACTTTCAACAAAATTACAGTTTGATGTTTCTGGCTTTCTAATGGGAAAAGACGTTACATTAGGGGTTTTTTTTCTATCAACTTTTAACTCAACTCATCTCGTCCATTTTTAATATTTTATTTGGAGATGAAGGTTGTCATAGGAACGCGTGAAAATTGGATTATGAGATTATATTTACGATACTTGCAGCGAGCAATGGTAAGGACATTTTGCTTTTCGAGTTTATTTTGAATCTAGAAGGTGAAATGGATGAAATATTTAGTCGCTGAGTCTAGTGATTTATACTGAAATCGATTAGTACTTTTTCGATGCATATGATATTTCAGAAGCTTATTCGAATTTATAAAAATTTTACAACATTACGCGTGATATTGAATAACGCTCAACGTCAAAACAGAATTTTTATTACACTTTTCACTCGGCTCAATAAAATTCATAATGCTAATATGCAGAAGCAAATTTCATTTAATTGAGTATCACAACTCGAAAGGATGAAGACTTCTGTAACCAGTTGATGGTGTATAAGCAAAATGGCAAGGCAACGCTACAGTTGCTAGTATCTTGCTAAATAAACTTCTGGATCAGATTTAATTGGGTTCTAGCAAACAACGTCAAGTGTGGTTGTCGAACCTGATTCGTAGCTGAATCGTGGAATAAATAAATGTTACAATTCAACAGCTAAACACTTGCGAGTGATGTTGCTTTCAGGTACCCAATTACAGAATGAGTTCTTTTCCTATTTATTTTTTCATTCCCATTCATTTTTAGTTTCCATGATCAGACCGGACATGATTGTTGTGGGATCACGTTTTTTTATTATGGTTTTTTTTAGCACTTGGGATTAAGTTTTTTCTTGCAAAAGATGAAGGAAAATATTAGTGTATTGGAAATGGTTGTTATAAATTATCGCCGCTTTCTGTTTTTAACAACCAATGATCTTTAGACGGGAATGCCATTAACCAGTTAACACTTGACAGGTATACCCTACTCTGATTTATTTTTAAAACTGAGTTCCACTACCCGGTTTACCATTCACTGATGCTTTTAAAATTAAGTGTCACTGTCCTGTATATTTCACACTGATGTTTTTCAAGGTTAAATTCCAGATTATTTTCTGTTAATTAGCGAAGTCAAAATATAGTCGGGAAAATAGAGGTGGATTTAATTTACCACGATCTGAGTAATAGCTAAAGCCACATCAAAAATAATAAAAATAAAATTTGAGAAGGCAATTTTTGTGAGAAATTATACTTTCTTTCCATCTTACTAATGAAAAATATTTTCAGAATTATAAAAAACATAAGTCTTGTTTAAATTTTTTTTAAAAATACGACATTATTACTGTGATAAAATATTAACACTGTTATCACGAATGTTATTCTACAATATCACTCAAGGTATACTGAGTTAAAATATTGTCTACTGATTTCAAGCTTGAGAATTTTTTATACGATTTGATGCTGTTGTTGCACTGATAAAATGGTAGGGTCAGAACTACGAGAAAATGATAAAATTTACTGCGTATTTAGCTCTGGGGGAAAATCAAAAAGCTTGGCAATTTTTAGCGAAGTGAGAATTTTAAATGAGTTTTGTAAAATTAGCAACGGCATATGTCGGTAATATGTCACAATATTTGGAAAAAGTAGAAAATTTTCGCGTTTTTATCATAATACCTTAGAGCATGGTGTAAAAACCATTTATTCGGTTAAGTGTACTTTTCAGTTTTGTAGTTCTTAAAGTGTGGTAATAATAACTCAATTTTGAAAACCAGAATTTCCGTTAAATCGTTACCACATGAATAGTTAAAAAATATATTTTGGTTTTATAATTTAGAATTATAATTTCTTTTTAACCAGAAATGCCACTACAGTAATGTAATTTCTATAGAATTTTTTTCTCCTTGTGCTGTAAGTTTAAGTTAATATAACACTGGTTTTTGTTCTTTTTCCTTTTAGGTAAGTTATGAAGAATTTCTGAAACTTTTCCTGTAGTACATTCAGAGTAAGTTAACAAAATTTATGACTAACGAATTTGTAATAATTTAACTAAGGATATCTCAATATTATTAGAACATCCAATTCCAAAACTATTTTTAAGCTTTATATTTATTGAAAAGAAAAATTATTCTGTAAATTCTTTTATTCCAATCTTTTTCTTATAACAACTCATGTTTTATTGTAATTAAAATTATTACATATTATTTAGAATGCAGTATAATTTAGCATAACAATAGATTTTACTTTTAACCTACTATGATCTTAATTAGATGTTAATCTTCTTATTTAAATCTCTATGAGAGAAATGTTCGGGAATAATGAATTTTCTGAAAGTACTATTTGTCAAAATACCTAGTTGGGGGAGCTTAGACTTTTCTCCGCATTGTTTTCCAGAGGATAACTTGTTTGAATAATTTCTAAACGTAATTTGTTTAGGATAACACAATTTGCATTCAACCTGGCATTAAGCTGCTATTTCCATTTTAAAACTAGAATGTTTTTAAGTATTATTTATTACACTAAAGGATTCTGTTAAAAGCAATATTTTGTGCAGACTCTATATGTTTACAGGCTTTACATGTTTGATAAAAATATTTATAATAATTTAACAGTTCGCAGTAAAATTACCATTTCTTAATTAGATTAATACCATTTATAATGACTTTTTATTTGTTTAAAGTATTCAATAAGGACGAATTTCAAAGTCATAAGCATGATAAAAGGGGAATAACAGTCCATTGCTTTATTATTTCATACAGCCAAACTATGAAGTGTGTTCATTGCCTAATTAAGTCAGATAGCCAAGCAACCAAAAATGTGTCCATTTCATGACTAAATCAGGTGGCTAGTCACCGAAAATGTGTCCATTGCCTTATTTACATTAACCGAAGACGTGGTCACTGCCATTTCCTTTTAAGTGAGCCCTTAACTGAAATCGCATCCATTGCCTTATTCATCGAGACAGTCAGTAACCGAAAACATGTCTTTAGTCCTAGTAAAACAGATTGCTTTATTCTTTTATAAACAGTCTGTAACGTAAATCGTGTCATTTGCCTTATTCCTTCAGGCAGTCAGTAACCAAAGGCGTTTTATGTATTCGTTCTTTCAATCAGTCACCAGAAAGGTATCCGTAGACTTATTCATCCAAAACGTCATCAACTGAAAACGTATCCATTGCCTTATTAATTCAAACAGTCAGTAACCAAAATCATGTCTCTAGTCCTATTGAGACAGATTGCTTTATTATTTTATAAGCAGTCAATAAGCAAATACGTGTTTCAAATTTTATTGAGGCAAATTGCTTTTTTTTCCTCTTATACACAGTCAGTAACTGAAAACATGGCATGTAAGAATGCCATATTTAGGACGCCTTAGGAATCTTTCTTTTTATTATTTTTTTATTTTTACAGTACCATGTTATGGGATGCGTTTTCATGGAATGAACATCGTGTATTGAGTAATATTTACAGTATAATAAAAGTTCTTAATAAATAAAGGTAAAATTATGCTTGTTTTATTTCCAATACGAAAAGTACAAATATTTAAAAATATAAAAATGCAAAAGTATGTACATGAGATGACAAAAAAAGACCTAAGTCATTGCCCCTGAAAGCTTTCTTGCTTCCCAATATCTTCAAAATTCAGTGCATCCACTCAGGGTCCCACATCGGAGCAAGTGGTCCCTACCTATTTCTTCCCCAGTATCACAAAGTGGACAAAAAAGTGTGGCGGAAAGATCTATGCAATATAGATAAGAACAGAGACAATCATGGCCCGTAGATAGATGGAAGGTCACAACTTCATCAAGCCTAAGTTTGTCGGGTATTGAAGAAAGGCTTACCCTCCTCCAACTTTTAAGGGCTTTTTTAGTCCGAAAATACCGCTTTGAGTTAGTTTTACATAGATTTTTCAGAAGCAGTTTAATTTTCTAAAAAGAAATGGCTGTATTTGGAAGTTGTAGTATATTTGCATATTTTTTGCAACTAAATCTGTCTGCTTATTACCACAGACACCACCATTTACCTATTGGAGAAGGACTCGTTTTTCCTTCAAGGTAAAATTATATTTCAAATTGCAATAGTTTAATCTAAATAAGTGAAATTCGTCCGTATTAAATAAGAACCATTAATATAATTCATTTATTCATTTACTTGTAAATTTATATTAACACGAACATTTTACAGACTGCAACTTTAGAAATTAATAGGAAATATATATTTCATTAGTTTTATAAATATCTTTTTCATCAAACTTTCTTTTCTGATATAAAATATTTTGATTTATATGCTCGTGAAGCGAATGATAGAACATGATAAATCGATTATAGATATTCGATACGATAAAAGACGGAGGTCATTTGTCTAAAGCATTGTGTGTTTAAAATACAAAAATGCAATTGTTTGAGATCAACTGGAACAAAATATATCATATTTGAATGCTAAAAGAAATTCAAAATGGGTTGCATAAAATGGTTTTGAAAAATATATAAACAGAACAAAATAAATTTTCAACATATATTTTTTAAGTTTCATAAGTTCCTTCATTAAGTTTTTTTTTGAGTTTCATTTTGACAATCACATATATGTTGTAAGAAATAAAAAGTATTTCTGCGTTTAAGAACGTATTTTTTTCATTTAGTTTTAAGAAGAATCTAGAATGTAACGCATTTAAAATGATTTGTCTACATAAATTGCAAACATATTAGGTGAAGAATGACAAAATTATATACAACTATATTTTGAGGACTAAATATACGATTTTTTGAGCCTTTTCTAAGAACGATAAAATATTGTCGCAATAAAATGTCAGATGAATTTATAGCATTTAAAATATTTGTAATTGCACTTGTATTTTAAAGTTTTAACCTTGCAATCACTAGGATAAATCATAATAAATGAAATATCCCATTCAGAACTTTAAATTCTAAGACCGATTAAATTTGTTTTTCAAAGTTTGTAGAGAAACCAATAAAAGATTTATAGACGAGAATTTCAAAATAAATATTCAAATCGTAGTTGAATATTATTTTATTTTGAAGTGCAGTATATTACAAGATATTTTAGGATTTTATTATTTAGTAAAATTAGAAACTTTCTGTCCATTTTTCTTTCAGAATACAGTGTAGCGGGAATACTGATAAGATATGCTTGGTTCAATTTTTTTAATTATAAAAATAAGCTAGTACTGTGAAGTTTCATTTTTATTTTTCTAAAAAATGTTAAATCGAACTTATTTTTTCTAGATACTTTTTACCGTTATCAGTTAATAATGTCAAAGCTGTATTTTCTTTTAAATGATTTTGAATGATTGGATGATGTAGTTTATTAAATGAATTATACACATTTTAACAAGTTACTATATATTTTCACTGTCAATGGCATTTAGGACACTTCCAGACTGTAAGAGCAAATTGCGTTAAACGACAAAATTATTCTCTATAAATATTTATATTTTGCTAGCGTGCTGCACAAATATTTATTTTATCAAACGGCAATCATCCTTACTTTTCTTAAACGCTATCTTAAAATTGATTTCAGCACTTTATAATGAAATTCGGCATATCCAATTTCAATTTTGCAAAGTTTCACGTAGCTTAGATATCAGATTTTAATGCTCCAAAAGTTTAATATATTGGTTTTAGTTTAAAATATACATTTAGGTGGTTAATATAATTTTTCTATTCGTATCGAAAAAGGACTCAAAATATCATAGATGTAAATTATAGTTTTTCTTCTTCAATACGCCTTGGGGAAAGACAAGATGATTAAAATAGCTTATTTTAACAAAGAATTTTGTTTTTGGAATCTCCACATTTTTTCTGAATCTCGATTAGATTTTAGACAGATAATGAAAATAGGAAGAAACGTTGTGTTAATCCTCATGATTTTTGACAAGTAAACTATTAATTCAGAGTAAAGTTCTGGTTAAAATCAAACTATAAATTTAGTTTATACTATGATAAATATATGTGTTCAAAACAATTTTGATTCTTTTTCTTGAAATTTTTCACAAAACTTCTTAAGAATCTTAATAGCTAACGTGTAAAATTTATCATCGGTTATATAAAAAAAGAAATTTGCATGGATAAAAATTTTTCTCAAAATAATTCATCAATTATTTAATATACATGTTGCTTACAGAAATACATGAAATTTTTCAACTATCGATTCATATTTACTTCAAAAATCAGCGATAAATTATAATTGTTACTGGAATAGAACAGCATAGATGTTGCAAAAAATTTATAAAAATATTTTTTGCCACATCCCAAATATTCACGAAATATATACACGCAATGAAATATGTCAAAGCCCCCAAAGCTTGATCTCCCAAAAATGCAACTAACTATGCCCAAACTCCCAAATCCTAGTATCCTGAATATGCAATAAAATATGCGTAAAAACCCAAAATCCTGTGTTCTAACATGGAGAAGAAAATTGATAAAATTACGGAATTCTAGAATTCTAGTCTCCAAAATTAGAACTTTTATTATCACACATTTAGTAAATAAACCAAAACTTTAACTAGATAATTGGTTTTAATGCCATGCTCCCAGGTACCATGATAAAATTACCACAATTAGCAAATTAATTTTTTTATATAAAATAAAATAATGTTTTATTGTTAATTTTATGCAAGTCATTGTCAAAGCACTTTTGTAATAATTTCCAGCATTTTTGGTATTTCTATAAACCCTGAAGCACGGTAAATTTTAATATATTCTTATGATTTTGACCTCACTTTTTTATGTGAAATATGGAATAAAATATGCCAAAAATCCGAAATATACAGAATAGTGTACGTTGAATTAGTCACAGATTTCACGCTATCAAAATCTTGAAGTAGGAAATCAAATGCAACCAGTTTTATACGTACAACATGCATTGAACATCGTATACAATTCCTTTAACTTTCATCTCATTAATTTAACACAAGGCACAGTGGGCCAGAAGACCATGATCTTTGGCCAAAAGTCAAAAATTAAATTTCAACTAAAATATGTTTAGGCAGCTTAAATATCGCCTAAATAAAGTATTCATAATTATTCTAGACATTATAATTTACTTTTTGGACCGACGAGAGTACAATGTAGTGAAAAATTTGTAAATT